>NW_028327178.1:30946750-31586000 GCF_987537825.1 Furipterus horrens
TTTATTTCTATTCACAAATGTATTCTTCTTGTTAACTGTATTTCAACATAATTAGTTTCATTTGTAACCCTGGGGATTTTATTTTGTGCATTTAAAAATTCAGTCTGAGAAAGAATCCCTGAGTTTCACCAGGCTAACAAAGGGGCCCATGGCCCCAAAATGACAGGGGTGAGAGCTGCCTCTATCCATCGTACCTCATCTTCCCTGGATGAGGGACATCCCACGGCATTCTGAAGGGATAGGCAGGGGTTTTTTCATGACAGTTCCAGGAAGCAGCTCAAACCTCCAAACCAGAGGACTGTAAGCTGTTTTATCCATTAGGCACCATAGAAACAGGGCCTGGGGCCAATGAGCTTGAACAATGCTGTCTGCACAAGTGCTTGAGTCAGACCTAGCAGCGGGAAGGGGAGGGGTTCTGTTCTAAACTAAAAGCAAAGCTACAGATGTACAAGTGATAAATGTTTAGTTAAATCTTGTACCAAATCATACATGTCAAATTCATCTATTGTTACAGTGAATATTCATCAATATGTTTGCATTTGAAAAATCTTTACAGATCAGATTCTCTCACTTTGCAAAAAACCTCAAGTAGATGTGATTATGAAAAAGGCAATAAAAATTAAAAGTTACAGTGAAGTATTTTCACAAGCAGAATTATAAAAATATATCAAATATTTAGTGCGTTGAGAAGGATGTGGGGTTGGGATTCCAAATAAGAGGGTGAACCCAGGCTTTCAAAAGTCTCAAAACCACACTAGCCCGAAGTTATAACTTTTCCCCTCAACTCCCACAAGGATCACAGCCTCAGAGTGAAGATTTCCCAACTACAGCTCCCCTTGCCTCCACCCCCACAGGCTTCTCCATCCCCTGCCACCCTCCTTCAGCCTTCACTCCCTGCCCAGGCATTACCCCTTCTTTGAAAGGTAAGACTCCTGGTCTTAATGTTCCTTCAGCGTTTTGTGCACAGCTGTTTTGGGCTTCTGGGAGGTTAGCAGGGATTTCCTCTCCCAGATCTCTGAGCCTCTGATGGAGGGCCCTTTGTCCTGTGCAGAGTCGGGACTCTCCCAAGCTCTTCCTCCCTCCACCAGAAATGCTGCATGTCAGGTTCCCACCTCTGTCACATTGAGTAGGACGGGCCGCACTGAGGGGAGAAATTGTCCTGCCTGTTGTTCTTCCATCTGGATCTCAGTGAGCATTCACCTCGCTATGGTAGGAAAGGGCAACCTGTAGAGTTGAAAAGAAGAAAGACTAATAAAGGATTCAGACAGGTCTACTTACCTGTACCCAGCACATACAAGAAATACACAAGGAAGTGCCAATATAAGTCAAGTCTGAGGAAGGAACCAAAGCACAGAAGCAAGAAAGCTTTTTTGGTTTGTTTAATTATGAAATTTTAGTTAGTTGGACTAAATATTTTCTTGGGGACCTAAAGAGAAGAAAAACTATTTGAAAAGTATTTGAAATGTGATATATTTATTTGAAAGCATCAAAGAAGTCAAGGAAAATTCAGAACTTTTGTGTACTTTCTTGTACTTACACTAAACTGTAAGATTAGTGTAAACAAAAATTGTCCTAAACCTGGAGTTTGAAAGGTTTTCTTGGAAGAAATCTGCATTCCTGATAAAATGCATTAGCCACCTACTAATGAAGTTTAATAGGACTAAGATTTGTTCAAGGAATCTAGTTTTACATCCACCCACTTGAGCATCAGCTCTCTTTTCACCAGGCTTACTTTATGTATGTACTTGATCCTGCAGTGATTATAAAAATGATCTTTCCCTACAAAATATGAATCTTTGAACTAGTCACCTAAAGGCTCTTCCTTTGCATGGGAGATTGTCACAACAATTTCTTTAACATTAATAGTGTCTTTATATAAGGGGAGGGATTGGACATCATGATCTTTCTAGGATTTAAAATCTGTAAGTCTGTTGCCTTCTGTACAGTTGAGTTACTTTATAAGCATATTACTTGTATAGATTAATTCCATTAAAGATGGTAGGCAAGTGAATTCTGCTTTAATCATATTTCACTCATAGTCTGTTAAGGCACAAGTAAAATTATGACTCACATGCAAATACAAATGTATACATGTTAAAGATTTTATTTAATTAATTAATTAAGAACCAGTAAAATATAAGAACCATTTCAAGAAGAATTTGAAGAACAGTCATATATATATATATATACTGTACTGGCTGGTTTGGCTCAGTGGATTGAGCGTCGGCCTGCGAGCTAAGTGTCGCTGGTTCGATCTTCCAGTCAGGGCACATCAGAGAAGGAAAACTCTGATTCCAAAAAACCTCCGCTGCCTTGCGGCATACCTCTTCAGGGGAAAGGCTAAGGGAGTAAACCCCGACAGAAAATCCGGAGCCGGAGTCCCTAAGGCGGTTTGACGTTGTAGTCAACACCGGCAACTCCTGCGGCGCACCTGAAGCCAAGCTGTATTGACTCCGTCTTTCCCTTGGATCCTTCAGCTGCGAAGAGAGGGGGGGTCTGCTGCATGGGCAACAGAAGACCCTCCATATCACCCTGCCCAGGCTCTGTAGCTTCAGCTTCACTGGAGAGGACACTCCAGCGACATCGCAAGATGTCGATTCAACACGGGAGGAGACAGATACCATGTCACTCCCGAGTCGGACTGCACAGCCATTCTCGGTGGTGCAGATAGACTCTTAAGAAGCTACACCATCGTCTCTCGAGATGGACGGCTGCCGACGACGATATATACTGTATATATGCAATCAGGAATGTTTAACTAAGCTCAGGGATACAAAAAGAAATAAGCAAAAGAAATGAAGAAGGATTGACCAGAGAGGCAAGAAAGCATGTTAGATCCAAAGCAAGTAGTAAAGGGAAAAAGGAGGGAGTGATCCACTGAGTCAGAAGCTAGACAGTCAAACAAGATGAGAACTGAGAGCTGACCACTGTATTGAGAAAAATGGAGGTCTTTGGCTACCATGTCAAGAAAAATCTTGGCAGACTAGAAGCAATAAAAGCCATACTGGAGTGAGTAGAACAAGAATGAAATGGAGGAGTTAGAGACAAACGTACAGACAACTCTTAGGGACATGAGCTAGAAGGCAAAATGGGGTCAAGAGAGAGTTTTGGGTTGGATTTTGTTGGAACCAGGAAAGAAGATCTGACTATAGGCTGATAAGAATGATCCAGTAGGGAGGAAAAGTTTTATGATGGACAGAGAGAGGGGATAATTGCTGAAACAATGTCCTTTAGTAGGTGATCGAGGCTGAGATCTGGTACACAAGCTGTGAGATTGCACTTCCAGAAAAAGTAACTTGCATTAACAGCAGACCAAGAACATGAGGCATGTAGGTAGATGGAGGTTGGGAGATTGTGGAATTCTCTTATTTCTAACCTGTCATTTCTATGTAAAAGGGATAAAAGTGTCACCTGAATAGATTTTGGAGAGGACCAAATAAGTTAATACATATAAACATGAAGAAAGTATATAATAAAAGTTAGCAAGTAATGTTACATATTATTATGTTGTATCTATCTGTTCTCGTGGTTTCATTTTCATCCTGTCCTTAAGCTTCAGATTCAAAATCCAACTCCCACTGAAAAACTCACAAAATCAACAGATCTAGAACAACTCAGCCTGTTCCTCTCAGGGCAATTCTATCTCCTCAAGCTTATCACAGTTACTGGCTCCTCCTTCTACTTGGACATAAAACTAAAACACAGTTTGGCTCACTCTTCCTCCTCAAAATTTTAGGAACCCCTTCTCTCCTCCCCACCCATGATCCTACCACTTTAACTTCTTCTAGACTCTGGTCTCCTAATTGACACCTTCTGTCAACATGGTTCCCTTTGAATTTCTCTTCCCCATGTACAGAGAGATCTGTCCAAAACACAAGCAGTATGTCACTGTCTAGGGTATTTTTCTTTTGGTAATAGTCTTATTGAAATATAATTCACATACCATATAATACGCTCTTTTGAAGTATAGGATTCAATGACTTTTAGTACATTCACAGAGTTGTGTAACCATACCACAATCAACTTTAGAACTTTTTTTCACCCCAAAAGGAAACTCTGCATTTTTCAGTTGTCACTCTTCATTTCTTCACAATCCCCGCAACACTTGGCAACCTTATTTTCCTTCTGTCTCTATGGATTTGACTCGTCTGGACTACTCATATAAATGGAATCATACAATATGTGATCTTTTGTGTCTGGCTTCTTCCAATTACTGCAATATTTTCAAAGTCTATCCATTTTGTAATACATATCAGAACTTCATTTCTTTTTATTGCCAAATAATATTTTATTGTATGAATGTACTGCATCTTATTTATGTACAATCATCAGTTAATAGACATGTAACAGATCTATTGGCTGCAACGTGTTTGAACATTTATATATGCATCATAACTACAGATTGTACTTTATGATGTTTTTTGCTTTAAAAACAAAACACCATCTAAATCTCTCATCATACCCAAGCCAATACACACTGCATAGTCTTTCAGAAGTTCAGCTTTCTCCAGGTCATTACCCTCTTCAATGATGTTCATTGTCTCTGTAAAGAACAGACCTTTGAACTTAGTTCCCAGGGGTCCTCACGCTCTGCTACATCTGAGTGTAAGTCTTATCTCCAGCCACACCTTCCATGAACATCTGTTCTGTCCACTCTGCTTTCTCCACGCTCTCCAGAGTCTGTTTCCTGGCCTTTGCCTCCAAGAGTGCTTCCCTTCCTGTGGTTATCTAGGGATGGCTCACCTTCCAAAGTCCAAGTCAAAGTCTGTCTCCTCTATGAAAGCCTCCTTGAAACAACCAGGGACCTCTGCCTCCTCTGAGATTCTACAGAATTCATTTTTGCCATACATTGTTGAATATGTTTTTATGGACATGTGACTTTTTGTTCAACTAAGTTATACGTCCCTCGAAGGCAAGTTGACACAGTGTCTGTTGCTCTATACCCATAGCTTTCTTTAGCCTAATGTGGCTCTGAGGAAAGGTGATTTTGCTAAAATGTCATTTTGATTTGTTAGATACTTAACAAAAGCTCTGCTTTATGTAGTATATAAATGGTTTGCCATAAATAACATTTCCTTTTAATCACTTCAGTAATTCTCTACATTCACATGGTTCTGTGGTTACCTTTTGGACTTTTTTGGCAGGCTGGATTTGTCATCAGTCCTTATAAAAGTGTTTACTCTGTACAAGGTACTGAAATCATGAGAGTTCAAACATCATGTATGTCCTCAATAAACTTTGCCTTCTAACAGCAATCACCTTCATGATGGTCTTCTTTCCCCCAGTGTTTCACAATCATGAGTGAAGACCTGAGAAGGACATGTGGAGGTGGTGACAGTTTGGATCCTAAGTAGGGAGGGGATCCTGAGTTTCATGGACCTCTGGGCCCAGCAGTTTTGATCCGAGAAGAGGAAGAGAAGTGGGCATTCCTTCCCTCCGTTGTTGCGTTCTGCTCCCTATACTCTGTTGAATAGCATATGATCCTCTACACTACATTGAATTTTTGTTCTTCTGATAAATCTGTCCCTTCTTTTTCCTTTATCTGTTTCCAAACATATATACAGCACCTACTTGCATTCAAGGCATGATGGAAAGCACTGGTTCCCTGGATTGTCAGTCTGTGTTTATATGTTTTCATAATATATAAAATACATGTAATAAATAACATAAATTTATATGTGTATATTTTCATAAGCAGAGGGTTAGGTTCAAAAGTGAATACATCAAGTGAAAACCAAATAAAAGTGAAATTGCCCTCAGGAAGTGCTTAAATAGTCTCTAACGGCATACTGTGAGAGCTGCAAAGGAAGGGAGGCCACCTGAGGAGCCTGCCAACTCATGCTTGAAACATCACCTCCTGGCCGTGGGGTTTCCCAAGAGCGGCACAGGTTAAGTGTGCATCTGGTGAGGCTTTGCTGTGTATGAGTGTGTGTGTGTGTGTGTCCTTTTTATCATGGGAAACAAAATTATAAAGATGTGGGCAGCAGTAACTACAAGCCACGGTCTTTCTCCCTTCCCTGTTGGAATTGCCCCTCTATTTACCTGTTCTCCACTCTGGCCAAGCAGTTTGGTTTTCGGATGATCTAGCCGTAATATCATAGTTCTACGCTGCCACCTTGTGGCTGTTACATGTGCGTGTTTTAACCAGACTAATGCGTCGCCTGCCCAGCGACAATTGTAATTTGACGTCATTCCTCATTCCCTTCTGCGTTTTCATCACTACCACTAACTTGGCCTAGCATTTAGGAATAACGTGTTACTTATGGGACAGATAAGCAATAGAAGTATGTACCTCCTTCCCCCTCAGCAGCTGGTTTTCCTGTCGAAGGCTCACGAAAATGAACTACCATACAAGTGTCCCCAGCACTTAAAACTGTGATAGGGCTGCACATTTCTTTATGGTTAGACATAGTTACAGTTTTCTCCCAAACTGCCATGTAATTTTTATTTAAAAACCTCGGTGTTCCACGAGCAATCACAAATTCCTTTCCCGAACATTTATTGAGCATCTTTTAGCCTCTACCTGGGATTTCCCAGCCCTGCGAGGAGACTCGTGGGACTATGGCTGTGACGTGATCTTCTGCAAGGGATCTTCGTACATCCGTGTGCTGGAGGTCTGGGAAAGAGCACTTCAGTCTCTCTGAAGGGTTCTTATGATGTCTTCACAGAAGAGTCTAGGCTGAGGTTTACGCCAAAAGGTTAAGGAACTGAGGCTAGGGGGAGGTTAGACATCCTAGACACCCGAAGAGCCGCGCTGCTTTGGTGGGGAAACAGACACTTCACTGGTCTGGGACTTTATTCCAGAGGATCTTGCTTTTAACAGACTTACTTAAACTTTCTTAAAAGAACCCTTTTGTTTGTTTGTTTCAAACAAAATCCTATACTGAACTATAGGGTATTCCTGAGATCGAGTCTGGTCAACCACTGCATTATTCAATGTTTGTTCTCTCTTCCTTTAATATAATTTTCCCATTTCAAGATTACTTACTCTAAAGCAACACTTTGTCTTTTCACAGCCTCCCATCCCTTGAAACTAGACTGGAAACTGGCTGAGACTGATCTCTCCAAGAAATCACTGAAAAATACACTTTCGGTGCCTAGTAAGGGTGAGAAAGAGAAGAAAGGAAAATCCCTGCTTTCTTTTCTCCCAACAGTAAATGCCCACAAATTAGCTCAGAGCTGGCACCAAACCCTCAGGAGGCTGAGAGAGTATAAGGAGTTGTCTGTATCCTCAATAAATAATATCCCATTAAAATAAGATATATGGTTCAATTGTATATAATTGTCAAGTGAATAATAAATTATAAATCCATTTAGAATTGTTAATAGATTAATAGCACTGCACATTTCCTCAATCAAAAATCAGTGACTCTTCCTGCGGGGAGGTCTGAGGAACTTTCTGAACTTCAAAGGAGTTTGCAATGCTGGAAAAGACTGGAAGAACTGGTTTACTTCTTTACCCCTGTTTTTGTCTAGTTAATGCCTACTCTTCCTTCAGATCAGGTTTCAACTGGGATCTTCACTGTGGCCTCTCTGACTAATCAAATCCTGCTATTTTGTGCTCTCATAGAACTTATCATGTTACAGAGTGGGGTCCCCCAGAAAACCCCAGAATCTGTGGTTTGGAGGATGGGGGAAGGAAAACAGCTTTCAAAATACCTTTGCATATCTATGGCTGGTAGCTAGGGTCTTAATTATGTAAATGGCTTCGGTTCTTCCACAGCTCCAAGGAATAATGAGCAGTGAATAAGCAAGGACTGTGAAAGGTTCTGTGAATGATCAGAACCAGTTACCACGCCTACTCTGTCACAGGCCACAGTCAGGAATTTAAGGAGAGGGTGGCAGACATTTGGGGAGGAAGAAAAGAGGAGAGGAAGGAAAGAAGAGAGCTCCACGCAGCTGGCAGAGGAGGAGAATTGGGCGGTTTACAAAGAGAAAGGAAGAGAAAGAGACAGAGAATCACGTGGTATTGCAACGAGGTAGAGGAGAGATCCATGCTTTCTTTGCAAGGAAGCTGGGAACTCCACAGATTTAAATACACATCATCTTTAAATAAACAATCCTTTTTCTTTTCACCAAACTCTGGTGTTGAGAGATATGCTTCTGGCAGCGGGCAATTGGGCCCCTCATAATTAAACAGCGCACAGGGTTCTGTAGCAATCACAGTTGCAATTTTTAGATTTGTGTGTGAATACATGCATGCATGGATATTTAGTGCTTGTCTCTAGCCCACAACTGTCACACATCACATGAGCAGGAACTGTGTCTTCCTACACAATATTGTCTGTCCAGAGTGTAATACAGTTCCTGGCATAACCAACCACTCATTAAATATAAATCATTCATTAAGTAAGTATAATAAGCTAAATTCTCTGAGGCTCAGTCCTGGGAGATAAATATAGGAGGACATGTCAAAGGCACCATCTAGGGGCTTGGTAGGTAATAGATAAGCCCTGGCTCCAGAAGGAGGTCTCCTAGGATGGTAAACCCAGACACATAAAAAAGGGGAATACAGAGTTCATACATGTCTCTGCCTGACAGCCAACCTCACAGGCAATTTTACCTTTTATGGACACCCATTGTGTTCAAAAGAGTATTGGATTAAGAACTAGGGACTAAGTCTATAACCTTGGACCAATCACCCAACCTTATTTACCTCGACTCAAATTCCTCACCTCTAAAATGGGAATATTTTTCCTTTCTACGTCAACATTGTGACAATCAATCAAAACAATGGGCTCAAAGTACATGAAAATTGTAGAGTATTTAGTAAGTATAAGGGTGGTATTTTTTTTAACTACTTCTCTTTCATGCAAAGATGCTCAAAGTCACTAATTGTCAGAAATGCAAATTAAAACCACACTGAAATCTCACCTCACACCTGTCAGAATGGCTATCATCAATAAACCAACAAATGACAGTGTTGGCGAGGATGTGGAGAAAAGGGAACCCTACTGCACTGTTGGTGGGAATGCAGGCTGGTGTAGCCACTATGGAGTATGGAGTTTTCTCAAAAAATAAAACTGGAACTGCCTTATGACCCGGCAATTCCACTTCTAGGAATATATCTGAAGAAAACCAAAATACTAGTTTGAAAGAATATGAACACCCCTATGTTCATTGCAGCATTATTTACAATTGCCAAGATATGGAAGCAGCCCAAGTACTCATAAATAGGCACGTGGATAAAAAAAAAAAAGCCGTGGTACTTTTATACAGTGGAATATTACTAAAACACAAAAAACAAAACCTTACCATTTATGAGAGAATGGATCAACCTAGAGGGTATTCTGCTTGGTGAAATAAGTCAGTCAGAGAAAGACAAATACCATATCATTTCACTTATATGTGGAATCTAAAGAACAAAATAAACAAACAAAATTAAAAGAGACTTGTAGACACAGTGAGTGAACTGGTAGTTGCCAGAGGGGAGGGGGTTGGAGGACAGGTAAAAGAGGTGAAGGGATTAAGAAGCACAACTGAACTAAGTGGCTGGAATACAACAAGGATGCCAGCCTGTTAAACCAAGCACGCCGTTGTCCGGGGACAGCCAACTGACCTGGAGTCTGCACGATCCTTCCCCATGTGGGAAGGCCACCGTCCCCTCCACCCCAACTCTTATTAGGGATTTCTGGACCCAAGGGTAGGTAGGATGATGACCATGTCCAGCTTGAAGCAGCAGTTAGAGGAGCACGAGACCTTTACCCATTGTCCTTTATAAGATTATAAAGGGTCTTAAGTCTGAGAGGGGGGGATTGTTATTTTTTATTGTTAAAATAATTATTTTTTTTTTTTAAGAATAATATAGGAAAGAGTGAAGCCAGAGAACTTGTATGTACGACCCATGGGCATGGACTGGAGGGGTGGGTGGATTTCTGGGGGAGGGGTGGTGCTGGGCAGAGGGGAGCAAAGGGGGAAAAAATGGAACTATTGTAACAATATAATCAATAAAACATACTTTAAAATAAATAAATAAATAAATAAATAAATAAGAAGCACGAATTGGTGGTTACAATCTAGTCACAGGGATGTAAAGTACAGCAAAGGGAATATAATCAATAATACTGTAACAACTATGTATGGTGCCAGTTGGGTATTAGAAATATCAAGGGGAACACTCTGTGAAGTATACAAAATAAAATTCAAAGAAAAAAAAAAAACTAGTTGGTAGATTTATGATGAAGACTAATGGAAAACTACATTGATTTCCATGCTAAGGGATTTGTTCAACAGTATACAAAAATTGGTAATTATCAAAGACCAATGCATTACACAATTTTTGGTTTTCAAAAACAGCATTCAAGTTCTAAGGTTATCAAATATTTCTTTATGGAGCTGCATTCCTATAAACAAGAAGACTACATGCCTTCATTTCCATAGTGGGAGAAAGTTGATGATATTACTCTTTGATTCAAAACTCCACTAATAGTTTGACCAAAGAAGTTCAACTGGCTGGAGCCTGGCTTTCATTACAGCAGTGCTTCAAGATACAGAGATTCAGTTAGATTCATATTGGAAGATGGTGATAATATATAACATTGTTGGGAATAAGTATCTCCTAAAATAAAGCAGATTTTCAAATTATTAAGATACAACTGACAATAATTCTGAACTGGATGTCTTGATACATTAGGAAAATAATTATTTATTAAAAAATTCTCTTTGGAGGAAGAGTCATGAAGTAGTGGGGGGAAAGCATATTTCAATAAGTTCAGATGAAGTCTCTGGGTCAGAGACTTTTTAAAAATGGTACTAGAAAGGATATTCTAACAATGTTATCATAAACTGATCCCAATGAGAAAGGGGGAAATAATGAAATCAAAGTAACTGCACATTCAAATGATGTCAGATTTTTAAAATGGGATTGATCCTTCTTGTAAATGGAACATATACACAAGGATAAAGAACATTGATGGCCTAAAACTCTTAAGAATCATTTCAAGATATATAGTGTACAGAATATATAAGACCCTTGAAAAATTCTAAAGATTTTTTTTTTTGAAGATTTTATTTTTTACCTTTTTAGAGCTACATTTGGACAATAGGAAAAAGTCAGAGATATGTTTTCTGTTTGGGGAAGAAGTGACGATTTACTCCAATCTTTGGGCTGGATAAGAATCACCTCAAGGCCTTGCTTGCTCAAACACAAATTGCTGATCTTGCCCTCACGGGTTTCTATATCAGAGGTCGGGAGCAGGTCTTCTGAATTTACTTTTCTAACAGACTTCCAAGTAATATTGCTTTTGCTAGTCTGAGCACCACACTCAGAGACACACTCTGAGATCTGTTGTATGTCTTAGTTTGGGTTGCACAGGAAGTAGACACCGAGCCAAGGATGCAGCTATAAGTAGTTTATACAGGAGACACAGAAAACACCTGAAGGTGCGGCAGGACCTCATGCTCTGGGAGCGTGCAGCAAGACCTCAGTGTGCAAGGTCACCAGGGCTGCCTTGAGCAAACCAGGTGAGAAGTGAACTTTCAGATGAGTAGATCATATATAGCAAGGTGGGAAAGAGCGTGAGAGTGTGGGTGTCCTATGCTGAGGACACAGCATTTGTGAGGCTCTCTGGTGGGAATGTGTATGGCAGTTTTGAAAAAATGAAATCTATGGCTATAATGCCTGGTCTCTAGTAAGGACAGTGGTGATAGATGAGGCTGGAAAGGTTAAGCAAGAAACAAATCATGTAGGTGTATAGGCCAACTTAAGAACTTTTGTTTCCTGACTTCCGGCCTAAATGGAGGCTTAGACAGACACGCTGTGTCTCCCTCCACAGCTAAGAAGGAATAAAACTAGCTCAAAACTAGAGACAACCAGAAGTTCCAGAAAATCGAGCTATATGGAAGTCCAATAAACAAATATACAAAGAAGAAATACTCATCCAAACAGGTAGGAGGGGCGGGACCAGGGCAGAGAGGATGCGGTGTGGCGGCAGGCCAGCGGAAAGTGCAGTCACACATTTTAAAAAGAGGGGAGGGACACCTGGAGAGCATGCCCAGCACCAGAACATACTGCACAGCTCACGATTCCAGCGCCAGGGAAAATAAAAGTCTCATTGCTTTTGACTGTGCAAACCAGTGGGGGTTGGGGCAGAGGAAGAAACTGCCAGTCTCTGCAGAGTCCACTTGTTTAAAGGGCCCCACAGTCCGAGAATGTCCACAGACCCACACACCCTGGGAACAACAGCCAGGGCAACAACTAGAGGGGTCCCAGTCCCATACAGAAGTGGGAGAAGTTCCTGGAAAAGGGGTGAGTGTTGAGCAAGTGTCATTGTTCCTTCAGACCCCTCCCCCACACACAGCGCCACAACGTGGTGAAACAGGTCGCCCTGTACTGACGAATCCCTAAGGCTCCGCCCCTTATATGATAACAGGAGTGACAGCTCTACCTAAGACACAGAGGCAAACAAACACAGGATCCTGTCAGAATGAGGAGACAGAGAAATATGGCCCAAAAGACAGAACGGATCATGGTTCCAGTGGGAGAACTAAGCGACGAGAAGATAGCCAACCTAACAGATGTAGAGTTCAAAACACTGGTGATAAAGATGGTCACACACTTGACAGATATGCTTAAGTATGGCAGACGCATAAAGGAAGAAGTGAAGGCTATGCTAAATGAAACGAAGGAAAAGCCACACAAAACCAATGATGAAGGGAAGAAAACCAAGGTTCAAGTCAATGATTTGGAACAAAAGGAAGAAAAAAAAAGTCAACCAGTAAAGAATGAGGAAACAATAATTGAAAAAAAATGAGAGGTTTAGGAATGTCTGGGACAACTTTAAGCATACCAATATCCGAATCATAGGGGTTCCAGAAGGAGAAGAGGAAGAGCAAGAAAGTGAAAGCTTAAGTGAAAAAACAAAGAAGGAAAACTTCCCAAATTTCGTGAAGGAAATAAGACATATAAGTTCAGGAAGCACAGAGAGTCCCAAACAAGCTAGATTCAAGGAGGACCACACCAAGCCACATCATAAGTAAAATGCCAAAGTTTCAAGATAAAGGGGGAATCTTAAAAGGAGCAAGAGAAAAGCAGAGAGTTACCTACAAAGGGGTTCCTATAATACTGTCAGCTGATTTCTCAAAAGGAACTTTGCAGGCTAGAAGGGATCAGCAAGAAACATTCAAAGTCATGAAAATCAACAACCTACAACCAAGATTGCTCTACCCAGCAAAGCTATTATTTAGAATTGAAAGGCAGATTTCCAGACAAGAAAAAAAACTAAAGGAGTTCATCCTCACTAAACCATTCGTATATGAAATGTCAAAGGGACTTGGTCAAGACAAAGAAGATCAAAACTATGAATAATAAAATGGCAATAAATATATATCTAGCAACAATTGAATCTAAAAAACAAACTAAGTGAACAAGAACTGAGACAGGGTGGGGACTGACTGTGGGAGAGGGGTGGGTGTGGGAAGGACAGGGGAGAGCAACAGGGGGAAATGGGACAACTGTTAGAGAACAATAAAAATTTTTGAAAAGAAAAGAACTTTTGTTTCTTTATCTCATAAGAACAAAAAAAAGTAATTGAATGATTTTAATCAGAAAACGATGAGAAATTTGAGGATATATACTAAGACGACAAAAAGCAGATTTAGGAAGACTAATAACAGTCCACAAGCAGGGATAATATCTTTAGGTAATAGAGTGAGTCAATAGGAAGAAAAGCAGAAAGATTAAAGAGATACTTAAGAGATCAAATAAACAGGATTTGATAATGAATTAAATACATGGAGTAAGGAAAAGAGAAGTATGAAGGATGACTCCCAGGCTTTTTTGGCTTACGCAAGTGCTGGAAGGTACTGTGATTCAGAGTTTTGGAACATGGAAAACGAGGTGTGAGGAGAAGATCAGTTTGGTCTAAACTATTGTAAGTTTGAGATGCCTTCAAGACAGTAAGATGCTGAGCAAACAGTTGGATATACAGGTCTGGTGGTCAGAGGAGAGGCACAGATAAAAATTTGAGAATGGTTAATATAATGATGGTAGGAAACGTGAATGAATATGAGCACTGATGTACAAGGAAGAACGAGAATCCTTAATAGGGATAAATTGCACAGTGAGCAAAGAGGAGGGCTAGAACTGAGCCCTGAAGAACTCTGATATTTAAAGGTCTGCTTAAAGAAAGTGAACCAGCAAAGAAAGAGCAGGACAGGAATCTAAGGAGAACCAGAGAAGTAGAGTACAGTGCCATATATGCCAAAAGAAAACAGTATTTCAGACTTCCAGCCAAGATAGAGGTCTAGACTGACACGCTCCATCTCCCTCCACAACTAAGAAGGAATACAACTACTGCAAAACCAGTAATAACCAGAAGTTCCAGAAAATAAAGCTACATGGATGTCCAACATCTGAAGTTATAAACAAGTGGTGCTCATCCAGATGGGTAGGAGGGGCGAAGCCAAAGTGAAGAGGTCAAGCTGTGCTGGTGGTGGCAGCTGCAGTGACGGCGGTGGGACGGTGGTGAGCACAGACACCCATATTTAAGGGGAGGTGAGTGTTGTGGCTGTGTAGGCGAGATTGAATGATCTGAAGCAGTGTATAAAGTAAGCAAAGTATATTGCCAGTGGTCAAGCTGAGACCTGAGCAGGTCTCTAACAAAGCTCCGACCTTGAATGGGTTTTAGGGCAGGGCTTATATAGGGCTTTGTTTCTTTGTTTTTTCTTTTGGTGGGAAGTAGCCTTGGGAAGCGGGGGCTGGGCAGGGCTGCAGGAATGTCTTGGCAGTAACAGGAACAGAGATTTGCAAGGCCATAAGGTTATCTTTAGCTGCAGCTGCAGCCTCTTAGTCATGTCTGCAAAAAGACTAGATATCCTGTAAGACATAACTTTACAAGAGTTATAAAGAAGTTACAAGCAAATAGAAGAAGGTAGGAGTTGTGGGAAGGAGCTGAGCTGGGGTCTCTCAGCTTGTAAGTCACCAAGCTGCTCTAACACGAGAAGTACCTGGGAAACACTCCTGACTGCAGACCAAACCCATCAGCTTGTGATTCTAACGCCAGGGAAGGCAGACTCCCATTGCCTCAGACTGTGAGGGCTGGAAGGCATGGGGACAGAAGAGGAGGCTCCCAGTCTCTCAGCAGAGAGTGAACGGCAGGAATCCATCTTGGAGCCCTGCCCAAAAACAAAGCACAACAGCATTGTGAGAAGGGTCACCCAGTAGTGATGAGTGCATGGGGCTCCGCCCTCTATAGCATAGGAGGTGTGACAGCCCCGCCCAGGAAGCAAAGGTAAATACAAAACTGTCAGGATGACACAGATGCGTCAGGTGACGCAGCTGACCAGAAAGAAAATATCTAATCTAACAGATCAGCAGATAGGAAATTTTCTGAGGCACAGTTCAGAGCTTTGGTTATACGAATGCTTACAGACCTAACAGCAGATCTTAAACAAGACGGGGAAGGAATGAAGACTAGTCATGCTGAAATGAATAAAAACACATACGAAACTAGTCATGAGGAAAAGAAAACCAGTGACCAAATCAACAAATAGGAACATAACGAAGGAACAGTCAACCAGTGCAGAAAGAGGAGACGAAAAGCGAGGAAAATGAGGAGAGGCTCGGAAACCTATGGGACAGCTATAAGCGGGCCAACATCTGAATCATAGGGTTGCCAGAAGGTGAAGAACAACTAGAAATTGAAAAATTATGTGAAAAAATTAAGAACCAGAACTTCCCTAAATTGGGGAAGGAAATAGACTTATAGGTCCAGGAAGCCCAGAGAGTTCCAAAAAAACTGGACCCAGGGAAAACCACACCAAGCCACATTAGAATCAAAATGTCAAAAATTAAGGATAAAGAGAGAATCTTAAAAGCAGCAAGAGAGAAGAAAATTATGTACAAATTCGTCCAATAAGACTATCTGCTGATTTCTCAAAAGAAACTGCAGAAAGAAGGGACTGGCAAGAAATAGTCAAAGTAATGAAAAGCAAAAACTGACAACCACAATTACTCTATCCAGCGAAGCTGTCATTCAGAATAGAAGGGCAGAGAAAGTGCTTCCAGGACAAAGTAAAACTGAAGGAGTTCATCAGATCCATGCCACTGTTCTATGAAATGTTAAAGGGACCTGTTTAGGAGAAAGAGGATCAAAACTATGAACATTAAAATGAAAACTGTATCACTACAACCAACAACAGAAACTAGGGAATCAAAACAAAGGCAAACTAAGTAGGGAACGAGAGTGGGAAAAGAATTATAGATATGAGGAACATTTGGGGGGGAGGTCAGTGGGGAGGAGGAAGAAGGGAAAGGGAGGAAAATGGTACAGGAATTAAGAAGCATAGTAGGAGGGAGCGAAGTAGATAGGAAGATGTTGAGGAGAACTATATGCACAACCAATGGGCATGGACTAAGGTGCGGGGATAATTGGAGGGAGGAGGGTCACTGAGTGGAGGGGAACAAAGGGAAAAATAATTGGAACAACTGTAACAGCATAATCAATAAAGCACGTTAAAAAAACAATATTTCAACACAGTAAAAAACAAAAAGACAAGTACTCTGTAGCTATCAGACCTCCATGTAGGAAATAAGGTCCTTGGGATACAAACTATATCTTCTATTTTTTTCTTCTCAGGAAAATAATACTTAACTAGAAGGAGTGGCATAACATAGAGTTGAAGCTCAAGGTATGTGAATAAAAGTAAATAACTGCTTCAGATGAATTTATATCAGATAAATGGCATCCCAGTATGATGAGTGACAACTCCATGATAATGAAGACAACGACTACTGTTTGCTGAAAGCCTCCCACATTCAAGCTTCATGTTCAATCTGCAGGCAGCCTGAAAATGAAAGGGATGTGCTCCAAGCATCTCCTGCCGCTAAGGTTTACCTGAACCCACCTCATGCCACAGAGCACTCATACTTCTTTCCTTCTTTTCCTGCTCTGTGCCTACTTGTGTTGACCAGCATCTTCATCCCCCAACCAGTTCACTGTAGTTTATCTCTTCCCTTTTCCCTCTTGTCTCAGAGCCTTTGAACTGGTTACACATTAACTGACCTCTGGCTTCACCTCAGGTTTTTGTTTTTGGACCTGTGCTCTCAGATAAGTCAGACAGCTAGGCAGGTCCAGCCCTGGTGTATTCTCAAAGTAGGTTGAATATCAATGTGGTAATTATGACAATCATCATTTTCACAATGTTATCAAAGAACTACTGCAGTTACTCCATGCGCAGTGATAAAGGCGAGACAAGTAAACCAGGAAGTCCCAGGTCTAGAATAAGAAAGACACAGGCTACATTGACTTCGAGTGCAGTTTCCATCACTGGATTAAATGATATGATGTCTCAAACCCCATTCAAAATAGTTATCAACAAGTAGGCCCTTTGCTATGTTATAATTTTCACAAACCTCAGATCAACTTGCCTCCTTATCATCATCTTATATTGTTACAGAATGGGGGTGTCCAAAAATCCCCAGAGCCTGCGGGTTGGGGGATGGGGAAAGGAAACAGCTTTTAAGATGCCTTCATATGCCTGTGGCTAGTGCCTTTGTTACTCAAATGGCTTTGATATTTCCAAGGTCCCAAGAAGATGGGAGAGGTTTTGGACCATGGAATGGTACAGAAAGAGCAGCACACGAAGCCTGCATAAGATTCTGTGAATGGTCAGAACTGGTTACCACACCCACTTCATCAGAGGACTCAGTCAGGGGTTTAAAAATAGGGGGCAGACATTTTAGCTGGGTTCTCTATGCGGTTTTGAGAAGGGAGAATACCATGCGGCTTTGAAAGGGCAAAGGGAGAACCATGCATGATCCAGTGCAACATAGCACATGTTTTCCTGGACTGTTATATGGAGGCTGATGCCATTGTACCCAGATCCTGAAGGAGACAGCTGACAGATAAGGGATGGGGAACTTCTGGGCATGTTTTTGGCTTCTAGCTTTTTGGGGAGCAAGGAAAGTACTGGGTCCCATGGGAGAACAGGGCTCTAAGCTGAAGTGCTCACTGCCCTCCCCAGGTTGGAATACTGTAAATAAAGACCTGTTTTCCTCAACACTAGTTGTTGGGTTTTACACCAAGGCGCCATGTGAAAGAACCCCCTTTCATTCTGTAACAATATCACATCAGACAACAAGCAGCAGGCTCACAGACAACCACTACTTTCTTTTTTTTTTCTTTTTTTGATTCTTAATGACAGAAACAAAAAAGATCTAAAACTGCAGTTTCTGGAAGAACCATTTGTTCTTGCTGGTCTTGTACCTCTGTTCGAAATTGACCTGCATTTCAGAGCAGGGCCTCTGAAGATGTCCTTGTTGACAACAATTTTGTCCAAGGGGATATCCAGAGTATCTTGTAGGCATGAGGTGATTGTAGTTTTAAACTTTCACAGAAGACTTGATCTTAGACCTCTTGGCAATTTTTCTTCTTACCCTTGGCAGCTGTCCCTTTGCGGGGACAGCAGTCAATTCCAGCCATCATAGCATGGCTGTGGGCGCAGTCTGACACGCCCAGAGCAGCGTCCAGCCAGGACCAGCACGATCTTCCCGGGTTTCATAAACGTACCCATTTCGACAGCAGCCAGTGGGGCCTCCACTATTTTTTGTTGTTGTTGTTAGGCCATTGTCTTCCCTGTCATCTTCTGCAGAAATCACTGGTGCTCTGCAGTTGGTCAACTGAAGACATAGTTGAAATTTTAAAAAGCAGGTCTTTCCCTAATTAAAATGCTTTTATAGAAAATTATCACATTTAAAAAAAAAAATTCAAACTGATAATTTGCAAGACTATTACAGTAAGTTTTCATATGCCCTTCACCTATTGTCTCTGGGTATCAATATTTGTGTCTTTTCTTTTAGCTTAACCATTTGAGAGCAAATTGCAAATACCATGACCTAGTATTTCTGATGTTTCTTCTAAGAACAAGGACACTCTCTTACTTTTGCACTACACGTATTGGTGGAGGAATAAACACACGGATTAATGGAACAGAACAGAGAGCCCCAAAAGAGACCCACACAAGTACACTCCAATGACTCTTTACAAAAATGCAAATGCAAATTCAATGCAGGATGGAGCGTCTTTTCAATAAATGCTGCTGGAGCAACAGGACATCCATAGGCAAAATAACAAACAAACAAAAAAACAAAAACCCGCAGCCTAAACCTCACATTTTTACACCTAACACAAATATTAATAGAGTATGGATTTAAATGTAAAATATAGAATTATAAAACTTTCAGGAGAAAACATAGGAAAAAATCTGCAGGATATACGGTTAGTTGAGGAATTCCTACAGAAGACACACCAAAAATAAAATCCATAAAAGAAAAATATCAATAAATTGGACTTCACCAAAATTAAAAACTTTAGCTCTATGAAAGACCCCTTTAAAAAGGAAAGAAAAACTACAGACTGGGAAAAAATATCTGCAAACCATACATCTGACAAGAGATTTTGGTCTAGAATATACAAAGAATTCTCTAAACTCAGCAGTAAAGGAACAAATAATTCAATTAGAAAACTGTCAAAATATGTGAATAGATATTTCACTAAAGAGGCTACAGAGATGTCAAATAAACATATTAAAAGAGAAGGAAAAAATGAAATAAACAAATAATAAAAGACAATCAATATTATTAGCCATTAGGGAAATATTAATTAAAACCACAATGAGATATCATTAGATACCTATTTGAATGGCTAAAATAAATATATCCAAAATTCCAAATGCCATTGAGGAGAATGGATTCCTTATACATTGTTGGTAAAATGGTATAAACAGTTTAGCAATTTTTTATAAATTATACATATATATCCACAGTACAACTACCAAATTAAGAAAATTTTACAATGCTCTATGTAATACTATTATCTAATATATATTCAGCTTTCACATTTCATCAGTTGCCCCAATTAGTGTCTTTTATAATGTACTTGTCCCCAGTGTGGATCCACATATTCTTAACCACTTAAAAACACGTGGTTTTTATCAGTACACAAGGTATATTTTAAGATGTATTTTTAAAAACACATTTATAAAAATAACAAAGATAGATAATAGGTAATGTATTTATAAAAGCTGAGAGTAGTGACACTAGCCTTTTTTTTTTTTCCAAGTGAAAAAAGTAAATGTAGATTTTAGAAATGGCTGAAATGGAGTGCTACTTATTGGGTATTATCTTATTCTTTGTGATGTCTCATGAGGTAGGGCAATCCTACCTTCATGTATAGGTAAGGAAACAGATTGTATTATACAGATTAAATGACCTACCCAAACTGACAGTTAATAAATGATTGGACCTGGTTTCAAAACCAAGGGTGAATGACCCAGAGCTTAAGATCCCTCACTCTGCCATTCAGAAAGTCCATGAGCTTAAATTTATATTACTTTTGGAGATGTCCACGCCACTTCAATCAGAGCTTGCTTATTATTTACACAATTTTAGCAAGTTAGGTTGTTTGGTTTCCTGGTAGAAAAAGGGAAGATTAAATATAATATCATCACAGACATACAGGGTCTGTCTGGAAAAAGTCAGTCATTGTTATTATTATAAAATGAGAATGGTTTGCACGACATTAACATAACCTGGCAGCCAAATTGTTTGAGACTCTCTAAAGAAAAAACAAACAAACAAACAAAAAAACCTGTGAATTACATGGGTCAATGACTGTAACACCACCTTTAAATGTCTTCTCAATTTGATAAAATTCTTTTCTGGGCACACAGGTGCTCTCAGGGGAACACTAGAAATATATAATTAAATCTTTATCAAAAGAGTTTAGGCTTCTGGGTCATTTCATTCACTATTGGGCTGGATTCCCCCATTTGAAAGTACTAAAGGTATAACGAGGAAGATTTTCTGAAGTACACTTCAGGGTTTAAAGGTAAATCCTTTAGATGAAAATGGTAGATCCCTGTGAAGTTTATTAGGTTATAAGCCAAGGCAAAGTCATTCATTGAAGAGGAAACAACACTAGAAGAGATAAAAGAAATTAATCTTAAGTTTTCACTTAAACTAAGTTGTTATTAATTTCTTTAATATTTGGGAGGAGCATGGGGGGTGACTATCTTGTCCTTTGGGGTGAATACTAAAAAAGGTAAATGAATGAGTAAATAACTAGTCCAAAATCGATCTGAATGGACTGTAGAGCTATAAGATACATACATCCTGTAAAAATAAGCAAAAATTATTAGAAATAAGAAAAAATGAAAATTGAAGTTGATACTACTACTAAAAATAAAATTGGCAATGCTGAAAGTAAAATTTAAAAAAATGAGGAAACAGGTAAGAAAATAGAATTGATTGAAAATGCAAAATTCAAAACTTTAATGGTGCAGATTATACAAGATTGTGTGTGTGTAGGTTCATTAAGATGCCCATGCAAACAAGTGAATACCTTTATTCAAACAGTAAAATATGCTTTAAAAGTTAACCCTTAAGCACAAGTCCTATGTAATGAAATGGGAAATAGGCACAAAGCACTTTCTTGCACTGATCGTCTCAAAGAAATATACTTGTGCAAGTGTTTGGAGTTTGGACCTTTTCCATGGCACCACCATTTTTGCTTGAAAGAGCATCTGATGAACATACCATGTTTACTCAGACTTGGGTATTTGGAGGAAATAAACCTATTACTTCAAGGAAACAACCACTTGTTGCAATGATAAAATTAAAGATTTTAAGCAAAAATTAGAATTCTTATGTTTTCTAAAATCTTTTTTTATTGATTTTAGAGAGATCAAGGTGAAGCTGGAGGAAGGGGGGAGAGAGAGAGACGTTGATTTATTGTTTCACTTATTTATGCATTCATTGGTTGCTTCTTGTATGTGCCCTGACAGAAGATGGAACTAGCAACCTTAGTGGGTCAGGGCAGTGCTCTAACCAGGGCTAAAAGTTAGAATTTTGATAAAGCTGTGATCTTCTCAGCTTCCCATTTTTAAAAGAGTGATGAGATCAATGGTGATATTAGCAAACATGATTTGATACAAATATTTTTAGAAGTGTCAACATTGGAATATCTACCTAAACTTATACTACCATCTTCCAACTGACCATTACACAATGTTAAAAATCATGCATGGGTACAAGATCCATTCAAAGTGGAAGACAGGCCATTGGATTTTACTGTTACCAGTGTACAAAAAGTTTGCCATGGATTCAGATAGCAACTAACTTTTAAGAAGTTATCATTTGTTGAGTTTTGGCATAGTATCAAGAATATCCACATCCATCTAAAATGGAAGGTTATTAAAATATTCTTTTCCAACTACATTATCCATGTGAGACTAGATTGCCTTCATGATTCATCTAGAACCTACACAACCGATTTATGAAGGTCCAGTAAGCCAGATATTAGAGATCTGTAAAAATATCAAACAATGCCACTATTCTCCGTGAAACATTTTTGAAGTTATTTCTCATTAAAAATTATATTGTAAATGTAATGAGTTTATTATTCTATCTAGAAATAAAAAAATAAAGTTTGTGTAAAGTAATATTCTCAACACTCATGAACTTTTCAAAAAGGTCAGAACTATAAATCTGAAAGTTCTTAAAGAGATGAATGAATAATCTAGATAATCATATATAAGATTCAGATAATTTGCTAATATTGCAAATATGGCAAGTTTTCTTTTAAACAGTGGCTTCTTCATGTTAATTATTAGCTAAGAAACAAGCATTTGAAAATAAAAAGTGGGTCATAATGTACTTGCTGACTGTCATTAACACTGATGTATGGTTTACTTCAAAGGCATTAAGAGAGGAGACCCTAACACTTATCAAAGGGAGAACTTCTTTTTAAAATCAGTATGAGACAATGGATGCTAACTGAACTTACTGTGGAAGTCAACTCACAATATATGTATGTCAAACCATTATGCTATACACTTTAAACATATAGTGCTGTATGTCCATTTATCTCAATAAACCAAAAAAAAAAAAAAAAAAAAAAAGTGGGTTAAATAAATTTCTCATAAATCCTGGGCATAGATTTGATTGAGAAGTATGATCATTGGCTGATTTTTCTAAAACATATATTTTTATTTAGAATTTCTTTGTCTGGAGTATTCATTCCTCTTGGAGAAAAAGAGTGTCTCAGATCTTCCTACAAAATCCAAATTATTCCAGACTTCCTGGCAGGATTTATGAAGACTGGAGACCTACCAGATATAAACATAATTGGTAGATTTGTACTGTGTACACAGTAATAGTAAAGATAACAAGCATTTCATGTATTAAGTCATTCAATCTTCATAATCCAGAAATAAGAGGTTACATAATTTGTCCAGAACAATGCAAGTATCAACCTACAGAATCATCAAAAGCAGGTCACTTGGCCCAAGAAATTAGGCTTAGTTGTTTGCAATGCTTTCAGAATCCCAGTAGACTTATTTACCCCCTTCTTCTGTATCTACTGCAGCTGGCCCTTTCATTCTTATGAGTAACATTAGACTCTATTCCAATAAAATATAGTCCTTACATATTTATTAAAATCCCACTCATTCTTTTTAGATACCGCTCCAAGCACTACTGACAACAGACTTAAGAGTCTGAAAATGACATTCCCTTTGCCAATTCTGGTCTTTCCTGGAACTTAACCAACAGTTGCCTGTTTGAATTGTCTTGGATTCCATACTTTCAAGACCCCTAGGTGAAGCCACCCCATGTCACTTCTTAAAAGGCCTTTCTTTAGTGTATGAGAGTGCAAATGTGTCTTGTCTTGATAAGACTGTTCTATAGAATGCTTAGATTTAGTTTTAGAGGGAGGGGGGAAGGGAGGGTGAAAGAGAGGGAAACATCAATGTGTGGTTGCCTCTTGCGCTCCAACTGGGGACCTGGCCTGCAATGCAGGCAGGTGCCCCGACTGGGAATCAAACTAGCGACCCTTTGGTTCGCAGGCTCGTGCTCAACCCACAGAGGAACTCCAGCCAGGGCTTAGTTTTTAAATTAAACACAATAGATTTTGAAACTTTCCTATGCCACCTCCTGAGAGGCCATCTAGAATAACTTCTAGATGTGTTGAGATAGTGCCTGATACTTCATTTTTTTAAAATGATTTTTGTTTTTTAGTGAAGTGGCAATGTAGCCCTTGCATATTCCCTTATTATGATAAGAAGTTATCTGTATATAGTTTTTATGTGGAGGCGATTTTACAAATAAAGCATGTTGTGTCTTTGTGGGGGGGAAGGAAAAAAAAAGCCCTATAAAATGCCCTGAAGAGAACATCCCATCCATAGCTTATGAGTTCAGGTGAGAGCAGTGGAAGGCCACTAGGTTATACTCCTCATCTGTCTTTCCTTCGATATTATGAGCAGATCAGCCAGTTTTCAATTTTTACTGAGATTTGGCATCCCCAACCCCCCATCAGGTGCCAACATACATGAAGAACTTGCAATACATCTAACATAACTTTAACAAGTATTAAAAAGTAGCTTTAGAAGTTACTTTCTAGTTTTTCTGTTCTGGACAAATTTCTGTAGGCAAACTGTTGACTAAATTAAAAACTGACAAAAATCTCAAAACAAAGTAATCAGATGTAATTTTTATTGGGTGCTTCCATTTGTATAAAGTATAAAAGCAGGCAAACAATCTGTGGTACCAGAGGTTAGTAGTGGTGGTGAGTTATGACTTGAAGTATGAATAAGGGGATTTATGGGATTCTAGTAATGGTTTTCCCTGATGTGAGCTCAGATTACAAAGGTTATTGCTATTGCTCACTTGGTGCACTTTCAGTATCATGTATCATTTAGTTTGTCCGTCCACCCAAATATGAAATACCCTCCCTCACACCTCAAGTATTTTCTTCTTCATAATCTGCATTGAATGATTCGAATTCTTATGATTACCAGTCTCCTCCATATTTGCTCCCCTGCCATGCTCATCTTAGATTCCACGACAGTATCTCTTTCACTATTATACTCCAAAAAATTCCTATTATTGTTCATAGGAAATTGTACGGTACAATTTAATGCTAATTTTTCAATCAAGTACACAATGGAATACACATTTATCTTCCTCATTCAGGAAAGGAGTGCAGCAACTGTCATCTTTCTTGGCCCCAGGATTGGACAATTGCTGTTGGGGGAGGGGGGATGCATGCTGTAACACATATTTTCTTGAGGTTCCTGTATTCTTTGAACCTCTTAATAGAATTCCCATCCTCATCTTTTTTCAAATTGTATTGCACAATAAGAAAATTACATTGCACACTAAATTGTATCATGGAATGGGCATTTCATGTTGAATTTTATACTACATGTTATTTACATGTTTTCTGGGTCACAACTATTCTACAAAGCCTAAAATATCACCGCCTCCACAAAGGGTTTATTCTTTGAGCAGTGACCCTAAGGGGTTTCTGTAAGTTATGATTCACTAAGATCATTACATTTATTGAATAGCCCAACAAGTATATGACATTGTATTTGGCAATGTATTCTTACAGCCCTGATACCTTACTTAAGGGTAAATTCCCCATATAAAAGTATTTATTAACCAGCTAACTTATCTTTCACCTGGTTGCTTACAGGGCTTGAAAATCTCGCTCCATGAATACTTGATGAAATAACTTTGTAAGTTGATTAACACTTGAAAGATAAAATAGGTTTATAAAGTTAAACCCAACATACAGCACCAGCACGTGGTAGCTTTCTCATATCCAATTTTTAAGTGCAAAATAATAGGTTATCTCCTACATGTCTTCCAGTGTGAGTTATGGGAATTAAATGTTATGTTTGCCTCCAGACAAAATTTTAATTAGACACACAAGTAGGAGAAAACCAGTTTTAATTGAAAAACAAAGCAATACATCTCAAATAAGACTCTGTTAAACAACATAAACTGTAATTTGTTGAGGAAAATCGTTTTCCTACTTGGTATTATTAAATTCAGGTATCAAACTATCAATAGTTCCCCTCTTTTATTCTGACGGAGCTACAAGGACTTTTTCATGAATTTAAACTGTAAATCTGTAAATCCCTATTCCTAATCCACTGGCAAGAGGAGGGGAGACTTTAAGCAAACATTCCCTTACTGAGGAGTTCCCACATAACAGCAAATAAAAGTCAATGTTTTCTTTATGAGAAAGCTTATATAAAAAACACATGACTATTAATGATATTGAACTAATCCACAAAATTGCAAAACACAATTTTATCAAGATGATCTCTACTACAATTTTCCTTTGAAGAAGTTCTCACATCCCAAAATGGTTTAACTTGACATACTGGGAAGTATTAAACTTTGAAACAAAGTACTAAAGTTATTGCTTTAAATTGGAAAAACCTATGGTCAAAGTCTCTTTTTAAAAAGTTAAATTAGTTATTCTTACAATTAATTACACTCACGTAACTGCAGAGAAAATGTTCAAGCACATAGTAAACAGCACTCTTTCGAATGATAGAACAAAGGCATTAGTTCATTAAGATGTATGGCTTTTTGGTGACTGTTATTACTACCCATAAATAAAGTCATTACTGTTTGACTGAAAAAGGTTTTTACAAAACTCCACTTCCAAAATTAACATTTTTATTAAACCAAGTTAAAAAAAGGTTCACTGTAGAAAAGTTAACAAGGGTTTTAACAAAACCAAAATATACCTTTTTATACAATATACGTATATATTAGCAGCAAACTACTTCTGAGATTTTATGTTCTTTTAGTTATTTATTTTAAAGAAAGCATAAACAATGTATATTAGTATGGAATGTGCACTAATCCACTCTTCATCTTTTATTCTGTGATTTAGGCATTCTAGTACAAGTTATGATTCTCATTAATACTAAGAACAAACCCAGTGTGACTAAAAAGTAGTGAAACAAAGTGGCTGGTAAAATATAACTCACTACTTCATAGTCATGCACTATCTTTTGAGAACAAATGAGCACCATAAAAACAGGTAATTGAGTGTGTGTGTGTGTGTAAACTCAATTTTAAGGTGTAATAGCAGCCAACTAGACCAAATAGCATTTGACTGTTATTTTTCAAAAATTTGGTGATATACAAAATGTTAATCAAATCAGATAAATGATTCAATTCCATATTGCTTATCTATTTTTAAATCTTAATAAATTCTGTATATGACCTGATAAACTGCATGCATGTGTGTATATTATACATATACATCTTTAGCTTTGTTTGAATTTCTCAACTGAGATGAAGCCCAACTTCTCACTTAAATATATATGTAGAACATACAACTCAATCACCAACTGAAAGTTTTCAATTAAAGTTTCATCTTACTTCATCAGAAATACTGGCTATTGAAAATTTTGAAGCCAAAGAACTGTGATTCAATTTAATATGCTCCAGGGTTATAAATTAGTCAGCCAAACAAACAAGATTTGAAATTACCAACTGGTTGCCAAAGAAATTTTTCTCTTGATATTTCCTTCTAATAGCAAAGAAAAAGAACACGAGCTTTCACTTTTTGAACAGTTAAAATTATTAAAGAAATCTCACTAGTCTTCAAAAATACTAAATGTTATATAAATACCATGTTCTTATAGTTGAATTCTTCAGCTAGAATCTGTATTAAAAATTTTTTTCCTTTGGATTGTTTCACTTAGCACTTCAAGTCTCCATCTGCAACTCTAATAACTGGCTCAGATTTGTTACATTTATATCAATCACATCTTCCAGCATTTGCTACTGCATGTTACCTGTGTACAATAACATCAATGGGAGAAACTGCATCAAATTTCAAAAGCAACATAAGGAAAAATTCAAGAATATGTAATATAAAAAAGAAAAACTACAATAAGTATTCCCTTTTCACCAATACATTAATGAAATATAATCACTTTAATGCTTTTAAAGATAATATCCTAATGTTCACTTTTTAACTTATCAAAAGAATGACATTTTTAGATGGCTCATCTTCATTTTTCAATTAAAAAACTGAAATAATAGGCTTAATTACTTTTATTAATATACACATCAAGTTATTGAAATGGTGACTTCATGTAGTTTTCTCCTTAAAGATGGCACTTGCAGGTACAAAGATTCACAGATGTCTCCAGCCTTCAGATGTTTACTTGAAAAGATTCTTCAACAGCAGTTTGATACTGGGTTTCCTCATCTAGCTGAAGATTCTAAAAATGGTAACATTAATATGTCAATAGAAAAAACATAGTCAACTATTCAATACTTTGCCCAGTATATTACACATCTTGACACACTCTTACACATACTTGAAACAGTTTATGTTACAAAAGATTTTATTTATTTATTGCCTCACCGAAGGACCTTTTTTCACTGCTTTGAGAGAGAGAGAGAGAGAGAGAGAGAGATTGACTGGTTGCCTTCTAATAAGTGCCCAACTGGGGATCAAACCTACAACCTGGGCATGTGCCCCTACAGGAAACTGAACCCAAAACTCTTCAGTCTACGGGATGATGCTCCAACCAACCAAGCCACGCTGTTCAGGGCCAACATATATCCTTTAAAATATAGGATTTATGTACATAAACTTTAATAAAAAATTAAGTTTAATTGTAATAATTTAGGAATAATTGATAAACAACAGAGGAGCAGCAGAGAATAAAAGCTGAAAGTTAAAAATGCCTTGAGAGAAATTGGGGGAAAAGGGGACAACTGTAATTGAAAAACCAAAATTAAAAAATTAAAAAAAAAAATAATAAAAAAATAAATGGTTAAAAAAAAAAATGCCTTATGGTTAGTCATTAATTCAAAGTATAGCTAAGAGTAACCCACAATCATAAATTTTGTGTGATCTCTAGAAAAGAATGACAACATCTGAAGGTAAATTCATTTTAAAGAAAATAAGCATTTATTCAATCAACAAGAGTCAAATAACAGCTTCTTAACCATCACATGAAGCTAAAAACTATAGCTCACTCAATCTTAGTTATACTAGTACTCAACTTAAAAAATTCTGTTTGCTATCAATTATGGTCTATGAGTTTGCTTTAGAATAGACTACCACTTGACAATCTCAAATAATTAAAATTACATATTTTTCTGTGAAGGTAAAACAATCTGCCAATTATATCAAAAGTGGCTCACCTGTTTTTCCAAATACATAGCCCTGTAGACACAGTAACCTTTCTTACAGTGAGAATTTTAAAATAACCTAATATTGCTTCATAAAAATACTAACATTATAAGAGTATACCTGAATTTTACACATATTTGAGTAATTTTGAAAGAGCATAATTAAAATGCAAATTCCACAAAATAAATATTTATCAGAAGTGATGTGATTTCAACACTGGAAGGTAGAGGAAAATGTAAATATTTTTGTTCATGTCATTGTCAAGAGTTGCACATGCCTATACTTACTACCTAAACTTGAAAAAGTATCAGCTATTCTTTGTCAAAATTAATTTTAAACTAGG
This sequence comes from Furipterus horrens, assembly GCF_987537825.1. Lineage (NCBI taxonomy): Eukaryota > Metazoa > Chordata > Mammalia > Chiroptera > Furipteridae > Furipterus > Furipterus horrens. Next base: position 30,976,055 of record NW_028327178.1, read on the forward strand.
TAAAGTTTTAATACACTAAAGTGAATAAAATGCAATCCCACAATACTTAAAACAAAAGCCACATCTAATCTTTTTTGAAATTATCATGATACATTTGGAAAGCAAAAATTAACTGCATGTTTTGCTTTAAAAATCCATTTTTACATATGTAACTTTCTTCACTCAACCTGTTAAAGCAGTCAACTAAGGCCAAAAATCTACCATTCAACGTGGCTTTACTTGATAATTAAGCTCCCTCATTTTTAAAAATGTGTCTCACGTGCTAGATATATCTATTATAATGGGTTTAGCAAGCAACTTACACTACATGAAAAACACATCCTCTTTCATCTGTTGTACCAATTTTCCTTCTCTAGCAATTACAGTCTTCCCTTATACAGTTTTCACGTAAATCATTTTGTTACTCTGAGTGTTTGTTCTTCCTCTTATTATTTATCTCTCTGGTACAGGAGGTGGACATTATACTGAACTTTTTACCACTTTCACAAACCAAAATTCACCTATATTATTATAGAAAGAGTAGAAATTGCTCTGTAACCATCTAATATGAAACAACAGCTTGCCTCAAAACTCAAGTCTAAACTGAAAAAGTTAATTTAACATGAATACTTAAACAGTATTTTCTTAATCTTAAAGAATTCACTTACCACAAATTCCCCATAATCAAACTGATGTCTTTGATTTAGATGACTAACGAAATTTCTAGTAATCTGGCTAGGATCTCCCCAAGGAAGAGACACACAAATAGGACATGTCTATGAGAAACAATGTTTGAAATAAAAATCAATGAAAATAAAATGTTATAATTATTGAAAATATTAAAACACAGGCTTATATAACCAAAAACACCTACATGAAAAGCATTCTAGAGCCAAATTCCATGATTAGATCATTTGTCAGCCAAATTACCTTAAATTACATTATTCTAACACAACATAATAAAAAGGGGATGTTATATATTCTATAACTTAAATCTCCAATTACACAACTGTTTCAAGAGAAATACCACATCCAGTTTTCAACAATACTATTTGTAATGTTAATTATTATTAACCAATATGAGCCACACAATAACTGTGACGTAATTATTATAAGCTTTATTTCATTTATAAGTAAAATATAAGAGTAGTAAACTTTAAATTGTATCCTTAAGGTTTTAAATGAAGCACAGCTTTAAAAATGAATGGATGATATAATGAAATGAAATCAAATAAAAATTTGCTAATGCAATATAAAACAAATTAAATCTCTTCAATATGAGGTTTTTTCCCTAGAGACATCTTTGGCACTACATTTGTTTATTTAACAGTAACTGACCCTGTCCTAATGAGCAAAGTTGGTGGTATGATCCCTTAGTGCTATGAGACAAGTTTATAAGGGCATCCACAATAGTTATTGAGACCTATTCCTTCACAATTTTTTTTTTAGTACATCCACTAAAACTGCTTAGAAATATCTACAATTCTTATTTTATTTATAGTATTTCCTTTTATTATTTCTGAAGAAAATATTTATATATGAAAATGTACAGCTGAAAGGGCAGTATCTCTTCTAGCTCAGTTACTCCTGTTTCACCCACAGCTGAAATCACTTACCTGTGAAACTCATGTTCCAAATGGAGTTGTAGGATCATTAACACAATGTTGGAATCCTGCACTCTGCACTATCTCCTTCATTCACCAAAAAGGTCTCACCACTTTCTTACACACCCTCAAAATGGTATCAAAAAGATACATATGCATCAAAAAGTAAGTATGATTCCTTTCCTTCCTTGCAGTATAAATTCATATACTAGATTCTGCAAGGATACAAATTCAAAATACCAAGTGACTTCTATATTTACTTACAGTTTTCACCTACAACAGATCCACATGACCAGATCGAGCTGACAGCATCCTATAGACCAAGAAACTAAAAACCCCAGAGCTGGGTAATGAGCCCCCAGTTCACCTTTCATTATTTCACTCTTCTCTGCACTATTTGTCTACATTACTCTCACAACAAGTATCTCCTTTTCATAAATTACTGAAATCTCATTTAAATTCAAATCTTTCATATCTTCTGTTGACAAAAATCTACCTTATTGATAATGCCCCTTCTATATTTAAATCAACTACCTTCCCTGTTGTACACATGAAGTGAAACACATGGAGCAGCGTGTTTAAGCTGAAGACTATCAGAGACATAAGTACTTACCACAGGAACTATCTGAAAGAGGTGATTACTGTTACAGTGATCCAGTAAACGCTGTCTGGTAAAATTTGATTCTTGACACAAGGGACACTTAAAGGTGGGATGCCCAGAAGAACTATAAAACAATATTCAATGAAGTATACTTAATTTGAAATCACAAATCGCAACATAGAAATAATGCTCTCCTGGTTTTTAACCAATTATTACAGGGTTTTGTTTTGTTTTTAAGTTACAATTAACAGACTTCCAAGATTCTCTAATTTTATGGGGGGAAAAAACTAAAATAAATAACCTACAACCAATATTCCCAATCTCATTTTAATGTCTCAGTAATTTTTTTCATGGTACCTTTAGACCAAAACAAAAGCCAACCTTGCTGTTCCATGTATTTAAGAAGTTAGGTCCAAACAACTTAATTTGGTTATTCATATGAGGCCAAAAGATGTCACTGCATGCACCTGTAAGTTTTTAAATATCCTGTGGTGTTCCTGTTTGTAAACCCTGTATCTAGGACTTTAATTTTGAAACAACTTCCATCAATATATTTCATCTATCCCAGTCTCTGGGACTCTTAACATACAAAATTCCTAGGAAAAAGTGAAAAACAAAAAAGCACTGATAATCAAACTGATTGCTATTTCAAAACATTTTGAGAATTATGCATCACTGGGTTTTAATACCTCTGAATTTCAGCAAGAGACAGTTAGATATTGACAACTCTACCTAAATTATGCATGAAAGAAACCTAACCACAGTGAAAGAGGATAGCTAAAAACTCTTCTAATTTAATGCGATCCATAAAAGCAGCAATTGCATCATTTATTTCTAAACTAAGTTCTAACATTGTGTCCGGTGATTTAACTGAGTAAAAAGTTTTTAACTTAAAAATCTATTGTTATATAATAATAGATACTATTTACTAAAGCAGCAGGATTTTCAAAAGCTTACCTTGTATTCTCTTGAAAACTTTCTATGTTATCAGATGTGGATGTTTCACTCCTATTACTTAAGAAGCATAGGGGGGTAAAGTTAATACCTCAAGTAATAAAGCACAATATAGATTCATCAACTTTAACTGCTAATTAAGAAGACCAGTCCAAATTTATTTTAAAACCCTGAACTTAAAATTGTTCTGAATAATACATGGCATTAATTACTTTTCAAATAAATTCTGAATAAGACTGCTTACTGCATCCTTGTTCAATGTCCTTCAAAATTATTTTATGCTGTAACAAAAGTATAGAAAATGTAGAATTTTGCAGAATTATCTTAAATCTACAGAATGAGAACATTTCCCCAGGTCCTTCAGACTTTTAAAATGAAGACTACCTCTTCCTCTACCCAAGCTAGTAAGTACCTGAATGGTGGGATAGGCTCAAGAATTCAAGAACTTTTTGGTTTATAACCAGAACATGGTTTAAGGTTGTGTACTAGAAAGTGGAATAGGGTTAAGAAAATACTTGAATGTTCATTTTCCAAAAAGAAACTAGACTCTCCAATACTTAATATATAGAACATCTTGAAACCCTCATTCAGACCTGATGCCAGAGTCATGTGTCATACGCATGAACAGAGGACTCCTGAGGGAAGAGTGAGTATTCTATATAGGGACATTATAGAATTTCACCAATGTGGTCAATTTTATAAAAACAAGGCCTTTCAATAGCAGAAATGTTAAAACAGAAATGAGATAGCTTGTGAACAAAATGTATACATATTACATAGGTTTAAAAGAGTTGTTAGCCATGGCTGGTGTGGCTCAGTGGATTGAGTGCCTGCTGGCGAACCAAGGATTGCTGGTTTGATTCCCAGTTGGGGCATATGCCTGTGTTGTGGACCAAGCCCTCAGTTAGGGGCGTGCAAGAGGGAACCAAACATTGATGTTTCTCTCCTTCTCTTTCTCCCTCCCTTCCCCTCTCTCTAAAAATAAATTTTAAAAAATGAGGAGAAGCTTAGGAACCTCTGGGACAACTTTAAACGTGCCAACATCCGAATCATAGGGGTGCCAGAAGGAGAAGAGGAAGAGCAAGAAATTGAAAGCTTATGTGAAAAAAATAATGAAGGAAAACTTCCTAAATTTGGTGAAGGAAATAGACATATAAGTCCAGGAAGCACAGAGTCCCAAACAAGCTAGACCGAAAGAGGACCACACAAAGACACACCATAATTAAAATGCCAGTGGTGAAAGATAAGTAGAGAATCTTAAAAGCAGCAAGAGAAAAGCAGAGAGTTACCTACAAAGGGTTTCCTATAAGACTGGGACGATTTCTCGAAAGAAACTTTGCAGGCAAGAAGGGACTGGCAAGAAGTATTCAATGTAATAAAAAGCAAGGACCTACAACCAAGATTACTCTATCCAGCAAAGCTATCATTTAGAATGGAAGGGCAGATGAAGTGCTTCCCAGACAAGGTAAAACTAAAGGAGTTCATCATCATCAAGCCATTACTATATGAAATGTTAAAGGGACTTTATTAAAAAGTATATTTTTATTATTTTATTTATTTGTTTTTAGAGGGGAAAGGAGAAAGAGAGGGAGAGAAACATCAATGTGTGGTTGCCTCTTATGTGCCCCCAAACTGTGGACCTGGCATGCAACCTAGGCATGTGCCCTGACTGAAAATTGAACCAGTGACACTTGGTTAGCAAGCCGACGCTCAATCCACTGAGCCACAGCAGCCAGGTTAAAGGGACTTAAGAAAAAGAAGGTCAAAACTACGAACATTAAAATGACAACAAACTCACAACTATCAACAATTGAATCTAAAAAATAACAACAAAATCCAACTAAGCAAACCAGAATAGGAACAGAATCGAGGTATAGGGATCATTTGGAGGGTTATCAGCTGGGAGGGGGAAGAGGGAGAAATGGGGAAATGGTGCAGGAATTAAGAAGCATAATTGGTTGGTACAAAATAGACAGGAGAAAGTTAAGAATAATATAGGAAAGAGTGAAGTCAAAGAAGTTATAAGCACAACCCATAGACATGAACTAAGGGGGTTAGGATTGCTGGAAGGAAAGGGGGTACCGGGTGGAGGAGAGCAAAGGAGAAAAGAAATTGGGACTACATAATCAATAAAATATACTTTAAAAAAAAAGATACTATTTTTTTTTAATGTCCAACACATTGGAGAGAAATCTGTATGAGCTTACAGATATCAAGTTATTAATGTTTACAAAGAATCAAAATTAGTAGGAAAAGCCTGCAGACCAAATAATTTCCAAGGAAGATAAAATAGAAATGTGTTTTGGTTTAGCTTAATGATTACATGCATCCTCCTTTTCTCCTCCTCACTTCTAGGGGCTAAAGAAAACAGAAAGATACAGTCTTATATGTTAAAAGCAGAACTTTATTGTTATGAATTAGAAATGGCCTTAGTAAAAGAAATGGCACTGTTATATAATTATTAAGAGAAACTACCCATGCCAATGCAATAATTTGTTAAACATCTTTCAACATTTATTAGTTAATAGTAATAGTTCTACTCTGAATGATCTGACTGAAACCAATGCTAGTTTATTTTGAATCACTCAACTGAAAGTTATACTACTTATATTCATGGAAAAGGGGATTATGTCTATGTAGCCCATCTTTGTATATTCAACAACATGCAGAGTGTGCTCAGTAGTTCAGAAGGTACAATAAATATATGTTGAATAATGAAATGTGCCCTGACCAAATAGCTCAATTAGTTAGAGCATCGTCCCAATATACCAACTTGCAGGTTTGATACTTGGTCAGAGCACATATAAGCAGCAATCAACGAATGCATAAATAAGTAGAAAAACAAATTTATGATTCTCCTCTCCCTCTCTCTAAAATCACAAATAAAATTTTTTAAAAAGAGAATAATGAAATGATCTATGGATTTTGAAAACTTTTTGACTACCAAGATAGGTACATGTAAATACCACTTTAAGAATTTCCATAACCATAGAATCCAGTCTTCATCACCCATTTGTACTTATGAGAGAATACTGCAAACTGTATTCTAAGAAAAAAACAGGCTCTATTCTGAGGTGGTCCCTTGAATTTGCTAGTTTTTTTTTTTAAATCCTCACCCAAAGATATGTTTATTGATTTTAGAAAAAGAGGAAGGAAGAGGCAAACATTGATGTGAGAAAAATATCAATCAGTTGTCTCCAGGATGCATTCCAACTGGGAATGGAACCTGCAACCTAGGTATAAGCTCTGACTGGGAATCGAACTCGCAACCTTTTTTAAAGTCTGGGATGATGCTCCAACCAACTGAGCCACCCGGCCAGGGCCAGAAAGGTCTTTTTAAAGTAATGAATCTTCATAAAATGCCACCAAACTCTGCTTAACTAGCTATTAACTACAGCATATGGACCTGTTATTAATCAATAATATAAAATACATCTACTCTTCAGTTACTTGACAAAGAATAGAAACTTTAAATTCTCCGAAATAAAGTTTATCAAAAGCGTGGTTGCCAGCCCTGGCTGGGTGGCTCTGTCGGTTGGAGAACCATCCATACACCAAAAGGTTGTGGGTTCGATCCCTGGTCAGGGCACATACCTAGGTTGAGGGTTCGATCCCCCATATGGGTGCATAGAGGCAGCAACAGATCGATGTTTCATTCTCACACTGATGCTTTTCTCTTTCCCTCCCTCACTCTCTAAATCAATAACATCCCTGGGTAAAGATTAAAAAGAAAAGTATAGCTACTAGAAATAATCTTCCTGGAGAACTACTTGAATGTATACATCTTGTCCATTCTATCACCACACCTAGATTAAGACAGAATATCCAGAAAAGCCTCTGAAAGAAAAGCTTTAATAAACTGCAATAAGGCATGTCAGAAGATCTTTAAAATACAGCCCTATGTAACAAGAAGAAAGTTAGGAGGTACTTATTTCCCAGACTCGTTCCCAGTAAAATTGCCTTGACTGACTGCATCCCTCTCCATACAGCTTTCTTTTTCCAAGTTCTGGTATCTACTTTCTCCCCTCCCCATTTTCAGTAGACCCAGAATAAATCACTACCCTTTGTGATTTTCTATAACCTTCTCACATAGTGTACCTGGTACCCTAATCTTTGAAAATAGTCCCTTCACTAAATTCTTCTCAAACTACCTAATTTGAACATATCTGTTTCCTCCCAAGATCCTCGCTATATTCTGTCTTCATATCTTATATTTCTGAAGAAATATTTTTAAAAAAATTGCTTTTCCTTTGTTCACCAGTTTCCTTACAAAAAACCCAAATCCAAATTCAACTTTTCTAATGCAATTAGAATTTTGCATAGTACATAAATATGAATAACCCCATTCTAGGTAAAAAGACATAAATATAATATATTTAAAAAGTATAAGTATAAATAAATATAAAGTATTAGAGGGTCTAGTTCTAAGTCTTCAAAGAAAAGAAAATGTCTGCCAGCTGGCCAAGTGTCGGTTGAGGTGGTGAGGAAAGGGAGTACCACTGGTAAAAGTACAGAGGTAAGAGAGTGATTACAATGATGATGATGATTAAAAACTAACATTTACCCAAGAAAGTACTATTCAATATGCTTATTAATCTATTTATTGACTCCTAACCCGATGAGGTGCTAATAGTATCTCACCACCATCCACTTTTTTTAAACAAATGAGAAAACTGAGGTACAATTTCTTATCAAAATCATACAATTAGTAAGTGACACAATCTAGGACACTGGCAGTCTGGCTCCAAGCCTTCGTTTTAACCACTAAGTTATGTTGCTTCTCAAGGATGGCAAGGGTATATATAATGCAAATAATTCAACAAGACTAAGGCTTTTGATGCAATGATGGGAAGTCAAGAAATTCAAAGGTTAAAAAGAAAGGCAAGTGCCAGATCAGAAAGGGCTTTAAAATAAGAAATTTTGTCTTATAAGCCAGTTGTTGGACTTTAGATCATGGAACCCCTTAAGAATCTTAACATCTCTGTCCAGAAAAAATGTACATAAAGAAAAATTTAGCAGTTTAAGTGGTTTAGAGCCCTTAGTCACCCATGGAACCTTGGATGAGAAACATGTCATGGGGCCATGAGAAGTCACTGACAAGGTATAGGGAGAAAGGTGCAAGGACAGGGAGAAAGAGATCAGAACCGCACTTCTGAAATATCACTTTAGCAAGAGTATATAGAACAGATTACAGGAGGACCACTACCTAAAGATCTATTGTAATGAACAGTTCAACTGAGAGGTGATGAGGGCTTGAGCTAGGGAAGTGACAACAGAGATAAAGCACAGATGAGAAATACTATTAGGAATCAATAGTACCTATGACCAATTAGATCTGAGGAATAAGAAAGGAAGAAGGGACATCTCCTAAGAAGACAATTTTGTCATTTAAACACTCAGTGATTGCACAAATCATACGTATTAGGAACTTTGCTAAGAGCTGGAGATACAATGTTCAAGAAGACAAATACCATCCCTGCCCTTAAGAATAATCTATTGAGTTAATAACAAATTGTTGAGTGATTTCAATAGAGAAGTACAATAACAAAGCAATATGGGATGAAGAAACCAAAGGGTATTTTTTTTTTTTAAATCACAAGATACAAGTGATCAATTTCATCCAGTGACACGTCAAGTAAATGAGAACATGAAAGGATTCTGCAGAATAGGCGATCATAAAATCACTAAAGACTTTTACCAGAACCGTGTTAGCTGAGGAATAGGTAAGAAGCCTAACTGAAGTATGAGTGATTACATTACCAAAAATTAACAACATGTGACATAACTGCTACTAAAATAAAATCATTAAGAGTCTCTGCTTAAAATACTGTCTCAGGGGCCTTTCTATAGCAGAGCCTACTGCCTTTTTTTTTTTTTACACAATTGTGTGTGTGCTTGTTATTGAGTTTTTTTAAGTTAAACACTTCATTGTTGGGGATACATGCAGTGGAGGTAAAACAAATAAGAAAAAAGAGTGACCCAAAAAAGACAATAGTGGTTACCTCTGGGCATATGGAAGTCTGATGGTCATGGGCTCAAAAGGAGATTCTAGGTACTAAAAAATGTTCTACTTCTTGACCTGGGTTAGTGAGTAATCAGGTATTTATCACCATTTCTTAAATCATATATGCATTTTGGCCTTTCTTCTATATGAAATACATTTCACAAAATGTCTAATATACAGAAATCTGAGACAGTAAATCAAGCAAAAACCTAGTTTTCAAAAAAATTGAGACTAAAACTAAGAATTTAATAGTACCAGGTCTTATACCAGGTCTCACTTTTACAGGACATCTTACTATCAGAGTAAAAATCTCAAACAACTCTATTTCTTAGGTAGCAAAAAAGAAGTTTCCAGTTTTTAAATACATTACTAAAAGGGAATTTTTCTTGTTTTTAAATAACTTCAGTTGCAAAAGAATATAACCTTTGACTCTTAAGTATATTTTTTATTCAAAAAAGTATAATTTTCCTAAAATTATTTTTAAATGACATAAACTCAAGGTTGATCTCCCACATGTAATCTCACATGTATCAAACTTCTAAACACACAAATTATATAGTTCTCATATCATTTTACTTTAAAAACACAGACATACAAACAAAACACACCTTATCATATAGTTATCATATCAAAACAATTTCCATTTCAAGTATAAAAATTTTCTTTTTAAGAATAAATATTGCTTACCTGTTCCCTACTGAATCTTGAGAGATCTGAAAGTTTGGAATGATAGCAGAAACACCATACTCATCTTGATACTTCTTACATGATTTGTAATGATGTCTCATGCGATAGAATTTAATCTGTAAATTATTGATTAAAATGTAATGTGACTTAAAAAAAAAAACAATTTTATTTATATAGCTAAAGGAACAAAAAAGGCACAGAGAAGACACCAGATCGTGCTGCTTTAAATCACAAGGTACAGAAAGGTCTGTCTACATCTTCAGGGGCAAGGTGCTAGGAAGGTCAGCCCCCCAGTAGCTGGAAACAGACACACAGTAAGTAAAGAAGGCACTGAACAGTCTAACTGCTGACAGAAAGAGCAGTACCAAGTGTTAGATCAATGGAGTCAGACCAGACCTTTGTTTAGCAACCTCAGTACATGAGTTCTGGCTAAGAAAAAATTCAGAGCCAAGACTCAAATGATAAAAAAAAAGTTGATTTACAAAGTCACAGAGATAGAAGAAGTGAGCTACAGAAGAAATGGGCTTAGGGAACAAGTTACAGAGGCAAAAGAGGGCCCTTGCAGCTTAGGAAAGAGAGGCAAGGAAAATGCTCCTGGTGGGGAGGGGCTGGGGAACAGCATGGGCATGCTCCTGAGAGAGTCGCTGTAATATGACTTTCAATTTAAAATAAAATTCACAAGATTTGAGGTACCATCAAAAAGAGGGGGAAAAAGATAAAAACTGGTAACTAAATATTCCACTTAAACAAGAGATTAAATTACTTTTTACGTGATTTAATTTTTAATGCACTTCTTTCCATTAGATGCAGACAATGGAGAAGAATCCATCTGTCCTTAAACTCGGTGCAAAACATATTAACAAAGAATATACAAAATAATTTTACAATTGAAACAATACTAATAATATACAAAAAATAAAAGTACCATGAGGATGCTTCATGGTATTATTCTTTAACTACTGCAACTTGGCAGAATTAGAAAGCATTTTTAAAAAGCTATATCCCTTAGTTAACACTTGGAATATTTTTCAGTTTCTCTCTGAATAGAGCCAAAAAACTCTCAAGTGTATTTTCCAGCTTCACTTCATTGCCCTGTCAGTTAAGACCTCCCTCAAAGACATGGAAACACAGATCTGACTTGGGTGAATGCATGAGATAGCAAATGGTTTTTACTCACTGACTATATTAACTATTTGAAAAAGTGGCTGTAATAAATCCACAAATACATGGATATACTCTAAACCTAACCACACTTTACCATTTTACTCCTTCTCCAAATGGAAGAAAGATAAAATCAGACTGGAGAATTAATGCCAGTTATCTATCAATACCTGATTTTCCCACTTGCTCCTTAAATCTTAAGCAAAGTCTTCTGCTGATATTTTGTGATTTCTTAGATGAAACACACAAATACACAAGTGGGCAGCTAATGAATTCCTTGACTACAAAAATCCATTTGGCTATTTCTATGTGCAAAATTGCACTGATGATACTACCACCAGAAAAACTATTTAACGGTTGACTTTGTATCAGAATGGGCTTTAAGAGTTGAATCTCACTTTGCTCATTTTCATTTAGTTCATATCTACATTAACTTGATAATAAATGACTAATTGAGAAAAAAAGAACATGGTAGAAATTATGGTAAACTCTGAGATGTTTTCTTTCAGTATCTGTTCTCAGTAGAGTTTATAATCTATAACCATAACTTTTTTATTTTGGCATTTTCACCCCAATACTCAATCTAAATAACTTCTTTCTCTTCAAAACGGCACCTGCAAAGAATATTCAGACAGGAATTTTAGAGTAGAAACTTGACTTTCAAGAGCTACGCCACGTTTACAATACCTGTTTTGCACAGCATCTGCAGCTACCAGACAACTTCCTCATGACATTTTCAAGGTCTAAGGCCCGTTCAGGACATGCTCTTTCTCTTCTAGTCACAGTTCCACGGCAGAGGGGACAATGTATTCCGCTTTCTCTCATTGCAGTCAGGAAACATTTTCTACAGAAACTAAACCAAATATTTGTTTGTGACATGTTAACTATAGAAAAAAGTAGTCTTTTAATTGCTATGATTAAACACAAACAAGCACTTATGGATATGTACTCATGTTAAATGAGTTAGGTTATTCACATGTACATAAATCCTGAAAGAGGTGGGATACACTCCTTGGAAAAGGGAATGACAGAAGTTTCTGGAGTACTGAATACACAGGTGTGCTTGGTTTGGGAAAAATGCACTAAGGCAGACATTTATGTTGGGGCACTTTTCTATTATGTATATTATAGTTCCATGAAAAAAATTTTAATTAGGAGTTTAAAAAAAAAGGGTAATTATGTTGAAACGGTTATCCTGTAACTAATATAAAAGAATAATGAATATAAACTGAAACTGAAAATGAAATTTAGAAAAATTATCATCTAACCAAGCTTAAAATAAAATTTAAAAATTGCTAGAATCCAGAGCAAAAAATAGGTCTGTAGATAGGGAAAACTGAATGACCAGTATAACGGTTTTAAAAGATCCACACCCACATATATCACTGGAAATTTTTAATTAATGATTTTTTTTCAAATTCTAATATATTCCAGAGGGGGAATAAAAGAATAGATGACTTACTAAGAAAAATCAGAGTAGCATCAAAATCATCAGCAATAACAAACAGATGACAAAACAATAGAATGATGTGTCAAATTTATGAGGGAAAAATGATTTACAACTACAATTTCATCTTCTTGATACTAAATCATTTGCTTTATATATTTTAGGCATTTCTGATACAATGTAATACAAGTAATACTAAAAACCTTGCATTCTATAAAACTGCACACTAAAACTTACAGGGCTTGTGGGGAAAAAAAAAGCTGGCAACCCTATCACCAGAGCACTAACAAAGACACAAACAATCCTAATGAAAATATTAATACATTTTAAAAGACATTTAAGTTCATAATAAATACTTAACCCTAAAATTTAGAAAGGGTTCAGAGAGTTATAAGGAATGGCTGAACCTAATAAAATTTTTTTTTAATTTCACTTATTTTCAGAGGGGGAAGGGAGGAAGAAAGAGTGGGAAAGAAATATTGATAGGTTGCCTCTCACATGCCTGGCCCACAACCCAGTCATGTGCCCTGAGCAAACCAAACCAGTGACCTCCTGGTTCGCAGGCCTGACACTCAATCCACTGAGCCTCACCAGCCAGGGATGAAGTTAGTAAATTTTCAACAGCTTCTCCAAGAGAAAACTCATGGCCAAAGTGAACAAAGAATGTAGACTGGCATTTTGTATAATAGTATATGATTCAGTGGCTTGTTATTAAGCTGAGTGTTAGTGTCCTTTGCTTCAGCGGCCATTTGCTAGTAGCCCAAAAATCAATGTGCAGGGAGGAAATCACATATACAACAATCTATTCTGATATAATCTGTTGCAGAACAACAGAGTCACAAAAATGGGGAGATAGAGAAACAACCCTCCTCAAAAGGAAAGGAGGAATCCCCAGAAAGAGTGGTAAATGAAATAGAGGAAAGCAAACTATCAGACATGGAATTCAAAATGCGGATTATAGGGAAGCTCAATGAGCTCAGTGAGCTCAAAGAAAATGCTACAAAGAACTCCAGGGAAACTACAAGGAACTTACTGAGAATTTCACCAGCATGAAAAAGGACATAGAAGCTACCAATAAGAGCCAGGAGGAAATGAAGAATACAATTTCTGAATTGAAGAACACACTAGAAAGAATTAAAAGCAGGCTAGAGGAAACAGAAAATTGGATCAGTGAGCTGGAGGGGCAACATAGAAAAAAATTACCAGACACTGCAACAAAACAAAAAAAGACTGAAAAAGAATGAAGAAGTTTTAAGAGAGCTGCAGGACAACATGAAATGTAATAATATCAGTATCATAGGAATACCAGGAGGAGAAGAGGAGGAGTAAGGTATAGAAACTCTGTTTTAAAAAGTAATGACAGAAAACTTCCCTAACTTGAGGAGAAAAAAGTCATTCAAGTCCAGGAAACACAGAGGGTCCCAATGAAGATGAACCAAAACAGGCCCATTCCAAGGCACATTATAATTAAAATGGCAACATTAAAAGACAAAAAGAGAATCCTAAAAGCAGCAAGAGAGAACCAGCTAATAACATACAAGGGAACTCCAATAAGGCTATCATCAGATTTTTCAACAGAAACACTATAAGCCAGAAGGGAATGGCAAAAAATATTCCAAACAATGAAAAACAAAGGCCTACAACCAAGAATACTCTACCCGGCAAGGCTCTCATCCAAAATAGAAGATTAAATAAGGAGTTTCCCAGACAAAAGGCTAAAAGAATACATCTCCACCAAACTATCAGTGCAAGAGATGCTAAAGAGTCTGTTTTAAGAAGATGAAGAAACAGAGAGACAGAGAGGAACACAAGTACAAAGGGGAAAATGACAATGAATAAGTACCTATCGATAATAACCTTAAATGTAAATGGATTAAATGCACCAATCAAAAGACATAGGGTAGCTGAAAGGATTAGAAAGCATGACCCACATATATGCTGTCTACAAGAGACCCACCTTAGAACAAAAGATATACACAGCCTGAAAGTGAAGGGATGGAAAAAAGTATTCCAAGCAAAGGGACATGAAAAAAAAGCTGGGGTAGCAATATTTGTATCAGACAAAACAGACTTCACAGCAAAGGCCATGAAAAGAGACAAAGAAGGACATTTCATAATACTTAAGGAAAAATCCGTCAAGAATGTATAACCTTGGTAAACATATATGCACCCAACATAGGAGCACCTAAATATATAAGGAAAATATAGGAAGACTACAAGGATATCAACAGCAATACACTCATTGTAGGGCACTTAAACATCTCATTGTCAACAATGGACAGATCTTCGAAGCAAAGAAACACCAAGGATATTGAGGCATTGAACAACACTCTAGATAAACGGACTTAATTGATATATATAGAACTTTTCATCCCAAAGAGCAAAATATACAGTCTTTTGAAGTGCACGTGGAACATTCTCAAAGATAGACCACATGGTAGGACACAAAACAAGCCTCAACAAATTCAAGAACATTGAAATTATATCAAGCATCTTCTCAGATCACAATGGCTTAAAACTCGAAATCAACCTCAAGGAAAAAACTCAAAAACATTCAAACTCATGGAGAATGAATAATATGCTATTAAGTAATGAATGGGTTAACAATGACATCAAGGAAGAAATCAAACAGTTTCTGGAAACAAATAATGAACACACAACAACCCAAAACCTATGGGATACAGCGAAAGCAGTCCTCAGAGGGAAGTATATAGCAATACAGGCCTACCAGAAAAGGATAGAAAAATCTGAAATAAAAAATCTAACCCTACAGCTACAAGAACTAGAATAACAACAGACAAAGCCCAGTGTGAGTAGAAGGAAGGAAATCAAGATCAGAGCAGAATTAAATCACATAAGAGACTAAACAAAAAATTCAGAAGATCAACAAAAGTAGGAGCTTGTTCTTTGAAAAGATAAACAAAATTGACAAGCCTTTGACCAAGCTCATCAAGAAGAGAGGACCCAAATAAATAAAATCAGAAATGAGAGAGGAGAAATCACAACCGATACCACAGAAATACAAAGGATTGTAAGAAATTATTACGAACAACTTTATCACAAGAAATTTGACAACGTAGAGGAAATGGACAAATTCCTGGAAACATATAGTCTTCCAAAACTGAATCAAGAAGAAGGAGAAGGCCTAAACAGACCAATAACAACTAGTGAAATTGAAACAGTGATCAAAAAACTCCCGGCACACAAAAGCCCTGGACCAGATGGCTTCACAGGTGAATTTCACAAAACATTTAAGAAAGAACTAACTCCTATCCTTCTCAGACTATTCCAAAAAATCCAAGAAGAGGGAAAACTCCCAAACTCTTTCTATGAAATCAGTATTACCCTAATTCCAAACACAACAAAGAAAGAAAACTACAGGCCAATGTCCCCGATGAACATAGATGCTAAAATCCTCAACAAAATATTGGCAAACCAGATCCAACAACACATTAGAAAGATCATACACCACGATCAAGTAGGATTTATCCCAGGGATGCAAGGATGGTTTAATATTCGCAAATTAACAAACGTAATATACCACATAAACAAAATGAAAGACAAAAACCACATGATCATATCAATAGATGCAGAAAAAGCATTTGATAAAGTACAATACACATTTATGATGAAAACTCTGCAAAATGGGAATAGAGAGAGCATACCTCAACATAATAAAGGCCATATATGAGAAACCTGAAGCCAACATCATACTCAATGGGCAAAAACTGAAAGCATTCCCCCTGAGGTCAGGAACAAGACAAGGATGTCCACTCTCTCCACTCCTATTCAACATAGTCTTGGAAGTCCTAGCCACAGCAATCAGACAAGAAAAAGAAATAAAAGACATCCAAATTGGAAAAGAGGAAGTAAAACTGTCATTATTTGCAGACAACAGGATAATGTAGATAGAAAACCCTACAGACTCCACTAAAAAACTACTCAACCTAATAAGTGAATTTGGCAAAATAGCAGGGTACAAAGTCAATATTCAGAAATTGAAGGCATTTCTGTATACCAGCAATAAAAGATCAGAGATAGAAACTAGAAAAAATCCCATTTACTACAGCAACAAGAAAAATAAAGTACCTAGGAATAAACTTAACCAAGGAGGTAAAGGACCTGTACTCAGAAAACTACATAACACTGAAGAAAAAAACTAAGGAATATACAAATAAATGGAAGCATATACCATGTTCATGGATGGGAAGAATCAACATCTTTAAAATGTCCATACTACTCAAAGCAATTTATAGATACAATGCAATCCCTATTAAAATACCGATGACATATTTCACAGACCTAGAACAAATACTTCAAAAATTTATATGGAACCAAAAAAGACCCCGAATAGCCAAAGCAATCTTGAGAAAGAATACAGCAGGAGGAATCACAAAACCTGATACCAAACTATACTACAAGGCCACAGTGATCAAAACAGTCTTGTACTGGCATAAGAACAGACATATAGGTCAATGGTACAGAACAGAGAGCCCAGAAATAAACCCAAGTCTATATGGCCAACTAATATTTGACAAAGGGGGAAGGAGCATAAAAAGAAGTGAGAAGAGCCTCTTCAACAAATCATGCTGGGAGAAATGGACAGGGACGTGCAAAAAAAAAAATGAAACTAGACCACCAACTTACACCACACATCAGAATAAACTTAAGAGATAGATCAAAGACTTACAAATGTAAGATGTGACACCATAAAAGTCTTAGAGGAAAACATAGGCAGGAAATTTCAGATATCCCACGTAGCAGTATTTTCACCGATTTATCTCTTAAGGCAAGGGAAATAAAGGAAAGAAGAAACAAATGGGACTACATCAAAGTGAAGAGTTTCTGCTCAGCAAAAGAAAACATCAGGAAGATGAAAAGGGAACCAACCATATGGGAAAAAATATTTGCCAATGATACCTCAGACAAGGGATTGATCTCCAAAATATATAAAGAACTTACAATCTCAACACCAAGAAGACAGACAACCCAATTAAAAAATGAGCAAGGGACCTAAACAAACACTTCTCCAAAGAGGACATACAGAGGATCCATAGGCATATGAAAGGATGCTCAACATCACTAGCCATCAGAGAGATGCAAATAAAAACCACAATGAGATACCACCTTACACCAGGCAGAATGGCCATCATCAACAAATCAACAAACAACAAGTGCTGGCGAGGATGTGGAGAAACAGGAACCCTACTGCACTGTTGGTGGGATTGCAGACTGGTGCAGCCACTATGGAAAACAGTATGGAATTACCTCAAAGGATTAAAAATGGAACTGCCTTTTGAATCAGCGACTCCACTACTAGGATTATACCCGAAGAATCTTGAAACACCAATTCAAAAGAACTTATGCACCTCTATGTTCATAGCAGCACTGTTTACAATAGCCAAGTGCTGGAAACAACCTAAGTGCCCATCAGTAAATGAGTGGATCAAAAAACTGTGGTACATTTACACAATGGAATACTATGTAGCAGAAAGAAAGAAGGAACTTCTTCCATTTACAAGAACATGGATGGAACAAGAGAATTATACTTAGCAAAATGGGCCAGGCAACAAGGGAGAAATACTATATGATATCACCTAATACAGGAGACTGATGAACAACAAAAACAGATGAGGAGAGTTGAACCAGAGGTATGGAAACAAGGAGTAGACTAACAATGACAAGGGGGGAAGGGAGAGGGAGAGAGGAGGGTAAGAAGGGGAAGGGTCTAGTCAAAGAACATGTATAAATGACCCATGGAATAGACAACTGGGTGGGGACTGACCTGGGAGAAAGGGTGGGCAGGGTGTGGGGAAGCAATGAGGAAAAAAGTGGGACAACTGTAATAAAAAAACAAACAAACACAAATTTTTAGTGGGGAGAAAAAATGAAAGCAAAATAAATAAATGAGCTAGCAAACTCCCCCCCCCAAAACCCTTCACATGTAGGAAAGTGAACAAAAGAAAATGTAAAGTATGGAAATGAAATTTTAGTGAATATTAGAAGGACAAGGATTTTCCTTCACACTGTATATTTTTCTCCCTATTTGACCTCTCCAGAATTTGGCATTCTGAAGAAGTAAGTAATGCCATAAGTTCCTTTGCATAAAACTAATAAGACCAGTTGTTAATAGAGGTTTTGCTTATCAAGACTTTGACTGGAATGTCATGCCTAAAGGAGGCATGCTTGGGCTCTGGTTGTTACCAAAAAGCCCTGAGGAACTTGGGATTGACTTACGAAGGTAATAAAAGCCCACGAGATAAAAGGCCTGGTACCTTGGTTGGTTGTGCGGTTCATGGCCATCTTTCCGGGGAAGGAACAAAGGTTGCTTTTCTGAAAGATGGCTAGAAGGGACCTTAAGGCACAATGGAAAACCTGAAGGACTTGGAAAAGACAGGTGTTTACAGGCAAGGCTGAATGCCAGGTATGTGGCTCAGCTTCTGTGTCCTGAAGGACAGACTAAAGGTCACCCTAAAGGTTCCTGTGTAACTTCCAACAAAGCAGACATAAATATGTGATCATTTGCCGCTCTTGTTATGTTTAGGCAAACGACAAGCATAAATTAAAATTGGATTTAATGCAGTCCCTTTAACAACAAGGAGGGTAACCTTAAGGAGAAAAATCGCAATTCAAGGAAAATCACAATGCTCAGTGGTAGACTATAAAGTAGTGCAGCTAACTATCTTTAAAGTTTATTTTCATTTAAAGTTTGTTTTCATTTCAAAGTTAAACTAGGTCTGTGACACGATCAAAGATGCTTAATTTACAGGCAAGAAGAATGTCAAATGCCTTGCAACTGGATGTCCTTCCAATAAGACAGTCTCGCATGTTTAGAGACTGGTTTGTGGGTTATGTTGTGTAAATTAACATGTGTTCTGTTTTCATAGGGCATAAGCCTATGCTCATTACCTGAGTGATTGTATGTATAGGCCTCACTTAATCCTGTCTGCATCACTGCCTCCTGAGACTCAATGGTTTGGTTGAACTAAGTGACTGGGTTGGTGAAGCACGGGGACTTCACTTTTAAAACTGGTGTCTCTTTTCTATCGTAATGGCTTGGACAGAAAGGGCCCAGAGGTCTGAGAGGGGGAAACCTAAAATATTCCCCTCAGCAAAAGGGTTTTGGACAAGTGTGGGACATTGAAAAATTAATCTCTGCCTTTTGTCATCTAGTGGTTATGGATTGAATGATGCCTTTTAACCCTGTTGCCAAATCTGTTGCCACCAGAATACAACAAGGATGCCAGCCTGTTAAATCAAGCACGCCACTGTCTGGGAATAGCCAACTGACGTGGAGTCTGTGAGATCCTTCCTCATGTGGGAAGGCCACCCTCCCACCCACACTCCCACTTGTATTAGGGATTTCTGGACCCAAGGGTAGGCAGGACAATGACTCTGTCCAGCCTGAAGCAGCTAGAGGAGCACAAGACCTTTGCCCATTGTCCTTTATAAGATTATAAAGGGTCTTAAGTCTGAGAGGGAGGAATTGTTTTAAAAAATTAATTAATTAATTTTTTTAAGACTAATATAGAAAAGGGTGAAGCTGGGAATCTTACATGCATGACCCATGGACATAAACTAAGGGGGGTGGAATTGCTGGGCAGAGGGGAGCAAAGGGGAAAAAAAAATTGAACTATTTTAACAATATAATCAATAAAATACTTAAAAAAAATAATAATGTTAATTTTTTTTTAAACACAGCCCTCTACAAATGAACACCTACACACCACTTAAATCTCAGCAACAGTATCGCTTCCTCAAGAAATGGTCTTTGATTACCTACCCATCCACCCCCAACCCACCCAAGATCTGATCCCCTTCTTATATACATATACTTGAGTTTGTAATTACATGTTTATCTGAGTAGTTGAGTGAAAATATGTCTCGACAACACCAACTCCAAGACAGCAGGGTTCATCCTATCTATCTCTTCAACACTGTATGCCCAGCAAAAGTTGGGCACCTAATAGGCATTAATATTTGTTGTATACTTAAGTTTGTAATTATATGTTTATCTGAGTAGTTGAGTGAAAATATGTCTTAACAACACCAGCTCCAAGACAGCAGGGTTCATCCTATCTATCTTTTCAACACTGTATGCCCAGCAAAGAGTTGGGCACCTAATAGGCATTAATATTTGTTAAAACAATGAGCGCTGGCTGGTTTGGCTCAGTGAATTGAGTACCAGCCTGCAAACCAATAGGTTGCCGGTTCAATTCCTAGTCAGAGCACATGCCTGGGTTGCAGGCCAGGTTTCCCAGTTGGGGGTGTGCGAGAGACAACCAATTGATGTATCCCTCGCACACTGATGTTTCTCTCCCTTTCCTTCTCCCTCCCTTCTCCTCTCTCCAAAAAAGTAAATGAATAAAATCTTAAAGAAAAAGAATGCCAATTTGCCTTAATCCAGTCCAAGAAATATTAAATCTCTTAACCCAAAGATATAATCCATAGTCCTCAAATCAAAACTGTAAGCACCTCCCATATACAAAACTTTGCTGCTAAAGCTGTAATCATCCCTGTATGATACAGCTAAGAAATTCCCCTGTATTTTACCCATTGACAATTCAACTTGTAAAAATTTATCATACAGGGAAAACTCCCACATATGAAATGGTATTTATACAAGTTTAATTGTTGAGGCATATTCCTAACAACAAAAAATTAGGAACGACCTAAATGCTCATCAATATTGAGACTGGATAAATAATGATACATCAAACAGTGGAATATGAGTAGAAAGCTAAATTATATTCTATGAGGTCAGGGATTTTTATCTGGTTTGTTGAACAGTACAGACCTATTATCTACACTAGTACCAGCACATAATGATTAGCAGACATTTGCTTCTCTCTAAAACATCCACGGAGACATTTGGTTCACACCAAAAGGTCCTCGAAATTTGGTCCTATCAAAAATGTCCATGAGCATATTTGGCCCATGCCAAATGGACCTTGATATCTGACACTGCTAAAAAACTCCATGGGCTCAAACAGGCCATAATGTTTATTTATACTTTTGGTTTACGAGATTAATGCATAAAAAAATACTATCATGTTTTCTTGGTCGAATAATCGTGTTTGTGTTGTGTCTGCATTGCCAATAATAATCCTTCTTACTTCCATAGCCTAGCTGGTAACGGCACATGGGGTTAGGTAGATGGGGTGGCATAGACATCTCCATGGATGCTTTGGACAGGACCAAATGTCCTGCAAGGCACATAATGGACAGGCAATGTTGGTTGAATGAATGAATGAAAACTCTACAACCAAATAAAAAAAATTTTCTTAAAAGGCCTCTATGTACTGACACAGAACGATTTCTAAGATATAATGTGTAAATAACAAGGTACAAAAGAATGCATACGGTATACTGTTCTTTATGTGAAAAACAAAATAATATTTGTAGCCTTGTTTATATACATATCACTGGAAGGATATGTAAGATATAAGATATAAAATATATAAGATATAAAATAACAGTGATTGTAGTATATAGTCATATTATTCCCTTTTATACCTTTATAATTATGAAATACAATACTCTCCATTCACCCCACCTCTTTTGGTATTAAATATCTGGACCAAAAGAAGCTGAGATAGATGCCTTTCTATTTACAACAATAATATAACTTTTTGTGCATATGCTTTAGTCACTTAGTAACCATCTTAGCGACCAGATCAACTGTCCCAGTATAGCAGTGGTTGTGGTCAAATAACCCTTTTATTTTTTTTTTTAAGATTTTATTTTTTAGAGTAAGAGAAGAGAGAAAGAGAGGGAGAGAAACACTGATGTGTGAGAGAAACATCTACCGGTTGCCTCTTGAATGCTCCTAACTGGGGACCTGGCCTGCAACCCAGGCATGTGCCCTGACTGGGAATCGAACCAGCGACCTTTTGGTTCACAGGCCAGCACTCAATCCACTCTGAGTCACACCAGCCAGGGGAAGTAACCTTTATTTTACTTACTAATGGCCCCAAAGTCAGTTACATACTTTTATTACAGTATATTAGTTACTGTTGTTAATCTCTTACTGTCCCTAATTTATAAATTAAACTTTATTGTAGATATGTATATATAAGAAAAAACATTGTATATATAAGTTTCAATACTATCTACAATTATAAGAATCCACTGGGAGTTCGGAATTTATCCCTCACTGATAAAGGGGGACAACTATATCAAGACTGTCAGACACCTTGGGATGACACTCACCAAGGTAGAAATTAGGAAAAGGCTGTGTAAAGTCACTTAGTATGCTAGTTTGAATTTTGTTCAGCAAGGATTCACTCTCAACCCCTCCCATCCATGGCCATGTGACTTGTTTCAATGGGTGGATATGAGCAGAGGCTGGAAAAAATGCCTGGTCACTTGAGCTTGCTTCTTGCACTCTGACTCCAAAATAAGAATTAACAGACACGTGGAGCAGGCCTCAAAGCAACCTGGAGCCTGGAGCCAAGCCCAGGTGAGCCAGCCTATACCAGTCAAATCAAAGCTGATCTGTAGACTTATGAGCAATAAATAAATGCCAATGTTGTATGTCAAAAAAATTAAAAATTTAAAAAAATTCTAGCTTTTTGTGTGAGGTGCTATAGTTATTAAAGTAATGACATAATTTTATATTATTATGGATTTTGAAAATTATAAAACACATATATAGTATGCATTATGCACAAACATTACTTCATTTGTTCCTTGCAACAGCACTGTGAAATAGGTAACATGCTCTACCCCTGGCTTATGGACAACAAAACAGGGTAAAAGGAGTTAAATGACTTGACAAAGTGATAACAGCTATAATCTGTGCTCTCTCAACACAAAACCATTTCATTCCTTTTCTCAATACTGAATGCACAGAGTAGGCTCAGGTAACTGAAAGTAAACCTGGGATACTGCTTTATAGAGGTTACAGTCTAGCAGATGAAAATGACAGTAGTCAAATCATCTGATTCCAAAAATGTTGAGTATAAGCTGTGATAAAAGGTACAAAGGAAAGTTATTCAGGTTTTCTATCTCCAATTGGACTGTTCCTTCCTCTGTATAACCACACGTGTCTGTAGAACTGCTTATTCCTTATCTCCCTTTGGCTGAGCTATTTGAATCTGCTAAACAGAACTTATTTCAAAACAAAGTATAGAACAAGGAGGAAAGAAGCTACAAATGAAGATTACTAAAACTATCTTTACACATGAAAGGATCCTGTGTCTTTAGGATAGTGCATTACTCTGAAACAACTTAAAAAAGATTATCTTTAAGTTTCTTTCAACTTTAAATTAGCAAATGCTAGATGAATTTCTGTTCTTACCCATTCTCTCCCAACCAAAAGCTGATCAATAGACACTGAGAAAGTAAAACAACTTTCCCATCCATCATGCTCCTGATTTTAGTAAAATCTGGCACCTTGCCTCCTAGTCTATAATCAAGATCATTCCCCAAAATAATTTAGACTTCCTTTTTAAGTCAGACTTTTAAAGTTGGTCTTCAGGACTTAAAATTAAGTCAATTTTCTGTTACATAATTAAATTGCATAGCTTTTAAAAATTATAGTCTTAAAAACCAATAAAGTTGTTAAAATTATAAGAACTATAAACTGAAAATTCAGGTTCTGGATAATCCAAGGCAGGTTAATAGAGAATAATATAAACCTGAAAGTGGAAGCTGATTTACACTAGCTTATTTGAAAAGATATCTCCTTACAAGAGATGCCTAAGAGCAAACAGATTAATTTCCATTTTTAAGAGTCTGGCAAGGTATCACCTTGTTATTATGTGTGATTTTCATTGTAATGGAACTTACTTCTAACAATGCACAAGTTATTTATTTCCTTGACCATTCACAAAAGGGAAGAAAGTTCTGGTTCAAAGAACCTTTGAAGATTACAAAGGACAACACCAAAAGAGATACCTTACTACAATGCCAGTCTGTACCTTCTTAAAACTGACTTTGAATACCAGCTCAACCTTAATATTCTTTTTAAGGTTTTATTTATTTTTAGAGAGAGAAGGGAGGGAAAGAGGAAAACATCAATGTGCAATTGCCTCTGGCACATCCACAACTGGGAACCTGGCCCAAAAACCCAGGCATATACCCTGACTGGGAATCAAACCCACGACCCTTTGGTTCGCAGGCCAGTGCTCAATCCACTGAGCCACACCAGCCAGATCAACTTTAATATTCTTAATGCAACTATACACTTCAAAACAGTACATCTGACCTATGCATCTGACACTGTTGACAACTGGTTTCCTTACATTTTTTCTATTTCCACTGTCACACTTCATCCTCTATTTCCTTCCTATCCTGTCTATTTCTTCTCAGGTTGCACTTTTCTTCACTCTATATTTAAAAATGTATTCACTAGCACTTTGTTCTATCTAGGCCCTCTGCTACCTTTCAATTTATACACCTCTTCCATGGCTCCTTAAAATGTCAGAAATCTCTTCCCTTCAATCCCAGTATCATTACCTTGGTTCAGGTTCCAATCATTTCTATCCCTGACACAGCAATGGATGACCTCTTCACTAGCCTCACCACCAACAAGCTGGACCCCACTGCTAAAGTGAACCTTCCAAAACTGAAATGTGATCATGCTTCTCCTCTGCCAAAAATTACTAAATTGGTCTCCATGGCTTTCAGGAAAAAGCTTTGGTTTACACAGTAAGTTCCTGCCAATATCTCTAAGCTCTATCTCCACTACACTCATACTTTGGCTTCAGCCAAACTTTGTAGACCAGATATAGTCATTCTCTGAAATCCCTGCTTATCTCTGCATATGCTATAAACCTAATCGGGTTATTACCCAGGAAACCCTAAATACCAATTCTGACCTAAAGTATTACTTCATCAAGGAAATCCCCCCCTACATTCAAAGGCTGATTTAGACACCTGCTCTCAAGACTCACATAAAATTTTCTACCGAAATCTCTTTCATATTAATCACATTCATGTATAGGTCTTCTCCATTAGACCATTAACAGTCTCTAGCAATAAAGCAATTTGTATTCCCTGTACCTGACATACAGAAAGCATTTAATAATTGCTGTTTGAAGGACTGAATGGGGATTAAATGGGAATTTATATTTTGGTGGAGTTACTCTAAAGATAATGAACTTGTTCCTTTGACTAGAATAGTAGTGGGAAAATTTTTGCTGTCAATGAAGTGGTAGTGAAAACTTTATTTTCTGCCCTGATTGGTGTGGCTCAGTGAGTTGGATGCCCTCCTGCAAACCAAAGGGTTGCTGGTTTGATTCGTGGTCAGGGCACACGCCTGAGTTTATATTGATGTTTCTCTCACACACTGATATTTCCCTCCTTCTCTCCCTCCCTTCCCCTCTCTCTAAAATAAATAAAATTAAAAAAACAAACTATTTTTTAACAGACCCACAGTGCCACAGTGACCTTATCTCTCACTACCCATTAATCAAAAACTGAGTAGCTAAATATAAATTTGTTTAAAGGCACAGGTTTGTCCTTTGTGAAAAGAGCAATGACACTGCAAATTTAAGATTATTTAAAACAGAATACTATTTTCTCACCACTCTCTTCCAGTCAATCAGGCCCTGTTCCACCATTCCCCTCCCTTCCAAATAAAACTTCATCCCCTCTGCTTTCTTGGATTCCTTTTTCAGCCAGAACCTAGAGCAACTGTGTGTGTTGGAGGTTTGGGGGAGGGGGCAAGAGAGGAGATGGGGGAGGGGGTTAGAGCAGTGTTCACTCCTCTTATCAACACAGTCTGCTCTGTATTTCATTTCATTTCCATATCTGGTCTGATCACATCCAAGCCCAGTGAGTTGATCTGAGAAAGGTCCTTGACAATCATCTCCACTCTCTTTTCCATGACCGTGAGGTCAAGCCAAATTTCAGTCTGATTTTAAATGTCCCATAAGGGAAGTGGACTTGAGTAAACTGCTTGGAATTTTGAGAGGAGCTAGAGATTACAATAGTCCTATAGGGTCAGTGACCCAGAGGGTAACTGCAATGATTCTGTCCAGAAAAATTTACTTCCTCTCACTTTGCCCTTCATTCCTTCCTTCTACCCCCTCACTGCTAGCACACGCACAGGAAAGGCATCAATTTACCAACAGATTAAAGGCTAAAAAACATGCATTGTGCCCTGGGCATTCAAAATATTTTTCTAACAATCAGCATTTGTTGCCCCAAATAATAAAGGAATTTCACATTCATTCACCTCCCCCAAACACAAAAACATAAATGGCCTAACTTCTATCATGAAAAGCCACATACTCTCGGCTCACATAACCACCACGGATTAGAAGTGTAAGGTAGGCAGTACAGTTAAGATTGAAGATCACAGTGAGAATGGTATCAAGAAAGCTGTAATGAAATTTCTGATTAACCCAAAATTCAATCCATTTTTTACAAAACTCTAGAACCTCCCACTCCCACCGAAAAAGGGGGGGGGGTGTATTTAGAAACTTGTTTTGAGTCTTCTCAGCTACTTGCAAGCACACAGAACTTTTACACCTGAGTGTATTCTTCTGAAATAAAGATTTCCAGACCTCATCTACCAGAAATTATTTTGTAAGTCTGGAATGGTGCCTGGGATTTAGTATGTTTACCTAAAAAGTTGCCCAGGGACTCTGATCAGCAGCCAGGTTTGTCAGAAGTGCCTTTTCAAGCAGGGCTCCTTCCAACCCTTACTGACACTCCAGGAGTCTGTAAAATTATCGAAGTTCTTCCTATAAAAATATGCCAAATCAAACAGCATGACACGTCCCCTAAGCCCTCTGAGTTCTCCCTCGTCCGTAGGGTTACTGCCTTATTTTCAGTTCATTCCTCCTGACAGCAGTTTTCCTTTCTCATCACCACCCTTGTAATAACCAAGTAATAAGCAGAAGGGTAAAACAAAGGGAAACTATCACGTCAATACCCGGAAATCCTGTCACTTCTAACACAGGAGAGAAGACCCCCTCTAGGTCATTCTAATAACGTACTAAACGTAAACGAAACAAAACACATTTAAGGGTGTCTGGGCAGCAGGGCTGGAAGGTAAGATAAGAGCTCTTACTTTCGGAAAGGATGGACTAAGATACTAAAAAGCAAGAGAAGGTAAGACTTCAAAGCCAGGCAGCTCCAGGAGTGGGGCGAGCGGGCCGGTGCCGGCGCCTCGGAGGATTTTGACACTCGACACCCAGCCTTCACTCGTGTTGCTAGGAAACAAAAAGGCTCCACGTTCCCTGCTACTCCTCCCGGGCCTGGACCAGGGCCTGAAGAAGCCACAGAGAAGGGCCTGGGCATTGCCCCGGGGGCGCAAAATCGAAGGAGACCCGGAGACCGTGGGCTCAGGCTGACCGACTGCAACCCTCCAGGGGCCCGGAGCTCGGAGGGCGGGCGAACCCGGCTCTCACGGATCGGGAATGGGTCCTCCGCGCAGACCGGCGCCCCGGGAAGGCCGCGGCGAGCTCCGCTCCTGTCAGGATGCAGCCGAGGATCCAGGGCCGCATGCGGGGCCTAAACGACCACCCGGCACCTCGCAGAAGAGGGGGCGTCTACTCACACGTGCTGACAGGCCACGGTTCGCACCGGCGTTTTGAGCACCTCCTGACAGACGGGGCAGTAGAAATCATCTTCGGTGTAAGAGGTGGCTGCGGAGAGGTCCTCGGCCATGGCGGGGGTGGGGAATCAAGGCGGCTGCAGCGGCCGAGGTGGCAGAGGCGGCCCGGGCCTGACTCCCTGCGCGAACCCAGAGGGGGAGGGGAACCGTGTGAGGAAGCGGCTCTCGCCAGGAAGGGGGCGGGGCGGGGGCGGGGCGGGGCGGAACCCTTAGACTGTAAGGCCGCCCTGCGAGGCGCAGCCTTTAGGGTTGCTGCTCCCGCCAGGGCGGGAGCGGTAAGCGGTGCCTGGCGGGAGGCCGTGGTGGAAAAAAACCAGCGATTGGTTTCGCTTTCACTTCTACCCCGGGCTGGAGCAGGCACGGAGCCGCGCTCCTTGCCTGGGAGAGGCGCCCTCAGGCCGCGGCCTCCCGCCGGTGGCCACTCCGTATCGGCACTCTTGACGCGGCCTCGGCTCCACCCTTAGCCTCTACTTCGTTCCCGGCCTCCCTTCCCCGCGCTAATTTTAGGTTCCTTTTCCCCACTCCGAGTCTGCAGCCCGCGGGCCGTGGCTCCCGGCCGCAACCCACTCTCTCG
This sequence comes from Furipterus horrens, assembly GCF_987537825.1. Classification (NCBI taxonomy): domain Eukaryota; kingdom Metazoa; phylum Chordata; class Mammalia; order Chiroptera; family Furipteridae; genus Furipterus; species Furipterus horrens. The sequence goes on from NW_028327178.1 coordinate 31,004,637, forward strand.
CGCGGCTTTCCGCCCCGCCTCTCCCGTTCTCTAGTCTCGCGTAGACACGCACCTGGGAGCCCCGCAGCGGCGTGGCTGATTGAGCTGTCTCCCCGCACGTGGTGAAAAGAGAGGTCTCCCTGCGCCGGCCTCGGGCTAGTCTCGCCGCTGCGCCCCTTCGCTGCCGAGGCCGGGAGGGGAGTAGCGAGCACTATGCGTCGTGCTCATCGGTCTAAAACTGGGACGGACCCGAGGCTCACGGTGCACCTGGATCCCACCGCACCCTCCAGCAGCTCTCTGGTGGCACTGCGCTGCCTGTGGCCTGCCAGGCAGGCCACCGAACCCGAGAGGGCGACGAGCGCTGGCAGAGGAATGGGGAGAAGGCAGCCTCCATAGCAAAGGCGCACGGTGCCTACCACAGGTTGTGACGTAAACAGCTGGGTGCCCACCTGTAATCGTCTCCCACCCCGCCTCCCTAGAGCGGGGACCTCATTTCTCTCACAACTCCTATCAGTTATATTACTTTTTCAGCAATTTCTAATAAAAAAATGTCATCCCTAATATTAAGGATTTGGCCTTTAACAACTGCTTGTCCTTGTCATAATGTTTTGATGGTGTCAAGTTGTGTTATGAAGCAAGTAATTCCGTTTGGGGATTTTAATCCTTAGGCGGAGTGGGGGTGGGGGCCTCCCTTTAGGTTTCGTTTTCGCCCTTAATGTGACTGGTCAGTCACAGTTACAGATGCAGTCTTACATCCACACCTTCCTTTTGTTTCGGTTTTTGATAGCTTTGGAGAAAAAATGAGGTAAAAGTATGGATCAAGACATTTCACCAACATTATTTACTAAGTGCTTTTATTTATTTATTTATTCTGTGCCAGAATCCACCAGGCGACCTTTGGGTTTTCGAGAGGACGCCCAAGAAACTGAGCCACACCAGTCAGGGCTTTATTTTTTAATGAACCCTTACTTTGTTGATATATCTACATAATTGATAAATCTAAAATGGAATCGCAACCACATGAAAAGAGTAAGGATAATCTGGAACGTCATAAAGCATCTTCAGTTAACTTCAGGCGGGGGCAGGGGGGTGGGAGGAAAGGAGAGGTTTCATTACCGTGCAATGTTAAGACTCTCCGCCGTGCTCTAATTAAATCATTAACAGAAGCCATTGAAGGGAGTAGTTAATCCAACTGTCATTTATTGTCTAACATTGTTCTTGGCACTATGTTAGATGCTATGCAGATTTTAGGAACTTTGCTCCAAGTTAGTTTACACTCTTGAATGTCTATGAAAATGAAAAGGAAAAAAAAAGGTATTTGCCAAAGTATTAAATTTTTCATTAACAGTGACTATATGGAAGGTAGGAAGTAGAATGGTTGGATTTGTGTGGGCTTAGAAAAAACTTTCTGGAGGAAATGGGTCTTAATGTGCATCTTAAAATTCCTGGAATAATATTCACTGAATTCCCTCTACCAAACTATATTTTGTATTTTTGTTCTTCCTCCTCCCTAACAAAAACTGGAAGCAAAGAAGGATAGTTCATTTTAGCTTCAAATTTCCTGGGAGGAAGAAGAGCACTTGATAGCAGGGGTAGTTAATAGCACTAGTCCAGGTGCTTTGCAAATTCACTTACAAAATAATTCTTGGAGTCCAGATTTCATCTTTTTGATAATATATTTCCAATCATTTCACTCATTTTGACCACTTTAGGAAGTAAAATATATTTTCTACCTGATAGAGTGTTTCCCTTTACTCACTGGGAATTCTTAATCAGAATATTCATTTTGTAACTTTAATGTTATTTGCTTTATTCCTTCTCTGTAATGGCAGCCTTACTAATGCCCTAATCAAAACACGTTTGTGTTACTTTCTCATGTATTCTAAGAAGTCATTTGGCATACGTGTAAGCATAAAGTCAATATGTGGAAAATCACTGGAAATGTGGGTATAAGGAAGCTTTAGTTACCTTCTAAGAGGTAAGCTTAGAAAAATAAACCATAATTGGCAAACAACACAGTCTTCTGTCTTGGCAGTAATGTATATGAAAAACTACTTGATACTTTTATGGCAATATCATAGATTTACTCAAAATACATTCAGCCATGTAAGTAAAATGTCCTCAGCTTCTGGACAGTAGGAGAAAATCTCTAAAGGTTAGACCACTTTGATAAACTTAGTTGCAATAATTTAAATAGTTCCTTTAAATTTAGGTAAGCTCTCAGTCTGCTCCCATCCAAATGGCATTCTGGAACACAGGAGGGAGGACAAGGGATAGCTAATATAAACTGGAGACACCGCAGTACTACAGAATCTGGGTCCTGAGATCTGCAAGGTCTCCTTTGAATTCTTGCTAGACTTTTGGGCAGTGCAATGAGCCTTCGGCACTCTGCTGGTATCTATTAATGAAGACTGCTCTGGCCTATCTCAGCTGGCTCAAGGCTTTGTGGCCCTGGTTGATTTAGCCTCACCAATGCTTTAGAACCCTCTGAATTTCTACCACAATCATCTTCTAGTTCCTTGACCCTCAACATGGCAAGTGCCTTAGTAGGGCCGCTCTCAACACAGCCACTGTGCATGGCATCCCTTGGTGTCCATGCCTCTGCCACTCTGGGAGGGAGACTTATTCTACCTAAACATCCTATGTCACTTGATTTACATAAAGTGTTGACCTTTATGTTGGTTCTGAACAGCCTGTAAGGTCACATGCTTCCAGCTCTATTCCTCACACTCCCCTCAACTTATCTAACAGACCTTTCCCCTACTCTGTTTCTTTGTTCAGCCACATTCCTTCCAACTGGAAAGAATGGACTAAATCCTTCCACTTAGTGATTATTGGGACCTCCCATATGCAAAACTCTAATCAAATCCACTAAGTCAGGTAGTTAGCACCCTAAAGGGATAAATAATTGAATTTAGAAAGTTAGTTTCTTCCTTGACAAAGCCTGTCTTTGTCTTACTACAGAGCATGAAAAGCCTGTTTTTCTGGTAAAACTGGCTGCCTTTGAAGAAGTAAACTAGGGAGCTGAGGGATGGAATGAGAGGGAGGCTCATGTTTCACTGGTTACCAGTTACCCTTTGGTATCTTTTCAAATTGGTACCATATGCAGTGTTAACATTCAGCTAGTTTGCACAAGTACTGCTTTGATAATCCTTTTTCAGCCTTGTCTTTTCTGATTGGCCAATAGTCTGTCGTGAATGGCCAGCTGTTGATTCCAGTTATTAAATATTTTAAATATTACTTCTAACCACGTGCCTAAATAAACTTATTCACTGAATGTATATAATTTAATTATTCAAGCCTGTATTGGAAATGTCCTCCTTTAAAAACAAAAAAAGCAACAACATTCTTTTCATTTCTGATGAAGCAATCCTAATTCCTTCTTTTCTCCACCTCACCCCACCCAAGACTAACACAGACAAATAGATGCCTCAGGCTAAGTAAAAAGGCAGTCAAGTGAATAAGAATGTGAAAGGGAAACTTTAATAGGTACCATGTTCCAATCAACATTCATAAACCCTACTTCCATCCCCCACTCTTAACAAATCATGATCAGTGTTCAGGTAACTTCTCTCCTTCTCCCAGCTATGTACTTTAGGAGGCAACATGCATGCCCACCCCAAGAAGAGAAGCCATAATTGAGTTGGGCCAATCTGGATGGGCCATTTCCATTTCTTGCCAGTGATTTAGGCATAGCCATGTATTAATAGCTCAGTTACAACCAAGGAGTTTGTGAGGGGAACTCTTCTGAGGGACTGTAGCAAGTACTTTACTGAACAAAAAACCAGACAAATAGGAATAAACAATTCCATGCTGTGTCCTGATGTTTTCCTGTCTATCTGTGCTGCCTGGAACTCTGCAGCCATAACGAAACCATATAAATAGTAAGCCAACGTACTGAAGATGGCAGAGCTGAAAGATGGAAAGAATGTAGGTCCTTGGATGTAGTTGAGCCATTTGATTAATCAACACTGAAACTGCCCTACCTCCTGTTAAGCCCTTCTAGTTTAAGCCTTTCTTGGTTGGCTCTTCTGTCATTTGTAGCTCCAAGTGTCTAAGCTGGACATCTGTTTCTTGACCCTCAGATCCATTTCCCCAATAGTCGCCTGTTCTGCTGTATTGCTGGAGCTCACCCTTACAAACTGTTTCACGTTTTTCCTTGCCAACTGACTTCTTACTATATTCAGTCAATGGGAGGCACTCATGAGAGAGACTGGAAGAAGCCAAAGTATTTCTCTCTCTCTGATATTGTGACTTAAAACAAGAAATATATATTGGGTCTTTGTCTCCATTTCTGGCATAGAGCTTCTAAAACCTTTGGAATTTCCTAAGCGATGAGAGTGGTAAAGCGTCTTTTGTTATGTTAATGAGGTGACTTTTGTAAAGTCCCTAGGTAACCTGAGGATGGGCACTGGTCAGAAGAAACAACCATGTGATTAAAGGATTGGAATTTTAAGTCCCACACCCAGACCTCCAGGGAAGAGAGGAGCTGGAGATTATGTTCAATTAAAAATTCCTTTATAATGAAGCCTCCACAAAAACTTAAAAGGACAGGCTTCATAGAGCTTCCAGGTTGGAAATGGAAGAGTATAGTACGCTGCTCAGAGAGCAAGGAAGCTCTGCACCCCTTTCCCCATACCTTGCCCTGCTCATATATTTATCTTGCTGTTCCTGAGTAAGATCCTTTTGCAGTAAACTGGTAATCTAGTGAGTAAACTGGTTTCTTGAGTTTTGTAAGCCACCCTAGCAAATAAATCAAGCCTGAGGGGTAGTGGGAACCTCTGATTTATAGCCAGTCAGTCAGAAGCTCAGGTGACAACCTGGACTTCCAATTGGTATCTGAAGGGGGTGGGGGGAAGTCTTGTAGTGCTATACCCTAAACCTGTGGGATATGACACTATCTCCAGGTAGACAGTGTTAGAACTGAGTTGAATTGTGGGATACCTAGCTGGTATCCAAGAATTGCTTGGTGTGTGGGATGCACCGCTCCACCCCACAGTGGAATAGGGTGACAGAATTTTACCCTGTCTTTCTGCTTCTGGCAGACCGCCCTTCCCACTGTGGTCTGCAGCTCCTCTGGGCAGTCCCTCCCTGCCTTTTCTCAGTTGCTTCTGTGTTTGCTACACTGTCACACTTGGCCTTGCAACAATTCCAACATCATCGTAATTAGTTTTTCATATTAAACATCCTCTTTTGAATTACTTATTGAGAGTTCTACTTTTCTGATTGGACTTTGACCCATTTTCCTAACTGAATCAACACTTTAGGAGAGGGGAAGGCAATGGAGAAACGCTTCGAAAGTGTTCCTTCTTCCAAAAGAGAAGGAACTGAATTACTTTTTATTATAGGTTTAAATTTTCTCTTCACAACTCAGCAAACTAGCACAAATGGAAACTTAAAAGTGAGATTAAGTATAGAAAATAAAGGAATTTATCCTTTTCTTTAGTGTACCCTAATTTGAGACAAAGTTCAACTTTATAAATGTCATTATGAATATGTATTTTCATACTACTGACATTTAAGTTCATGTCAGCTGTATTTTTATGTACTATTATAGAGTTGCAATTTTTAATAATGTTCCTATTAGTAGCCTAGTGGCCCTGTATGTCCTGTGACATCCATCCTCCATGCTACAATTGATTAGAATAGAGGTATATGTGGTCCCAACTCATGCCAGTCACACTCTCCCAGGAATGTACAGTTCATATTCCTATACTCTAGTCAATCTTCATTAAATGCCTCAATTTGAAAGGAATTGTGAGAAAACTCACAATAAAACACTGGGACACAGGACTTGAGCAGCAAAGCAAGGCATTTATTCACGAGTCTGCAGAGTTGGGGGCACAGCCAGCCAGGGGCATGTGCGCACGAAGTAGACAAAGAAAACTGGTTTTATATTAATGCGATTAGCTTCCCCTCCCCTCTCCTTCTGTCCTGAGTCTCCATTACAGGTTAATCTGGATTCACAATCTAACACAATTAACTCCTTAACTCAGAGTGTGATTAACTAAAGGTAATCTAGTTATAGGACCCTGGCTGGTTTGGCTCAGTGGATTGAGCGTCGGCCTGCGAGCTAAGTGTCGCTGGTTCGATCTTCCAGTCAGGGCACATCAGAGAAGGAAAACTCTGATTCCAAAAAACCTCCGCTGCCTTGCGGCATACCTCTTCAGGGGAAAGGCTAAGGGAGTAAACCCCGACAGAAAATCCGGAGCCGGAGTCCCTAAGGCGGTTTGACGTTGTAGTCAACACCGGCAACTCCTGCGGCGCACCTGAAGCCAAGTTGTATTGACTCCGTCTTTCCCTTGGATCCTTCAGCTGCGAAGAGAGGGGGGGTCTGCTGCATGGGCAACAGCAGACCCTCCATATCACCCTGCCCAGGCTCTGTAGCTTCAGCTTCACTGGAGAGGACACTCCAGCGACATCGCAAGATGTCGATTCAACACGGGAGGAGACAGATACCGTGTCACTCCCGAGTCGGACTGCACAGCCATTCTCGGCGGTGCAGATAGACTCTTTAAGAAGCTACACCATCGTCTCTTGAGACGGACAGCTGCCGCCGCCGCCGACGAATCTAGTTATAGGTCTATCTCCAACTTATTTGCAAAGTTGTCTAGCTACATCTTCCCATTTCTCTGTGTTTGATGATAACAATCTTCCTCCTTTTGATCCCAGAGATTTGTGTGAGGAGCTGTGGAATGTCATTTCCTCGCCCCTTTTCCGTGATTCATCTGTTAATTATCTCCTACTGGTTTGAGAGTCACTGGCTTCTTTATCTCTAACATGGTGTGGGGCAGCTGATTTCTCCCTTGCCCGAGCAGAGAAAGTCAATCAGCAGAGAGAGAACAAACTAACAATAAAACAAACATTCTGAATGCAGCTAAAGTTGTTGCACTGAGCCCTGGCTGGTGTGTCTCAGTGGATTGAGTGTTGGACTGCAAACCCAAAGGTCACTGGTCCAAATCCCAGCCAGGGACATGCCTGGGTTGTGGGCCAGCTGCCCAATACGGGGTATGAGAAAGGCAACCAATTGTTTCTATTGCACATTGTTGCTTCTCTCCCTCTCTTTCTCCCTCCCTTCCCCTGTTTCTAAAAATAAATAAATAATGTCCCTTCGATAGCTCAGCTGGTAGAGCGGAGGACTGTAGTTGATTTGTAAAAATAAATAAATAAAATCTTTTTTTAAAAATGTTGTTTCACTGAATAAGATATGCTGCTGTCTGAGCAGGCAGAGCGATAGACTGGACCAGAAATGGCAACAGATCTCAGCAAATCGGCCCATGTTCCAACTTTTCTTTGATGTCCTTTAAATTAATCTTTGAGCAAAAGATAGAAATTTGAAGATAAAAGACCCCTCTCCCCTCTTTCTCTCTCCATCTTTCTCCCTTCCTCCCTCCTCATTATTTTTTTCCTTCTTTTCTTTCCTTTACACATTTATTGACATCTTCTGGTCATTGTTCTATCCTGGGCTCATAGCCAGGATAAAGGCAACTGTCACAAGATTTGTTCTAGTATAAAAGTGGAGGCAAAAGTTTAATGCCAGCTTTAAAAAGCAAACAAAGCCTAATTTTTAGGGAAGTAGAACCTTCCAGCACATATATAGCCTTCTTTCTATACATAAAGTTCAGTTATTCCAGACATTCCCCCTTCAATACATATGCATTTACTACTTCCTCAAAAGGAGACAATCTAACTCCCTGCCAGCTATGCTTCTAGAAGAAATGTCATGAGGCCACTATTTTTCCAATCCAATGTCTCTTACTGTTAATTGAGTCTTAATCTGGTCCAGTTTTAACATTTCATGATCCTGGAGCCTTAGACTAAATAATAAATGTGAGTCCTATTAACATCCACCTCTATCTACCACAATGCAGAGCAAATACAACTACAATGAAAACTTCCATTTAGAACACAGAGAAAGGAGAAGAAATAGGGTATGTACCACCTGCTGCTGGAAGGAGTTAATGAAGTAAAGCAGAGAACCACTGAGTCTCACAGGCATCATTTGGTTGATTTGGTAGAGGTGAAAATTCTATTGTCAACCAATGTGACCCTCTGATATTGACTGCTGGGATCATTTCTATTGCCAGGGGAATACCTAAAAGGACATAAGAGTATCTGACCCTGTTTGTGGAGAGAGAAGTGGTACATATATCTTATTTGCAACTCACTTTTTCTTGAAGGTCAAATTGGGGTGCAAAAGTGGCCTGAAGCTTTCTAAGGAATTAAGGCATTCTGCCCCATGGATTTTAATAAACCACAGGCCTGTTATACAGAGTTTTTGCTGGGCCTGTGATTCTAATAAATTCTAATAGTCACCTGTCTATCAGTTTCATTTTAGGAGAACTTCCTAAATGTAAACACAAAAGCTTTGTTATGTTAGCAGGGCTGTTAAATTGAAAATCCAAGATGGGGCTACACATAGATTTTCTGGTTGTCAGCAGGAACTCTGGAGACAACACATACCCAGTTTTCCCTTTTTGACAAACTTTTTCTCAGGACAAGGTGCATGAAGAACATTGGCTGGCATAATATCACTCATCCCCAAACTGAATTCTAGTTCAGTGTCTATTGCAGGGGCAGGGCCATTCTGTTTGTTAGGAAGGGAGCCAGCAACACAGGGTTGTGGCTCACGGAGCCAGAATACTCCAAACCCTCTATTAATTCCTTCCCAGGACCTCACATTTTCTGCCAGCATTTCAAGTTTATACACAGAAAGGGAAGTGAATCAGAGAACTTCTGCACCTCAGTCCAGCAAATGATTACTTACTTGATTTGGACCTCAGCATTCTAAATTCTTGACTCTTCTTCTTCTCTACTCACATCCAGGAAAATCTTGATGGGAGCATGCAAATTTCTTATTGGTACTGAGGAAAAATCAACATCTGATTTATCAGTCTGGGTCAAATCAGGAAAGAGAAATGTGAACACACACAGTAACTTGAACCGAGAAAGTTTAATATAAATAATTTTAACTCTAATACATTGGCATAAGAAATAGAGAAATCTAAAGAATATAGGGTTGAGTGCTCACTCTCTATACTAAAATTCGAACACTATAGAGAAGATTAGTATGGCCCTTATGCAAGGATCACATGCAAATTCGTGAAGTGTTTTTTTTTTTTTTTTTTAAAGGAATATAGGGTTGAAATAGAGTTTCCAAAGTAGGGCTCTACCACTACCACCACCACTCAAGATAAGATTCAGACCTTGCTGGAGAGGTCCCAGCTGTGGCTCACTGGATGGCAGAGAAGTTACAGTGGTGCCATGCTGTCAGAAATTACTGGAAATCTGTCCTCTAGGGTCCCAGGGAAAACTATTTGTTCACAAAGAAGTATCTCATGGGAGATATTCTGCTACAGTACCATGCAGAGGGAGGCTGGAGGACGCTAATGTATGCAGGGGGCTGCTGGCCACAGGGCACTGCAGAAGCTGGGGCTGGCCGGTGAGCTACAGGGAACAAAACCCTTTTCCTCCTGCAATTTCTCTCTAGTGTCCTCTACTGGCAAGTCTTAGTATTGTGCCAGCTGGCAAAGGAAAAATATTTAAAGGACCCAGATTCATTTTCACACAAGAAGCAAGAAAGGATTTAAGTTTAGACTTGAGAAAGAATAGATTAAAAACTGACATATTGATACTGACCCATTGTTGACATTATGCCTCTAAAGCCTCCACGATCATATGCCTTGAGCCTTACATCTACGTACAACAGCTTAAGTTCTTATCCCACAGTGCAGGAATCTTTACTGCCCCACACCCCCAAACTAGCCACAGCTAAGCTACTTCTCCATTTTCTCTTATGATCTAAAGTCATAATCCCACTTCTGGTATTGATCTTATATATCACTTAAGACTCTCAGGTATAAATTACAGAGCCAAACTTGAATAAGGGGGTAAATGAATTTTAAGGATTCAGAGATATTGCATGGAACCCACATTCGTAAATTTGGGGGGCAGTTGCAGGTGATAGAAATACAATAGAGATTTCTCCAGCTCACATCATTCCAGTGGGAAACTAAGATAACGCATGTTTGAAACCAGAGGCGCAAAATATATCAGGCTTTAGTTTCTCACTTTTGCATGGCTCTGTTTTGCTTGGGTTGACATTATTCTCAGGCAAACTCTTCTCTTCTGGTGGCCCCCAAATGCTAAATTGCTTGAGATCAAGGTATTCAGTGTGAAAAACAATACCAACAATAAGAACTGCTTTCTCTCCTAGGAGTTTCTTCAAAACCCTTTAAATTAAGTGAAAGCAACCCAGATTGGTGACTCAAATAATTATGAGAATGTACAACGACTGCATCTGGAGAAAAAAAGGAAGCAAACAAAGCTGTGTGCCTTCAACATCAACAGAAGTCTTGAGAAAGACCAGTGGGCAGAAAAAATAGCAACAGGGAGGAGAGTTGTTTAGTCTCTATATTTAAATAATTTATTTTTGAAATCTCAAGGGTTTGCCAGTAAGATAACACTTCTTTCCTAAATTTCACCAACAATTTTAAGTTTCCAAACTAAGTGGCATAGGAATATATATACACCATGGTATTTGGTTTACCCACATACCAATTTTGTTTGTTTGTTTATTGTGGTAAAAATATAACTTAAAAATTACCATTTTAACTTTTTAAGAGTATACCAAAGCAGAACACTAACTTTGCAACATGTCTCTAGAACTTCGCCCTCTTGCAGAACTGAAACTCTATGTCTATGGAAAAACTTAACTCCCTTTTTCTCCCTCTTACTGGCCCCTGGCATCCACCATTTTATTTTCCGTCCTTAGGAATTTGACTACTTTTGTTTTTTTTTTTTTTTTAGTTAGAAAATTATTGTTTTTCTCTTTAAGGTAATTTTAAAATCAGAATGCCTCAAGGGTGAAACTTCTGTACAACACACCCTTGAAATACTGGCAAAGGACAGTATGAGTTTACATGTAAGACTTTGGCCTTCTTGCATACATTATTATGAATGTGTCAAAAGGAAAAAGTGAAATACACTTAGAGATGTATCAAAATATAGTGGAAATAAGAACTAAAGATTTTCTTCATTTTATCTGTTTACTAGGGTTAACTAAGTTTATTTGGCTACCTAGGTTAACTATGTAACACATTACTACATTACATAATCTTGAGCAAATTAAACTCAGCAACTATTATATATAAAGTACAGCATTCTTCCGAATTAGCACCATACCTCTAATATTACTGAATGAAGGCAAATTAATGCTGCTTATCCCTTAAGGGTTATACCACTGGATGGAATCTTTGGTTTAGAACTCTAAGGAAAGAAGTTGCTTGGTAGTTTAGTTCACTTGACACGTGTATCTCTAAAGAGAAGAGATGCATCTCCGGCTTGAAGACTATACATTAAGAACATCTTGTCTATGCTTCCCAAACTACAATTTATTCACTAATTTATTCATCAGGTATTTATTGAGTGCCTGTAGGTGCATAGTACTGCGCTAAGTTCTGGGGAAACAATAATTAGCAAATTTAGACATAGTGCTGCTCTTTTTATTATAATTTTGCTCCCCATGTGGACTTTGCTAGTGAGAAAAGAATATGCAGAGGATCTAATGTGAATAGTCTGATCCATTTGTCAGCCATTCATTTTTCTATTCAACTAACATGTTATTAATAGACTGAATGTTTGTGTTCCTCCAAAGTTCATATGTTGAAACCCTAATCCCCAATATGACGGTATCTGGAGATGGGGCCTGTGTTACCTGTGTAACCAACCACTTCTTTAGCCTGTTGTGATGAGGGGAGTCTGAAGAAGCACATGGTGACATATGCTATGAGGTCAAAGTAATCTGTAATTCTGAGGTTAGAGAACAGCTGCCTGGAGTATAGCCAGGATCCACAGTATACCTTAGCTGAGTGCTGGGATTTGGAGTTTTTTATAACCCCAGCATGACCTAATCTATCTTGACCAATCTCTCCTTATGGGTCACCCTTACTGAGCCTCTTACATGGTTGCTTTGTGGGCAATGATTAGCCTTACTCAAGACCTGTGTGTGGCTTTCTCTGAAACCTGCAGGATTAAAATACCAGGTGATTTTCCAGTAATAAGATAAAAACAAGTTTTTCTTAGCCTCAAGGTCCTCAGGTATACGTGCCCCTCTTTTAATATTTTGTCTTATTTACTTCACTAAAATAGTCTAGGTGACAACAGTAAGCCTTCCCAACTCATCCTGGTCCCCTTTATCTTTCAGGATGTCACTCATCATAGTTCATGTGAACAATACTTGTGTTCTGACCTGTACCTCTTATGAAAAATCTAAAAAGCTTTCCTATGTTTGAGCATACTCTGGAGTACACATGACAGTTACAGCCACCTAAAACTTAGTATGCATCAATATTCAGCAGAGTTGGACATGGAGTTCATCTACATTTTACCTTTTAAATTTCAATGAAGCCCTTTGGAAGCAGAACGAATAACTCCATGGTGATAGGCATTACTTTGGCCTAAATCAGGGTCACTAAACCTCAGCATTGTTGACATTTGGGACATGGTAATTCTTTGTTGTGAGGGGGCTGTCCTGCGCATTGTAGAATGTTGAGCAGTATCTTTGTCCTCTACTCACATCCCTGGCCAATAACAAGCCCAGTTATGACTACAGAAAACGTCTCTTGATATTACCAAATGTCCCCTGAGAGGCCAACATGAAGGTGTATTTTTGTGATAAATATTGCTGAATGATGACAATTTTTAAAGCTTATTTGCTGTGTGCAAAAAAATTACAAGATCAATATTTAAGAATAGACACAATAGATATTTTAATGAAAGCAATGGTCCTGCCATTCTTTATTTCTCACAATACGTATTTACAGAAGGAAAAAAGAACTGTACATTTTGAATTCTGACCATTATACAGATTTCTTTTTGCAGTTGAATAAGAAAAGAATCGATCTCTTAATGACTTTTTAAAACAACTTCAATGCTTAAAGGTACAAATTATATAATGAACATTCAATAACTGGATTAAAATGAAAGACACTTAGCACCCAGTAAAAGTAATGAAGCAACATTGTTGGAGACAGGGTGTCTTAGGAGATCTGATCAGAAACTATCTTTACCATAGATTCACAGATTCACAATCCAACTTTCAACCTATGTTATAAAAACGTGGATGAAAGAATACATGAAAGGACAATCTCTATAGGTTTTTGTAGGGTTAGAAGAATTTAGCTTTTGAAGAATAACATGTGAATCAGATTTCCCTTACAAGGCCTTGAAAAAGATGCATCTTGAGGCACTATTAACAAAGTGAAAATTTTCATTAGTAGTTAATAACTTCAGATATTAGTTTTCATTTTTTTAAACAATGAATTTTAAGTTCTTTTTTTATCATAAGTTAAAGGCACAGTGAAACAATGAATATTTGAATGAATATTTGCACTTGACCATTTTAGAACTCAAAATAATTCCGGCGTCCAGCACCTAATTTTTCCTGTAGGTGACAAAATTATCAAACGAGGAATCTAGGCAAGATGTAGAATTGCTGCACTGAGGTCAACAGTGGTAGGTGACTTAAAGCTTTACTTAAAATATGATATTTAAAGTTCTAAAGTTTTCTCAAGTTTCACAGATTTAAAGATGCCTTTTGTATTGCTCTAAATTAACGAACATTTATTTTCTGGATTGTTAGTACTAACGCTCAGAAATATATTTCTTTTATTTTTCAGGGACTAGATTTTCAGTCTGATGATTACCTCTGAGAAGTTACTCTCCTGCACTTGTCCAACAGGTTTTGCTTTATTGGATAATCCACCCAAATTGGAGGAAGGTTGTGAAACTAAAAGTCTGTTGTTACTTGTTCACAGTTGTGAAATCAGTATCTGAATAGGAGGAAATAAAACCTTCTAACGTCATCAGCTTTACATTTTTCTAATTATCTTGTAGTGGAAGGCAGAATAATAAGTAAGACTTTTAAGAAGTAATGAATAGTTTATTATAGATATTTTGGGCACCATGATTGTGAGTAAAAAACAAAAAGTTTATAAATAATTACAATTTAAAAACTAACTGCAGCCAAATAACATTTTAAACAGTCTTCATAGCTTATTTTCCAGATGGAAACATTATTCTATTTTCTGGACTCATCATTAAAGAATCAGATATAAAAAACAGTCAGAGCTATCAAGGACTGGTGGCAAGCACTAAACATAGTTACTTGAAGAACTAAGACTAAATGGAGGACAGAGGGGGACCAACACATTGTGAAAATGTTAATATAAGTACAACTTTAAAAAAATAGGGGAGAATGGAGAGCAAATAAAAAATGTTTAATTGTTTTGATTAAATATTGGTGGTGGTTGTATTAGTACTGTTATTCTGAGACTGTTGCATGTGTAAGGTAGATAAAGAAATGAGTATCTGTGGATATTCTAATTCTGTCGTGGACTATATCTTGGAAACCAAGATTCTCAGTATAGAAAAATGGAGATACAGTTGAAACAAAAAGGATCAGGTAAAAACCCTGTAATACTCAATTTGATTAATAAGTATCAAAATAAACTCATGAAGCATTTTATCTTTAAAAGACAAAGATATTTCTTATCTTTCTCCCCAAAACAATGGCAAATTTAGTTGCGATGAGCATAACAGCCCCACTTAGTTTTGAAATACCATTTCTCACTGAAAATGACCAGGCTTCTTAGTGAAACGGCCAATTCCAGGTCTGGGGCATGAAACACACAAGTTTAGCCTAGAATATTTTGTCATATGAGACAGCAAGGAAGCTATTAAAGATTGCTAGAGAAGTATAAAAGGACCCAGAAACAACTTGATGGGCACCCAATGGCTAAAGATGGGACAATCTGAGTTTTAATAAGGTAATATTTAAAATGGATTAAAGTCTATGAAATATGTTTGAATTCATTTGTTAGTTCACAATATTTTAAAATAGTGATCACCATAAGATGATAGGAAACAAGTTTGTTATCTTGAAAATTGGAAAATAAAGGGAAAAATTCAAATATTTGTTTTCCCTTTTCTATATGAACATTACCACTGGTTAACAAAATCATAGATGTGGGGAAATATCTCTTTACAAAACTGTTCCAAGTAATAAACAAAAAAGAAATGACAGGAAGATTCTCCAACCCACAATAAATCAATGGATCTACGTAAGCACTGAGTATCAATTTTAACTGATGACACAAAAAGAGAGAAGCAGACATTTACATGCCCTCTGATAAAAGAATACATCATACCCTATAATCTTGCCAAAGTCTGCTCACACCTCCGGATCGCTGTGACAATATCCAGAGACAGAGGAACATGCCAAATTGTGCCATGAGTCTGCAGTCAGTAATACTAGTACAGATTGTGAGAAACTCTGTAAATCATAAGACCAGGTTCTTCAACAGGTAAATTTTAAGAAAAAGAAAGGAGGAACATGTAGATGAAAAAGGAATGTAAAAGATATATCTAATAATGATTTTAAGTGGATTAGATAAAAAAAAATAGTGCGTAGAGATACACATTTGGGTAATAAAATACTAAAGAAATGCAAGAAAGTGATAACTATTGAAATCAACATAGTGGTTACTTTCGTGGGGTTGATGAAGAAGGTTGTGAACTGTGTGACAGGACACACAGAGGCCATCCAAAGTGGGTGGCAGAGTTCTAAAAGAGTGTTTCCCTATCATAATGTAATGAGCTATATGTTTCTGGTTTGGTTTTCAGTATTTATCTTTTATTTTATAATTTTTCTAAAGGGTAAAAGAGAAGTAACATCAAAGCCCTTTGGGCTTTCCACTAAAAATTATGGAAATGAATACTTCTACTGTAACTATCAGCTGATGATTCTTAAGAAATTGCCTACATTATAGAAATATTTCTAAATAATAAACTACAAACATTTGAAAAATATAATATTAAATTCTTATGTGTACAGTTATAAAAAGTAAAAGAATTAAGCATACATTCCTAACATGAAATTAATTTTGTTACATTATGCTATACAATTTGGTTAAATGGACTTTGTTGACATCTAAAATTTTCCTCTCCTACCATACTAGGTTATTCATGTTATTCTATTAGTGATTAGAACATGAGCATTGAGAGAGATTTTATATTTCCGTGAAACATGTTTCACCTTTCATCTTTTTATATAGAACATAGATTAGTTCTCTTGCCCAACCATGATGGTGTTTATTAATACATAGCATTACACACAGTATCATCCAATTGGCAAATAAAGATCCTTCACCCAAAAATCCCAACCTTGTGTTCTCTTTCATATATTAATGGCTAATGGATACTCTTTTTTGTTGTCAAGTATCTAAGAAACCCAGAAATGGGGAACAGATTTAAACCATCAAAATGAAAGCAGTTTTAAAATGCCATATAACAACAAACATGGACAAACATATAACTGTTGTATGATTTTTCCCATCAAACACGACAATTTCCCTCCAACTGTTCAAGCAGCATCTGAACAAATGGTGCAATTGTATGGTTTGCTTTCTTTTCCTTTTAATAACATTATGTGGTGTTTGAGTGATTCACATATTCCAGAAGTGACCGGTCTAATACCCTTCGAATAAGAGCTTCCTCAATTATATTAAAATCCTACAATTAAGAAAAATAATTAGAAACATACAATCACAAACTGAAAGAGAAGGGTCATTGTACTTCCTCATTTTTGCAGGAAACTAAAGCCTTGAGTCTAATGACCTGTCAGAACTTCCACAAAAAACTGTCAGAGAACCTAGGACTTTGGCTTTGGGGCCAGTGCATTTTCTACTTCATTTTACTGCCTACAAATTAACTAGTTATTGTCATAGTAGAATAGTCTTGATTTGAAATTTAAACTTTTTAAAATCTGATCTAATGAGTAGTTTTTGGTCAACATTACAAATACTGGTCAGAGAGCTAGGTCCCACATAAACATGTAATATGGAGTAAAGTTAAGACATTTCCACATGATTCACCAGTGGTACTACTGAATATCTATCTGAAAACTGTTGAAAAAAAACTCTCTTTGCTTTCCTATGGTCAAAATGGCATTCAAAACATTAAGTCAGCACATTCTGTAAACAAAACAAAAACTTTTGTAACCCATCTCCTCTTTCTCAAAACACTAAAAGCTAAAAGAAAGAAAGAAGGAAGGAAGGAAGGAGGAAAGGAAGGAAGGAAAGGAGAGAGGGAGGAAGGGAGGGAGAGAGGGAAGAGAGAGAGAAGAGAAAAGAAGACAAGACAAGAGAAGACAAGACAAGAGAAGAGAAAAGACAAAAACATAAAATTTCTGTTGAAATCCATTCTGAAACATAAAACCATAAAGACAAATAAAATCCAAAGGAGAGCCATAAAGAATAGAAGAGCATAAGCTCTGGGACTCGATGCTGGCTGTTTCTTAGACAATTTATTAACATTTGAGCTTCAGATATTTCATACCTAAATGAGGATAACAACACAGTACTTCTGTGACAGAAGTCACTGCAAGGAATAAAATGAGATAATAATACACACAAAATGCCTACCATAGTACTTGGTAGCTCGGGAAACAAACAAACAAAACAAAAAAATCAAAACAAAGAACACTGTTTCAATCTCACTTCCATATCCAAGAATATGGTTTTGAATGGATGAAAAGTATTCTCATCAAAGTGACTTTACCCTAATGAACCCTGAATTTGTACTCTGAAGGATATTACAAATGAACTGAATGTGCACAGCCAGAACAGGTAATGGAATCGACCTGGCTTTTTTTTTAAACCATTTTTTAAATTGTTATTGTATTACAGTTGTCCCAATTTTTCCTCCTTCGCACTCCTCCGCCCATCCCATCCCCCACTTCCAAAGTCAATTCCCACACTGTTGTCCGTGTCCATGGGTCATTCATACATGTTCTTTGACCAGTCCCTTCCCCTTCTTTCCACCATTATCCCCCTCAACCTGGCTTTTAGACTATCTTATGGAGTTAAAAGAAAGAGGAAGCCCTATGTGCTATGAAAAATGAGAACACACAGACCAGGTTCTGTTGAGGCCTTGTGTAGTTTAGGGGTCAGATGACATTATTTGAGAGATGGAGCAGAGGCTATAAATCCTCTGTGGTAGTTTGTTTCATTCTTCAAGTATTCCTTATATCCCATTTATTCTCCCCCTATCGCTAACTTGCCTAACATCCATGCCCACATTGTGCAAATCACTTTACATGCGTTATCTCATTTAACCTCAAAAGCTTTGGGGAGTAGGTGCTTTTACTCCCTTCACTTAACAAATCAACAAAAAAATGGTCAAAGGTTGAACGGTCTGCCCAAGGTTACATAGTTGTGACAGAACTGTTACTTAAATCCAGGTCAGAGCCTACGTTGTTCCTTGTGTTGAATCTGGATAGTTACAGCACACAGATCAGAAAGCAAAGAGAAAATTTTCAAATGACAGCCTTTAACAATTATTAAATTCTATCTTGAAATAGCATAAAAAACAAAGTCAAGAGAAATTATATGCAAATTAGAATTAGCCATTAACATTTCATGTATTTATATAAAAGTCAACAATAAAATATTGTTTCAGAACATGGCTTTGGTGATTTCCCCCGTAATAGGCTAAAAGGGACTCAGAAGACAATACATTACCATCACATGGCAAACACATGGACCAAAGTACAACAAAGGTTATGTTAACTTTTTGCTTGTTAGTCTCATTTCTGATTATGGGAAATACAGTATAAGTATTAAGACTATTCATACAATGCCTAACTTTTCTTGTATTATGAAAAATCTTAAATACAATGAGATTGGACATGAGTTGTCAGTTACTGATGGGTAGGTGATGGTTGTATGGGGATTTATTATAATATTCTTTCTATCTACTTCTATGTAAGTTTAATATTTTTCATAATAAATTTTTTAAGTTTAAAAAAGTTCAATAAGTGAGTTTTGTGCTCTATAAATTTTAAATGGAAAATAATGCCTATGTGTCTTACTACACTGATAATGTCATATCTCTTAATAGCTATTCAATGTACTATAAACGCAACTGGGTGTAGAGTAAACTGAGTCATTTCATTATTGATGTGATTTCATCTCAGCTATATAACTTTTCAAGTTCATAAAAATTATAACTACATAAGGAGGGAGCAGAGTAGAAACTAAAATAATCTGAAGGTAAACTGGCTCTTTATACAATGGATAATTATATAGATCACAAAGCAAATAATTTTGTCTAAGGTAAATAACTACTTTAATTTTAATACCCAAATTTATAAAACACTACATTTTTATGATTTCTTACTTGATGCTAATACTTAACACTTTGGCTGTATACACAATTTCCTCCCTTATTTTCTCTACTTAGATTAAAAAGGTAAGCTTAACATAGACAGCATAAAGACAATGTAAAAGGAAAAATATGTACTTACTATGAAATCGTCATAAAACAGAGTGTGACTGACTTGCAGATGTCTTATTAAACTGCCATTGAAGCTGTTTGGATTCTCATTAGGTGTTAAACGGCAAAGTGGGCAGAACTGGAAATATACAAGACCAAGAGTTCAAGGAAGAATTTAAAGTAGTCATTAATGTCAGAATTAAATACTGCCACTTATGACAACATAGATGGACCCTGGAATATTATGCTAACCAAAATAAGTCAGTCAGAAAAAGGTAACAACCACGTGACTTCACTCATATGTGGGATATAAAACTGAAACTCATAGACAGAGAAAACAGTATGGTGATTACCAGAGGGAAGTGGGGAGGGAGGTAGTAAAGAATAAAGGGGGTCAAATACATCGTGACAGAAGACGATTTGACTTCAGGTCGCAGGCACGCAATACATTATACAGATCATGTATCATAGAAACCTATACTTGAAACCTATATAATCTTATTAACCAATGTCACTTCAATAAATTTAATGAAAAAATTAACCATTCCATAAAGTGAATTTTAACTTGATGAATCTATAGGCCATACTTCAGTATCATGTTTTAAAATTGCATAAACAGTAAGGCAACATTAAACAAATTGCATTTATTCTTATATGCATTTCTTATAATTGTATAATTGTGTAGCTATTATTTTCATATTTATCAAGTGATTAATTAAACAATATTACAGTTAGTAAATGTACTGTAATGTACTTAATTAAGTTCCTACTTCTTGAAATAAGTTTTTTTGTATGTGGATATTT
Organism: Furipterus horrens; assembly: GCF_987537825.1. NCBI lineage: Eukaryota > Metazoa > Chordata > Mammalia > Chiroptera > Furipteridae > Furipterus > Furipterus horrens. The sequence goes on from NW_028327178.1 coordinate 31,024,755, forward strand.
TATTATTACAAATGACATTATCTATAGTGTTTATCTTTGGGGAAATTACTTTCTTCAGATAAATGACAAGAAATGGAGATTTGTAGTCTAAGGTTATGAACATTTATGGTTCATAATACCTATTGCTTTAAAGTTTTTTATTGCTACTGGCAATATAGATTATAACACACCAACATCAGTTATTATATGTATTTTCCTAATTTAATAGCCATTAATATCTTTTCAACCTATAAAAACAAGAATTATCTCTGTTTTTGCAGGGCCCATGGTAGATTTAAAGTAGTGCATTATGTAACATTATGAAGCTCAGTAATTGTATTAGCTCAGTCCTTGGCACAAATAATAAATTGTTACTATAACTTTTACTTACGCTGATACTTTTAGTACAGCACAGCAAGTACTGAATTCAAGATATGAAGACGCAACTGTTCAAGACCTGAAAAGGGAATCATTAATTTTGCCTAGGAAATCAGAAAAGGAATCAACTGAGTGAGTCTTGAGCAATGAGTCAGTCATGCCAAAGGAGGAACAATACAGGCAGAGGAATCTGTGGTAAAAGCAGGGAAATCCTAAAAGGAAAGAAAAAAGTCTTCTACTTCACACCTGTTCCTATAACAGAGCAACTGGGCCAGCTAAGGATAGGGGAAGAAGAGGACATGTGAAGTTGATACACATAGAGTCAGATGCAAGTCCTTTTTCAACTCTACTTCTTCCTTTCAATTCTGATACAATCACCTTTTCTCCCGAGGAGATTTCTTGGCCACCTTCAAAAATCACTGTTACTAAATTCAGAATGATTTAGTTCACCATCATATCCTTTAGATGTGCTGGGACAGAGAAAAGGTTGAGAATAGCCAATGTAAAGGCTTCTGAGAATCTGTAAAACGTACAAAAATCTGATAGGAACATATGACCTTGGATCATCAATGTACTAGACGTTAGCATCTAATGTGGATACATTAGGACACATTTTCCAAAATCCCTCATGCCAAATACCAAAGACACAGAATGGATGTGATGCTGCTCCATGGATACATGGAGCCAAACCATCCAGTCTCAATCCCAGTCTGAACTGGCCCTTATCAGCTTTCTCAAAATGACACCCCTCCTGTATCCCCTTAAGAATAAGGGCAATAACACTGAGAGAACACAACTGATGGGGAGAGTCAACCTTCCAGTTCCTCAAACCTTGCTTTCCCCCCATTCTTGTACTGTTAGAGGGGATCCCATAAAGAATATCTTTCTCAGTACAGGTCCTTAAAACCCTTGAAACCCTGTGACTGAGGTATATTTTATACCGTAAAAGTTGAAATCTCTTTCTAAAGTGTGTGCATGAGTGATTTGCAAAGAACAGGACAATTGGATGGGAGAATTTTTTTTTTTTTCTGGTACCCTCTTCTTAGGTTCTAAAAGCATAGGTGTCACGCATCATATTTTACTGTTGAGGGATTTCAGTTGCCAAGTATGGTCCTTATATGTCATCTAATAGCAATGACCCTTAATGAGTCATTTTTCTGTCAAGACCTGAGATCTGAGTATGAATTCTCAGGGTACAAGGATAACAGTACAGTCATGATACAAGCATCTCAAGAGCAAAGGATCCAATCCTTTGGAATATCTATGACATGGACCGTCAGCTCTACCTGTAGTTTACATTAACCTCCACAGCAACTCAGCCAATTACAAAACACTTTCCCTGTGATGACAAATGCCATTTGGGGAAATAAATTAAAGACTACTGAATCCAAGAACGGAAGAAAAAAGATATGCACTGAAAATAATCACAGATAAATACATAATCAGAATCAAGGTAGGAGCTCAAAAGCAAATCTAATGAAAAATTTTCTTGCTTGCAAAACATTTATACACATACTCCCTTACTGTCCAGTTAAGTTGCAGATACTACTCAAAAAAATAAATTGCTGTAGAGATAAGTAGTTCAGGGCCCTGGCCATGTAGCTCAGTTGGTTACAGTGCTATCCCGATACACCAAGGTTGTGGGTTCAATCCCTTCAGGGCACATATAAAAACCAACCAATGAAAGCATAAATAACAACAACAACAAATCGATGTTTCTCTTGTGCTCTTTCCCTCTCTCTCTTCCCCTCTCTTTCTAAAATGAATAAATAAAAAATTTAATTGGCACAATTATTAAAACAAACAAACAAACAAACAAAAAGATTAATAGTTCAGGTTACAGACACCACAGTTTATGTTCCAAAGCAACGAAGTCTTGTCCCTTCCATCGAAGAACATAAAAGACTACCAGAACCTTTGAACCTGGGTGAATGGAATTAGACTTTTCTTTAATATCCTATTTCTTTATATCACTATATCCTATTATGTACCAGGATGTCAGCCAAGAGCTGGACGTGGGGTGTTGAACAAAGGAGTTAAGTTCCATGACTTTGTAAACCTAATAATTTAGAGGGAGACAGACATGAAATGAAGATGCAATTACAAACTGTGGTAAATAAGAAAAAAAGAGGAGAGAAAAGAAAAAACCAAACAAAACTAATCTGGATACTGAAGGGGCTTCCTGAGGAAGTAAGATTTAGGATGAGTTCTAAAAGATAAATAAGAGCCAAGCAGTGAAAGAAACAGCACTCTTGCAGGGAGAATAACCAAAAAGTATGGTTCTTGCTAAAATATCTTCCTTTTACCAGACAAAATACCAAATTTCTCTCAAGTGGTCTCTTAATCCAGTCTGAAGCATGCTGTGTAGGTCATTTGCCTCCTTTGAGTCTAAATGCCACTGATAAAATTTTTCAAAAAATTAAACATGGCAGAATATATTTATTGTATGACAAAAAGGAGCTGTTGCCTTTTATGGCTACATATGAGAAAAGTCCAAGTTCCCCAATGTTCTTAGCCTACCACTCCAGCTTTGAGTAACTCAAAAAGAGATTAGTTGCTTATGATTTGATCTCTGAATTATCTAATTATTTCTGGAAGGTAGAATCACCAGTCCAAGTTTCTAACTGCTATGAAACTTCTTATACCATGTTCAATGACGTCACTGATTTTATCTGCAGTCAAAACAAGCAATCCAGTCATACAAAGCAGTAATTCCTTGCTAGCTTCTCCACCAACCCAGAATCAGTTTCAGACGCAGCCCTGCTTTCCCAGCACTTCTACAAGTGTGTTTCAACCATGGGTTCCCACTGGGGATCCCCAACCACATGAACTTCAGCTATGTTCTTGTATCCACCTCCAGCCTTTTCATAACCTCAGCACACATCTTACTCCTCATGGCTCTAGATCCTTCAGAGTGACACGAGTACAGTATCAGGCTTTCACTCAAGGATTAAACACTAACATAGGAAACCTAAAGGTCTTCTGTTCCAGGAACCATCTCTAGATGGCTCCAGTGTATTACAGAACCACAGATCTGAATAATCTGCTCCTGCCTCAAGGCCATAAAACGCCCAGGTCTTGTGGTAAAATTTTACCACTTGACCTCCCCAATTCCTCCTAGCTTGGGTTCCCCAACTGTGAGAATATAAGGCTTCCTCTGAGAAATCTCTATATATTTTATACATAGTTCCAAAGGTGGTAATAACCCACCATTATCCCCTCCACTCTCTTTCATTTATGGGATGAATATCATATGACAAAAGAGTCCTTAGTTTATATGCCTGACTCATTTATCACTACCCTGTGAAAAAGGCATCATTATATTATCATCCCCATTTTGCAAATGATGAAACAGAGGCAGAGAGGTTAATGTGATTTGCCAGAATTTGTACCAAAGCTTTTCTCCTCCAAAGCCTAGGTTTATAACTACTAAATTCCATCAGCAATCTGATCTCATCCCTGGTTTATTTCTGTTATTAGGTGGGCTTTCTTCAATGACCTAATTATGGAAGACTCAGCTTCCATGTACCCCCTTCAGTGGCCAAATTTAGGAGCATGCAGGCTGGATTTCTGCTGGAGCGGGTACATAGTACAAATGTATGTGCTGGTACGTGGCCTGCCCCTGACTGCCATTATGATGAAGCCCACGGTCCAGAGCACCTGGTGGTCCTCCAGCGACAGCAGCACCCTGGACACTACTGGTCAAGGCTCAGGTTATGTCAATAACACCTTCTTTTTTTATCCTCACCTGAGGACATTTTTTTCATTGCCTTTAGAGAGAGAGGAAGGGAGAAAGAGACATATCGAATGGGAGAGAAAAGCCATCGACTGGTTGCCTCCGGAAGCACCAGGACTGGGGATGGTTCACACCCAATTGCGTCCTGACCAGAATCAAACTCACACCCTTTGGTTATGGGAGGACACTCCAACCAACTGAGCTTGAGCCCATACTGGCCAAGGCAATAACACCTTCTTAATAAGGTTGCTAGGAGGAGACAACACACATGCAGAACTCAGTAAATGACAGCCATTTCATGCCACCTAATGTTTTTTTCCAATTTCCTGTAGCTCCCCAAGGGCCTATTATAAAACCCTTAGTCCAGCTCCTACCTCAGAGCAACTCGAGCAGGAAAAGCCATGACAATCTCCCCTGCTCCCCCAACACCGTGTCAAGCTCCTAGTTAGCCATTTCAAGAACCAAAATGCCTAGGCCATTAGAATTAATAATATATACCTTTGACTGTGTTGTGTGGCTTTCTCATGAGTTTGCTTGCAAAGGAGTTCACCATGCAGGCCCTAGAGCCAAACTGTGTTTAAACTGTGGCTCTCCTACCTGCCAGCTGTGTGACCCGTAAGACTTACTGAATCTCTCTAGTTTATCTTTTGTAAAATGGGGATAATAATCACACACCTATCTCACAGGATTGTTGTGAGGACTATCTGTATCTATCTCTGTATCTATTTATCATCTATCTATCTAATATACTTGTGTTTCAATCTCATCCACTTCCTGAAAGGATTTTATGGGGGAAAAAAACAACACCTAAAACCCAAATTAAAAAAAAACAAAAAAGTCATATATATACAGATGACACATATACACGTATTTATGTGTATATATATATCATATGTATGTATACATACATATACACACACATATACATAGAAACATACATATAAAATATAAACCTAAACTAAAATTCAAAAAAATCTTCAAGATATAATTTTGTATCTGTTAAGTGTGGGTAATTTTTAAAAAATGTATAATATCTTGGCTAGGTTAAGGTAAAAGTGGTTTACTCATAAATTGCTGATGTAAAAAAATAAACTGACTCGAACTTTTTGGAATGTATTTTATAAGAATATTTCAAGAGTTATTAAAAAGTCTGCCACTGTTGGTCCCAGAAATATCAATCTAAGAAATGCCTTTCTAGGAAAAAAAATCCAAAAGGCCTGGTACCTTGGTTGGTTGTGTGATTCATGGCAATCTTTCCAGGGAAGGAACGAAGGCTGCTTTCCTGAAAGATGGCTAGAAAGGACCTTAAGGTACAATGGAAAACCTGAAGGACTTGGAAAAGACAGGTGTTTACAGGCAAGGCTGAATGGTAGGTATGTGGCTCAGCTTCTGTGCCCTGAAGGGCAGACTGAAGGTCGCCCTAAGGGTTCCTTGTGTAAGTTCCAGCAAAGCAGAACTAAAGACCATTTGCTGCTCTTGTTGTGTTCATGCAAACAAACAGCATAAATTAAAACTGGACTTAATGTAGTCCCTTTAATGACAAGGAGGGTAATCTTAAGGAGAAAAATCATGATTTAAAGAAAATCACAATGCTCAGTGGTAGACCATAAAGTAGTGCAGCTAACTATATTTAAAGTTTATTTTCATTTAAAGTTTGTTTTCATTTCAAAGTTAAACTAGGTCTGTGACATCATCAAAGATGCTTACTTTACAGGCAGGAAGAATGTCAAATGTCTTGCAACTGGATGTCTTCCCAATAAGACAGTCTTGCAGATTTAGAGACTGGTTTGTGGGTTATGTTCCGTAAATTAACGTGTGCTCTGTTTCCAAAGGGCATAAGCCTATGAGCTCATTACCTGAGTGATTGCCTGTACGTATAGGCCCCACTTAATCCTGCCTGCATTGCTGCCTCCTGAGACTCAATGGTTTGGCTGAGCTAAGTGACTGGGTTGGTGAAGCATGGGGTGGTCTGTGGGCTTCACTTTAAAACTGGTTTCTCATCACCTGGCTGCTGTGACTCAGTGGATTGAGCGTCAACCTGCAAGCCAAGTGTCTCTGGTTTGATTCCCAGTCAGGGCACATAACTAGGTTGCACGTCAGGTCGCCAGTTGGGGGCACGAGTGAGAGGCAACCACACAGTGATATTTCTCTCCCTCTCTTTCTCCTTTCCCCTCTCTCTAAAAATAAAATAAATAAATAAATAAATTATGTTTTTAAAAAAAATTTTAAACTGGTTTCTCTTTTCTATCCTAATGGCTTGAACAGAAAGGGCCCAGAGGTCTGAGAGGGGGAAACCTAAAATATTCCCCTCAGTCCAAACTAAGTGTGGTGGGCAAAAGGGTTTTGGACAAGTGTGACGTGCTTTGCACACCTTCCTCCAAAGAAGTCTTTTTTTCCCCCTAATGTGGGACATTGAAAAATTAATCCCTGCCTTTTGTCTTCTAGTGGTTATGGATTGAATGATGCCTTTTAACCCTGTTGCCAAATCTGTTGCCCCAGAATACAACAAGGATGCCAGACTGTTAAACCAAGCACGCTGTTGTCCAAGGACAGCCATACGACCTGGAGTCTGCACGATCCTTCCCCATGTGGGAAGGCCACCCTCCCCTCCACACCCCCACTCTTATTAGGGATTTCTGCACCCAAGCGTAGGTAGGAATACGACCATGTCCAGCTTAAAGCAGCTAGAGGAGCATGAGACCTTTGCCCATTGTCCTTTATAAGATTATAAAGGGTCTTAAGTCCGAGAGGGAGGAATTGTTATTTTTTATTGTTTTAAAAAAAATTTAAAAATTCAATAAAAGGAGACTTTTAAATGTATAAAAATATAAATTAAAATTCTAAAAATTGGCAATAATTCAGGTGTTCAAAAATAGTAAAATGGCTAAGTAAATGATGATATACCCATTGGCAACCTGCTTCATCTTACAACTAAACAAAAATAAAAATTATAAAAGCCACACTGCAAAGTAGAATTGAAATGCCAGGTTGAAAAGAAAAAAGACAGTATTCACTATGAATCTAGGAAATGAAGAGCAACAGGTATACTTAATGTGCAAGACTATGAAATAAAATAATAAATTGATTAATGAAGATGAATGACTTTCTACTTTTCTTTTTTTGTTTGTCTTATTTTATATGACTTGCTACTTTTCTTTTCTAGTGTATTTTCATGACAACTTATTTGCACTATTAAAAAATATTTTTAACCTAAGACATGATCATGGTTAATACACTAAAGTTAGATCTTAACTGTGCATTTTGGGTTTTCTTAGTTGATCATGTCCATGATTATCTGTAAGACAAAATTTTGTCTAATTTCATAAATGAATGAGTGATTGCACGTTAGTAATTCTTATCAGTTTTAATTCAACACTTTCATATATTGTTAATGTCACAGAATTAGCATAACCTTGACAAATTATCTTTTATAATATATTTATAAACAGAAGCCTTTCAAATAAATTTTCTAATGTGTATTGAGTTTAGATATTACAGTAATATATAAAATAATTACCACAGGTCTCCTTTCTGATCTATGATGAGTAATACAATGATCCAGCAAGCTGTGTTCATCCAATTCCTTCTGACAAAATGGACATACACACCTGGAAATTGCATAGAATACAAATATTACTAAAACTGCTGGCAAATTATATAGTAGTCACTTAACTAGAGGTAAAAAACAGAATTTAGGTAGATCTAGTTTCCAGTCCTTGTTCTTTCTGATTTGATATTTTTTTCTATCCTCATAATGGTCTTGGTGCCTAAATTTTTTCTCATGAGAGATGCAAATGTGTATCCTTATGGGGACTAGGTAGAGAAACAGAGTACACTTGAAGCACTCATTAACTGAGAAATTGAGGATCAGTCCACACACCTGTCCCTGGGTTACTTTTTCTATCACTTTTACATCCTCCCTTTCCTAATTTTGGTTTCGGTGTTATTTGTCCTCCAGCTCTAACATATACAGGGTGGGGCAAAAGTAGGTTTACAGTTGTTTGTAAGGAGAATAATACAATTAATACGTAATAATGCAAGAATAAATTCTGTTTCGCATACTCACAACTGTAAACCTACCTGTATAATTGCAAGTGTCAACTCACATAATTAATATCCAGAGAAGAATGAAAAATGACCTACAACTATCCTGTGAAGTCCTTACACCTAGGAGCATTTGTCCCTTATATCTGTGCTGTCCAATATGGTAGCCATTAGCCATATGTGTCTGTTGTGCATTTGAAATATTGCTAGTGCAAACTGAGATATGTTGAAGTGTAAAATATACACTAATATTCAAAGGCTTAATATTAAAAAATGTAAAATATCTCAAAAATTTGTATATTGACTACATGTTGAAATGACAATATTCTGGCTATATTTGGGTTAAATAAAATGTATCAAAAATTGATTTCACCTGTTTCTTTTTACTCTTTTAGTGTGGCTATTAGAAAAAATTTAATTACATTATGTCTTCTGCATCTATTTCTATTGGACAGTGCCTTGAATTCTTAGGGATAATATGGAGCTTGAAATTTTTTGCTCACTTTCCACTACAAAAGTAACTTCCTACTCCCCAAGAGTTGTACTCTAGACAACGTCTTACTTAAAAATTTTTTTAAAATTTGGATCATGTAGTAAGTTCTATAAAGCAAAGATTTCTACCTTAGATGCAAATACTAATCTATCTTGTAAATATGATTAATCACCAACCCTTCTCGTTTTCTGTTATTTTAATTCTTTATTATTTAATTCTAACTAGCAGAAGAAATTGGGCTTTAAATTAGCTTTCATATATTTTTAAGTTTTCATAAAGCCTATCAACCTTACAATCAAATACACATACTTTCTCAGGCCATTTGTTATCTGTCCTTTCTGTTGTTCCTTGTGTCCAATTTAACAGAACCCATACTCTGCTTAGAACTAAAATACTCATTTAAAATTTATAATGTCATGGTATAAAACTAATCCTATAAAACAGGTATATTTTCAAAGCAATCTCTAGTAAAACAAAAGGAATGGAGCAATGATTTAGATTTCTAGGTTAAAAAGTATAAGCTATATTTTGAATGTATTTTCTTAAAATAAGCAGACCTAATATTTTTCTTCAGGAAAGAAAAAGAAATCACACTCCTACTGAATATCACTATTAGCCAATTGATTTATAAGCAGATGTAATGGCTTCAAAGCCATCAACCTACATGTGAGAACACAAATCATTTATTTAGTAGAGCGGAACTCCCAACTTTGGAATTATTCTGGCTATCAGGAAAATAATGACCCTGATTTCTTTTCTGTTTTTAAAGGAAAAAAACAGTTAATGATCAATATCCTCCATTACACCTCCTAGGCTCCTCCATCCATCTTCCAGTCCCCAAAAGTACAGAATTCAGGATGGCCATACTTTCTTGTTAGAATATATACAGAGATATAACTTCCTACTTTCTAAGGAGAGACTAACAAAATGAGAGAGAGTGAACTGGGGAACTGAGCAGCGGTGGTGGAAAAGTAAAGATGAAAAGCCTCTTCATCATGATCTACTTCAGTACCCTATTAGTCAGAAAACAGAGCTTAGCATAAATGAACAGTTCTGCACTCTGTTTTTGGACCTTCCTTAATACAAACTTTTCTAAGGAAGTTTCCCTAATTTCTCCAGTGTTTGTTTGGTTCCCTCCATGCAATGTTTTTAAAGTGGAGAGAGCAAAATTCTTTCATAATTATTTTTATTAACAAATGATTACCAATAATAGGTGGTATGGTTAAAAGCCTACACATAACTACATGCATATTTTCACAATAAAAATGTTCAATTTTCTAGCCCATTAAATTTTATTTTTGCTTTTCTGTAACATAATATTTAAAAAATTTTCAATTACAGCTTACATTCAATATTATATTGCATTAGGTTCAGCATTCAATTCTTTATAGGCATATCAAATTTAGCACTGAACTATATTTTAATGAAACAAACCTTGTTGCTGTCTCCCCGAGTTCTTGTAGTGGTCCATATTTATCTATGTACTTCTGACAAGTTCTTATGTGTGCCCTCATTTCGCTGAGGCAAACCTATACAAAAGCAAATTCAAAATAAACTCACTGTTGAAAGGGGGCTCAATGAAGTCTTATGTGACTCAGCTTTATTACTTTCATTGTTTCAAAGAAGGTCATAACGTGGGGTCAGCTGACTTTAAAAGGAAGCATTCATGACAACAGTACAATGAAGTTAAGGCATTATCAAGAAAAACACTAATTTTAAATGTTCCCTAATACTTTAAAGACCCAAATGTTGAGTTCTTAAATTTGGTTCTTCTAGAAAGCACATCTTCTTTAAAGTGGAAAGGCATATATTAACTCAAATTTACATTTTGGGGATGATATTGCCTAAATTGATGATGGAAAGAAGGGGGTCAGAAAGAAAAAGGGGAGAGGAAAAAGAGAAAAAGAGGAAGGAAAAGGGAAAAAAGAGAAAAAAAGGAAAACAAAGAGAAATAAGAAGAATAAATGGATGGATTTTAGAAATGTCCAGAGTAAGTAAAAAGAAACTCTGTGCCTCTGGGAAAGATATAAATACCATGATTTTGTAACATATCTAGTAGCATCACATGAATTCACAATACACAGTATACTTAATGGCCCCATTAAGAACACACATGAAAGACAGCTCTTGCAGTCCATTTTTATCAAGGCCAAATAAAGAGCCCTTGTTCCTCCAGATATACATTCAGAGATCCTAACCATGAGGGATCTGTTGCTAAATAACACATATTCTACTCAATGTTTCATTAGAAACTCTGATAAGATCTTGTGCTAAAGGAAGCTTTTACAGCTGTGGTAAGGTGGCCAACGCACTCTGCTTCATTCTGCCCAAGCTACGGAAGTTAAACCTCAAACTTGAAATCTATCACGTCAAGGAAACGGTTATAATTGCTTAACAAAAGACCAAAAATAAAAGCAAACCCTTGCTTTACAAATATCGATCTAAAAGATGTAAAAACTAGGACTGAAACAGAATGTTATACAATCTTTAACACCCAACTTGGCCCATTAACGCTCTCTCATCTCTTCACTACTTATGTTAAGTTTCTTTCTTCCTCTTTGTATTTCTTATCAACAGAGCATTCCTCACATAAATTAGCAATCTGAGGGCAATATACTGACAAAGGAATTCATAAATTCATACAGGGCTACTCTGGAGACAAAATTATATAAGACATTGTAAGAGATGACAGAAGAAGCATAAGCTACTGTATTTGCTGTCAAGGTGCTTCTAATCTAATGGAAGAGAAAGAAGATATGGAGACAAGTGGAGAGGAAACTGTTTGGTACTGGGGACTGGAATATGAAAGCCAGGCCTCATGGAATGGCGTTCTAGCCTGGACTCTCCAGAATAAGTAGAGTATAAAATGGTTCTACAAGGAACAGCAGTATTCCTGGCAAGACAAATAACATAAAATGGAAGAGATGGATACAAGAAATATGCAAAATATTGGGGAATAATCAGAAATGGGGGTGGGGCGCAGAGGCTGAAAAAAGGAAAGGGATGTCCATCCAGGATAATTGAGAGAATGTTCTTGTTTCTGGCAGACAGCAAAGGTGGGATAAACAACTGGATGATAAAATAATATCCCACATTTGATTTTGTCCATGTTAAATTTTATATGATGACAAAAATATCAAGGTAAAAATAAACAATAGTCTACTATGATTAACGTAAAAATCTACTGATTTTGAACATTTCCTGTTTGAGACCATGCTAAAAGCCTTATGTTTTATCATTTACCTTTAAAACCATCCTTTGACACAAACACTGCCATTTTCCTTATTTTCCAGAGGTAAACAAAAACTTAGATTAATAACTTGCCCAAAATCACAAAGAATAAGTGAGAGAACTAGTGGTTGATCCCAGGAAGTCTGACTCCAAAGACCATGCATAAATCTGTAGTCAGGCAGCCATGAATAGATTACTGAGTCTTATGTAAATATATGTAAAAAATCAAAAATGAATTAAGCACTTACTATGTGCCAGTCACTTTTCAAAGTGCTGTGTACACAGTTGCCAATAAAACAGATAGTTTTTACCTTCATGGTGCTTAAATCTGGTGGGGATAACTGATATTAAATTAAAAGACCAGGAAAGCATAATTGCAACTTGTGATAAGTGCTATAAAGGGAATACAGAGGGCTAAGAGAAAATATAACAGGCTATAACTTAGGTTAACAATCAAGAAGGATTCTCTGAAGAAGTTTAGATTTTCAATACATCATCTTCCTTTTGAGCTCTAGACTGGTATATCTAAATATCCCCTACTTAGCAGTTCAAATTTTAACATATCTAAAATTTCACTCTGTGAATTCTTCTCCAAACCTGACCCCCATTTTAAAACCTTCACCTACTCAGAAACCTTGCAGGCATTTCTGGCACTTCACTCTCACTCACCCCACACGCAGTCAATTACCATTTCCTTTGATTCTCTCTCCTAAATACACCTTGAAAAACTTCTTATTTCATACTTAATTCTATCACCCTAATCCAGCTTCCTTACCTGGTCCATCCTTATAGCCACCTAGTTGGCTTCACTAGTCCTGCTTTTCCCCCCTCCCTCCCACACATGCTAAAGTAATATCCTAAAAATATAAACCTGATCAAAACCTTACACTTTTTTGATGACTCACTACTGCATTTGAGATAAAGTCTAGATAGAATCTTTGGTGTGGCCTCCAAGACTTCACATGATCTAACCATGTATCAAAGGATGAAACAGCAACAAGTAGGAAGTGATCAAGAGATATAAATACTGCAAAGCCCAGAAGAACACAGGTGCAATTATGCCACTGGATTTGATAATAAAGTTACTCATTGGTGGGCTGCAAGAGTAGCAGGAATGGAGGCCACATAATAGGAGGTTATGGGAGTCATGGGAAGAGAGGAAATAGAGGTGGTCAATGAAAGCATTTGTTTGAAAAATTTGGTGATGGTAGGAATCAGGTGACCCTTTTCCTACAGTGTGCACAAACGAAATGGGAGAAAGGATGAGACAATAAACTTTAGGAAGTCGGGGTAGGATAAGGTCAAAAGCATAGATGAAATGATTAGCAGCATAACAATTTCCTCAGCGGTCCAAGCTGGTAACCATGAGCACAGACAGGGTCCCTTACCAGGGTGTCGCACTCAGTGCAGTTCTGGTACTCTGATTTCATTCTTTTGGCTACATCCGTCGCTGGAACTCCTTCTGAAGGAAGATAGGCCCGGCAGTAAGGACAGGTCCACTTATTGTTCTTCAGACTGGTAGCAATACAGGAACGGCAGAATCTACCCGAAACAAACCAAGGATGCGTAACTTTCCTTATAGCGAAGCCACCACTACGAGTTCATTTGTGTGAATTGTATTTTAATGACACTTTGTACGCTGTACTACTAAATTAAAGGTCTATTTGCATCCTGCACTGGTCAGTCTCTTACCTTCCTCCATTAAAACCTCTCTGTGGTCACGTGTTCTCACCACATGCACCGCACACATTTAAACAAAAGAACACAGACAAAGGAGTGAACTACGTAGTATTCCTATAATTGGAGTTAAAATGATAACCCAAAGGATATGCACTGTATTCTTTCTTTCCTTTAATCCTACTTTACCTAAAATTTTTTGGAATGATAAATTCTCTGGTTTATTTAAAGATTAGAACAAAACTTTAATCAACTGAATTCACAGAATATCTTGGCCCATTTATGGTTGCTGTTGAAGGCAAAGTACACATGGAAGTAAAAATGAGCATTTAGGTAGATTATACATATTAGCATGATCTGATGGCTCCTAAAAGTACTCAGCATGTAACATCTATGTGGGAGTACTAATACTTGGGAAAAGTTATTAAGCTTTTAAAAATGTAAGTATACTACACATACTGAAAAGTTCATATATGTAGTAAGTACACAGTGCAAAGAAATTTCACAAACTGAATACTCAATTCTACCAGCTATTATTGATTCTTAAAAGTACTTCTTCTGATTTGTTATTTAAAAAAAAAAATTCTTATTAACACACAGAGGTGCTGACATTTGCATGGTGCTTGAGGCATTTGCTTAATGTTTATGCCTGCCCACATCCATTTCCCCTTTTTCTTTCAATAGCATCCTGATTTTTTTCTGCAGGAGCTATACCTCTTGATACAATCTGGTGGGACCTCGGTTAAGGTGCCCACCAGCCCTGGCCAGGTAGCTCAGTTGGTTAGAGGACTGTCCCCATATGCTATGGTTGCAGGTTCAATCCCTGGTCAGGGCACATAAAAGAATCAACCAATGAATACATCAGTAAGTGGAACAACAAATTGATGTCTCTCTCTCTCTCTCTCCCTGAAATAAATCAATAATTTTTTTTTTTAAATAGGTGCTCACCACCCTCTGCTGTAGACAAGAGCACCTGAAGTAGGCCAGACTAAGTGAATACTCTCTCTGAAAGATGAATACTAAACAGAGTGACATAAAGACAGATTCACGAACAACTCAATGGGACTATCCTGCTCTTTAATTAGAACCCAGATTTGCCTAGGTTTCTAGACTTTTCTTCCTAGGTGTTTTTGTTATTATTGTTCTTTGGTAACTTTATTTTAATACAATTTCAAACTTGATACACTGTTTTAAAATACAAATCGTTAAAACACTTTTAAAAATACCTTAATTCAAGGGCTTTCTCCCTCTCAGGAATATGCCCACGCCTTTCCTTTCCCTTCCCTCTCTCCTTCCCCTGAGGCTTTTCTCTCTCCTAAACTCCAAGGGCCCTCCCTTCTTTTGCTTCTGTAACTGGTTTCCTGAGCCTACACAGTCCAGCCCGCTCACTCTTACCACCTCTAACTTTCTAAATAAACTTTCTCTTATAATTTAAAAAATAAAATGTAAAGAAACAACTAAGATAAAATAAAATATCTTAATTCATTTAACCGTCACAAACCCTTAAGAAAGATTATTTCCATTTATAGATGAGAAAGTGAGGTACATAGAGATTAAGTTACTTCTGCAAGGCCACATCTATACAAAGTACCTGAAATTGATTTGTCTTAAGCTGGAGTTTTCTGACTCAAAATTCAGTAACCTTTCTTTCTGTCACCACAGCTGGCCCAGTTAGAAAAAGCGATACCTTTGTTGGAGTCCAGAGACCTAAGTCCTCTGCTTTATTTTACTTTCCTCTGCCTCAGACGACTAATTTTAAGTTCTAAAGCACAACTTGCTTTTCTTTGAGTCTCTAAGAATTGGCTCTCAAAATGTAGGCTTTGAAAGGTATTTATTACAAATGGTCCAAATGCTCAAGTCATAATTAACATTTTTAATACAACACCTATGGTTCTGCTGTGACTTATTTGTTTACACAATTTAAGAACAACCAAAAGTCTTCCCCCTTTTCTTACAATGTATTTGAGATTTATGCCAATATAAGCAGAAATTTAACATTGGTGTGAAGTCCTATGGACGGCACTGAGGTACGTTAACTCAGTTAGCCCTCACCATAATCCAAAAACGTTACTCTCTGTTCTCCTCACTTGACTGATGGCAAACTGAGGTTCAGAGAAGTGTAGCAACTTGACGAAGTCACACAGCTGGAAGACAGTCATGCTTTTCTCCTCAAACAATTTCAGGAGAGGCTCAAAGTTTGTAGTCTTTTTAAAGAAACTTTAAATCCTCCCAGTGAGAAGCAGAAGCAGCAAAGTTATATCACTGATGTATCTGTATAAACCAGTGGGCTTTACATAGGGTCCATTTTCGCTGTTGTTTTGTAAATGTTTTGCGCAAGTTTTTCTAACTACAACAATGGAAATGCCTGATAGATAACTATGAAAAGTAGCACACTTGAACCACTATTTTAATCAAGTCCTCCCTCTATAACCGTCCTATATCTATCTGTACAGTGGTGTTACGTGTGGTATGAAACTCTCAAATAAGCGTTATATAGCTGTCACTGCATTACGTGAGATATTACTTGCAAATCTGGTAGATCAGTCAATTAGTTGTACTTATTTTTTAATAGAAATGTTTATTAAACGGGAAAAAACACATTAACACCAAGGTGTCTTGGAACAGACTGAACTTACAGATTATGAGTACATAAAAACCACAACTTTTAAAAGTGTTACTTTGGAAATGAATTGGATGTTACTGCAGGTCAAGTCTTACTTTATGGGGTGCAGAAACAAGATTGCAGACCTGCTAAATTCAAAAGCTCTGAGGTTAAAATTCTCTCATTAAAGGTATAGTTATTAAATTCAAGTAATGAGAGGTAGAGAATTTAACATCCCAACCCTAAGACATTAGCATAAAAAGTATATGAGTGATCAAACATTTCATGAATTGTCTAATTAGAATCCACACCGGGGAATTAAAGTTTAGGTGATATATATTATAAAACAAGGCCCATAGACAAGATGACTCAAAATAAAAATCTCTTAGGAGGCAAACTGTAGAGGTGTATATAGAGTATGAGCCACTTTTAGATTTGCAGATATATAAAAACATCTAGGATAAAAAAAATAAGAAACATTTATTCACCTGTTGGAGAAATGGGAAACTGGAAAGAAGGCGTATAACGTAGAAAGAGGGCATTTTCATTGTCAAATTTTAAGTTTGAACCATGTGACCACATTGCCTGCACAATAACTGATTCTTTAAAAAAAAAAAACAAAACATACAGGCACCCCTTGGCCTTGCAATACCAAGTGTGTATTTACTCAAGAGAAATAAAAAATACATTCATTTGTACAAGAATATTCATAAGGAATGTTTTCATAATAGCCTCCAAATAGAAATAACCCAGGTATCCATCAACAAGAAAATGAATAAACAAATCACAGCATATTCCTACACTGGAATACTACACAGCAATAAAAAAGAATTACTGATACAAGCAACATCATAGACGAATCTCAAAGATATATTCAGTAAAATGAGCCAAATATAGCAAAGTACATCCTGTATAATTCCACTTATATGGAGTTCTTGAAAAGGTAAAACTGATCTACGGTAGAAAAAAAAATCCCAAGGGTGGTTGCCTATGAGGATATATGGGCAGGGATTGGCTGGGGAGGGGCATGAGGAAACTGTCCCTTGAAAATATTGTAGATCTTGGTAAAGGTTTAGATTCAGTATCTGTCAAAACTCAGCAAATGTTATGCCTAGGATGTATGCATTTCACTGTATATGTAATTTACAGTAAGAAAAACAAACCATAAACAAATGTTGAACTCTGATTAATATTATGCATATTAATATGAGAAAGAATTAGAGTGTGCTGATATTTACAAACTACTCTGAAATGCATCAAAAAATAAGATGGATCAATGGAAGGATAGGTATGTGATAAAGTAAGAGAAAAAAGCAAATAAAGCAAAATTAACAATTATAGAACCTAGGTAGTAGATATATGGGTGTTTGCTGTACAATTCTATCAACTTAGCTATATGTTTGAAAAGTTTTATAATATTAGGGAAAATGAACCATCTAACTATGACTTAAATTTCCTTACTCCTGAGAAAAATTTAGTTTGAATATTAGGAAGGGAAATGTTTGAAGAATGAGAAACCTGAAATTTCCAGTAGAATGTGATTTGAAGAGAAAAATATTAAAAAATATACTTTTAAGGACACCCAAATTTGGTGTGAGGAAAAGGTTACATTGCATTTATGATTATTTAAATAAAAGTGCACTGAACAATTTGAAATATAATAAAAGGCTGAAGAGACAAAATACAAAACTTAAAAAAAATGAACTTGTGTGCCTTTTAATAAGAATAGTTATTCCAGGTTTATAATGAAGACTTTATGATAGAATGCATAAATCTGCACAAATCTCCCAATACCCAAGCATATAAGCATGCACTCACTGGCAAAATTTTTAGTGATAGCTTACTATTGTCACGCAGTGTGACATGCCAGAGATGAGACTGGGGCAGTGCGTCAGGTCCCTGTTCTGAGTTCTACAATGGGGAGAGGAAATAGGCAGGTAAACATATAGCCTGGCAAATGCCAAATGCTTTGAGAAGAATAAAATGTTTGACAATAAAAACAGAGTGGGGGAGGCAGGGGGAGCAGTTAGATGATATTCGAAGGCACTAGTCTCGGGGAAGATCTGGGAATGGTTTTCCAACCTGCAAACAAAAGGTACAAAAGATAGGGACCAGCTTACTGAGGTACTAGAATCAAGTAACGGGAGATGTGTGGGAGAGGAAGTAGGTAGGAGACAAAACATAAAGCCATAGCTAAGAGTGATGGGAAGACACTGGAGGGTTTTAAGTAAGAGGGTGGTATGATTTGATTTACATTATGTACATCATTGGTTCCTGTGTCAAGAATGGATTACAGAAGCACAAGAGCCACAGTGAAGGTCCCAGTGTTAAATCAATTTTAAGTCAGTTTAAGACAGGATGGTGGCTTGACCAGCAATGTAGCATTAGACAGTGCAAGGGGACAGATTTAGGATTTATTTTGCAAGAGGAAAAGGACTTACAACATATCAAATGACAACAAACATATGCCCCATTAAGCTGAATGAAGAAAACTGAACGATGATTCCACAACTTAGTGACAGAAAGCAGATGAGGTTGCCAGGGACCAGGGGTCTGGGGAGGGGGTTGACTGCAAAGAATTTGAGGGAACGCTTTAGGATAATGAAACTCTTAGTTCTTGATTGTGATGATGGTCACAGGATTTGTACACAATTACCAAAGTTCATCAACCTGTACATTTTGTGTGAATACAGGACTGTATCACTTCAATAAAGCTAAAGAACAATAAAACAAAACAAAAATGCGCCGGACAACAGGTCAGGGACAAGAACACCACATGGAGAAGATCACAGAAATATATACAGCACAGAACCATTCAGAATCTGGTAGGCCTCCCTCCTACACAGCTCCAGGCACCCAGTAGCTACTCAGTAAACTGAAATAACTAGATCAGTTACGAGGAATTTCCCAAGGGGAATTTTCCGGGCAGGGTCCAATGTTCCCATTAATAAATAAGAGTCTTGTGTCCTTCTAGAAGTACCTAAGGGATAGAAATGAACACAAACCTAAGGAAACAAGGGATTTGTATTTGTCTACCCCTTCTCTCACTTCATAATGTGGTTCAGAATAATGAATTCTAAAAGGCACAATCAGAATGAGGAGTATTTTTTGGTGAAAAGTAGAAGCTGAGGATGAAAGTCAACTGTATTTTCTTTTTGTATCTTTTATTTACTTATTTTTATTTATTGAATTTACTGGGGTGACACTGGTTAATAAAATTAAAGAGGTTTCAGGTGTACAATTCTTTTTTTTTTAAGTATATTTTATTGATTATATTGTAACAATAGCTCCAATTTTTTCCCCTTTGCTCCCCTCTCTGCCCAGCACCACCCCTCCCCCAGCAATCCCCACCCCTACCCCCCAGTCTATGCCCATGGGTCATACATACAAGTTTTCTGGCTTCGCCCTTTTCTATATTATTCTTTAAAAAAAAATTAATTAATTAATTTTTTAAACAATAAAAAATAACAATCCCCCGCCCCTTAGACTTAAGACCCTTTATAATCTTATAAAGAACAATGGGCGAAGGTCTCCAGCTCCTCTAGCTGCTTCGAGCTGGACATGGTTGTCATCCTACCTACCCTTGGGTCCAGAAATCCCTAATAAGAGTAGGGGTGTAGAGGGGAGGGTGGCCTTCCCACATGGTGAAGGATCGTGCAGACTCCAGGTCAGTTGGCTGTCCCCGGACAACGGCGTTCTTGATTTAACAGGCTGGTATTCTTTTTGTATTTGGTCACGTTGTGATGTAGCAGCCTTTTCTGTCCCTCCGTGGTTATAAGACCTCTCTCCAGCTAGTGTTCAGTTGGTTATTTTAGATGATTTCTCCACAATTAAGCTGTAAATCCAGACTGGTCCTTGGAGGAGGTTAGTGTAGCTTCCACTTACTCCTCCGCCATCTTGGATCTCCAGGTGTACAATTCTATAGTACATCATCTGTATATATTGTATTGTGTGTTCACCACCCCAAGTCAAATCTCCTTCCATTCATATGCATGTTTTTTAAGACCAGTTTGTTTTAAAAAATTCTGAATGAGTTGCCATTTCTTTAAAATCAGATTCCACACACACAACCAAATTTCTGGCTTCTCTTGAAAAGCTCACCAACCTCCTACAACCCTAGACTCAATTCCCAAATGGCCATGTGG
The DNA here is from genome assembly GCF_987537825.1 of Furipterus horrens. Taxonomy (NCBI): domain Eukaryota; kingdom Metazoa; phylum Chordata; class Mammalia; order Chiroptera; family Furipteridae; genus Furipterus; species Furipterus horrens. The sequence continues at coordinate 31,045,040 of NW_028327178.1, forward strand.
GTTGGTGCCCCTCCTGTGGAGTAGCACACAGACACCTTCCACAATCATTTGTACCACTTGCAGCTCAGCCCTGTTGAGTTTACTGCTCCTGAAGAAATTATTTAGGAGCTAGATAATGACTCTAAGACCTCTGAAACCAGCTGGAAAGATAATTACCCAATTCCCATTGGTTATCTTATTAACCCCCTTCTGTTTCCCTGAATTTGTGACTCTGGAAAAAGCCACTGGCAACACATGGCCAGTCTAACACTTTATTTTATTTTTGTTCTCAACACCAGGCTGTCTCACTGTGGGTACGTCAATATGGAGCTGATGAAAACTTTGAGCTAGCTTGGTGAACTTGAAAATGTGAATAGAATAAGTGGATTTGCTCTTATTATTCAAAGTGACGATGAAAAGTCTCAGGCTAAAGTATTCCAATATAGAGCAATGAAGACACACAGACATACACACCACTTCCTCTTCACCAATGATGGATCAGACTGGACAGGTCCAAGTGCAGTTATTAAAAAGCACAGACTCCTCCAACCACACACTGCTCCTCAAGAATTCCTTTGATGTGCTTGTGTATTTGATTAATTTACACTCAGCGTTCCTCTTGGGAATCATTCGAAACATGACTTTGCATATCTCTACACTCCATTATGTGTTGATTTTAAATGTAACCCCTAAGGCAAATTGCATTTCCTTTAACTTGACATCTTAGAGGGCTGCCTCTCTATATCCCTCAAACCCTGTCTTCAATTTCCTGTATCTTACTGACAATTAAAAAGGGTTATCTACGGTTGTGTTTCTCAAACTTTAAAGTGGATACAAATTACCAGGATATCTTGTTAAAATGCAGATTCTGATTCATTAGATATGAGGTAGGGCCCGAGTACTGCAATGCTGCTGGTCCAAGTACCAAGGTCCTAAGAAGAATATGAACATAAAACTCAATCTGCTACAGTGTTAGGTTTTGTCTGTTAGAGAATATACAATTTAATAGATCACTAATACTTAGTTTGCCTTTGACAACACTAATGTTACTAAGTAAACACAGAGCAGTCCAACCACCAGATAAGGCAAATTTCAGGCCATCTTAATTACATCCTTCTGAAATTCTCAATAATATAAGCACAGAACAGTAGCCCTATAAAAGGAACAGAGTTCAAAAACTATCATGGGACTTCTATCTATTACTCAAGCTACATATCATCAGTTGGCTGACACTATGGAGTGGCTGTCCCCACTTGAGAGATGTTCACCAAAGTATCCAAACTGCATTTTGTGTTGAGTCATTCATTAATTCAACTAATATCCAACACCTACTAAGTGCCAGACCTTAAAGGAATAGCAACATGAAAAGTAGCATTCCTTTATTAGAGCAATGACTCTCAAGAGTTTTTGAAGCCTGATGATACAAAAAACTCCACTCATCCCATTTTAACTGACCTTTAACCAAGCAAGTACCTTGGGAGAAGGCGGCACCCTATATACATATGTATATGTATATAGGTGCCTGGATGGTTCATATTTAAACTGCAAAATTTCATCTAAAGCCAAATAACAGGTCAAAACATTATGTCAATGATAATCTGCAATTATGGGGGAACTTTCACAAACTCCCACTACCTCAATTCAGCTACCTGCATTTATAAATGAAAGCACTGATGTGTAATTTCTGGGTCAGTTTAAAACTCATCAGTTGATTCTTGGACTCTAATGTGTTGTAGGCTGTATTGCTTATACTTGACCACAAATGGAACATTTCAATCCCTTTACTTGATAGCATTTCAGAATTATCTTCAACCATTCCATTAAAAAAAGAAAAAAGAAAAAAAGGCAAATTCTGTGACATGGAGCAATTTAATCCAATCAGTTCTATGGAGATGTGGCTCTTTGTACTTTACAGTATTCTCCTGTTAGTACTTAGCTCTGTTAGGTCAGTTCTCAACCTCTTAGCCCTTTCTAGTTAAGTCCCTTACCTCCAGTTCTGATTTCTTTCCCCAAAGCCAGTGTCCCAGTGCCCCTGGAGTAATTCCACTTGGATGTCACCCTATGGGACTACTGTACTTTTTTCTTTTTTTCCCTCTTTCTTTCTGTTTTTTTAGTGTCTTGTCATGGGCTTCTTAAGGATTAAATAAGTTTAAATATAAACCCCTTAAAACTGTGGTGGGAACATAGTAAGCGTGTTGTGTTAGTGGTGACCACAATGATGATGATTTAGATGAAGAAGCTGAGATTCATGAAATTTAATTATATTTTTCTGAGATCACATAGTAATAGAGCTGGAACTTGAGTTTTGGTCTTTTATTAAGCCACATTATTTGCACATATATTTTTTAAAACTTGTTATTTATGTTTTTGAATTATATGATTCATTATCACAGCATTGGAGCAGCTAGACCTCCAATCACCCTATGCCAAGGTTGTTTTACAGCTAAAGGTAGAAAATGAGAATGTAATATCATTTGTCCCCAGGATCCTGTATGTTTATGGGACATCAGATAACAAGTCAGTGCTTCCTTCAAAACTAAGAAATCCCACCAGGTCATTACCACCTAAGAAGGTGGAAGAGAATTCTACTTAGTTGCCCAGGATGATCTGTGGCTGTCTCAGTTCTGCAGGCACTGCCTATGAAGTAATGGCTCATTTACTCTACCTTAGTTATATCTCCACATTTCTCACTTATTTGGATAAAGAGAATGAATTCTATTTTACAAAGCAGTAAATAATGCTTTGGTTTTAAAATAGACTTTTTGCTCTCCAATTCTCCCATCTTTCCCACTAATTGTGCTTCTGCTTTGGGTGAATGCACAAAAAGTAAGTCTCATTGTCTCCAGTGCAGTTAGTATGTCAGGGTGGACCATGGCCCCAGACAATGCCAACACCATTTTAAAAAGATAGGTGGAACTAGAAAGTAATTTCACTAGTTTTATTGTTCTTGTTGACTATTGTACTTTCAGTAAGCCCAAACTTGAGTTCATTAACTTCCTCCTGAGTTAAACTCTGCTCCCTTTATCTCTGCCGCATGTTTGGTAGTTGTCTTGGACTTTTTTCTTCCCCTGTATCTACCAAATCCAATGGGACAACAAATGTCTTTGAATATTTCTGAATTTTCTTTTAAATGTAAGTCAGATCCCTTTTAAGTTTCATTTACACAGCTTTACTTATCTACTCCCTCTTTCTTCATCTCAAAACAGAAGATAAGGCAAAGATAAAGAAGCCTCCCACCTTCAAGTGTATTTTTACAATTGATACAGTGATATATAAATAAACGTCATTTTAGAATGCTGAAACTTTAAAATGGAACTTCTTAAAGTCCACCTTTTCTGGACCAGTTTATTAAAAAAAAAAAAAAAAAAAAAAGAGAGAGGTAAGAAACAATATCCCTTCATGAGTTTTTGCTTTGTGAAGTGACTTGGAAGGAAATACAAAAACTATGTTTTGAGCCTTTATTATAGGCTACATTTTAAATACTCATAAAATTCTATTACTCACCCTATTTTACAAATGAAAAAGATTCAAAGAGATTAAACAATGTGTTCGTCATCACATAGCTGATGAGTAGTAGCAGAGATAAATTTCAAATCCTGCTTCTCTATCAAGCCCATTGTTTCTACTGCATCAAAATACAGCTAATAAAGTGCTATACACATATTCACTGAAGATAATATTGCTACCATTATTATACTTGCTGGACTTGAAATAGGTTTATAAATATAAATTAGCATAAATAATCTATTTCGACAAGTTTGAAAATTAGCTTCAATATGGAATAATGTAGAGAGATTTCATTTGCATTTCTTCACTTTCCAATTTAAGTTCAATGGAAGAGAGTAATTGGTTTAGGAAGTACAAATGGTGTTAACAGCACTCACCATCTCCAGTGCAGAAGGGACTCTAATTAACATTTACAAAGTGGAAGGGGCCCAAGTAAATTTGCCAAAAGGAGGAATATGGAAATTCTGCCCACAGCCAGAACAATGGACATAGATTTATCAAAACAAAGAACAGTAAAGTGAGGGAAGGCCATTCAGTTCAGCTCTTGTTGTTATACTTCATGACTATTTTTCCAGTTGCTGGTTTCCTAGTCACTCAAACAAAGAAAAAGATCATACAAGACTTAACATTTTGCCAATTTATATCATCCTTTAGCAGAAGCAAAAGCCCTGAGAACACTTAGTTACAGCATTCAAAATCCAAACCAGGGAAAACAATCTCCAATCAGATAACAATCTCCAGTATCCAACAGCAAAGTTGCCCATTTCAGTTCTATCAAAGAAATCTTCAAGACTTGATAACCACTGTACATCTTTGGCACAACTGTAAAGTTTTAATGCTAAATTTAAATGAAACAGTTACTACCCTGAACAAATCAATGTATTTAATGCTGTTACACAACATCATCTTGGTTTCCATATTGGCCTTGGGATAGTAAGTCAATAAGCTACATCTTGAGAGCTGGGTAACAACATCAGTTACAAGACAGGAGGTGAATTAGCCTTGAGTTTAAAAACAAAGCTGAAAGCGCAGGCCCTGAGTACAGCCACAGAATAATGCCTGAGACACGCCTATTTCAACATTTTGTGGACTAAAGATTTTTCTCCCCATGACTAACAGCTCGGCTTTTCAGTGGTGAAAACCCCTTCTCATGTACTAGGCTACAGGTGTCAATGACCACCTAAGTCCTTTATAAAACATTTCAGGCACTTAGAATTTGGTACTTCTTTTTTATGGGGAAGCCAAAAGCACTAATTTATTAGCCTCTGCGGTATTGCCGGGGAGCGTCGCCTCACTATAGTTCATGGGCGGTCCAAAACAGACATTAAGTGGGCTTCCGCTCTTGCTCTTACGTACCAGTGCACCCGTGAAAAAAGGCTTCTAAGTAAACAAACACAAATTCACAGATGCAACTCCCGCAACTAGTTACTCAAGCACATATTAAGAACGTGCCAATTTTACAGAGATTTTGTTTTTGAACTCTTAGAAAATACCACAGCTGAGCGTCAACAGCGAGTTTTAGTTCTATAGCACGTGATTTTTAAGACAGTTATTTTTATCCACACTTTCTACCGTTGTGCGGAGGCCGTGCGCACAGCAGGTAGTCGCAATCTCCTGGGTTTTAAACGGCTACGTTCACAGCTTGATGCTAACGTTCAAGCTCCTGACCCTACCCGGACAGGTCGTTAAACTCTTGACTACAGTTAATCACTTGGACGTTCCAGATTCACTAGATGATCTTGGAGGGGTGTGGGTTTCAGTATTAGGAAGGGGAGGTGGGCTTGGGGCTGGAAGGACAATTTGCACAGGTCCTTGTTTGCTCAAGAGTCAAGCCTCAGCGGGCGTTCTGGAACATGCACGCAGCCAGATAAACAAAACCAACGGGGCTGGGGGGATGGGGGGCACCGCTGAATTAACGGAGTTCAGCGGGATAACTGTGCTCTGCGGGAGGCTACTGCCTTGTGCCAAGGCGGGTGCTGGTTCTCCTGCCAAGATCATCCGCTCCAGCCAACTGGCACACCCTGGCTCTTGGCGGGTCCCGCGCCTGGGATCCCCATCCTTGGGGCTCCGCACCTGGGCTTTGAGAGGAAGCAGTTCTAGGAAGACTGCAGGGCCCGCTCTCTGAAATCCTGTGTCACCTTCCGACTGGGCATTACTTCCTGTGGCCCCCACTCGACGGGTCCAGGTTTCTGCCTGCTGGCTTCTGAACATCTCCTCCCCGTGCCCTCGGCTCCCTCAACATTGTCAGCCCCACGGGGTGGGCGCGCAAAGTGCGCTCCCCTGGCACTTACACGTGGCCACAGCGGGTCCGGACAGGCTGGTGCAACACCTCGAGGCACACAGAGCAGTCGAAGGACGTGACGGGCAGCTCTGGGGCTCCTCTGCGCTCCAGGGCCCGCGGGGTGGCCGAGGTGGGCGAGGATTTGCTGCTATCGCTGCTCAGCACGGAGCCCATCGTTGTGCCTCTCACCCAGACAGCTGCCAAGAGCTCAGTGCTTGCTGCCGGGTTGTTTTGTTGTCCTGCGGTGGAGGAAGGAAGTCCCGGCCCAGCTGTGATCGCCGCCTCCCAGCGCGTCCAGCAAACGCAGCCTAGAAGCAGGCTCCGTCGCAGCGCCCAACCTCGGTCTAGGGCAGGCGAAGTGCACTGCCGGGGTCTGAAATTGCTTTTCGCGTGCTGCCCAGCTAGGTTGAGGCGGGGAGGCGGAGGCAGTAGCCTCGCGGTGCAGGCTGCAACTTCTGGTCCTGCGAGGATTGAAACCTGAAACCGCGACTGCAGAGCAGAGGACCTGCTTCAGCAGTGAACCTTCCAGATCGTTGTGCACATCCACCTTTCCCAGGGTCGCAAGTTAAGGAAAAAGCAGGCCTGGTAGTGCTTTATGGAAATCAGAGAACACCCACTTGGAAGGTGGTGGTCCCTTCAGTCCTGCACTGTTGTAATCATAATAGGCTACAAACAAGACCGATGACTAAACATCTCTTAAGACCGGGCTAATCACTAGTTCAGTCATCTAACCAGTACTCCATTAATGGAGAGGCAGGTGGAGTAGAGGGACGAGTTCTGAAGACTTGCATTCGAATGCCAACACGAACACAGGAGTTCTAGTGCTAACTTCTTCGATTTCCCCTTTCTTTGGCTCAGGATCTATCGCTGTTGTTTGTATTCTCTGACCCATTCTCTTTTAAACATAACCAAATATATCATTATTTTTTAAAATTAATTAATTTTTAGAGAGAGGGGAAAGGAGAAAGATAAGAAGAGGAATATCACTGTGAGGTTTCCTCTCACTCGCGCCCCCAACAGGGGACCTGACGTGCAACCTAGTCATGTGCCCTGACTGGGAATCGAACCAGCGACACTTGGCTCGCACGCCGATGCTCAATTCACTGAACCACAGTAGCCAGGGCAAAATATATCATTATTAATTTACACGTTTAATAAGACTTATTTAGTGCCCACTGCATGCCAGACTCCATTCTGGTGATGGGACCCACCCACCTCCCAACAAGCAAAATCCAGTTCTCTACAGAACGTAAAAAAAAAGCTGGGAGGGGTGGGGTAGCTCAATTGGAAAGTCCACCCAATTTGCCAAGGTTGCTGTTAGATGCCTGGTCAGGGCACATGCAGAAATCAACCAGTGAATACATAGATAAGTGGAACAACAAATCCACGTTTTTCTTTCTGGTAAAGAAAAATCAATAAAACTTTTGAGAATTTATTTTGAGATAATTACTGTTTCACATGCTTACAAAGAAATAATACATAGTAATACATAATACATAGAGTACATATAATACATAATAATCCCCTAAACTTCACCCAGTTCCCCCAGACTTGAATTTAATGAGGAGATATAAAAAAATCAACAAATAAATAAATGAACAAGATCATTTCAGATAATAAGAGTCATGAAGAAGATAAAACAGACAGTGAGGATGGTGGGGAGGTTAAGAAGGTCAGAGAAGACTTTTTGGATAGGGTGATATTTGAGTTGAGTCATGAATAATGAAAAGGAGTCAGCCATTCAAAAATTTAGGAAAAAAAGAAGCTTGCCAAGCACTGAGTACAGTGAGTGAAGCAAGAACAAAAAATAGAAAGAAGCAGTGTGGAGCTGGAACCAGGGGACAAGAGGTGTACATGGGATGAGATGAGATAGGAGACAGGTCTGATCATATCCAATCTTGCAGGTCTGGACCAAGACTTTATTCCAGGTGCCATGACTGGATTTAGTCTGACTGCTGTATGTTTTAAAAAAGACAGGAACGAAATACAAAGCCGAGAAGCCAGTTAAGAGGCCACTGAATTAGTCCAAGTGAGAATGATACAGGCCTGAACCAGGGAGTTAACTGGGTAGGTGAGAAATGGACAGGTTTGAGATATATTTAGAAAAATGACTGAGGGTGCTTGCTAATGAATTGGATATCTTTAACACAAAAACCGTCCCTTAATGCCACATGTCCCTCTGCTTCTGCCCTATGTCCTCTTTAAGGCCAAATTTCTTGATCTGATTCTCTACCTTTTATGTCTCCATTTCTTAATTATTCCCTCTTTATCCGGTCCAACCTGTGTTCTGAACCAACCGCTCTGCCTCCATCTGTCTAAAAACTACTTTATCACAGGTAAATAGCCCTGATGTAGCTAAATCCAGTAGGTTCTTTTTAGGCTTTTTCTTGCTTGACCTGTCAATCAATCATATTTAACAGTGTTGACCACTTCCTCCTTGTAAAAATACTCTTTGGCTTTCCTTTTTTGTTTGTTTGTTTCTGGCTGTTGCTTCTCAGTCTCCTTCACTGGCCTCTCCTCCATGGAAAAGCTAAAAGCTAAGTGCTAGAGACCTAAAGACTCTTTGGATCTTTTCCCTTCCCATTCCTTCCATAAAAATCTCAAAAACCACATAGATTTTTTTAAACCATTTATATCCCAAAGACCTTCAAGTCCTTATCTTTACTTTAGGCCACTTAAATGCCCAACTACTTAGTTGACATAAGGCACCTTCAGTTCAACATGTAAAATAATAAACTCATTATAGTAATCTCCCACCTGTTCCACCTCCACTTGTTTATCTTTCTCTTAGTAAATGGCATTACAATCCACCTGGTAGCTCAGCCCAGACACCTGGGAGCCATTCTTGATTTCTTCCTCTTCCTCTTCCTCATTCACATTGAGTCAATCAAAGTCACAGTCAGAATTCTGCCTCCAATATATCTCTTAGTATTTCTTGAATAGTTTCATCTTTCTCTATTCCCATGGCCAGCTACCGCTTACTTTAAATCATTGCATTCTCTTGTGTGACATGTTGCGATAGTTCCTATTTGTTCCACCTGTATCCACTATTGGCACTGTCCAAGCTATTATCCACATTGCAACTAAAGTGACCTTTTGGAAAGCAAATATCTTATGTCACCCTATGCTCAAAACCTGTTAATGGCTCTCCATAAGCCTTAGGATTAAATTCCAAATCCTTAACATGATTTACAAAACCCTGCAGATTTTACTCTTTCAATAACTATAACCAGTTGGACACCTTTAATAGCAGGGAATAAAAATTCAACTGAAAGTGCCTTAGTTGATAAGGATATTTATTATCTAATATAGTAAATTAGTCCAGAGGTAAATAGTTCCAGAGTTAGCTCAGCAGTTCAATGCTGTCCTCAAGGCCTCGGTCCCTTGCCATCCCCAGTGTCAGTAGTGTCTTCCAAATGGCAGAAAGATGGCAGGAACTACTCCAATAATCACATCTACACACAAAAATATCGAAAAACAGAAAGATCATGTTTCCTCTTCCTAGCTCTCTCCTCTTAAGTAAAATGAAAATGTTTCCTAGTCGCCTCCTTCTGCCGACTTTCCCTTACATCTCATTAGTCCAAGCTGGGTTCCATGACCATTCTTAAACAGTCATTAGCAAGAAACAATAAGGGTACTCTCATTGGCTTAAATTCACAATTCATCCCAGAAGTCTTGGCCCTTCAGTTATCTGAACAATATAATTTGGGATTCTTTTACCAACAAAGAAGAGGCTAAGGCAGTTGGCTAGGCCAACAATAAGGTCTCCCAAAAGAATCATTTGGACTCTATCTGCTCTCTCTTTCCCCCTTACCCCGCATGGTTCTAAATTACTCTACTACTTTCAGTTCTTTGAGTGTACTGAGTTCTTTCTGTTTTCAGGGCCCTTATACCTGTTTTTATTATTATTATTACTACTATTATTGTTTATTTATTTATTAATTGTTATTTTTGCTTTGCCTGAACACTTCTATCAACACCCATCACTTTTAACTTCCTTCAGATCTTAGTTGGTGACTTTTACACCCATCCATCTCATACTGTCGCTTTGATTCTGTCATAGTCCACTTTATTTGCCTTCCAATTCATCCTGCTTGTGGCTACTCCAAAAGTTAGAGATAATGCAAGTAAAGTACCTGGAATGTAGGAGGTGATACATATATTTATTTATGTAACTCAATACTAATCTCATAAGGTAAATATTGTTCCCATTTTATAATCACAGAAAATTTAACTTAGGAAAAGCCCACATAGACAATAAGTGATAAAATCATGTTTTAATTCTAGACCTTTTATTTTAAAATCCATGTGCTTTTAACTAAGGAAGGCACTTGTAAAGAGATCAGAAGTACTCAGAATCTTAGGAAAAAAAGGCAGAATTAAATAAAAGAGTGCAGGAAAATAAGACCAGGGTGGGGCAAATAAAAATTAAGCATCTGATATTATTTATAAGTCTCTTCATAAACTTATGAAGGCAGCAATAATGATGAAGATGACAATTGTGGTATCAGCCAGAGAATAAATTTTCAATCCAGACTGTGGGCCCTGAGGGCATCAGAAGTAAAGATTAGCCTTGACCAGTGTGGCTCAGTGGGTTGAGCATCATCTGCAAAGAGAAAGGTCACTGGTTCAATTCCCAATCAGGACACATGTCTGGGTTTCAAGCTGGGTCCACAGTTGGGGACGTGCAAGAGCCAGTCAATGTTTCTGTCTCACATGGATGTTTCTTTCTCTCTATTTCTCCCTCATCTTCCTCTCTCTAAAAATATATATAATATTTTTTAAAAAAGGAGTACAGATTATTATAAATCAACATCTGCATTATCAAGAAGGCTAATATATCCCTCAGTAAACTAAAAGGAGAGCACAATTGCTAGAAAAATACATGCTTTATTTATTTCCTTGAAAAGAGTGATGAAAAGAAATGAATTTACAGTTTCAAAGTAGTGTTGAAAGTATGAGAAAGACATTCTTATAGTCTTCAAAGTTTATTTTTAGTACCAAAAACTTAGAGAAAACCTAAATGGCCATAATAGGAAAATGTTTTCTTAAAGTGCAGTAAGCTTACTTAACAAATAGATAAAACAACATTAAAAAAAGTGTAGCTCATCATTTTTAGGGCTGTTTGCAGTATTTCATTTTGAAAATTCACATAGGTGAAATGACATATAGATATTTATTAAAGTATTGTTTGTAATAGCAAACTATTAGAAACACTTTAATTGTCCACCAATAAAAGACTGATTAAATACATAATGGTACATCTTTACAGTGGAATGCTCTGCAGTCATTAAAAAGAAAGACAACTCAATACCTATCCTCAAAGAAAGCTCTCCAACATTTATTACAAAGTGGAAAAAAGCACTAGGAGAACAACTGAGTGTATTTATATCATCATTTGTATTTTAAAAAACCCATATGCATGCATATGCACATATGTATGTGCATATGTGTATAGATACACACATACCTACATACCAGTATATGCATATTAATAGCCTTGAAAATAAACACAAAAAATGAGTATGTGTTGTGGTTTCTAGGGATGGGACCTACTTGCTGGAGAAAAGGGATGGGAAAAGACCTATTGCATGATCATTTGCCCATTTTGACACTTGTACTACAGTATTCCCTCACTTACCGCGGGTATTACATTCTAGACCCCTCCCCCCACGCGAAGTAGGAACCTTACATTTATTCTACACTCTTAAACCTACGTAAGTTTAACAACATACGTATACAGTACAGCAAAATCCCGCGATATAGTGAAAAATCCGCGATAAATAATTAAATATAATATTTTTTTAAATCCCGGGATACAATGAGGCCACGATAAGTGAACCGCGATATAGAGAGGGATTACTGTATATATATTCACTGCATAGATAAAAATTAGTAATTTTAACATACATATACCCATTGACTCAACAATTCTAATTCTTGAACCAATGTGTTGATAGACATGTACACCAGTAAGCATAAACAGAAATGTTCTTTGAAGCGTTGTCTATTATATCAAAAATTTGTAACCAGCAAAACTATTTGCAGAGGAACAATTAAACATATTATGGTACATACACATTGTGGGAGGTAATCGTCGGCAGCCGTCCGTCTCGAGAGACGATGGTGTAGCTTCTTAAGAGTCTATCTGCACCGCCGAGAATGGCTGTGCAGTCCGTCTCGGGAGTGACACGGTATCTGTCTCCTCCCGTGTTGAATCGACATCTTGCGATGACGCTGGAGTGTCCTCTCCAGTGAAGCTGAAGCTACAGAGCCTGGGCAGGGTGATATGGAGGGTCTGCTGTTGCCCATGCAGCAGACCCCCCCTCTCTTCGCAGCTGAAGGATCCAAGGGAAAGACGGAGTCAATACAGCTTGGCTTCAGGTGCGCCGCAGGAGTTGCCGGTGTTGACTACAACGTCAAACCACCTTAGGGACTCCGGCTTCGGATTTTCTGTCGGGGTTTACTCCCCTAGCCTTTCCCCTGAAGAGGTATGCCGCAAGGCAGCGGAGGTTTTTTGGAGTCAGAGTTTTCCTTCTCTGATTGTGGGAGGTAATGCAGTAGCTAAAAAGAATAAATAAAACATTTATAGCACCTAACTATATATCAGGTATTAGTCTAAGAGCTTTATATATATATTAACTAATTTAATCCTCATAATAATTCTGTGATATTGGTAATTAATATTGTTATCCTGATTTTCTGGATAAACAGAGATGGAGATAGGTTAAAAATTTGCCTCCAATCACATTTGTAGTGAAAAGTAGAGCTGGGAGTCCAACCCAGGAAATCTGGCTGTCACTGTCTGTGACTTAACCACTATGTCTTTCTCTATTTGCCATAACATGAATGTATTTCTAAGACACTGTTAGCTAAAAAGGGATGTTACTGAAGAAAATAAAAATCAATAGAAGATATATTTCTTATGGAGAAAAATCACTATATATTTCTCACTGGAGGGAGGCGGAGTAGTACATATTCAAGATCCTAGCTCCTTCTTTTGCTAACCTTGGCAAGTTGTTCCTTGGTCTCAGCTTCCTCATTTGGAAAACACATAATGTTTAGTGTAGAACTGTCATGAGAGGTCGATTGAAATAACATTGAACATTTAGGAGTGCTAAATAAGTATTAGTTCTCTCTCTGACTTGATTCATTCAACAAACATCCAATGATAGCCTATGCGTCAAACTCCTCACTAGACATTGGGAGCATAATCAGGAGCCAGGCTCGATGGAGTGGACAGCTGTTGTGTTTGCCAAGCATCTCATCTTCTTCAGTAACAGCACCACACACTCTTCCTTAGGGAATTGCCCTTTCGTTATCTCACTTGACTTTGGTGGGGCTGAGAATCACAGTGTATACTTTTTACCCCTCATTGCCCACCCCTGGTGTGAAGAGGAGTTCCTGCTGTTGTGATCTGCAGTTTCTCTGGTATCTGTTCTTCCTAAGCATAATTGATATACTTCCCTTTTTTAAATCTTCTAGCTAGGCAGCATCTTACCAATACTTCCTTTTTTTCTTGATTAATTTATTCAGAGTTGAGCTCTTGCACCCAAACTCACACATTTATCCTTTGTTCTCAAGGCCTTTCATGGCCTGGCAAGTAAGGTGGACAGGAAAATAGCATTACATTTATTGTTCAATATGATAAGACCAATGATAGAGCTCTCCATAGAGAAAGAGCTTTGGTGCTCACTTAGCCCAGGGGGAATATAAAGAAAGGGAAGGGAAAGAAAGAACATTCCAGAGAGAGGGAAACTGAAATGGAAGAAAGGTGGAACATTCCAGGTAGAGAGGACTCAGTGAGAACAGATAAGGAGAGAAGTAACAGCATGCTCTGTTAGGAGTCTACAAACAGCTCCTTCTTTCAGAATTTTTAAGCATGAAGCAGGTGGTGAAGAGAAAAAAAAGAGACATAGGCAGAAGCAAGGTCATGAAAGCTGCATTGGACAGGTAAAACATTTTCAACTTGCTCCTGTGGCTTTGTGGAGCCAATGAAGAGTTTAGGAAGAAGAGTGACGTGGCCATAGCTGCAATTTTGACAAGTCACTCTGCTTATGTCAAGGGTCCTCAAACTTTACCTAACATCAGAATGGCCGAATTTCAAGGTATTTCAATTAAGTGAGCCAGGAGTGAGCTATGGAAGCTGCATTTTTTAACAGACATCTAGCTGGTTCTGATGCAGGGGTCAATAGACCATTCTTTGATAAACATGGTTCTACATGGTAGGCAAACAGCAGATCTCCCAGGTTACTTTGACAACAGCAGAGACCAGGTGCCAGGAGAGAGTTATTTACATTGATTCCTAATGTGATCTGCTCTCAACCTTGTCCATGCCTTCTTTCTTCATTGTTTTTAAAAATATTTTTTAAATTTATTTTTAGAGAGGAGGGGAAGGAAGGGAGAAAGAGAGGGACAGAAACATCAATGTGAGAGAGAAATATTGATCGGTTGCCTTTCGTACCTGCTCAGACTAGGACCAAACCTGCAACCCAGGCATATGTCTTGACTAGGAATCAAACCAGCGACCTTTCACTTTGTGGGATGACATCCAACCAATTGAGCCATACCAGTCAGGGTTATGCCTTCTCAATACTGGATGACACTCCACTAGTACCAAAACATAAATATTTCTGAATTTACAAAGGCAATTTTAAAAACACCTGTCTATAAACCTCTTGAGAGTAATATTCAGAGTATTCTACAGAAACACAAACATCCAAGGTGTGACTTGAATAGTGTTTAGCACACCTGCACAGTCTCAACTATTATTTGATGATAAAATGAGGTACTATTGTCTTCTTATAGGGAGAAGGATGCCATAAAAATGAAGGATTTCATCACAGTTCTGCTGAAAGCAAAAGTTAGGAGTGAGTCATCTGGGTAAACCAGTCAAGGACCTGATCTTCTGCCCTGGTTTCAGCATAATTGGGTTTTCAAACTTGAGTACTGTTCTGTTATCCTGCTAGCTGGTCTCTGCTGTTTGTTGCTATGTTTCCCAGATAGCATGTCAAGGGCAGCTATCCCCATGCCACTGTGATCCCTGCAGTTTACTGCAACTGTGGACAGTCACATTATAGCATGTCCTCAAATCATGCTGTCTCACTCCAGGGTAACTCAGTGAGCAGCACAACTGGGTAATGTTTGAACCAAATCTACATTTGGTATGTTCTATTTCAATGAACATGAAACCATGGCATGCCTAGAATGGGAAAAGATCATAGAGGCATCTGACCCAGTTCTCTCATTTTGCAGACAAGTAAAATGCTTCCCAATGAGTTGAGGGCATTCACATTGCATCCCTTAACATTTCAAATCAACACATTGGAAAGAAAAATTAAGTCATTTAGTACTTGGAAAGCACTGGCCTATTTATAAGAGATATCTATTTGGGGAGGTAAGATCATAAATGATGAAAAGATAAGTAACAGTAAATTATTTATATAATAGTTTAAACAAAATTAGAAGCAATGTAATAAAGTAGTCCAAAATTAATTGCATACAAATGTAAGATCTTTCTGTGATTTTGCATAACAGTTATGTAGTTTGCCATTGGAAGTCATTTTATGAACTACACAACTAGCTATCTTTTATAACAGAAGAATGTTAGTGCTTTAGGTTTTAATTACAAAAATGTAATTGCTTTTTGTGCTACCTTTATAAGCAAATAATATATATAATATTATAAATAATAAGGTGTCCCTGAACTAAAGCAGATATAAACTTTATTATTCCCATTTTACAAATGGAAAACTCAAGGATATAAATAGGCCTAACACACCATTCATTTCTAGCTTATGTCCTCACAATTTGAAATGTAGGTCAGTTGAAAAATAGATAAAAAGAAATTATGGTAGAGGTTAAATTCCAATGATCTGAAGTGTCAACAACTAGTATATGGATTTTATGCATAAATTTGGAAAGATTAGTACTAAGAGTTATTCCTCTGAGCCTCAAACTAATACAGCAATTTCTCCTCTTAAAAAATAGGATAGCAGTAAGAGTTGTGTCACTTTTTGACATTATATCAAAATCCATACCAGTTGAACCAGGTGAAAGAGCTATGGTGACTTCAGGTGTTGAAATAAGCAACTGTCTTTAAGAAAGTGCTAGAGGACATACATTTTGTACATTGCTTGTGTTCCTCTCCCTTATCCCCACTCCCTTCCCCATTTATATTTGGTCTTTTGGTCCTTTGTATAAGCAAATAGGAAAAGTGGGACAGGACACAGAGTCATGGTCCATGTAGGAATTATGAGCCACAGGCAATAGAAGGTACACACCCCTGGGTAAAATGGGATGATAACGCTCTGTGTGGCAGCTTGGCAGATACAGTGCTAGCTATACAAAGCCTTCTCACAAGTGCTGACCAGCCAGGTTAGGTGGTGTGCTAGCTGGATGGGGTCACTCTCTGACCCTTTGCAATTGGCAACAGATGTTAAAGGAAGAGCTGTTATGGATCAATGGACACTGGAATTAAGTTTATTACTTTTAAGACTTCAACTGGGATTATTAAAAGTATAGCATTTCTCCAATTTCAGTGTGGTATACCAAAGGATATGTCATCACTGGCAATAAAAGTTTATTAAAAGCACACTATTCAAGAGTATATAAAAAATCATACAAAGAGAATTAGCTTAAAACCACAAATTCTTTTTCAAGGCAGTGGTCAAGTGGATCTAGTGTGTTAAGATCATGCCAGAATTGGTGTGTGTGGGGAGGGGTCTTTCTTTTTTTAAGAGAGAGAGGGGAAGGGAGGGAGAAAGAGAAATATTGATGTGAGAGAGAAACATCAGTTGCCTCTCATCGTGACTGAAGCACCAAACCTGCAATCCAGGCATGTACTCTGTCCAGGAATTGAACTGGCAGCCTTTCGCTTTGTGGAATGATGCCCAACCAGCTGAACCAAACCCAGTCAAGGCACCACAATTGTTTTTTAGTGTATGTATATAGCACTAATAAATTGTATTTGCCTGTTTCCTTCTTCTTTGGATCCCAATACAAAACTAACTTCCCTTCTAATATATTAAACTGGTTATACTAAAATGCCAATATGGGTGGGATGAACAACTTCGTGACCAGATACACATAAATACAGTCTGTTGAAAAAACTTTTTAAAAGATTTTATTGATTTATTTGTAGAGAGAGGGGAAGGGAGGGAGAAAGAGAGGGAGACAAACATCAACGTGTGGTTGCCCCTCACATGCCCCCAACAGGGGACCCGACCTGCTACCCAGGATGTGCCCTGACTGGGAATCGAACCAGAGACCCTTCGGTTTGCAGGCCGGTGCTCAGTCCATTGAGCCACACCAGCCAGGGCCAGTCTGTCAAATTTGAAACTGTTAATTTTTTTAAACATATGAGCCTAATCAAAGATGTTGATACTTGAAAAATAAGCAGCTCTAAATTTGCTTATATTTAACCATTGTTTATATTTATAATTGCTATTTTATTTCCTTATATTTGTAATTAAATATTTAATTATGTTTGTTAATAATTGTAAATATAAGCATTTCTTATATTTACAATTACAACTATTTCTTTATATTTACGATTGCTAGCCATAATATATAAACTAACAAACTCAAAAGATTTAATGACAACACGACTTTATTAAATTTGTTTCAGATAATTATCTGGAACTCCATTGCCAAATGAGAATGAATAGCCCAAATGGTCAAAAAATGAAATTATTAATAGTGATTTGTAGATAGTAGTAATACAAAGGACAAGCAAACTTTAAATCAAACAATTTTTAAGTTACAGTAAAATGAAATTAACATTAACTGTGAGTTAATTCTACTCCAAACACAAAACTTACAGGGATAAAAACTGAACAGAAATTTTAAACTGAATTACTGTGCCCCTCACACATACAAGGCCTAACATGGAAATAATGACTTTTCTATGCCCTCTTTCTAGCTTGTCTCTGTGTTCAAGTGAATATAAAAAATCAGGTGAATCTAAGTCAGCAATGGCAGAGGTAAGAGAAGAATCATTGTTCCTTTCACTTTCAGGCTCCTTCGAGTTCTCTTTCAGGAAACAGTGGAAAAAAATCAATGCCAGATGGCTCTCAAAGAGATGCTGCTAATGGTTCTGTTATTGTCAAAGCCCTTGCAGAAAAAAATTTCTTCACAGTCAATCAATACAGCAATGCAGGGCTGCAGACTTCATATCTCGTGAACCATTGACTTCCATGGTTGGAGGAAGCCGCTTGGCCGGGTCTCACCCACAGGCCTGGCAAAGACCATTTCTCACAGTACCGATGATTTATGACTTGATTCAGACAAAGCAGTGGACACTTCCCCTACTTTCCCACTTTTTATTTGTGTTGAAATGGCATTTTAGCCAGTTAAAGAAAATTCATAAATAACATTAGCTTCTACTTACAAGGCACTTGCTATGTGCCAGCAAAGTGGGAAGTGCATCACATATGTTAACCAATATTTATCCTAAACTATGGGACTGGCATTATTAACCCACTTTGAAGTTCAATAACTGGCACTAGGTCATGCAGCATCTAAGAGGCAGTGCTGTATGACACCAAAGTTTTAGTTTTTAATGCCCACACTCCATATTTTGTCCTAAAATTACAAAATTGAAGAGAAAAACTTTACAAATAACCCCCTAACCCTGGTGAAACTGCTTAATTTTATTGTACTCCCCTTCATTGTTGTCCGTAGCAATATTGCTGGGAAGTTCTTTTCTGCTTATTATTCTCCCCACCCACTCTATCTTTTCAGTTCAGCAACAGTAACCACTCTCCTAGAAGTGACTTTGCACTCAATACCCCTCC
The DNA here is from genome assembly GCF_987537825.1 of Furipterus horrens. NCBI lineage: Eukaryota > Metazoa > Chordata > Mammalia > Chiroptera > Furipteridae > Furipterus > Furipterus horrens. Next base: position 31,063,604 of record NW_028327178.1, read on the forward strand.
CCCAGCCACGAGCCACTGTTTATTAGTTCAGCAGTGGCTTGCTACCTGACCCAAGCTGGACTGAGCAGTCTGTTCCTATGAATTCCGAAATCAGGAGAGAGAGAGATTTTCAAAAGCTAGAGCAGAGAAAGGGAAGGAGGGAGAGAAAATGAATCAGTTTCTCTTGACATTAGCTGTAACATGTAAAATTCAAAACCTTTGTGTAGTTGCATTCTTCATAGTGCTCTGCAAAATAGAGACAGCCTTTTGGCAACAAGAAAAAGGAAGAAGCACCAGAGTGAAAGGGAGAATGAGGCCCTTGGATTCTCTCCAGTGTTTCAGGCTTTGGTTTATCCCTGAGCCCCAGCTGGGACTCTGTCCTTGGATTCAGTGAAAAGTCCCTATTTTCTAAAACGTTCTCTCTTTTGCTTAAGATAGCTCAACTTGGCTCTGGTCATCTGCGACCAAAAAAATCTGAACTAATAATGTATTAAAAAATTATAACTACTCTAAGCATTTTTTTTCAATTGACTGTCTCACAGGAACATTGATAGGTCTAGAGGGGAGGTGGTGTGACTCAAGTCTGGAGATGCCCCTGCTATCAGCTGCTACCAGACAGTCCAACTCACACTGATTTAACCTGTCAGACTTACTGGCTCATGTAGCTGCAAACCCAGAGGAAGTGCAAGCTTCTGGGCTGACTTCATCCAGGGGCACCAAGCACCAGTTCCCATTGTCTTGCTTTCTCCATGACCACCTCCTTCTTAAGGAAGAGGTGAGATAGCTGCCACCTATGGGTTCAAGGTAACTTTCCTCGTGTCCCCAATATATTTTCATAGCCCTTCATTCTTGCTACAATTCCTGTGGCCAGGGTAATTCTTGAGGCCTGAGTTCTTGAACTCGTATCTGGAAAACAGGATGGAGATTCATTGGGGTCACTTCCCTGAAGAACATGATTGCTACTAAGGGTGGGGGTGGGATACATGCTGGAGTCTGCTCTTGTCCTTCCCTTTGGGCTTGCTAGCATCTTTCCACATGCTCCCTCCTCCTCCCTGCTGAGAAGCAGTGGGTACAGGATGAACAGCCCTGCTATGGAGCCAGACTGTCTGAGATTTTTCAGATTCTTGGTTTTCCTCTGAGTTTTCTTGTCCTCAGCAGCAGCTACCCCCATCACATTCTTTGCTTAAAGAAGGCACTGGAATGTTTACACCTTGATATGACTAATGACTGCCTCTTCTGAGACAGCCAGGAAGGCCAGGAATAAGCCAAGGAGTTCCTGCAGTGGGTGATCCTCTTGGCCATGGGCAAGCTGAGTCAAATTTTATCTGTGAGGTATCTGCTTCTGTAGCAACTTGGTATTTTTCTTGGCCTTTTATTTCTCAGCAGTGGTACTGGATTTGGAGATGGTTGGCACATAATAAGCACTATGCAAGTGGCTGAGAGGCAGCCCAGTTAAGAGCACAGAACTCTCAAAACAGGATGCTTACACTTAGATCCCAGCTTTGGCACTTACCAGCTGTATGAACTCTGCACTTCATTTGCTTCGTCTATAAAACATGGTCAGTAATGACATCTACCACATAGGGTTTGAGAAAATTAAATGAGTTAATGTATGTGAAGCACTTTGAAGGGTGACTGGGACATAAAAAGCCCTCTCTAAGCATTTCCTGACAATTATTATCATTTATTATCTTAGGTTGGATTCCCAGGAAATAAACTCTGAGATAGGAATTTAGGTACAGGAAAGTTATTGGGTAAAAAACTTCACATCCCTGCCTTCCTATAATTTTGGATGCAGGCTTCTCCTGAGGACAAGTGTAATTTAGAGGCAGGACAATTTCTGGCAGCTGGTGGGAATGAGTGCCTTGGACATGGTGGGGAGAGCTGAGTGGTGCATTGCAGCATCCACTACTTATATTTTCATACATGACCCCTCTAGTATGAGATGCATTCACCCAGGAGTCAACTCAAAGACATCCAACTATGGTACCGGTGCCAACTTCAGCAACCTGCTCATTATGTTATCATTACCAATTCTAGCTATAGTTCCTCACGAGGCCAATGTCTGAATGATAAATCGCTCTCAACACCCCAATATACAAAGAACAGATTAAGATGTTGGGAAACGGGAGGCAGAGCAAGAACATACAGTTCAAAACACATTATATCCTGCTGGACAGGAATAACAAGAGCTCTCTGCCATGCGGAGAGACTTGGTTAACCCATCTGAGGCTATGCCCTGAGAGGATTGCTTTCTTGTTGCACTAATTGAACCCTAGTACTGTCCTATTTGGTCATATCTGGGGTAAGCATCAGTGCAAAATCTTCTGCTAGGGGCTACATCTGTTCAGCAACCTGTTTCTTGAGAGCTTGTTTGGAGGTTCTAGCAGGGGAGTGTAGCTACTGGTATACCCTTGACCGAAGACTGGTCCCCTCCTCTAGTTGGGAAGGCGGTCCTGTTCAAGCGAGCACACAGCTTCAGAAAGTACGCACATGGATCAGCGAGGGAGGAAGGGAACACCTTCCTAGGCAGCCAGATGAGCCAAATCAACCCTGGTGATCAGGAGGTGACAGATCTCACAGCCAGATTGCCCTTACATCCAGCAACCTGTTTCTTGATGGTAGGCTTTCCAGGTCATGGGATTACTTGGGGATTGAACGGTCGTGAGATGCTGAAAGGAAGTATACTTCCAAAAATCCTGTACAAACTCCTCTTATTGACCTGCATTAAGTCATATCCATTCTCAAAATGAGAATGGTCTAAATTAGGCCTGGGATCCTGAAGTAATAACTGGGGAAGGAGGTGGGTTTATCAGGTTGGGGCATACCCCTACAGCTGTCATGAGTTTCTCAATCATCTGCTACCATACAATGAGGAAGCAAGTAATTGTTGTCAGGCAGTGATCCAAACACCGCCCCTTCAGTAATTCAACTCGATGAACTGGTTGAACAAGCAAGATATATAAAGCACTCATGAATTTTGAATACTTTGCAGGCTGATTTTTCCCCAATCACACTCAAGAATCCCAAACTGTACTTTCAGCCCAAAGAATTGCTTAAGGAAGATGCTGTAGTCTAGAATATAAGTGAGGTAAAGGCTTAACAAGGGATTATGTCTGCCACAGAGAACAATGATAAAATTAATTTATTTGCCCTTACTTGTATTGCTATTGGCTTATTGTTCATTTTATATTGATGTTTTGGTTTTAGTCATTAATGTTGAAGGTTAACTAAAAATATAGTAATTGATGGTCCTGCCTGTCTCCACAGTTAGGGACTTGATTTTATTCAACCTCATACACATAACATCTAGCATAAAGTCTTAAACATTGTAGGAACATGATCAGAGTTTGTTAAATGGTTAGTGGAAGTTCCTTGTAATTAGTCACTAAAAGTTACTTCACATTTCCTCATAATTTTAAAATGAGCTCTGCTCAGAAAGAAACTTCTACTTCTCTCATCTATCTACATAACTAACATAAAATGAGGAAATATAGTGTTCTTGGGAAATTAAATTATTAATATTAATGTCTACGTAACTTTATAAGTAGTCTTCTAAATTATTTGAAAGTAGTTAAAAACTATTTACTTAAGATGTATAAATATGCCATTTATTGTTATGTAGTGATAAATATTGTTTATGGGAAGCGTAAAAATGAGCCAGTTTTCCAAGGCTTTATCTCTTTTTAGAACACATAGAAACCTATTAACAATCATCATTTAAATTATATGAATTCTTAGCCCCAGAATCACTGATGCAAGGGCTTCCTCTGCCCTCTTCCAGTTTGGACATAGGTATTTCTGGGGCTTATCATGAGGTATCCCACATATGCTTACAAAAGAGGCTATTTCCATTGGGCATTATCACTGACTCACAGTAACTTCTTCACCGGATCCCATCGCACTTTGCTGGAGGCTGCTGTATACTCTGGCAGGGCTGCCCCGACTCTCTGCCTAACAAAGGGCTGCTTGCCTAGTATATCTACAATTCCTATAAGCACCACTGTCTCTGTTGGTTATTACCACTGATAGGAGTATCTTTCAATGTTAATAAATATAATTATAAAAAATATTTTTCTTGATTCATATTATTTATTTATACAAATCAATACATATTTATATAATTTTATTATATATTTAATGGCATTTTATGTATTGTGCCATAATCAATTTATCCAATTTTCTATTATTGAAAATTTGTTATTTCATTTTTTGCTATTATAAATAATACTGCAATGAATATCCTTGCAGTCAAACCTTGCACATTCCTTAATTTTTGCTGTAGAATCACAAGAGTTAATTCAATGGCTTACATATTTCTTAAAAACAAGGAAATGATTTTACAAGTAGTTCAAGGACTGAATAGTTTTCAGAAATGTAGAACAGCAACTGATAAAAATAGAAAACACTAACAATCATACCATGTATACCAGCTTAATTACCAGCTACAACAATTCAAGGAAGAGCTGTTCAGTGGCCTAGAGAGACTATCTTCCTGACTACAATGGTTTTGTTTAGAAACTGCTCAGCATCAAGTAAACAAAGTGGTTTTGGAATAATTTTCAGATGTTTTATTGCTTTGCTTTAAATATGTAATTAATTCATTTGAATCTAAAGAAAGGTACAACTAAAGAAGAACTAAATGAGCTTTCTTTAACTACTTTTTACCTGTTAAGTAGTATAAACAGTTAAACAGGGGAAGTAGAGTTTAGGTAAGAGCACATTCCAGAGAAATTAATACGTGGGAGCTCTAATAAGAGCAAAGAAAAGACTTAAGGAAGTTTCTAGAGCAGAGCTGGCTGTTTGATTTGTTGGAACCATAGGAAAACTACCAGCTGAAAAACAGAAATTAGGAAGGAGACTGTGGTTCTCAACATTTATGCCAATTCTGCTTTGTTTCTTCTGCTGGTTTCTTCTCTGTCAACTGTAAGTGCCATAACTAAACCTGGTTTGCGAGGGGCAAATCCCAGGTCAATTCTCTACACAGTTTATTCCAATCTTCATTGTTTTTCTTTTCTTTTTCTTTTTAAAATTTATTTATTGATTTGAGAGAGAGAAAGGAAGGGAGAAAGAGAGAGAAATATTAATTTGTTGTTCCACTTATTTATGCATTCATTGGTTAATTCTTGTATGTGACCTGACCTGGGGTTGAACCTGCAACATTGGTGTATAGTGATGATGCTCTAATAAACTAAACTACCCGTTCAGGGCCCTTCATTGTTTTTCAGAGCCTGATTCTGCTCACCATAACCTTTTATTCACTGATAGGAAATTTTTCTAAATTCAGATAAATCTCTCAGTTATGACCACTAAATTGAGTGAAATACAAATTAGTTTCCTGCCTAAAATTATAATATAGCTATCATTGGTATATACCATGCACTGGAGTAAGGTCCTTGCTTTCATTATTTGATTTACTTTCATTATCCTCACAATGGCTTTGGGTTGCTGTAATCTGCAAGTAACAGAAACCTGACTCAAACCTGTTTGAACAATAAGAAATTGTACTTGCTCATATAGCAGGAAGTTCAAAAGTAGTATATTGGCTTCAGGCATAATTTGATCGGGATTCTGGCTCCATTTCTTTGCAGTGCTCTTCAATTCTAGTCAGCTGTGTTCTAAAGCTAATTTCCCCGGTGGTGTGGAATGGGTGCTGGAGGCAGTTGGGGCTACTTATGTGCTTTTTGACGTGTGGAGTGACAAAGAAACTTCCTGTGGTTTGTCAGGCAGAGCATGGAAAACATTTCCCAGAAGCCTCCATTAAATCCTTTGTATTAGTTAGCTTGGGCTGCCATAACTAAATACCACAGACTAGGTGGTTTATGCAAAAGAAATTTATTTTCTCACAGTCTAGAGTCTGGAAGTCCAAGATCAGAGTGCCAGCATGTTGGGAATCTGGTGAATACTCTCTTCTTGGCTTGTAGATGACTAACTTCTCTATGTGTCTTCACATTAGGGGGTGGGGGGAGAGGGGAAGGAGGGGGTGGCAAGGTGGAGGGGGAGAGAGAGAGTAGAGTTTACAAGCTCTTTGGAGTTTCTTTTCAAAAGAACTCTAATCCCATCAAGAGGGCCGCATCCTCATGATCTCATATAACCCTAATTACCTCCTAATGGCCCCACCTCCAAATACGAATACCATAACATTTGAGGTTAGTGCTTCAATACATGAATTTTGTGGAGACACAAGTCAGTTCATAGCATCCCTCTTCATACCTTCTTAGCCATCCCTAGACCAATTATTTGCCAGGAGAGTTTGATTATTGTGATTAGCTTAGATGGATCAGCTGAGGTGAAAAGAATTTGAGGACATCGACTACAAAGTTTACGGTAAAGTAGGTACATTTCAAAAATGAAGAAACAATCTCAGACATGTTAGATAACCAGCCAAGGTCAAAATTATAATAGGTGGGAAAGCCAAGATGTAAACTCAATTGATTTTTTAAGGCATTTTATTTATTTATTTTTAGAGAGAGGGGAAGGGAGGGAGAAAGAGAGGGAAGGAGACATTGATCGGCTGCCTCTTGCACACCCCCAACTGGGTACCTGGCCTGCAACCCAGGCATGTGCCCTGAATGGGAATCGAACTGGTGGCCTTTCAGTTCACAGGCTGGTGCTCAACCCACGGAGCCACACCAGACAGGGCTCAACTGACTTTAAAGCCCTTGTTCTTTGAACTACATGACTCTAGTGTCTTCTTGTTTGCTTTTCTACTTTGCAGTTTACCTATCCCTTCTAGTTTACGCTGTTTCTCTTGTGATAACAGATAGATACACTGCCCTGGCTCTTGCAACCTGAGTGGACCACGCAGGATCCTGAGTTCTATGCCCCATCTTGGGCTCCAGGCATGGAAGGGCAGGCCCAAACATAAAGAGCTCCTCACTGCTCTTAGAACTACTATTTCAGGCCTTTTTAAACAAAGTCCTTACTTTTAAAAGGCCTTTTAAGTATTTCTCACTTAACTTCATTGGTGGGATATCAATCTTCCACTTTCCTGAAATCTCTCCTGTCAAATCCAGCTGCTTGCAGAACTCCAAACATTCCTTCCATCATTAGATCTCCCTGTACTTATTCACACTGTTCAACCTAACTGGAGGTCTCTGACTAGATTTTGTGACCCTCCGAGTGGAAAAAACGAAAGGAACTTTTAAGGAACACACTGTTAATTGTGATTTGTAATAAGAGGTATATATTTTGTCTTTATTCCTGTTTCTGTTTCACAGAACTTCTAAAACTCTTGGAATTTCTTAAGTGATAAGAGCACTGGAAGCATTTTTGTTATACTATTTGGTCTTTTATCCTGGGTTCCTGAAATAGATTCAGAGCCATAAAAGTGAAAGGAATGTCTTGCTACTCATGATGATACAGAGAGAACTGATTAAGATCTCTGGGGAGAAGTAGGAGGGGGCCATAGGAGGAGTTTGCCAAGGCAATGGAAAGCAGTCTAGGATGGGATTGGCTGAGAAGCTGAATGCCTCCAGAGCCAATGGAAATAAAACGAGGGCTGGCTCTTGGGCTCAGGAGCTTTTCTGGCCCTTGACATGATGCTCTCAGGCTCCAGCTCTCTCTGGCTTTCAGGCTCTTCTTCCTCTAGGATGCCTGGATAATTGTGTTGCAGCTGCCTGCATTTCCCAACAGACTGTATGTATTTTGGATCAGAAGGAACTCTGATTCAGCTGGCCTGGCAAAGAGTGGTAGGTTTATTCTTTGTGTGTTCTAGAGCGAACAGGCTCTGAGTCAGAAGCCTGCCATTCTTCCACAATCGTGTAACTTTTGTGTATTATGTTGTTTTAGTTTGTAAACTAACCCTATAGAAACTGACAGGGGAAAAGCAAGGAGAACCCAAATGTTAGAGTCCAGCCTTAATTTATAGGCTTAAGTAATTAAAGCTGTGACTTGATAGGCTGAAGAGACTGCTTTTGAATAAAGACTCCTTTCCTTTATCACCAAACCTTTGCCTCTGGAATTTTGCCTATAGGATGGCGGCGGGCAGCAGCACCCCAACCTGCTGTTCACTAACAAAAACAAGCCCCTTTCAACCACACCTGAATTGATGCTATTGAGGTGACTTTTGGAAAGCTTCTAAGAATGAGGACTGGTTGCCAGGGAAACCAAGCATGATTAGAAGAATGGAACTTTCAGGATCCTCTATCCTAAACCTTCAGGAAAAGAGGGGCTAAAGGATGAATCAATTACCAAAGGCCATTGATTTAACTAATCCTGCCAATGTAATGAGGTCCCCATAAAACCCTAAAAGGGGGTTTGGAGAACTGCTGGGTTGGTCATCATGTGGAGGTGCTGGAAGGGTGGAGTGCCCAGGGAGACCATGGAAGCTTTGAGCCCTTTCCAACATACATAGTTCTATACATCTCTTTCATCTGGCTCTTCCTGAGGTATATGCACTTATAATAAACCAGGAATCTAGTAAGTATTCTTTTCTTGAGTTTTGTGAGCTACTCTGGTAAATTAATCAAACCTGATAAGGCTGTCATAGGAACCTCCAGTTTAACCTCAGAAGCACAGATGATGACCTCGACTTGTGATTGGCACATGAAGTGTGTGTGTGTGTGTGTGTGTGTGTGTGTGTGTGTTGCGAGGGGCGGGGTGAAGTCTTGGGACTAAGTACTGTTGAAATAAATGTCTAGGCCCAAGATGGAGCCACTCCTAACTGGGTGTCCCATCAGCAAAAACAAAACTTAGATAACTTTCGAGTCCCTGTAAATGCTCCATTTGACCAGAAACACAGTACGTATATCCAGCCAGGCAATCTCCATCTGCCAAGAACAAGATTTTCTTGTTCTAAATTAGGTTAGATATGCAACCTCAGCAATCAACTTAAGTCAAATATTTTTTCCTTATTTCCAGATTGACCTGCTAGCCTTGTAAGGAAAGCTCGACCTCCAAGCCAATTGTGCCCAGTTTCCATGTTGCCTGTTCTAACATTCTACGAAACTCACCTACTGCCCAAATAATCCTTGGGAAGAGTGCGTCACTGCTTGTGAGGCACTGCACTTCCTATCCACAGATTGTTGTCCTTTGAATAAAGAACATCAAACTGGTTATTAAATTGTTTTATTTTTGTCATTTGAAAGTTCTTAGCTTGTGGAGCTTGTGGGATCTGATGCTCTCTCCAGGGATGTGTCAAAATGGAGTAAAATTGTAGGACACACAGCTGGTGTCCCAGAATTGCTCGATGTGTGGAAAACCCACACATCTGGTATCAAGAGGTGAGGCAGTATTTTCAAAGAGTATTGAGAGTTAGGAGAAGACACACAGGAGTATGGCTTTTTTCTTTATAGAAGGGGTTTAAGCCCTTTTTGCTATTTCCTGGTTGAGTGACTTAGGACAGTTGCTTAAACCCTCTAAACCTCAGTTTCCTTCTTTGTAGACTGTGGATACTTGTACCTATTTCATAGGGTTATTCTCTGAGGAATCAGATTTTGTGACATAGCCAGACAACTAACAAGTACTTAATAAACGGGAAGTCCTTAACATTCCACTTCCTTCATGAGTTTTCTCTTATCTTTCCAAACTGAAGTGGTTATTCTTTCTCTGAACTGTCATAAAAATCACAACTAACACAATTGGTTTGATTATTAGCCAAGCAAAGTGTTGTGATAACTCTTCTCTTGCTGACTTAGACTATTTAAAGCACTTAAATATTTAACTTTCCAATTAGGTTATAAGCAACTTGCAATCTGCATTATGTAGCACAGTTTTGCCATTTGTTTAAAAAGAATACCCAGTGCAGAACTTTCTCTTCTTCAAGGATAGTTAACACTGCTTTAATAAATAGCAGTCATACTCAACTATGAGGCTCGCAATAGAAATACGCATAGGAAGAACATATACCCCTGTATTCCAAAGGATTGGAGGGGTCATTGTGAATAAGAACACGAACCCTTAATGCTATTCTGACATGGATGTAGCTAGTTCTGACTCTGAGATTCCCAGTGAATACAAGAGCATCCTTCTTAGCCCCCACTCCCCAGGTGGTCCTGGGCCACTGTTCCCATTTTAAGGTCCTTTTACCTGAATTTATAAAGATGACTTCTGCCTTGGTTCTTGTTGCAAAAGTTGTTTTCCTGGTATTCTGGAATTTCCTGGTATTCCAAGCATTTCACGTCAAGAATGGCATAATTTATTATTCTAATCAGGACCCTCTTGAGCATGAGAAGGGATGCTGTTTATACTTATATCAAGACCACAAGCACCACACAGTACTGTTCCAGGATAACTGTTAATACTTTTCCTGGTACTGGAGCTTTGTCTTGTACTTGCTTGTGTTCTCACTGAGTACCAAGAACCTATGAAACCCAGCTGGCTGGTGAGTGGATGTTGCCACCAAACACCAGATCTCCCAGACACTGATCACTTTACCTAAGGGCACTGTTCTTTGCCCTCCTTGCTGGACTTCTCTTGTCAGTTGAGTCAGACTCCCACCCTTTCCAAGGGTAGTGTGTTTGGCCAAGTCCTAATATTAGTGCTTGTTTTACTCTAAGAAAATAGTCATGCTTTCTGTGACAGGGCAAGTGCTGCTATTAATCCAACTATCTGGTTAAAGTACAAGCAGTCCTCAAGTAAAGGAATATAGATACAGGGTACTTTGCACTCACAGGACTTGGCCAGTGTCATTTGTGTTGTAATCTACAGCACTCTCAGCCCTGCACAAAAATAGGTCATTGGGTCAGAATACTTTTCTGAGTTCCAGCAAACCACATTGTCACATTGGTGGTGACTCCCAAAGTGGCTTTCCTCCCACCCCAGCTTATCTCCTGCCAAGTCATTGACTTTGGTTTCTCCAACTCCTAGTATGAGGCACCGCTTGGCACCAAAATATGTCCCAAGACATTTCTGGCTATTGTTATAATTTATCCTTTAGTTAAAAGCACTTTCTGTAGAAGGCCATGTTAAAAAGGCACATTGACTTGAAGGGAAAGAATGCCAACTATGACACATACAATGTCATTGTTTTTGGATCATCACAATACTGATATTTCAAAAGCCAGCACTTTTAAGGTGGGGTTTGCTAGACATTATTTGCCAAAGGGCTATCAGTGTAATTTCATCTCCTTGAGGGATTTCTGGTAAGTAGCAGGACAAGATTAGAAGAATCAAGTAAAAAAAAAAAAAAAATCTTCCTTGAAGTAATTCAGTTCCCTTTTCCTGGTCTATAGCTCCCTCCACTTCTGGAAATTAAGGTAAATTCAATTCAACAAGCATTTATTGAGGCCAGTTTTGTGCATGTGCCATACTTGGCACTGGTGATACCAAGAAGAAGACATAACTCAAGAATTATGTATTCCACAGATCTTGTTATTTGCCTCCATAAGTTGTTCTTATTTCATTAAAAAATTATACACACATGATTAGAAAAACAAAGGAATCATGCTAAAATTGATCTACCACCCCCGTACACCTACTGAAAAAAAATAAATTATACATGCCTCTTCCAAGGAAAATTGCTCAGTAGGTTGCAAGTGCATTCTAATTCTCTTCTAGAGATTCTTTTTCACTGTTGAGTCTCTGTATAAAGTAACTTAAGTGCAACTAGATTCACATTTTAGTAAATCCCACTGATTAGTCCTTCCTACCTCTTTTTTAGAAGCCTGAGAAAATACAAAGATAGTAGTATAGAGTATCACAGCTGTTTTCAGAAAACTGAAAAGCTGCCACTTGCATGACAGATGGACTCACTCTTCTTTTTTCCAAAGGGTACATGAGTCTGGGTAAGCACCCATGGGCACATTTAGAAAGAACATAAGAGCCTTATAATTATTAAGTTTCCTAAAAATAGAATGGGCTGCCTTGACAGGTAGTTGAATCCTTCTTACTAACTTTAAACAAAGCTGAAGCTAGACAATCTCTTGAAAGGGATGCTATAAAGATAAAGATACCTATATATTTCTTACAAGGCATCTATGACCTACGCCCAAGGAAGGAAGGGGTCCCTGAAAGATGCCGGGCCAGTTTGAACCCAACTGAATCTTTTGAAGACTTCCTTTTTTGCTGGCTTGTAAAATATTGAGTGTGAAAAAATAAAATAAAATAAAATACCTAGTATGAAATATTCATTGAATGAACTTTTTTCTCTTGGGACTGGAAGGAAGTTGATAAAACACAATGTTATGCATGTGATTACCCAGCTTTGCAAACTCTCAAGGAGGTGTTAACACTAGGATGGCTGATTGGGTCCACAGGCTTTGCCAACTTAGAAAACTCACATCTGTTTGGGGAATGACTCGCTTTAGGCTGCAATGCTGGTGCTTTAAAAAGAGAAACCGGGACATTATTCAGGCATTTAGAACAAAGTTTAAACCCAAACTGGGATCAGTGCCTGGGTATTCATCAACTTTGCAAACGAAAACAAAATAAAATTGAAAACAATCTGTTGAGATGAAGTAAGGAAAAGAGTCATAGGTACACTTACATGTTTGTGAAGATGTACTTTAATAATGTTGTTGCCTGTAATGTGCCATTATTGACGATTTAGATACAAGTTTGAAACCAACTAGACATTTTCTTCACAACTGCTTTAAACAAGACTGTATCGTTAATTTCAAAAATTGTTTGGATACCGTACAGCCTCCCAAGCATTTACTTGGCTCGTTCTTTGGAAAACTACCATTCTCAGACCCAGAACTTTAACTTACAAATAAATATTTCTCATAACTTGAGTTATTACAACTCATCCTTGTCTAATTTATAGAGTTGGCTCATCTACATAACAACTGTTCTTTTATGCCTCCTTTAAAAATCATAAGAATAGTTCGCATTTACTAAGCCTATATTCTGTGCAGGCATAGTTCTTCATATGTATTAACTTCAGAAAATCTGCTTAGAGGTACAAAACTTAAGAAGAATGACAGACCTTGTCCTTACATAAGCAATCCTGGTGTCAGTGTCATATTGCATAGCAACCATAGTCTTTGCTTTTCCTTTTTTTTAAGTTTTGTCTTTGTGTGTGTTTGTGTGTGTGTGGGTTCCTTGAGGGGATTGTCACACTTCACTGTATTTGAGCCTAATCTCAGAAGCTTCAGAAAAGAGAATTTAACTAAGACTCCTAAGACCCACTGTAGCAGAATCCCTGGAGCAGGGCCCAGGAGATTAAATTTTTAATAAGTGTCCCTCATAATTGTTATCAATATTAAGGTCTGAAAACCACTGCATGTCCCTGGGAATTCTTATCAATATTAAAATTGGAAAACCAATGCAGTGATCCCTCTTGAACTGCCTCAAGTATTGGTAGCCCCCATTTTGCTTTCTGCTTTTGCAGCCTTGCCCCTCTCAGGGCATTCCTCTTGTTTTTTCTCTCTTCACTGTGCCTCTGGCATTTCTACTCAGTTGCAGGTAAAATGGAGAGCCTGAATCATCATCCAGAGAAAACATATTTGAAGCCCCTTGTTTGTTCTTTTTTTTAAAAAGCCATATATTTCAGAAGAGGTAGAATAGAAAAAGCACAACCTAGGCATAGATGCTTTTTGTTAATAAGGTCAAGAGTCCAATGAAAGAAACAGAATGTCTAACAATCACTATAGCATACACATATGTCTTCAATATTCAAACCTAGACAATTTTATTTCTTGCTGATATCACCACAAGCAATGACTTGCAAAACCAAACCCTTAGAAGTCCCTTGGTTTTTCTGATTTCCTCACCTCTCATAAAATATGCTTATTTACCAATCTAATAGTATATTGTTATTTTTGAAAAAGTAATATATGTTTATGGTGAAGAAACAGTATAAAAGGATAAAACGTGAAAAACAAAGTTCCTCTCACAGTAACTCCAACCATGATACACTACTCTGGCCAATTTATACTCCAGAGATGTTCTATGCATGCCAAGCATATAAATGTATATATAACCCCTCTTTTGTACACAAATGGGAGCATATTGTACACATCATTGCACATCTTGCTTTATTCCTTAAACAACAGACCTTACAAATTGTTGCAAATTAGTACTTCATTCTCGTTGACAGCATATCCACTATGTTAGACTATAATGTAGTTCTGATTTCCCTTTTTTCATTTCCTGGGTTGAAAGGCATCTTGCAGAGACACTGAGATTTCCTTGATTCCAGGCTTTCTCAATTGTCTTTCTTCAAGGTATGCTCTGATATAACTGCAATAAAAGGGCTGAGGATTATTTTACTCCACTCTATTATTTGAATTCCTCCTAGGTAGATCTTAAGTTCAGTCAATAAGAGTGCACAGCTCACAGATACAAGATTAAAGGGATAATATTTGTTAATGCACTGCTTTTTAACTGCAGGTTGTGGACCTGTAGGTAGATTGTGAAATCAATTTGGTGGGTTTAAAATCCAGCATACATTAGAAAAAAAGGAAAGTAGAATAGAAAATACGTTTTGCACATATACAAAAGGTAAGTATTGTTTTATGAAACATTTGTTTTGGTTTTACAAGTATGTGTGTACTGGTTTCTGACATGAAGTCACAGCAAAAACAAATTTGAAAAACATTGTCCCCAAGTGTACACCTTGGAAAAATAAGTCCTTTAAATCTTAAAAAATGTAGGTGGTTTATGGTATTAAAAGATAACAGGAGCATATTGAAAGATTGAAGACTTTATTTGAGCAAAAATCGATCAGAACAGAGCCACACTGGAAGTGGTTAAGAGCGCTCATCCTAAGGGACCAGGGGAAAGACCTATGTAGAAAAAGTGCGGAAGCAAAGAAAGGAAATTGATTGGCTATAGCTTAAAGTTGAGGTGACTATAACTGGTTGTCCTTAGATTTCAATTTTTTAACTTTGAGCCATTTGCAAGCTTAGATTTGGTTTGTTTAGTAGGTCCACAAGGATTAGAGTTACCTGTCTAACACCATCCTTGTTTAATGAATTTAACAGTGGTCAATTACGTTTGGCAAAGTCTAAGAACTAATTTGTCTTTTGGGGGTTCAAAATTCATATTAATATTTAAAAACTGTGTTAAGTCTTGCAGTGAAGAAATCTGTTTAAGTAAACATTTCTCAAAGATTGGCTGCAGAACTTTTTTCTGTATTCCAGAGACAACATCTGTTAACATCCTCCAGCACTGGTGTTGGGAGAAGCATGTTATCTGTGCTGCAGGGCCTCTGATTTCTACTGGTAAATTGTCATCTCGGAGAGTGCTAACTCCTGTCTCCAGGTTTGATCTACTTCAGTCTAACCCAGTTATTACAGAGAGAGGACTATTGTGTGTACGTGAAGAGAAGTGCTGACTACTGACAGTAAGAAAATAGAGCACTTGTCAATTGTTCATACTCAGTCAGGATCAAATTGCTCCACTATGTCTTGCTTTTGATCATTCATTTAAATCCCAGGGTTTCTTCCAGGTCTGTGGCTAAAACCTCTTTTTAAGCTTCCTCCAGTCCAGGCATTCTATGGTAATGAGGGTGAGACTCCAAGGCCTTCCCTTGATAATTCCTTCTGCAGCTCCACGTATTACATAAGGAGTTCCAAATTAAGAGTCTTAACATCTAGGAATGACTTGGTAACTCACTAGACTGAGATATTGTAACGCTGGACAAGTTACTTAACTCTTCTGTATCTCCAGATACAACAACTAAAATAAAGAGGTTGGACACTGACTTTGGAGATGCCAAACTGCATCTATATTTGGGTCTTTAAACTGGTGTTCTTGATTTTAAAGTAATCCTGAAAAATATTTCCCTCTGGCTTTTTTCCCCTTCCTCCTTTCTTGGCTTTCTTTCCAAGTGTTTTGAGGGTCTGCTCTTTGCCAAGTATTTTGCCAACTGCAGGAGAAATGATGGTGAACAAATAATAATTTTACATCTTATCTCCAGCAATCACCTGCATGGACAAAATGGTGATTCCAAATTCTGTCTGATCTTGGTCCAAGAGCATTTTGATAAGGATAGTCTTTGACCTGATTGCTATCATTACTACAGAAAACATTTCTTCATTTCACAGAAACATCTACTCTGCTAAAAAAAAAATGTGACTCAAAGTTATATTAGAAGACAGATAATGCCAGTTTTCTATTTGAGATGCTTCCACAAATAATACCCTCCTTAGTTCCCTTAGAAAAGAACCATGATGTCAGTAAGTGCTGCCCCCATACAAGAACAGTTGGTCAAGTTCCATATTATATATATGCTCTGAATAAGTCCTCTCTGGTGGAATTCTTTGCTCAGGCAAGACTCAATCCTGAGTAGCTGATAGACTGCTTTAAAATTGAATTAAATGAAAGTGGCTACTGATACTAATACAATTATTCCTTTAAAAGGGTAGAATATCCATGTTAAACCTAAATATCAAATATACTGAGAAGGTGGATATGAAACTAAATGTCCCAGAAACTTAACTGTATATTCTATTAAACACACACACACACACACACACAAATACAACAAGCAAAACATGCTGACTTTTATTTTTATTTTTTTAAACATGCTGACTTTTTATTTAACAACATCCGGCATAGTTTTGGAGTGTTTGCTACATACATGGCAGTGACTGTCAAACTTGTTTTTTGTTTTTTTAATTTCTATTTAAGTGACTTTGAAAAAGTATACTCTCCAGATGATGGAAGATAATAATTGTATTGTACTTTGTACTGGTCAGATCACATCTGGAACACTGTGTTCAGTTCTAAGCACTGCATTTTTGGAGGAACACAGATGAATGAAAGTATTTTCAGAGAAGTGAGGGAAAAATGGAGATGGAACTTAAAACCATACAAAAATGGAATTGCTGAAGAGGGTATGTATTTTTAGACCAGAAAAGAGCAGATTATAAGGACACACAATAACTAGGTATCTCTCTTAAAGTATGTAAAATTAGGTAGTATTCTTATTATATGTTGCTCTGGAAAGCAAAATGCAGACAAAAGGTTGAAGTTATGCAGAGGCATGATTCAGTTCAGCCCAAGGTGTAGATTAAATCTTTGCTTTGGTAATTCATCACCAGAGGTAACCAAGCAGAGGCTAGACTACCACTTGGCTGGAATATTGCAGTTTTTACTTCTATTTTGAATACTAGATTTTATGTCCCTTTTGGCCCTTTGGTCAATGTGAAACCCAGAATTTGATGAAAAATTAGGGCACATTGTGTAATTCTACAATCCATTTGAAAACTTTAGCTGGTACTGTATGATACAGAACCAAGGTCGTCTTTAGAACCACGTTCCTCTCAGCTCTAACCTGACTGCCAAGTTGTGCCTGATGTCATTCATATTTCCGATGTATATTTCAAGCGTAAGTAGTATAAAACAGCTCGTATTATGACCTCAAAGACATAATTTGAAGACATGAATAAGTGGCAGAGCCAGAAATGTAGCCTTTTAGCTTTTCAAAAACCGAAGTTTGAAGATTTTATTCTTAAAATAGAGTAAGCTCAACTTGCCCTTCAATTTTCTGGAAGAAAACCTGTTATCAATTGTCAGAGAATCATCCCAGGAAGTGCTTTCTGACGTTCAGAAGTAGGACGAAAATCACATCTCGTGCGTGTCACATCCTGTGTGTGGGTAGGGTGCCTCTATCAAGTATCACTCAGGGATGCATTGCTCTGAGTGAGAGATGGGAGATTGGGTGACAGGACAAAGCCGATAAACTCAGGGAGGGGGAGGAGGGGGAGGAGGGGCGGAGCTCCACAAAAGGGAGGAGGAAGGACTGGCACTGTTGCGGCCAGCAGGGGTTACAGCATTCAGCAGTGCGTTTAAGATTATGCACACATGTATGCAAGGAGACTATGGAAAGAATAAGTCTCTTTTCCTTCCCTTTCCAGAGGGCTCATAGATGGATGACAGGAGAATCGCATACTCTCAGATTTCAATCCATTGGTGTTGAAGAACAGAGCAGCCTACAGATTCTGCTGATGGAAAAACAAACAAACAAACAAAAAATCACTGCTTTATATTTAATGCTATCTTACAGTTTTCAAAGTTTGTCCACATGTTATGGGACCAAATATAACATCGGAAAAACTTCAAAATACTCTTGAAATGTTTGGAGTCCCAAACCGGCTTAACAGCTGCCAAATTCAGAGTATCAGATGTTTTTGTAAAGCCAGTGAATTTAGTGGGTATCAGTGATGATCTTTGCATTTTATTTCTGCAGTAACTAATACAAAGATCACTTTCCGCATTTCACATTTTGGCTGACAGTGTAGTTTGGAAGGTTAGAGTTAGTTTTGTGGTGCATAATATTGTCCAGAGGGAAATTTGACCAGGTAATTGACGCAATTGCTCAAAAACACAAACAGCAGATCCAGGATGCATTTTATAAGTTTGTTCTGGTTTACTCTAATAAATCTTTTCGTTTTAGGGCCTGTGCCAGTGAATCCTCAAACTAAAGCAGAAATGTTGAGTATTATTTTTCTTTTCTTTTTTTTAAAAGAAACTACATTTTCTTTTTTATCGATGACAGAGAGAGAGAGAGAAACATTGATTTGTTGTTCCACTTAATTATGCATTCATTGGTTGATTCATGTATGTATCCTGACTGGGGATTGAAACCGCAACCTTGGCATATCAGGAGTGCTAATAACTGAGCTCCTGGCCAGGGTTGAGTACTATTTTTCAAATTAATATTCTTTATACTTGTGGTATTTCTCAGAAAATATTAATTCTATTATTTCTCAAATACAATATTAAGAATTTGATTCAGATATATTTAGGAAGTATATATCAAGGAGAAAGTAAAAATAGAAGTTATGACATTATAAAGAGTCAATGGAAGTGGCATAGCATATAATAGATAAGACTATGGAGTCAGAGCCTTACTGCCAGGGTGTAAGTCTAATTCTACCACTTACTACATTGGATGTTATAGATGAGTTAATTAATTTCTCTATTCCTTAGTTTCCTCAGTTGTGAAGTGGAGATAATAACAGGACCCATTTCTTAGAGTTGTGCATTTTCAATGAATTAATACATGTAGAACTCTCTGAACAATGTCTAACCTTTGGTAAATGCTCTGTAATTGCCAGCTATCATTATTCAAGGATTTCTACTTGGGGTTCTAAGAATAAAGCAAACATTTCCTTAAACTTACCATATATTTTGAAGTATCAGGAAAGAATTTTAGATCTTAAACCTATATGGAAATTGTACTTTTACTGTTTCAGAATTTCAGACCAATGGACAAATGTAAACATAATAATGCTTTGATATTTAAAATGAAAGAATTTTATTTAAAAAATGAACTTAGGTATATGTAGATTAAGGAACTTGCTGGAGTTAGAAAGAGGAAGACTATACTAAAGGATTTTGTTTTCTGATAATCTCTGAAGCATTGCTTAAATATGTAAACTATCTGCAAACAAAAATAAGTAAACCCAGAGCTAACTTTGGAGCACAGGTATTATTAACCTTTTTGTACCTTTGGTGTTTTTATAAACACAGCTTTAAATGTAAGGTCAAAGTCCAGGGCGAGTTTTCATGAGTAAATTGAATCATCCTGCCTTCTGGAAAATGTACTCATTTGCTTTTCCATGCCAGCAACATTAAGACAGTATTTATACATAGGCAAGGTAGAACGATTAATTGGGGAAATAAAACCATATAATTCAAACCAAATGACTGACTTTGGCCTGAACTATCCAAATAACTGTGACTAAGTTGGTTGTTCTTTGTTTTATTTTGTTTGCTTCCTTTTGGAAACTGTGGGATCGGTAAGAAAAGTAGATGAAGAAAGAAATAAATTATCCGAACGGTTGTCTCAATTTTCTACCCAGTGACAGTCAGTGTTGACCCTTAAAATAGATAATATAACGTGCTGTGTTTTGCCGCAAAACAAAAACCCTAGTTCCTGTTATTTCACTGTTTTAGCAGAAGATCTATTTAAATTTTGTTTTAAAAATATTGACACTATTCAGATGTTTACTTTAAGCTAGTATCTGCCAAAATCTATATTTGCAGTGTCAACTACCTATCAGCAAAAAGCAAAGCTAGCACATTAATTTTTAAATGCTTGTCTAGAAGGAGAAAAAGGGCTCAAACATGAGATGTGAGAGAGGACCCACTAGTCTTTTCTTTTTTCTTATTAATGATACTCTTAACATTTATTTATTTATTGAAATTTTGTTTATTTTTAACTTAAATCATTTAAAAATTTTTCAATTACAAGTGACATACAATATTATATTAGTTTCAGTTGTAGTATTTGATTTTGACAGTGATTAGACATTATGTAACTTACTAAGTGATTGTCCTGATAAATCTAGTACCCATCTAACACCATACATAGTTATTAGAATATTATTGACTATATTCCCTATCTTGTACTTGATATTCCCATGACTATTCTGTAATAACCAATTTGTACTTCTTAATCCCTTCACCTTGTTCATCCATCCCCCTAAACCTCCTCCCATCTGGGCAACCATCAGAATGTTCTCTGTATGTATGAGTCAGTTTCTGTTCTTCTTCCTCATTTATTTTGGGTTTTTTAAAGATTCATTTGTTGATAGATATGTTTTTATTGCCATTTTATTGTTCATATTTTTTATCTTCTTCTTCTTCTTAAAGAAGATTCTTTAACATTTAATGTAATACTGGTTTGATGGTGATGAATTCTTTTAGCTTCTTCTTGTATGGGAAGGTCTTTTTATGTCCTTCAATTATAAATGATAGCTTTGCTGGGCAATCTTGGTTGTAGTCCTTGCTTTTCATCACTTTGAATATTTCTTGCCAATCCCTTCTGGCCTGCAAAGTTTTTGTTAAGAAAGCAGATGCCAGTCTTATGGGAGTTTCTTTGTAGATAACTAACTGCTTTTCTCTTGCTGCTTTTAAGAGTCTTTGTATTTAACTTTTTGCATTTTAATTATGATATGTCTTGGTGTGGGTCTCTTTGGGTTCATCTTGTTTGGGGGCCTCTGCACTTCCTGAACTTATATGTCTATTTCCTTCACCAAGTTAGAGAAGTTTTCTGTTATTTTTTCAAATAGATTTTCAATTTCTTTCTACCTCTTTTTTCCATCTGGAACCCCCCATGATGCAAATGTTGGTACACTTGAAGTTGTCCTGGAGGCTCCTCATACTGTCTTCATTTTATAAAATTCTTTTTCTTTTTGCTGTTCTGATTGGCTGTTTCTTGCTTCCTTATATGTCAAATCACTGGTTTGATTCTTAGCTTAATCTAATCTACCATTGGTTCCCTGTAAATTATTTTATATTTTAGTTAGTGTATCCTTTATTTCCGACTGGTTCTTTTTTTATGGTTCCCATGTCCTTTTTTTATGCTGTTGAAGTTCTCCCCTAGTTCAGCTACTCTTCCTCTAAGTTCATTGAGCATCCTTATAACCAGTGTTTTGGACTGTGCATCTAGTAAATTGCTTCTCTCCATTTTGTTTAGTTTTTTTTTTTCTTTTTCTTCTGGAGTCTTGTTCTGTTCTTCCATTTGGGATGTGTTTCTTTGTCTCCTTATTTTGACGGCCTTCCTGTGTTTGGTTCTATATAATATGTAGAGCTGGTGCATCTCCCAGGCTTGGTAGAGTGGCCTTATGTAGTAGGTATCCTATAGGGTCTAGTTACACATTCTCCCCAATCACTCCAGTTGTGCCCCCCTCATTTGGGCTGTGTACTCCTTCCTGTTGTAGTTGTGCCTTGATTGCTGCTAGCATGTAAATGGGAGGGATTTACCACCAGGCTGATCTGCTGCAAGGACTGGACACAATCACCATCACCCTAGAGGATCAGCTCTGCAGGGGCAGCTCCGCAGAGCAGGACTTACTTTAGTGGGACTCTGGTGCCTACTGAGTCCATTCCTTGAATGTGTCCCTTGTGGAGGTGGTTGGGTAGTGTCTCGATGTGGTATGAAGCTGTCCACTGGGTACTCTGGCTTTGGAGCAGGACAAGGTCAGCTGCCACCTATAATCTGCCCAGGCTACCCAGCTTGAGCTACAGAGTGATTTTCAGCTGCCTGATATTTGTGCTGGGCTTGGAGGTACCCAGGAGAGGCCAAGCTGCAAATGATGGCCAGCTGCTGCTATTGCCTGGCCTGTGGCCACTTAGTGAGAGGTACAGAGCAAGTTGAAGTAAGACAACAATTTTTTAAGTAACCTATGGGTCAAATAAACAATAACAGGAGAAATTGGAAAATATTTCAAACTGAATGACAATAAAATACAAGATATTCATTGGGTGAGGGTAAGGAAATTCAACTAAGGCAGTACTCAGAGGAAAAGTTACAGCTTTAAATTCTTATGTTAAATAAAAGAAAGGTCTAAAATCAATAGTCTCATATTTAACCTTAATAAGCTAAAAAAAAGAGCAAAGTAAGCAACCCCCCAAATTGTAAAAGGCTGTTTTTTGAATTATGACTTTTTCTGTATTGTTTCCTTTTTTATTTCTTTAAAAAATTATTATTATTATTATTATTATTATTATTATTATTATTACTATTATTTTTATATTTTAAATCATCACCCGAGGACATTTTTTCATTGCTTTTTAGTGAGAGGGGAAGGGAGAGAGGGTTTAGAGAAAGGGGAAGGCAAGGAGAAAGAGAGGGAGAGAAACATCAATGCGAGAGAGAAACATCAATTGATCGCTTTTTTGTGTGCACCTAAACGTGCCTTGCCCCAGAACAAACCTGTAACTCAGGCATGTGCCCTGATTGGGAATCAAACCTGAGAATTTTTGATTTGCCGGATATCACCCAACCAAGTGAGCCACACTGGCCAGGGCTCATTTCTATTTTCTTTAGATTTAACTTGTTAATTTTCTTTTAATTTCTTTAAGTGGATGCATAAATAATTGAATTTCAGCAATTCTTTTTATTCTTTTTTAAAATTTATTGACTTTTTAGAGAGTAAGTGAGGGAGGGAGAGAGAGGGGGGAGATAGATAGATAGATACAGAGAGAGAGAGAGAGAGAGGGAGAGAGATCAATTTGTTTTTCTACTTATTTATGCAGTCATTGGTTGATTCTTGTATGTATTCTGACTGGGGATTGAAATCACAAACTTGGTGTATTGAAACAATGCTCTAACTAACTGTGCTACACAGCCAGGGCTCTAAAATATTAATATGTCTATAAATTTTTCTCTAAGCACTACTTAGTTGAGTCCCATAACTTTGTAATATATATTTTCATTAACATTCAGTTCAGAATTTTTCTAACTATATTCTACTTCTTATTTGGTCAAGAGTTATTTAGAAGTATGATGCTTAATTTTCATGCATTTGTGAATTTTCTAGTGACATTTCTGTTATTTATCTAGTTCAATTTCTTTACAGTCAGAGAATGTAGTCTCTATAATCACAGTCTCTGAGATTTGGTTATTCTTGATGTATGAGCTAACATATGATTAATTTGAATAGCTGTTCCACATGCATTTGAAAATAATATGTATCTTGCAGTTGTTGGGTATATTATATTTTATATAGCAATTCAGTTTTATTAATTGTGTTATTCAAATATTAAATACCCTTATAACTATATTTTTTTGCTTGTTTTATCAACTATTAAAAAGATTTGTCCATTAAAAAATTATTCTAGTTTTAGCTTTATGTATTATTAGGTGAACACCTTTACTGTTATTTTATTTTATTTCTAAGTGTAGGTACAGTGTTGTACAGCACTGTCTGGAGCATATTCATCTTTCTTGATTGAGACTTTATGCCAATTGATTAGTAACTCCCCATTTCTTCCTCTTCTCAAACTGCCATTCCCCTCTTTGATTCTATAAATTTGACAGTTTAGATACTTCATGTAAGTTAAATCATGCTGTATTTGTCTTTCTGTGATTGATTGATTTCACTTAACAGTGTTCTCAAGGTTTATCCATGTTGTATATTGCATAATTTTCTCCCTCCACCCAAATACCATTTACTTCACTAAAATCTGGAGAAAGGAAAGGTATGCCTGGGACATAAAGCCTAGGAGTGCATATTGACAATGACATACAAGGCCAGGGTGCTGAGAGCCAGCAGCCTGCTCACCACTGCTTCAGTCAGAAGTACCTTGTCCAGCTGCCCAGGGGGCAAAGTTGGACAATGGTCGACATGATAAAGGCCTTGCAGACACTAAGAAACATCAGCCAGCAAGGAGGATGGTGGGCTGGAAACAGTGGTAAAGGCCATAGCATGTTGTCCTTCATTCCTGGTCAGATGCGACGATGTGATGGACTCCAATGAAGTCATAGATGTCACTTTCCCAGGTGAGAAAGTGGCCAGGAACAATGACTTGCACAGATGCAAAAACAGGTAGGTGACCCGAGCCTGCACACCCTTCCAGTCAGCGTTGTACCCAGACAGGGCACTGCACTCATAGGGGATGAAGTAGGGGAAGTAGGTGAGGACAAAGCAGCTCCCCAAGTGAAACAAAGCCAGGGTGCTGGCTTCCGGCCTGGCTGAGCACAAGTCTCTACCTTTCCGGCCCGGCGGCCCTGCCTCTGCTGGGACCATAATTTCCTTTTTTTAAAGGCTGAATCATATTCCGCTGTATGTATGTACCATGTTTTCTTTATCTATTTCTCTGCTGATGACATTTAGGTTGTTTCTACATCTCAGCTATTGTGAATAGTGCTGTAATGAATTTGAAGTGCTAATGTTTCTTTAAGATGCTGATTTAAATTCTTTTGAATAAATAACCCAAAGTAGGATTTTTGGATTATATGGCAGTTCTACTTGTAAATTTTTAAAAGAATTTCCACTATGTTTTATGTAGTAGCTGCACCATTTTACACCCCCAACAACCATGTACAGGGGTTCCATTTTCTCCACATCATTTTCAACACTTGTCTTTTATTTTTCTGATAATAGCCATCCTGACAGGTGTGACGTGTTATCTCATTGTGGTTTGATTTGCATTTTCCTGATGATTTTGTGATGTTTAGCATATCTTCATATGCTATTTGATCATTCATATTATTTTTTGAGAAATGTCCTTAGCCTATTATATTAGTTACTAGTTTCATTATTACTGAGTTGTAGGAGTTTCTTATGTATTTTGGAGATTAAGCCAAATACAGGGTTTGAAAATATTTTCTCCCATTCCATATGTTGCCTTTTTACTCTGACTGTTTTCTTTACTGTGGACCTTTGCAGCTTAAACTATTTGAAAATAACCTCCAAAGAAATCTCCTTTCTCTGCCTGAATCTCTCAGTGGCTATGCCTTTGCAATGATTTCTCTTCCTCTGTATTCCACATTTTCTCTTACTACTCTCTTTCCTATTCTGCTTCACAATTCTGGGGAATGACTACATGGAGATATTAGTGGAGTAGACCTGTGTCTTATGGGTGTTAAGTGTGGTTCAGAACCATGGAGAGCAGCTCACATGGTTCAAACTTTTAACAGTCATGATCTGATTTTGGCAGGTTTTTGGTGGCTCTGTTCTAAACCCTAGAGTTTAGAGCAATGCCTAATGTATAAAAAGTAGTCAACAAATATTTGTTGAATGCAATGAAATGACATAGTGGAATCAATTTGTGCAGGACTATGAACTCTTTCGTAGCTCTTGATACATGCCTCCAAATTGCTTTTCAAAAGTGGGACATTAATTTACACAGCCACAAAATAAAACTTATTTGATTTTCCCTTTGTATCATTCGCTTACTTATGTTTTATTAAAGTATATTTGACATACAATATTAAATTAGTTTCAGGTGTACAACATAGTGATTCGACATTTATGTTCCTTATGATGTGATCACTACTGTAATTCTAGTAACCATCTGTCGCCATACAGAATTTTTATAATATTAACTACTTTTCCAATGCTGTACATTACACCCACATGAATTACTTTTTATAACTGGTGGTTTGTACCTCTTATTTCCCTTTACATTTTTACCCATTTCCCTACCTCCCTTCACTCTGGCAACAATCAATTTTTTCTCTGTATCTATCAGTCTGTTTCTGTTTTGTTTTATTTGTTCACTTGTTTTTTATTACACATTTAAGTGAAATCATACAATGTTTGTCTTTTTCTGTGTGACTTATTTCACTTAGTATAGGACCCTTTAGGTCCATTTATATGATCACAAATGGCAAGATTTCATTCTTTTTTATGGCTGGTTAATATTCCATT
This sequence comes from Furipterus horrens, assembly GCF_987537825.1. Classification (NCBI taxonomy): domain Eukaryota; kingdom Metazoa; phylum Chordata; class Mammalia; order Chiroptera; family Furipteridae; genus Furipterus; species Furipterus horrens. The sequence goes on from NW_028327178.1 coordinate 31,089,580, forward strand.
GTATATCTATATTACTTCTTCTTTATCCATTTGTCTGTCAATGAACAACAAAGTTGCTTCCATATCTTGGCTATTGTAAATAATGTTGCAGTGAACATGGGAATGCATATATCTTTTCAAATTAGTGTTTTTGTTTTCTTTGAATAAATATCCAGAAGTGAAATTACTGGGTCATATGGTAGTTATATTTTTAATTTTTTGAAGTGTCTTCTGCTTCAATCATTTATCTTACATGGGTGATAAAATGAGTGTCTACCCGCTCTCAAAAAACTTAAAATTTAGATTTGGAACAGATGACAAAACAAATAATTATATTACAATGAGATAAATTCTATATTGAGGTATGCTATGAGTTCTGCTTTCTGGTTTTGGGAGGACAATTGAAGAAAAGACGAACAGCCACATAAATATGATGAAGGCATATTATGTATCTAGCCCATTATATCATTTAAAAATAAGTTTACAGTAGTTCCTTCTTATCTGTGCCTTCACTTTTTATGGTTTCAGTTACCCACAGTCAACTGCAGTCCAAAAAATATTAAATAAAAAATTTCAGAAATAAGCAATTCATAAATTTTAAATTTTGCCTGTTATGAGTAGTGTGTAAAAATCTCGCTCTGTCCTACTCCATTCTGCCTGGGATGTGAATCATCCCTTTGTCCAGCATTAGTCATTTAGTAGCCCTCTTGGTTATTAGTTCCACTGTTCGGCATTGCAGTGCTTGTGTTCAAGTAACCCTTATTTTGCCCTAAAAGAATGTCACAACGCCTTTTTCATTCACCTAATTTCATCTCATCACATAGACATTGCAGCAATCTCACATCATCACAAGGAGAAGGTAGAATAAAATATTTTGAGAGACAGGCCACATTTCCATAATTTTTATTAGTATATTGTTATAATTGTTCTATTTTATTATTCATTATTGTTAATTTTTAATTGTGCCTAATTTATAAGTTAAACTTTACCATAGGTATGTATGTGTAGGGAAAAAAACATAGTATATATAGGGTTCAATACTATCCGTGGTTTCAGGCATCCACTGTGGTTCTTGGAATATATTATTTGCTGATAAGGGGGTACTACTGTAGTTTTGTTTCTTCCTTTTGAAATCATACAAATTTTGTTTCTTTTTCTTTAGCTGATTTTAGAGGAAGCTAGAAAAGTATTAAACTGTGATAACAGACATCCTTGTCTCATTCTGATTTCAAAGGGAATGATTTTTACATTTTACCATTAGGTATAATATTATGGATTTTGCTACATAATCCTTATCTGGTTAAGAGTTTCACTTTATTTCTGTTTATTTTTTTCTTAAGGTATAATTGATATATATCCATATCTGTTTCAAGAGTATAAATGGTACATTTACACAATGGAATACTATGTAGCAGAAAGAAAGAAGGAACTCCTGCCATTTGCAACAACATGGATGGAACTAGAGAGAATTATGCTTAGTGAAATGAGCCAGACAAAGAAAGAAAAATACCATATGATATCACCTAATACAGGAAACTAAAGAACAACACAAACAAAGGAACTAAATAGAACAAAGAGCAGAATAGCAGTCAATAGGGGGGAGGGGAGAGGGAGAGAAGGGGAATAAGTAAGGGAAGGGTTTAGTCAAAGGACCTGTATAAATGACTCATGAACATGGACAACGGGGAGGGATATGATTGCGGGAGAGGGGGTGGGTTGGGTGGGGAAGAGAAATGGGGGAAAATGGGACAACTGTAATTGAAAAACCAAAAAAAAAAAAAGTATAAATGATTCAATATTTGTATATGAATATGTTGAAATAATCACAATAAATCTAGTTAATATTTGGAGGTTGCTAAGAAAATAGATCTTGAATATCCTTATCACAAGAAAAAAATTATAGGTATATGGAGTAATGGATGTTAACTAGACTTTGCTCAATTTTAGTTGGGTTATTTGTCCTTTTTATCATTAGGCTGTGATAGTTTTTCATATATACTAGTTCCCCCCTCCCTTGTATAACTACAATTTTTGACATACAATTCCAGTTTTTCGGCAGTATTTACATTCATCAGATTTTTATGAGATTATATTAGATACATGATTTGCAAATATTTTCTTCAATTCTGTGGGTTGTGTTTTCAGTTTCTTAATGGTGCCCTTTGAAATACAGTCTTTGAAATTTATCTTTTAAAAAAATTATTGTTGCTTGTGTTTTTTTGTTATATTTGAGAAACCATTGCCTAATTTTGGGTCCTGAACATTTACACCTATGTTTCACTCTAAGAGTTTACATTTTTGGCTCTTACATTTAGGTGTTGGAACTGATTTTAAATTAATGTTTGCATATGGTGTGAGGGAAGGACCTAACTTTATTCTTCTTGTGTAGGTATCCAGTTGACCCAGCACCATTTGTTAAAGAGACTATTTTTTCCTCCTCTAATTGTCATGCTATCCTTTTGTGGGGAACCGCTCCTTGTGGTTTAGGGAATTGACCTGCTGCCATCACCTTGGCTATGCTTGTCTTTAAGTCTCAACAATGGCTGCATGGGAGACATACCTGAAAACTATTCAGAAGGTTTCCGTGGAGATTGGATTCAAAGAATATTAATATGCTTTAGAACTTGCTCTGCTTTCTTTTATCTTATAATTAAGTATAAACAATCTCTAATAGGGAGTATTCGAAACCTTGTACCTAGTGCCGATGTGGGGTCAAAACGTTTAATAGACCCTGGCACAGACTATTCGTTGTACCCGCTATACTGGAATTTGTAATCAGTTATTGTTATCTGTAACCTAGGTACCTGAAAGCTATTGATGATTTATGAATGTTGATCTTGTATCTCCCATGCGTATCCTTCTCAATAAAAAGCATGAGGGACGAAGGTCTAGCGACTGTTTCCACTAGAGAGGCAGTCACCTTCCTTCCCCCAGACATAAAGAAGTGTCCTGGGTAAAAGTTATTTCATCAGACATAATAAAGTGTCCTAGTAAGAGTTTGTTCCACCGTGGTCACGAAGGCTCTGCTGGACAGAGCAGCTTCCAACCGAGCCTAGGGTATGTGAGGTACCTCCGCCTTACCCTTTCAAAAGCCAATTGCCTTTAAATGTGAGGATTTATTTTTGGACTCTCAATTCTATTCCGTTAATCTTTATGTCTATCCTGACGTCAGCACCACACTGTCCTGGTTATTGTAGTTTTATAGTAAGTTTGTAATTAGTGTGAGTCCTCCAACTTTGCTCTTTTTAACAATTGTTTTGGTTATTCTAGGTTCCTTGAATTTTGACATGTTTTAGGATGAGGTTGTCAGCTTCTATGGAAAAGCAAGCTGCGATTTTAATATACACCTATAAATGAATTTGGAGAATATTGCAATCTTAATGATGCTGTCTTCTGATCCATGAACATGAGATGTCATTCCATGTGTTTGTTGGGTCTTTAAAATTTCTTTTTCAAATTGAATATATATATTTTTAACTTGCATAGCTAGTGAGCTAAAAATAAAGATACAAAGCTTTTAAGAACTGCTTAGCTGCTAGAATATTTCCTTTTATTTTTTTATTAAAAAATAATTTATTTGTTTGTTTATTTATTTTTAGAGAGAAGGGAAAGGAGAAAGAGAGGGAGAGAAACATCACTGTGTGGTTGCCTCTCACGTGCCCCCCACTGGAGCCCTGGCCCACTACCCAGGCATGTGCCCGGACTGGGAATTGAAGCAGCGACAGTTGGTTCGCAGGCCTTAGCTCAATCCACTGAGCCACAGCAGCCAGGGGTTATTTCCTTTTATTTTTATGTAGATATAATCAATACCTGTTTCCTGGCCAGTGTGGCTCAGTTGGTTGGAGCATCATCCCACAACCAAAGGGTTGTGGGTTTAATTCTTGGTCAGGGCACATAACTAGGTTGCAGGATTGATCTTGGTTGGGGTGCTGGTGTGTGGGACCACCAGTCCAGATGTGTACTATCCCCCGTCTGGGCATGTACAGGAGACAACTAATCCATGCTTATCTCTCACATGGATGTTCCTCTCTCTCTCTTCCTCTTTATCTAAATACAATAATAAAAAAAGTCCTAAGGAGGGGACTAAAAAAAAAACAAACAAAAAACCAAATCTGTTACCTTAAGTAACTTCTGAAATCAGAAGAAACAAATAAATAAAAACAAATTTTAGTTAATATATAAACTGAGGAAGTATAATGAAAAGTGCTTGAGACTGAAAGTCAGGAAATCGGGGAACTTTTATTAGCTGTGTGCCTAACTAGGCATATAACCTTCGGAAAATTATTTTATCTCTCTAGGACTGTTTTCTTACATTTAAAATGATACTGTAATTTTTCCTAATTAGGAAATCATGGGTCTATGCTACCAATTTACAATATGGCATGTAACTGTATTTATTTTCAGACTAAATTTTGAGGAATAAAACATTTATAAAATCGTTTGGGGTTGAAATGTTCAGTATTTCCATGCGACCTCCCCCATCAGAGAAGCATAAAGGAAAAAATATTTATATAAGTTTTTTACCTGATGCGGATTAGAGAAAGGCATGCATGGAACTTAAATACCTATAACAAGTATAAAATAGAATTATGAGCTTTATAATGCAAAATTATGGTTCTGACTTATCCTTAAAATAATTGAGAAATGGATGCCATCTGTTGTTGTCAGATGTTAATGTTAATAAGTTGTCTTAAAATTTTCAGTACAGTAAGTAAAATTAAAAGTGTGGGTCAATATGCGGATTATATATTTAAACCTTTCTCTTTTTAGTGTTTTCAAGTAGCATGACATAAAAATTTTCAGCTTAAGAATTTCGAATGTGCAAACTTTCTGGGCATTCCCTGACCTCCAATGCCGCGATATACAGGTCGGTATTTCCTTTGTGAGGACTATGTACAAACTCAGTAATTAGAATCGCTTTTACTGGGTTTTTAAGCCAGTACTCAATAGCACCATCTACCGGTAACATAGTGAAACTTAATAATAGTAGAAAGAATGTTAAGATGCTTCATATCGAAACAAATACAAGAAATATTCTTGTCCCAACTTTCTAAGCTTATAGATAAAGAATTACCCTGGCTGGTTTGGCTCAGTGGATTGAGCGTCGGCCTGCGAGCTAAGTGTCGCTGGTTCGATCTTCCAGTCAGGGCACATCAGAGAAGGAAAACTCTGATTCCAAAAAACCTCCGCTGCCTTGCGGCATACCTCTTCAGGGGAAAGGCTAAGGGAGTAAACCCCGACAGAAAATCCGGAGCCGGAGTCCCTAAGGCGGTTTGACGTTGTAGTCAACACCGGCAACTCCTGCGGCGCACCTGAAGCCAAGCTGTATGGACTCCGTCTTTCCCTTGGACCCTTCAGCTGCGAAGAGAGGGGGGGTCTGCTGCATGGGCAACAGCAGACCCTCCATATCACCCTGCCCAGGCTCTGTAGCTTCAGCTCCACTGGAGAGCACACTCCAGCGTCATCGCAAGATGTCGATTCAACACGGGAGGAGACAGATACCGCGTCACTCCCGAGTCGGACTGCACAGCCATTCTCGGCGGTGCAGATAGACTCTTAAGAAGCTACACCATCGTCTCTCGAGACGGACGGCTGCCGACGACGACGACGACGACGACGACGACGAGATAAAGAATGCAAGGCTCAGAAAAGACAGTAGTTTGTCAAAAGTCACAGATTTCTCATTAAGACAATATATACTATTGCAGACTAAAAGTTTTGTGGGTGCTTTCAAAGCAAGGAAATACGGAAAAGCAATTTATCCTACTGATCAAATCTCTAGGGTTAAAAACTTAGCTGGCTCTGTTTATGGCTCCAGTGCTTATTATCTTTGGGTAAGTTAATTAACTGCTCTGCTGTGCTTCCATTTCTACATCTGAATGTTGGTGAAATGCACTTTTCTGGGTTTGTGTGAGAAACAGAAGTAATAGACAATGTATGTAAAGCACCACGCTTGATATATGGTGATCAGTAATGGTGACATTTTTATTTACAAGTGGCGAAACTGCTTTTCAATCTAGATGTTTCTGATTTCAATGTCTGTGTTCTTTAAACTTGACTACACCAGGCATGAGAAGAGACTGGCCATATTATATATACAAAATAAAACAATTCATGAACATTTGATAACACAGTACAGTGTTCCCTCACTTATCGCAGGTATTACATTCTAGACCTCCCCACAATAGGTGAAAATCCACGAAGTAGGAACCTTACATTTATTTTAGTATTTATATATATTTTAAGGCTTTATAAACCCTTCCCACACACTTATAAACTGTTCCCAGTCCCTTATTAACCTTTCCCACTCTCTTATTAACCTTTTCCACACTTTTATAAACACTACTTATGTTCTTAAACATATCTTACACTCTTAAACCTACGTAAGTTTAACATGTATACAGTACCACAAAATCCTGTGATATAGTGAAAAATCCGCAATGAATAAATATATTTAAAAAAATCCGGCGATACTGTGAGGCTACGATAAGTGAACCGCGATATAGAGAGGGACTACTGTATAGCAAATATAAGACAACTGGCGTAGCATGAGTTCTATGGGATTCTTTAATTTTCAGGAAAGAAGGAAGCTGGGCCTCTTCTTTTGTAGTGGAAAACAGGTCCTTAATTTGTTTTATTATTATTTTGTCCAGCAAGCTTCCTTTCTTTTGGTGATAGACTCTGTCCTCATAGCCTTGAGGGTATGCACATGGCCAAGGGGCCAAGGCTTGGCCAATCATAGCACCTCATTTTTTCTGGACACTGTAAATGGTTCAGAGGACATGAGATGCAAAAAGAGCGAGTGTCTGGAGAAATCAGAGGGATGAGAGAAGTGTGCAAATACCTTCTGCAGAGTACCTTATTTTTAATAAAATTTGCTGGAGATCCTTGACTGTTATCCCATATTCATTTTCCTCTTCTTCATTAGCAACAGAACCCACATAAACTACGTTTTCCATTCTCCTTTGAAGACAGGTGTGACCAATAGACTCACCTAAGACAGTGGGATGTGAGTGAAATTGTTGAATGCCATTTCTACAATATGATCTTAAGCCATTAGTCATGTGCTTCTCCATTGTCCTTTCTCTGTTCCTGGAAAGCAAATGTGTCAGTGATTCAGCTTTAATCTTTAGATGAGAACAACACCTTAGAAAATGAACACCTTAGGTAAACTAGGAAAGAAATAGATTTTTACAGTGAAGTCACTCACTGGAAACACTGTGTGTGGATGTGGTGGTAGATTGTAAAGTCAATGCAGAAGATAAAAGTCAATATATGTTCAGCCATAAAAAGGAATGAGGTACTGATTCATGTTATAACACGGAGGTACCTTGAACACATTATGCTAAGTGAAAGAGATCAAACACAGAGTCACATACTGCATGATACTAAATGCTCAGGATAGATATATCTATTGAGACAGTAAATTTGTTATTGCCAGGGTGGAGAGTGACTGGTAATGGGTACTAGGCTTTCTTGGTGGTGATGAAAATGTTCTGGAATTAGACAGTAGTAATGGTGTACAACTTTCTGAATATACTAGAAACCACTGAAATGTATACTTAAAAAGGGGGAATTTGATGGTATGTGAATTATATCTCAAAAAATCCATTTAAGCTAAATTGCCCTTGAAAATCTTTCTTAAAGACTCTAATACAGCTAGTTTTACCTTTAGTGTAAAAAATAAATTGCCTTTTTAACTTTTAGTTGAGACCTAGATAAAGTAGTATGCTTCCATTTAGAAGTTATATGTCTTATAACTCGAGTCATACTTAGTTTTATGAGATTCTTATAAAATGCAAGGGATTGAGATGAGAAATATTCAAAAGGGAATATATGTACCCCTGGGGACACAAGAAAAATTTCCAAGAGGTGCTCAGGTACAGCTAATTTTAAGAAAATTAATTTCCAACCTTCAACATGCAGGTATTATCTTTTCTAAATTGATCTGTGGCTAAAGCTGCATGTCATTATGTCCTATAGTCCTTTCCTGTCTCCCATTTTTCAAAAGTCGTACCTGTCACCTGTCATAAATTTTTACCACGGTAAAAGCCTCAGGGGTGCCAAACAATCTGATAATTTGAGTTACTGATGTTGGAGAAATCTTCTTTACATCAAGAAGCATTGCATTTTTTCCTTGCCTTATACTTTTGGCATATAATTCAGAAGGAATTCAAACAATTCAGTAACACCATAGAAAAATTCATTTCATTCTCTTCTAGAAATGGGAGCCAGTTCAGGTCTCAGTAGGTACATAATTACTTGCTTCCTGCACCTCCATCACATTGCAGCAGAGGGTAAAAAAGAAGCGGTTGCGGAGAAACGACTCCAACCTTTGCAGGCACACCCTTTCCTTGCGACCAACAAAAATGCAGTAGCGTAGACGTTTCCCTTACACTTGTGTTAATTGCAGGACACACAAGAGCGCACATTTCGGTTCACCGGTTGAGTCCACGTTCATGGCAGTCTGTTTCTAAAAGGCAGTATGTGTTCAGACGATACATGGCCTGGGCAGGCCAGCTGTAGAGGAGCCCTCAAATACCAGGGCTGTGTGTGTGTGTGTGTGTGTGTGTGTGTGTGTGTGTGTGTGTGTGTGGAAGGAGGAGCAGCACACACTCCCTAGTGAGCAGGTGCACCTAGCCACTCCACCGGGAGCATGGGAATGGCAGAGCAAGCAAGAAGCAGCGCGAACAGCCACTTCATTTGCCCACTGTTTCCCAGAGAGCCTTCGGAGTTATCGGCGTGGAAGGCGAGCAGGCAGGCTTCTTTCCTACTAGAACAGCATTCAGCTTCAGCGCGTGCCTGCCGCGTACCCTCCCACCTCGTAGGCTTTGCCAAGTAGCTGCTTGAAAACCCAGGCGTATGGTCACGTGCCTCCCCTGCCTGTCTCCGTCCACCACGATGGTAGCCCCGCTCCAGCCCCGCCCAGTGGGCGGGGCCTCCCGGTGGGAGGGACTACCGTCGCACCACTTCCGGCGCTAGTACCCCGACCGGCCTCCGTTGCTCTTCACTTCCCTCTCCGCCACTCTCTCTCAGTGCCCCTATCGCTGCCCTTACCACCGTCACGTGAGGGGCAAGCGCTGAGGCTGCTGGGACTAGTACTGCCGGTAGGTCAGGGTTCGGCCTCAATATGGCGGTTCCGGTCGGGCAGTGACCAGGGTTTTACCTTCGGAGGGGATAAGTGGAGATTGTCGGTGTCTCCACCTGATGGGTGGAATGTGAGGACGCCGTGGCAAGCGCCGAGGAGCGGCGGTGACGGGGAGGGGTCGGTGGTGTGTGCCCCGGGAGTCGAGGCGACGAAATCAGTCCCGTATATCGGTATCACGGCTTCATTGCGGGGCCCCGCCCGGCCGGGCTAGGCCGGCGGGCGGCGGCAGTAGCTGCTGCAGCCGCAGGATCAGTCTCTGAGAGCGGGCCAGAGGGCGGGTGCCGCCGCTGTTTGTGCCTCGGAGATGGCCCAGTGTGTACAATCAGTGCAAGAACTAATCCCGGACTCCTTCGTCCCCTGTGTCGCCGCGCTGTGCAGCGACGAAGCCGAGCGGCTCACTCGTCTCAATCACCTTAGCTTCGCGGAGTTGCTTAAGCCCTTCTCTCGCCTCACTTCCGAGGGTATGTGGTCTTCTCCCTTTTTCACCGAGCGTCCGCAAATCGGGGCTGGGAGAATAAGTTGGGGGCGGACAGGGAAGACGAGGGCCATGTTTACAAAACAGAGCGGGTGGAGTGTTCTCTGGGGTCGGGCCCCCTCGGCGTCTCCGGTGGTTGCAGGCGGGGGCGTCATAAATGAGGTTGTCAAGACAGCGCAGGCTATTCTCCAGTTTCTGTTGGCATTTATTTCTATCCCCGAACAAGCCGGACTGTTAGGTAGTTACTATAAAGAAAAACGTGAGCCCCAGAAAAGGGCGAAGAGACTGTTCTCAACAGCCAGCCATAGGGAGAGAAGTAGGACGTTGTGCTACAGGTAAGGATAGGACGGTGCAGCCTCTTAGAACGGTGAGGTCTTGGTAAAGAAGACAAATCAATCCCTGGGTGTTAAACTGGGCTTGGAGTTGTTTTGAACATTAGCCTTCCAGCTCATCTCTTTCTAAGCTTCTGTTTAGTTATTTTACCTAAAAATTTGTTTGAACATTTTTTGAGGTATATAATATTTTGCTTAACCTCTCAAGGGAATAATAAAGTATTAAAGAAGGGATAAAACCTGAAGCAGCCTTTGCCTAACAGATAAGAAAGAAAGTTACATGGAGTTACCTAGATTTATAAAAAAAGGAAAAGTCCTAAAATTTGGTTTTTCAGATAAAAATTAAATCAACAGTAGGAATGTGACTTTATTGAGGAGCTGCCTGTTTTTTTTTTCTCTAGCTTTAGAATCTTTATTAAGAAGAAATAAATGTAATAAAACATTTATGATTTAACCAATATGTCTTTACCTGTACTTTGAAAACAACGAAGCAAAGTATAGGTAAACGTCTTTAAGGTCTGGGTAAAATGAAGGGTTTTAATAAAGCTGTGCCAAGTGAACGACTGTGATACTTGGTTATCATGACTTCTGCACAAAAACAGTGCTGTGCCATAATTCATGTATTTATATGCCACAGGTGTGTATTCTTTGGGAAAATAGTTCCATTGTAAGTTCACTTTAGTATTTGGAGGAGAGAGGAAGCTGTGCAAAAAAACACAGTTTAGGAACTCTTGGATTTTCTTCAGCCTGTACCATAGCCAGCTTTTCCAGTGTTGTACTAAGTGGACAAGACATCTGACTGCCCTACATTCTTAAATTCTTTTAAAGATGTGTGTGCTCTTTCCTGCTTTGTTAATAAATAATAATGCTAATACCTGATACCTGTTTTATGTAGCTTTTCTCTTCTAGTCCTTATTGAATTCTGTGAGGTAGATACTGTTGTTATCATTTTACATTTGAGGACATTGAGGCAAAGAGATGTTCACTTGTACATCTTACATGTAGGAAAGATTTAAAAAACAGGCCATGTGACTTAAGTCTTTTTTCTCTCCTGGCACCATTTAGAATTACTTACACTAGACAGCAGTGCTATCCAGTAGAAATATAATGTGAGTCACATATATAATTTTAAGTTATTTAGTAACATGAAATAGGTGAAATTAGTGTTAATGATTGATTTTTTTAACCCACTATTTCCAAAATGTTATCATTTCAGTATGCATTCAGTATTAAAATTTAATTAGATATTTTTTATTTTTTATTGCTAGGTCTGAAGTTTGGTGTGCTTTTGCACTTATATTACATCCTAGTTTGAGCTAGACACATTTCAGGTGCTCAGTAGCCACATGTGGCTGGAGCCTCCTGTATTGGACAGTGCAGTGGATAGAGACTCAATTCTGATTTCCTTCTTTCTGTAGACTCTGAAAGATTTAGGAAAGGATTATGAATGGGACTTCTATGGCTAGGTAGAGAGTTAATGGAAAGATAGCCAGCAAGTCCCTGTTGAGGAGGGGGATGAGGTTAGAATTGTATGGGCAAAAGGTGTAAATTATGAATTATGAGTGGTCCGGGAACAGTGAGGAAACTTATCCATATTTGAGTACAGAAGAGTAAGGGAAAATGCCTAGATAAGGGAGGGTCTTGAATTCTAGGGAAGGGATTTTGGCTTTCATGTTGAATGGTAAATATATGGCAGTCTCAGATTCTTGAGCAAGGGTATGAAATTTTGGGAAAGGTAAGAGCTGATATAAGTTTTAAAGTTCAAGATGATTAGGATATGGATTATGGGTGGTGGCATTAAAAATTTGGCATTTAGACATTAGTACTTGGTTTCATTTTTGTGAAATATTTTAAAATTTATTGTAAAATATGTTTAAGGGATTAAAAAGAGGAATAGAATGCTTTTTTTAATGTAAATCTTGAGTATTTTCTGAGTGAGCTATTGAAAGTGGCAAATTGGACTGGAAAATGATCTTTAAAGGGTACTTAATGTCTCTAGTTTTAAGTTTCTTTAAAAAAGTGAGAAACATTTCATCAATCTTACCCACCATGTTGGTTTAACTAGGTAATTTACCTCCTACTTTTTCAAGTACGTACCAAACTTGGAATAAAATTTGTCAGCTTTACAAAATTTACATATATATGTTGTTTGTGTCATTTTTGTATAGGTTTGATTTTTTTTTCAGCAGTTGAGGTTTTCTCTATAAAGTTTTTGTGTTGGGTAAAAACATGACAGATATTTCATTTCTCAAAGTGTATTCCCTAGAACACTAGATGTGTTATAATGTTCCCTAAAAATGAATTTTGTGGTCAAATAAGTTTGCTTAATGTAACATGCATTTGTTTGGTAGAGTCACAGTGTCATTTAGCATATGAAAAGCCCTGGGAAGATCTGTTATAAAGAGGCTGTTTAAAAACTTAATCCAGTGTCTCCCAAATTTGTTTGAACATGGAATCAGTTTTTCAGAAACAACTCTTAACTTTCTTGAGGAAACAGTATTCCATGGAGCAGCACATACTGGGAAATCGTCGTCGGCAGCCGTCCGTCTCGAGAGACGATGGTGTAGCTTCTTACGAGTCCATCTGCACCGCCGAGAATGGCTGTGCAGTCCGACTCGGGAGTGACACGGTATCTGTCTCCTCCCGTGTTGAATCGACATCTTGCGATGAAGCTACAGAGCCTGGGCAGGGTGATATGGAGGGTCTGCTGTTGCCCATGCAGCAGACCCCCCCCTCTCTTCGCAGCTGAAGGGTCCAAGGGAAAGACGGAGTCGATACAGCTTGGGTTCAGGTGCGCCGCAGGAGTTGCCGGTGTTGACTACAACGTCAAACCGCCTTAGGGACTCCGGCTCCGGATTTTCTGTCGGGGTTTACTCCCTTAGCCCTTCCCCTGAAGAGGTATGCCGCAAGGCAGCGGAGGTTTTTTGGGAAATATTACTTCATAATACTATATGCAAGATATTATATGGGAACCTGTAAAAGTAAGGTAATGGTAGATTTGAATTTCATTCTGAAATTGAGATGTTATACGATATGTTGTCACCTTTTGTGCTGTTTAGTTCAGAAGCTTTTGAATTTTTTGCATGTGATTTAAGAGCATTTCTCTTAATCATACTTCAGTGTATTACGTATTCTTTTGTTGTATAACAAATGATCCTAAAACTTAGCACCTTAAAAACATTTATTTCTCAGTTTCTCAGGAATCTGGGAGTGGCTTAGCTGGATACTTCTGGATCAGGGTCTATCTTGAGGTTGCAGTGAAGTTGTCAGCAAGAGCTACAGTCATCTGGGGCTGCCACATCTCACTTCCTCATTGGATGTTGGCCTGAGACCTCAGTTCTGTGCCTTGTGGGCCTGATCACAGGCTTCCTGACTGAGTATCCGCATGGTGTGGCAGCATCTTCCAGAGGGAGTGATCAGAGCGAGAACCCAGGATGGAAGCTGTACTCTTAAAACCTTATCTCAGAAGTGACACACTACTGCTTTTGCCATGTTCTGTTGGTCACACAAACCAACCCTGGGATGTGGGAGGAGGGTACACAAGTGTGTATAACAGGAAGTAGTGGGATCACTGGGGGGTTCTTTCAGAGGCCGGCTGTCACACTTATTAACTCTATTCTGGATTTATTAGTAGGATTACCCAACTGATAAGCCCACTCCGAATATAGGGAAAAACAAATATCCTTTTTTGTATTAACACTTAGAATACTAAAAGATAACTGGCTAATGTAAAAATTTGACAGAGGTTTAATACACACATGGCTACTTATGTTATTCAACAATTAAGAAACAACTTTAAGGAAAATGCTTGATTTTAAACATATCAGAAATTCACCATAGTATTTCCATGTTTTTTGGTTTCTCTTTTTCGTAGTTAGCCTAGCTGGAAAGTTTAATTAGGGAAAGTGTCCTGTGTATGTTTATTTGAATTAGAAAAAAAAATAAACAATTATGGAAGAATGAAGATAATACAAGAAACTACCACTACCCAGAACCAACAAATATTAACCTTCTTGTCATATTTGATTTGTGTCTTTTTCTTTCCTTTAAAAAGAACTCAAGCATAGATACAGTTGACATCTCTTTTCTACCTTTCCTTTGGTCCATTTCCTTCCTTCATTGGCAACCATTATACTGGAATTTGCATGTATTTTATTTGTATTTTTGTACATATGTTTATAATACAAGTGAACATATTCATTCCATATGTAGTTTTTTAAAACTATTTTTGTTTATGTTTTTAAATTAAAAATTTAGAAATCAATAGAGAACACAGGAAATTTAGGAAGATAATTTTTACAGTTGTAAATTTATTTAAAATATAGGCAGGCCTGAACTTAAAGATTTGGTATAAAGCTTTTTCCATTGAGACTAAAAGTGTCATTTAAAAAAAAAAAATTTTTTTTATGGGTAGGCACCCAAAGCCAGTTTTTCAGAGTTGCCTCTTATTTGTAGATGATGGTCCATGATGTCCTTGAGATAGTATGTGTTAATACCTGCTGCCTCCACCACCTCTTGACCACTTAACTATATAGTTTGTGTCAGTCATGGTCCTCAATGCCTACACTATTATATAACAATATCTCACCTAACTCTTTAAAATAACCCTGTGAAATAGGTGTTAACCACATGTTATAGGTGAGGAAATTGAAGAATGGAAAAGTTAAGAAGTTATTTAGGATAATCAGTAAGTGGTGGGTTGAGATTTAACATAAAGTCTGACTCCAAAATTGGGTCCTTAATATAGTAGGCTGCTCTAATACTACTATGGGAACTGCCTGATTATACTTATATGAAAAAATATGCTTACATTTCCTAATGTGCACTGTGGATACTGTTTTGTTATAATTTCCTAAGAACCTCTCTCTTGGCCTGAAGCTCTGAATCACTGGTTATAAATCCCATAGACTTGAGGCAAGGCTTGTAAGAGGGTAAATGCAGGAGATACTGGGATGGGAGAAGGGATTTGTATATTGATTTCTTTTTTATTTTTTTATTATTTATTTATTTATTTTTTTAGAGAAGTTTTAGGTTCACAGCAAAATTGAACAGAAAGTATAGAGAATTTCTGTATACCTTCAGTTCTAATATGTCCCCACTATCAATATCCCATATCTGAGTGGGCATTGATTTTTATGATAGAAAATTAGTGGCTGAGAATGCAGGCAGCACACTAGGGAAGTAGAGGAATCCTCAATGCAGCATTCAGTTCTCCTTTCTTCCCCTTCACTATTTTCAGTGTTGATATTGCAAACTTCACCCTGCCCTGGATCAGCCTTAGGGTTAGGTGAGAATTAAGAGATGTGGTATAGATGGTGGTTGATGCCTGGCAGCTCTAAACAGGAAGAAGGGAAGTACATACTGTAGGGACATGAACAGTGGCATTGTGGGAGAAGTTTAGACTGTCTGGCTAGTTCTTTCGGTTATAAGGGAATGTTGTAAGTCATTTGTGTTCAAAGACTGTTCTGCTTGGGATTTCTGGTTTCTGATTTGGTCATTTTTTTGTTGGTAAACCAGTAACCCAATTTTTTATTGTTGTTACAATTGGGTTATTATGAATAGTGTAGAATTAATTTCAAGGTTCTTTTTTTCTTTTAAAGTTCATATGAGAGATCCTAATAATCAGCTTCACATAATTAAAAATTTGAAGATAGCAGTAAGCAACATTGTCACCCAACCACCTCAGCCTGGGGCCATTCGGAAGCTTTTGAGTGATGTTGTTTCTGGCAGTCAACCTGCAGAAGGATTAGCAGCTAATGTGATTACAGCAGGAGATTATGACCTCAACATCAGTGGTATGTATTAAGGTTTACTATTTCTTTTAAAATGAATTTTTCTTTTTTAGAAGAAGTAATTCCGTGATTTGGAAATCATGCAACAAACACTTCAGTGCTTACTGAATGATAGATTGGGAACACATATATAAAAAAAACAGTGCTTTTAAGGAGGTTATAATCAAGTGAGCAAGCATTCAAACTATGAATTACATTATTTCATTTTATTTTTTCATAATAAAATTCTTTTAATAGTTCTACTTGTAAAGCATCTGCTCCATGAGGGCAGGAAATTTGGCTCTTTATTTTGTTTCTAGTACCTAAAGGAATGCCCAGAACATTTTTCTTGAATGAAAGAACTAACAGTAGATAAAACCAATATATTCTTTTGTGACATAAGTAATACTGTAATTAGTATTAGTGTTAAGTGGAGGGAATATTTATACTATATGAGTAAATATTTAAACTTTTCTGAGTGCTCCTTAATCTAATTTGAATAATAAATATTTTCATGCTAAGACTGGTAGGTGGAAATATATTAATATGTATAGTGAGCAGTATTTCTTGTGGTATGAAAAAGACTTAATAGAGGGACATGGGATAGATTTTTAGAGGGAAAAGATTAAAAATATATCATTTAATCAGGATATTTCAGCAGTCTAATGAATAATCTTTTTAGGTTAGTATAATTTATAATCTAATAATTTAACATATTTAAAATAATTGCATATTTAAAGATTTTCCTAAATATACAAAGAGAAATTCAGTGGTATGTTTTAAGTCATGAAGTTAGTTGGTTATACTTGTATAGTTAGAAATGTTTGTAGAATTATTTTGTTTTAAATGTTCATAATTTTTCTTCTATATATTTTAACTCCAGCAAGATAAGTTAACTTTGATAATTTTAAGTTTAGAATATTATGGTTATCTTTTCACACCAAAAGAATATGAATTTCAGGATATATATTTTGAGCAGTTCTTGGCATAATATATTTTAAGATGAGGCAAAATTTGGATTTTCTGGGAGAAAGTAGTGGAATTTGAACTGTTGTTTTCCTGTCATCAGTAGGAAATCAGTGTTGAAGTATCAACAGCTGTGAACAAATGCCAGAGTATTCCACGTTTTTTATATTACCATAGCCATTAGTTAATTGGATAACTTGAATAACTCATTTATTCAGACTTAGTTTCCTTCTTTGGAAACCAGAGAATTTGGCCAAATTCTTTCTTAAGGCCTCTCCTAGACCTTTAATCCTATGATTCAGTTTTATAGGGTCTTTAACATTTTTGTTATTCATGTAACAAATATTTATTGATTTCCTGTATGCTTTGAACTGAGAGGTAGAAATGATTAAGACTGTTGTATGAGTTTATAATCTGGTAAGGAGATAAACATGTAAATCAGTACTGTAATTATAGTACATTCTTCTTTACAATACCTTTTGATTACAATACATTGTATTAGGGATATGGCATATCCAATATGCCAAAGTGATAAGGGGGCACAGAGAGGGATTAATTATCATATTTTAAAAATAAATAAAACTATATTTTATACTGTGGATATCTTCCTAATTTCCAAAGCCCATAAATACCTTTTATTTTTAAAACAATTAAAATGATATGTGCTTTTAGACATAATGCTAAAAAGACTTACTATAAGGGAAAAAACAACAGTGAACTGCACCCTGTGACCCTGCCCCACCAGTTCTCTTAGTGGTTTCATCTGATGTTTATTTTGTGTTTCTAAGTAATATTTTTATATGGCTATGACTTAATTTTAAATTTATTCATTGTTTTCTTATTTTAATTGATGAAGGTTTAGCTTAATTACAGTAGTCCCTCTCTATATCGCGATTCACTTATCATGGCCTCACTGTACTGCGGGATTTTTCTAAATACTGTATTTAATTATTTATTGCGGATTTTTCGCTATATCGCAGGATATTGTGGTACTGTATACGTATGTTGTTAAAGTTACATAGGTTTAAGAGTGTAGAATATGTTTAAGAATATAAGTAGTGTTTATAAAAGTGTGGGAAAGGTTAATAAGGGACTGAAAACAGTTTATAAGTGTGTGGGAAGGGTTTATAACGCCTTAAAATATATATAAATACTAAAATAAATGTAAGGTTCCTACTTGCGGATTTTCACCTGTCGCGGGGGTTGTCTAGAACGTAATACCCGCGATAAGTGAGGCAACACTGTATTCCTTTTCCTCCTTTCCCCATCTCTATTGCAGTTTTCATAATTTTTGGTTACTAGTCACTATTTTCGTTATCATGACTAAATATTACTCACTTTTTCATTGCTGAGTAAAGTATTGGGCTTTCAGTCTGTTTTTACACAGCACTGCATTTATTTATTTATTATTTTTAGAGAGATGAGATGGGCAGGGAGGGAGAAAAAGAGGGAGATAAATGATATTCAAGAGGTATATCCACAGGTTGCCTTTTGCACGCCCCCAGCTGGGAACCTGGCCGGCAACCCAGGCATGTGCCCTGATGGGGAATGGAACCAGCGACCTTTCAGTATGCAGGCCGCCGCTCAGTCCGCTGAGCCACACCATACATGGCTGCACTTTTTTTTTTCCCCTCAAGACTCGTAATTGCCTTTTTAAAAACAACTTGCTCAGAGTTCTTTGTATCTCTTTATCTAATCTCACAGACTTCCAGTAGCCTCTTATTAAGACTTTCTGCTTGACAGATTGTAGTGGAAAAACCTCAGTCTTCCCCCTTCTGTACAGGGAAAACCCTCTTTGCCTTGATGTCCCAGTTGAATCCACTCCTCACCCCTACTTGTGACAACCCAAAGCATCTCCAGACATTGCTAAATGTTTCCTGGGGGTCAAAATCCTGTCATTTGAGAACCAGTGTTCTGAAATGATATTTATGAAAAGGAGCTGCTTATGACAACATGACTAATGGCAGGGGACACAAAACTTTAGTTCTAAAATCTTTTTACTCATGTTAAGTAATATTTAAAGCATTAATAGGTAAGTTAGTTTTGGGATTTTTGTGTAGGTTTGGTAATAAATCAATTTTATTTTTCCAAATATATGTACTCCCATGTATGAATATATTTGTGTATATGGCTTTATTTATATATAAATAAGTCATACATCATAATGTGTCTATCAAAACAGGTGAAAATGGCTTTGTTTGTATGTTTAAGCACAAGTTAAAAATGCTTGCTTATTGCTAGGAATTACTATCTTATGCCTTGAAAGAATATGGACTTGAAATTTTTGTCTGTTGTTAACTGAATCTATTAAGAAATTTGAACTGTTTTATTTATGGTTAATTTTAGCTACTACTCCATGGTTTGAGTCCTACAGAGAGACTTTTCTTCAGTCGATGCCAGCATCAGATCATGAATTTCTGAACCACTATTTAGCATGTATCCTTTGACCATTATGTTCTTGTAAAATCAAATGTTTTGAAAGTTACTAATTTCAGAAATAGTTATATGAAGGCAAAATTGTTGAAAGGATATAGAGAACGGAGAAACTTTTTTTATTGATGATGCTTCAAGTTTTCATTATTGTTGTTTTGTTAAGTGGCGTCTTAGATACAGGATTTGTGTAATAAATTAATTTTTGATTACAAAGTAAGAATACTGAGGGTTTATTTACTGTTTTTATTTTCCAACTCTAATAGTTCATGCTTAGTAAGTTTTTAAGCCATTTTAGAAAGAGAAAATAAAGACTGCCAGTATTGACTGCTTGTTACGATTGCCTTGAAGTTAATTGCTTTTGCAAAAGCTCCTGTTTACAACAGTTTTCTGGTTTTTAACCTGTTTTATAGGTGCTAACTTCTTTGACAGTTAATGGTTTTTTAAATGAGGTTACAGAGAAAAGAGGTAGGATAGAGTGTGAAACTGCAGGGTATTGGAATGGAGGGGAGAAAGAGTCAGCAGAATTGTTTGATATGCTAATAGTTGTATAATTTTGGTATTATCCATTTTTCTTTTCATGAATTTCCATATTGATATGTAAATGACCTAAAAACTCAACAAAAAATCTTTTAAGATTTAGAACCTTGAATTACTTAGAAGCGCTGGAGAAATTATTTTGTGCTTGCTGTGAAAACCTATGAAATCAGAATTTTTTTAGCTCAGAAAATGTCTTAGTTTAATAGGATAATTTTATCATTAGTGATAAGTGATAATTACCTTAATAATATGGTTTACAAGGTATGTTGGTAGCATCGTCCAGTGAAGCTGACCCTGTGGAACAGTTTTCAAAGTTGTCACAAGAACAGCATCGAATTCAGCACAACAGTGACTATTCCTACCCCAAGTGGTTTATACCAAATACACTTAAATATTATGTACTTTTACATGATGTAAGTGCAGGAGATGAACAGAGGTAAGCTTTCCATTTTTAATTAAGAACTTTTTTAAAATAAATGATTTAACTTTAATTTGGGCATGGCTTGTTTAAATTTTAGATATACTTTTCATCTAAGAAAGTAAAAATTTATTAATAACACATTTAACTGTATCTTTTATTTCAGAGTTATATTCAGTAGCAGAGTCATTTTATGTTCGATTGTGTATACTTACCCAAACTTTTCTTCACTATAAATCTGTTAGTACAATCTTTGTACAAAAGGGCTTGCCATTTTATACCTGTATGTCTAAGGTGTTATTTCTTACTTTATATAAAATTATTTCTTATATTTTCTCTTTTCTCCTTCCCAGTTTTCCTGTAACTTTTCACTTCCTGGCTTAAAGGCTTAGAGGCACTTCATTTTCACTCTTCACTTTTTTGTCACTTTAAATTTTTAGCCTTGATGTTTGTCACAATCTCAAGAACATCCAGACATTTCTTTTTTATGTTTCCTTTAATATTCATTATTAATAATTTGCGGTAGTCCCTTTATCTTTAAATAAGTGAACAACTTATCTTTAAAAATAAGTTCTTGAAAAATAAGATAACTTTAAAAGCAACTTTACTCTAAATGCTTTTGTGTTTACTTTGACTTTTGGTTCAAGATGTGTATCATCAAATTAATCTGTTTCACACTTTTCTGGTGTCTCAGTGACATTTACAATATGCAATTAAATAATTCTTCCCCTTGTTTGGAGTACAAAGTACCTTTTAAATAAACTTTTCTCTATAAAACCAAAGAATTATTTTGAGAATTACTAATCTTTAGGAATCTGTGCAATCATAAATAGTCTACAGCCTGTAGGATAATGAAAATAAATAATTTGAACTGGCTATTAAAATTAGTTTTTATCAGTTGAATATGTTATATATCTTCTAAGATATTTAATTAGTAATTTAAGTATTAGATTAGTGATTCTTATGTTTACCAGTTTCATTGGTAAAGTGAACAGAAGTTTAGTTTATTGTACTTGAGTGTATGTTCATACTCATATACTCATTTGTGTTTATACAAAATCATAACTATTTCCCTTATCTAGCCTTAATTTTATAATATATAATATGATTTAATTGTGTACTAGATTTGTTATTCCTATAGTGTTAGCAATTTGAATATAAGGTGTTACAGGTTTTTTCTTTTTGCACTAAGTGGCTGATTGATTTTAAAAAATACCTATTTAAACTAGATTAGCTCTAAATACCAAAATTTCATTTTCCACCACAATGTAATGTTTGCTTCTTGGGCTGTTTTATCATTTGAATTATGTTATTTCCCACCAACTAGAAATTTTCATTATTTTAAAGTATAGAAATCAAAATGCTTTTTGTTACATCTGATATGTAGCTCATAGATATCGCTATTATAAATTTTGCAAGAAAAATGAGTAGATTTTATGTAATAAATATTGTGGCAGTTCTTCTTGAGTTTTCTCTCTCCTTTCCTTCCTCTGTACTGTGTTTCTTTGGAGGCAGCTAAATGAAGGGAAAACTGGCAGTAAAAAATGTCTTACAAGTTTTTGGGTGCTATATTTTTCTATTTTAACACTTATGTTTTTTGAAAAATGTCTGTTCTCTAAGACAGAATTTCCCAAAGTCATTTTTCCTGAAATCCTCACAGTTGAAAGAGTTACTGATTTGTAAGTTTGCAGCTGCTCTTTGGAAGTTCATAGTTCACAGTAGAAAATGGAAGACTCAGTGATGGTTTGCTGTAAAGAAACTGACTTTCTTTTCCGTCATTCCTCAAACTAGTTTGACCACCAGAACGCTCTTTGAATAACATAGGAATAGCTTGCAAAATTTTATTCCATGAAACACACATTGGAAAGCCTGCTTTATCCAAACTAGCTAAATTTCAGTTAAGATCATGATCTTTGTTTTCATTTAAAAATTATTCTAATTTTCAGTTCTGCGTTTTGGGGGGGATAATGTTTGCAATATTTTTGTATTAGTATCTTTTGTTGCCTAAGGTCTGTTCCCCACTTACTACAAAGTTCTTTTTCATTTCTAAATTTAGAGCTGAATCCATTTATGAAGAAATGAAACAGAAATATGGAACTCAGGGTTGCTATTTACTTAAAATTAATTCTCGAACATCTAATCGAGCATCAGATGAACAGATACCAGATCCTTGGAGTCAGTATCTTCAGAAAAATAGTATTCAAAACCAGGTATTTGTACAAAACAATAATGAAGCAAACCACAAAAGCTGTATTTCAGTTTTATGGTATAATGTTATTGCTGTAGAATTTTTTATGTCTTGGTTTAACTAGCAGAATTAATGATATTTATTTTGGAATCTGTCTGGTTTTCATCCGTCATCATGTGAGCTTTTAAGTCAGTGGTTTAAAAGCAGTTTTTAACTAATAATAATCCCCTATCTGTACTCCTTTCAGGTACATAATATCAGTGTTAATTGATCTTTTTTCTTAAAAGATGAAAAGTGAATTGCACATTAAAAATTGAATTAAATTGGCTAGACAATGTGAAGGATAGAAATTTTGACCTGTACATATAAATCATTATGAGTGCTTACAGTCAATTCTTTTTTTTAAAAAAATTGTTTATTTTATTTTTAGAGAGAGGGGGAAGGAAAAGAGAGGGAGAGAAACATCACTGTGTGGTTGCCTCTCACTTGCACCCCCAACTGGGGACCTGACGTGCAACCTAGTCATGTGCCCTGAAAGGGAATCGAACCAGTGACAGTTGGCTCGGAGGCTGACGCTCAGTCCACTGAGCCACAGCAGCCAGGGCTTACAGTCAATTATTCACATGCTCTGGGATTGCCTTCCTTCATTTTCATCATGCTGTTCTCATGGCCACTTTTGGAGCTCATTCTTTGTTACGTGGGTCGGCTTTTTTCCCTAATGTTCCTCTGATTTCCTTGCCTTCTGAATTTTCAGGCAGTGTTGTTTCTTCCTAATTTATTTTCTTAATCTAGAGTTCTAGACTAATGTTAACTGTTGTCTGTTGGCTAAAATGGGTTGGTGTATAGTTTCACACTGTTAAACTTTTAAGATAGCATTGTGTGCTACTTAGTAGTAGTCAAATGACAAGTTCCTAAGATTAGTTCAGATAATCGAGTTGACTTTTTGTTTAAAAGTAGGATTTCTTAAGTAAATGGAAAATATATTTATATTTTGTACAATTAAACTACATTATGTACTCTTTATGTGATATTTTAAAAAATGCCAGTTATAGTTTATATAACTTTTGATATTCTATAAATAATTAATATTCTGTTTATTTGCCTTAGTTTTCTATCATATATCAGTAGAAAATGAGAAAATAAAAGCAGTTGGATGTGAAGGGGCTCTTTTTAAAATGGTCCTTCAGGGCCACACTCAGAATAGGCACAGTATTGAAATATTCATTTTAGAGCCCAGCTGTCTAAGGTTGGGAAGAGCAATATAAGTCAGATTGTTCAGTTTGAGAACTTTTAACAGAAGACCAGAAGTAGCAACAATTTTGTAGCTTATAACTCTAGAAGCCCAGGATTGGAGGATAGTTGAAAGGTTATCAAATCCAACCCCTGTTTTCTAATGCTTTAATTTCCTTTGAACCTATGAATGACCTCATCTAGTGACAGTACACATTACCTTCTCAGGTGACACTTTCCATGTCTGAATAGCTTGAGGATCATCCCCAAATTTGCTCTCTTTGTTTGTACTCATTAGTCCTGTGAGGACTGCATCAATTTTCTGTTAAAACAACTTTCAAAACATAGGAGGATGGCACTCATCTCTTTTTATATTTTTCCAAGCTAAATATACCCAGTTTTTTTCAATTTTTTTTTTCAGTGTTGGTTTCAGACTGTTTCTTGTCATGATCACTTTGCTTTTATTAAGTTCTAGTTTATATATTTTCCTTGAAGGTATGGCACTTGGAATAATACCTCATACTTACTGGTCTCATGGACCAGTCTGGGTATTTTTAGTTTGTTTCCTTTGTTGACTGAGAAACCAGTGCTTTTGTACAAATGAACATTGTATTGGATATTTTTCCAAAATGTTTTGATATATTCAGTATGCACTGCAATATACTAGCACTGGGTCCATGAACAGGAGATTCCATGCCATCTTTCTTTTTCACCCCCCTGGCTTTACTCTAGAGTCCATCTCTCTTGCCATTATTCCTTACTTAAGACACATAGACAGATATTCATAATCGGTATATACCTGTGACATATAAACAGATAAATTGAGATAGAGATAATTTGAATTCAGAAGAATTAGAGCAGTAGATTGAATGTGAAAGGGAATTTAAGAATACAGTAGTTATGAGCTGGAGTGCTAGAAAAAAGATATGTGGAAAATGTTAAGAATTTGGAGGATTGGAAGAAAAAGAGTCTTGCTGAAGCAAATCATTGAGATTTCCAGTTAGCAGAGCAACCATACTATTTGATGGATTTAGTGTTATCTTAAACATGATTAAATATATATGCTAATGCTTTTTATTTTGTTTTGATAGGAATCATATGAAGATGGCCCTTGTACTGTAACTTCAAATAAGAATTCTGATAGTAACTTGCTTTCATTGGATGGATTAGATAACGAAATCAAAGGTCTTGATATACTTTCTCTAAATTTCTCTTGATTGAAAACATGTGCTGTTGTTAAAGCATGCTAAACTTTTAGATTAAAGATGAGGGAAATTTTCATAATAAAAAATACAACAGACAGGTTAGCTTTATTTGACACTTAAAATCTGTTTTTAATATTAGTAATACATTAAGAAATTTTTTTTTTGTATGAGGCAAGGGAAGATGTGATGTGCAGCATGAAGTATTTTCAAAATTCACATGATTTCATTTTTGTATTTTAAATTATGGTTTTGGTAGTAGGGGTAGCTGAAAAATTTTTAATTATAATTTTTCTTATTGTTTAGTTGTGCTATTTGAAAGTAAATCTTTATATTTAAAGTTTTTAAAAATATTTACATGAATTTTGAAATTTCTATTATGTGTAACAAGTATTAACCCAAGGCTTATAGTTTTAAAGAGGAAAAGGCTAAAGTTATTGTATCATAGACATCTAAGATATAAAGAAAAATAAAGGATTCCAACATTCTTTTTTTCTTTAGCAGTGTGGTAGTGATATTGTTGCATTCTGAGAGTAAAAGAAAGATCTCTTTTTCAGTAGATGGCTTACCGAATAACTTTAGAGCTCACCCACTTCAGTTGGACCCATCCTGTGACCCTTCCAACAGCATTGAGGGCCCAGAACATGTAAAATCTGCTTCATCATTACATGAAACAAAGAAAGCAAATACTGGAATAATTCATGGTGCACGTTTAACCCTTATTGATCATGATAGAATTCGACAGTTTATACAAGAATTCACATTTCGAGGCCTTTTGCCACATATAGAGAAAACAATTCGGCAATTAAATGATCAGGTAAGATTTAATTTTTTAGATAAGTATTTTTAAAATTTCAGTAAATAGTAAACTTGAGAATATAGTAATATAAGTTGAAGTTCTTTTAAAAGAGAGTCCAGTGTTAGAATTTACTATCATTACTAGCTCTAATGAAATTCTATTAAATCTTAAAAAAGTCTTATTTATTTTTACTGGGGATTTTGCCAGCATAATAGACAGTTGTTAAAAAATAATTCAGTGTTGTTAAAATGCACATTTGCTTACTATTAATACTTTTTACTTATTTAGATTTTTTATTTTGTATTTTAAAAGAAAAATATTAAACTCTTATATTTGTCAACATATTTAATCTTTTAGCTAATATCAAGAAAAGGTTTGAGTCGATCTCTATTTTCTGCAACTAAAAAATGGTTTAGTGGCAGTAAAGTTCCAGAAAAGAGCATTAATGAGCTGAAAAATACATCTGGATTGCTGTGAGTAAAATATTGTCTTTTTGTTTTTCTTGTGTTTAACTCTGACTAGTATTTGACTATATGATGTCCTGTAAAAAATGTCTGTTTCTTCACTTTCTTACTTTCATATTGGTCAATAGTCAGACAGATAAGAAGAGTGACTATAGGTAAATTACATAAATTTAAAATATTTTTTAAGTAACTGTATATCCAAAAATAAGGGAAGTAGCTAGAAAAGTCACTTTACTTTGGTTCTGTTTCCCTATTTGTAAAAAGATGGAGTTAGATTAGGTGTTCATTAATTATTCATCTATGGTAAATTTGTGGTCTTGTGATTCTAAGAGAGCCTATATTTAGAAAATTTTCTTTATTATAAAATTCTCTTTTAAAGGAAAGTAAAATTAACGCATTTTGGATTTTGTTTTTCCTGGTTATGTATAAAACTGGAATTAACCATTTACATCATAATTTGACCATGGATAAGGTGCTTGCCTGTTGTTGAGGTTCTCAGTATAGGTGTATAAATTATATAAATATAGATATAACTTTTTCCAGATATCTTTGAGACATATCCTTGAAGGTAGAATTTTTGTAAACAGAATCAGTTTTCCTCATGTTCTGGGCAGTGAAGCAGCTGTTAAACATTTTATACTATATAATGGTTTAGCGTTCATAAATCACAAATTACTTTCTTAACTTATTTTGTCTTTATAGGTATCCACCAGAAGCACCAGAGCTTCAAATCAGGAAAATGGCTGACTTATGTTTCTTGGTGCAGCATTATGATCTGGCTTACAGTTGTTACCATACTGCAAAGAAGGATTTTCTTAATGATCAAGCAATGCTTTATGCAGCTGGTGCCTTGGTCAGTATTCTATATATTATAATTTATTTCTTCTACCATAAGGTGATATAGAAATTTCTCTTTGTGAAATGGAAAACAAAATACCTATGGAAAAAGTTGTATTTAAAGGGCATGCAGTGCTTTACAGATTTTGAATTAGGTTAGCTGAATTGATGGTTTTTCGTCAAACTAGTGCATTTAAACATGGTTATAGATTAGCTTTGATTAGTACCTGCTAATTTTTATGTGTTTTCAAATTTTAATTTGAATTTCAGTTACTATAGTCTTAAGTGTAAAGTTTTTTTTTAGAAGATGCTTTAAGACTTCTTGAAACATTTTTTATTTACTAGGTCTTTTTTAATCTGTCCATATTTTCTTTTTCAAGATTTTATTTAATTATTTTTAGAGAGAGGGAAAGGGCAGGAGATAGAGAGGGAGAGAAACATCACTGTGTGAGAGGAACATTGGTTGCTTCTCACATGCTCCCAACTGGGGACCTGGTCCACAACCTTGGCATGTGCCCCTACCCAGAATTTAACCAGTGACCTTTTGGTTCACAGGCTGGCGCTCAGTCCACTAAGCCACACCAGCCAGGCTTGAAAGGTCTTTTAAAATTGTTTGAAACATGTTTTTCCTGATATAAGACTACATATTGGTTATGAACATATACTTTGGCGTAAGACAGATTGTTCTCTTATGCAAATTACTGAGTATTTCTAAGCTTCAGTTTTTTTGTTTGTATAATGTAAATCCTAATGGCATAGTATTAGATATGGTATAAGTCATATAAGATTCTTAGTATACTGCCTTATCAATAATAAGCTGTCTGAGAGCATTGGCTGTGTTAGTTTTTGTAATGGATGTGTTAACCTAGGTGTTTCAGAATTTTCTGTACTTGTTGATAAAACCTTTTAGTATTTTTGAGGAGTTATAAATATATGTGTAATCTGCTTTCTGTGCCTAGAAAAGAGTAAAATGAGCACTGTAACTTTCTACTTAATCTCCTTTAAATCATGTAAGCTTATAAACAGAAGTGTGAAGAGTAAAATGTATAAGAAATCTGAATACTCCATTGGGTATTTATGTACATAATTGATTGCTCTGTTTACATTTTTTAATACTTTGTATATATACAACTAAAATGGATAACTTAGAAATGTGAAGCTAAAATAGCAAAATTATATTACTCTTCTTTTTTGTTTCTGTAATTTCAATGGAAAAGTCAACTAACTTTTTAACCATCTTGTTCAGGAACGGAAAATATGCTGTGTTCAAGTGTTTGAAAAATTATATGAGCTGTTCTTGGTTAGACATTCTCTGATCTTTAATTATAGTCATCTAATGTAATATAATATGAAATCACACATATTTAACATTATTTCATTAATACCTTATAACATAGACATAAATTTACAGTTATTAAGTTTTACATAATATACCTGCAAATTGAATGTTTGTATATAGGTAAAATCTTCTAAAAGTATGGCAGAAAATTTCTATGGTTTTATGGCACTTGAGCTTTTTTATTTTTATATTATGATAAATACTGCATTTAAGCCATTTAGATGAAGATATTAGTAGCAATTCTGTGAGAGAAAGTAGTTTAGCACTAGAAAATAAAGGCATATTTGCTATAAGATAATACACACATGTGAGAAAATCCTTGTAGTCTATAATGGCTGTCCTAAAATAATAGGCCTGGGGAGGAGGGACTAACAATCTCCATCTTTGTAACCAGAACACAAACAAAACCATAAATAGTAAATATTTTTTGTGCTGTATAGAGTGGGGCAAAAGTAGGTTTACAGTTGTGAGTACATGAAACAGTTTATTCTTGTATTATTATTAGTTATTGTATTTCATACACAAGTGTAAACCTACTTTTGCCTCACCTTGTGTAGTATTATGCTATATAGTCAATATATTTGATTTTTTATCCAATATAGAACCATATATAAATTTATGATGTATTTTAAAATATAAATTAGTTAAGAAAATGTGCTTCAGAGCTATAGAATATTTTGTCACATGGATATGACATAGTTTCATTAGATTTATTCAGTAAATTTTGGAGCAGACACTGGTGGGTGCTGATGATACAGAGATACTCTGAAACAGATATGGTACATATTGTCATGGAACTCTTGAGTGTATCAGGTTAATGGCTTTAGTTGTATCCCAGTTTTTAGATAATTAAGTTATTTTTGTATTTCGGTGTGTGTTTTTAAAAAAAGTTACAGAGAAATACATTTATTCATCCTAAAAGTAGATTGGCAGTAACAAGTTTTCTCCCTGAACTTATGAAGACTTTATTTAGTACTAGTTAAATTTTCATTAAAACTTGGTTTGTATGAGAGCGCAAATATGGACATAGTATATTTTACTAAGAAAACTAAGCCTGTATTTTAATCTTCTTTTCTAAGTTTTTTAGTACCATTGTATATTACTTGAATTATTAACTAAAGTTATAGACAAGAAAATGGGTTTTAAAAATGAAATAAAAAGACCTAGAAAATTGATGGTAGTATAGGTCTAAGAAATGGTTTTTGTGCATTTTGTTATAGTACAGGATATAAACTTGAGTGTGAAAATAATTGAAAATATATATAGTGCAAGGTGTTATGAACGCTTTTCATATTTTGATGCCAACAATTGGAAAGAGATGTATTTTATTTTGTCTTCTCTGTATGCTCCTATCAATAATCTGTTCCCTACTGACTGAGGAATAGGAAATAATAGGGAGGAAGGGTAACAGAAATCTTAAGCTGGACTTACCTGGTAGTTATATATGTCATAATTCAAAGTGTTTACTAGGTCTTCTTTATAATCTCATTTAAATACTGAATGACAGACTTCGGAATTTGACTAAAGAATTAAAAAATTAAAAGCGTATAAATGTATTTTAAGTCTGCATTAGGCTATGACATTTATACATATACATGTATAAAAATATCCCAGCAGATTTCATTGCAGTTTTCAGGTTTTCAGAATGCTAAATTATAACAATATTTCTCTCCTTTTGAAATAGTATAAATATCGTCTTTTCCTTTAGGAAATGGCAGCAGTGTCAGCTTTTCTTCAGCCGGGTGCACCTAGGCCCTACCCTGCACATTACATGGATACAGCAATCCAGACATACAGGGATATCTGCAAGTAGGTGACTACAATATTTATGTTCTTTCCATTTAGAAGTAAATTTGGCATTTATATTGTTATTGGATATAAATGATTCTTTGTTTTCTGCAAGCTCCCAAATCAAGTTAATATAGTCAGAGACAAAATGAGGTACTCTTTTAAAACTAGTGTTTTATTATGTTCTCCTTCCCTATTTTGTTTGGATTCATGGTTAGGAATTTGTTATATGTAGTGTTGAAGCTACATGTTATATTGAAGGTGACTTATATTGTGGGAACATCTAACTTGAACACTGTTAAGCCAGGAGTTAGCCATTTTGAACTTTCATTGTTAATGGGCAAAACAGAAACAATTAAATAATAGTCCAGACAAGAAAATGAGGAGTGTTTTGTACACATAGTGAGTTCTGTTAGAACTCATTATCTAAATGAGATTATGAACTGATCCAGAAGTAGTCAGGAAGTTTCCTGGGATGTTTGGGGAATAGAGCTTGAAAGAAAGGTGGTTGGGATTTGACAGAAAGACACTTCAGAAATTGTGATTGGAAAGAATAATGGTTTGGATGCAGCCTTACTGGAGAAATTGAATAGAGAGAGTCCTTGGCTAGCATAGGGGGGTTGAGAGTATGAAAAGTATTGAGTGATAAATTTGGAAAGATGGTTAGAGAGAAATCAGTGTGGAGAGCCTTAACACTCATTATTTTTTAAGCTGTAGTTGAGTTATGTAGTAAGTAGTAAATGGGGAGTTACTGAATATTTGAGTACAGTCTTGACAATAAAAATTGCTTTTCAGGAAGATTAATATAACTTCTCTATGTAGTATGTATGGATTGGATGATGAGTTGCAATTTTGTCTTTTATAATGTTGTTGAAGTGTAAATAGTACTAGTCATGATGTTATGTTTACTGCACAACACTAATAATAATAGTAAACATTTACTGAGTGTTCAGTGTTTGCCACTAAGCCAAAGTAATTTACATGCTTGTTTAATCTTAAGCCTATAAAATGGTGGGCACTATTATTACCCATACTTTACAGATGAGGAGACTGAAACTTAAATTTTAACTTGCACAAGGCATGCAGCTAATAAATGATGGAGCCAGTATCGAATTCTGCACGTCATAGCTTATGTAATTCATTTGAGGATAGATTTGGAGATTGTGGCAGGAGATACAGCCTCCTGTGAAAGTAAATTCAAAAGGTAGAAGAACTAGGAGAATGAGGTATCAGAGGAAGTCAGAGTAGGAAAAGAATTTCAAGAAGTTTGAACATTCTTTCTTTCTTGAAAAGGTGTTTTTTGATTTTTGTCTTCATGAAAGAGCATTTGGAAAGATGCACATGGAATGATGCAAAAGAAAGGGGTTAATACTTAGTGACCCAGATAGTCTTGGACATCGAGTATAGTCCTCTTGTCTCCAACAGAATATGTTATGCATTTACCTAATAATCTTCATTTTAAGTTACCATAATTGCTAAGATGTATCATGAATTTAATAGATATTTTGGGATAACAAGAAACACTATGTTAATTATATATGTCAATTTTAAGAAGCTCTCTGTCTCAGAAATATTAAGATGTAAATAAATTTTCTTAAAATACAGGAAATATCATACTACTTTTGCAATGCCCTCTTCTTCAAATGCCAGGTTCCACTTTTCTCAACTGATGAGAGATCCTGTTTATTCTCTGCTTTTAGGTAGGGGTTGTGTCATAGAAATACTTGAATCCTCAGCATTTCCACTGTCTGACACAGTGATTTTTTAAAGTGTTGCTTGAATTAAATTATTGAAGTCTTGGACTTTGTAGCCCTCTGACGTAATAACTGATGCATGGGGAAGTTGGTGTGGAATAAATAAGTGGATCAATAGTGTTAAGATTTAGAACTGAACATATTTGAGCATATAATATGTGAATAGGAGTTAGTCTTTTGTGTTCATTAAAACATTGTTAGAAATTCATAAACTTTCTTAAGAAAACCATAGTTTGTAGAAAGTTTATGGCAGATCTAGAGTACTTTTTGTAATTTTTGAAAGTAGCGAATTGTATTTTAAAAATATCACTGTTTAGAATGATCTTCAAGTTAGTAATTTTTGGTTGTAATTTTAAGGTCAAATGGTGTTTTTATATAAGGATTAGGAAGTGAAAAGAGAAAAACTTTCCTGTTGTTTCCCAACAAAAGGGTTCTATCTTGTAATTTCACAGTAAGATTGCTTTAATTTATTTTTATTACTTTCAAGAATAAATAATCCAATTCTAGATTATTGATGGTAGTCCACAGAGAAAAATCAAAGGTTTTGCTCAGGAATCAATCAGGTAACACTGGCCTTGTGCTATCTTTAACACATTGCGTACCGGGGTATTTAAATGCCTTTTAGAAATGATGAGAATTCTCGCCACCCGTATGCAATGTGTTAATTGAAACTTCTCAATGGTACTACCAAAGAAAAAAAAGTCTAAATATTTCTGCAAATGCCAGTAAAATGAAACACATATAACCAAGAGTTTGCAATAAGGAAGAAGAAATATGAGTGAAATGTTTGTATTAATTTATGTTCAAAGCAAGTTTTATTTGTTAACTAGCTGCTGGTTTAGAGATATCAGTTAAGTTTTAGCTTTTCGCATATAGGAAATGTGACTTGGCATTGTACTCTTACCGCAAAATTATACAATGAAATGTTTTGATGAGTTATGAGAATTCTTAGGAGTTAAAAAAAATCTTTTTGGTAAATGGAAAACAAGAACATGGATTTCTTTCTAATTGAAAATTAGAATTGGAAACTTCCGTTGAACAGATGGTTACTTTGATGTATTAAGATAATATTGTAGTACTAATTATATTTTTCTTGTCTTTATTTTTTTTTAGGAATATGGTATTGGCTGAAAGATGTGTATTGCTTAGTGCTGAAATCTTAAAAAGCCAAAGCAAATATTCAGAGGCTGCAGCTCTTCTAATACGGTTGACCAGCGAGGTACTGATACTGTGTAGTATTTGTTTTAATTAGTGTTATCTCGTAATTTTTCAAAGTATGTGTTTCTTTTTTGTTTTCTTTTTCTTTCTTTTTTTTTTTTTTTTTTTTTGGAGAGGGTGTGCCAAACAAAATTAGAAGGGAATCTCTCTTTGGGAATTTAATTTACAAGATGGCTACTTTAGTTATTTGTAACAAGCATGTGCATTATTCCTAATGTAAAATTGATACTTAAAAAAGTAATCACTCAGGAATTTTTAATCTTTTTTCACTAGTAGGAACTTAAAAAAAACCACCTAAGCATTAAAAAAATCTATATTATGAATATTTCAAAAGGGAGAAAAAGCAGTCCATTTAT
This sequence comes from Furipterus horrens, assembly GCF_987537825.1. Lineage (NCBI taxonomy): Eukaryota > Metazoa > Chordata > Mammalia > Chiroptera > Furipteridae > Furipterus > Furipterus horrens. Next base: position 31,122,814 of record NW_028327178.1, read on the forward strand.
AGTTGCTACTAAAGGTTGATAACATACATTATTAAGTTGCATTGCCTATACAGGCTTGTAAAGAATGGTAGTAATTGCTTTAAAAATATGGTTAAGGACACATTTTTAGGTGACCGCTTAAGAACAAAAGAACAAAATCAAACTCCTCCTTTGTTTGCTTCTTAAATGTTAATGTAATGTACACTATGGTTTTAGCCCTTGGATTGTTCTGTACTTTTCACTCCATACATTTTTGGGGGGTGATTTGTTCACAGTCATGATTTTCACTCAAATCTGTCTCCAGCCTTGACTTCTCCTTGAGTTTTAGATTTGTATGGCCAACTGCCTTTTAGACTTAACTACTTGGGTGTTTCCAGTGCAGCTTTAAGTTGACATACAATTAGTAACTTCATCAACTTTTTTACCTTATAGATTGTGATCTTAAATTGTCATAACCAGCTAGTTCCTCATTTGCTCAGGGCAGAAACTAGTTGAGATGCTCCCATATTCTCTTACCTGTCAGTAAAACAATTGGAGGGTGCTGGTAAACTTCTTAAATATGTGTTCTTTTCATAGCTCTCTCCCTCTCTTTAAAAAAATCCTAGCTACTGTTGTGGTTCATATCCTTAATGTTCTTCTCCTGGCCCTTTTCCTCTTTCTTCACCTCATTTACTAGTCCTGATATCAGTTATGTCCTTTCTGTAGTCATCCGCAGTACACCAAGTGGTCCTAAGTGTGTCTGTCATGCTCTCTCCTATAATACTGTAAGACCTGACCTGTCGTATCAGATTGGAAATTACATTTAAGCTGTTAGCTTTCAGGAGTAGGGGACTGTGTTGTTGTCCTCTATATTTTCATCCCTAGTGGGATTGTCACATGATATATGATTCACAGATGTTTTCTGAACTGAACCATTAGTTATTCTAAAAAGGTTTCTGTAAGATATAACTAATTAGGTTAAGAGATTATATTAAAATGTTGAATAATTGATGCATGAACACTAACCTATATGGACAGTTGCCAAACAAACTATTTGATGGGGCTGAATATAGGCGCTTGGGTGTGTTGATGGTCTGTATTATAATAAGTAATCTTAACTTGGGCTTGACTATGTTGCTGTGTTTTTCATCCTAGGGGTTATCAGTGAATGTAAAGGAATTTATGGTTTAGGAGCTTGAATAAAAAATATTTCCTTAGTGCAAATTCTTCTGTCTGCCTTGTAACCTTGTTATTTTATGTCATTGTTTTCACCTTTGTTTTTCCAACCGGAATGATTTATTTTGTCATGAAATTCTAGCAAACTTATCATTCTTATTTACTGCTTTGGGGTGATGTGTGGAGTCTTATTTCCCTAGAAACTGTGATTCTCGATGGTCTTAAAACTGCTATACATTTAAGATATATCTTTTAAGATAACCTGAAAATAAAGATTTCTAGGCATAATGTATATAAAATTATGTTAAATTTTAACTAATAATTTGTAGTTATTGTAGGAATATTAACTAGAAAGGCCATATAATATCATGGAAAGGTCACTTGTCTTGAGGATAGGTAACTAAGTTTTATACCTCTGACATTCAGGAATTGTGTTTCCTAGATTTTTTCTAATACCATTATAGCAAAAGACAGCTGTAAGGCCTGGGTGAAAAGAAGTGTACTTTGACTCTATATTTTGGATTGCCAGTTTATGGGCTAGTGGATCTTACTATGTTATGCCCTCGGAGTCTCAGGCAGAGCAACCCACCTTAATGACAAGGCTTGCCACATTCACCGCCACATAGGATCGTATGTCTGAATTTGATGTTTAAGACATGGTACTGTTCCTCTACTTGTGTCTGTGTTTCTGTGTTGAATATTTATTCTTGTCTTATAGCCATTTTTGTTTGTTACTGCATTTAAATACATCAAATCAGTTTCTCAGGGTTAGTAATGGCAGCAGTTTTTATAAATTTCTCCAGCTTGAAAGAAACTGTTTCTGTGTTAAATTGATCAGCTGAGAGCACCATTCCTGTTTACCTCACAGTTGTGCAAAGAAACATCCTTGAGATTTTATTTAGTTAAGTTTGTGTAGTTGGTGCCTTTATCAGCTGTGTTTTTATAGAAGTGTTTATTGAAGCTTCTAGCTTAGGTAATTTTTCTCCCTATATTTATCCTCATAATTTAATGTTGTCTTTTCAGCTTTTTAAAAAATTATCCCTTGGTTTTGAGCAAAGTTCATAGGCTGGAGATCTTGTTAAAGTGGTATCAGTTTTTTTCTTAGTTCCTTATAGAGACTTGTCATACCATAGATACGAATTACCAGAAAATAAAATTTTATTTTCAATTCATTCATAGCCTCTGCTTTCTCAATAAAACTATCCTGTGAAATTCTTTTATTATTATTTTCATCACACAGATGGCAGTTGTCATTGTTTTCAGGGCCTTCTTTTTTTTTCTTTTTTTTCTTTTATTCCATGGCATTAGGTTCCTCTCCGTGGTATTTTCTTTTTCTTTTTTTTTAAAAATTATGGTTTATTGATTATGCTATTAGAGTTGTCCTGATTTTTCCCTCAATGCCCCCCTCCAGCCAGCACCCCCATTCTCTCAGGCAGTCCTCCCACTGTTGTTTCTGTTCATGGGTCATGCATATAAGTTCTTTGGCTACTCCGTTTCCTATACTGTACTTTACATCCCCATGGCTATTCTGTAACTACCTATTTGTGCTTCTTAATCCCCTCACCTCTTCACCAGTTCCCCACACCTCCCTCCCATCTGGTAACCAACACTCTCTGTATCTGTGATTCTGTCTCTGTTCTTTTTGTTTACTTAGCTTGTTTTTTATATTCAATTGTTGATAGATTTGTATTTTTTGCCATTTTATTGTTCATAATTTTGTTTTCTTTTACTTAAATAAGTCCCTTTAACATTTTGTGTAATAATGGTTTGGTGATGGTGAACTCCCTTTAGTTTTTTCTTGTCTGGGAAGTGCTTTTTCTACCCTTTGATTCTAAATGATAGCTTTGCTGGGTAGAGCAATCTTGGCTGTAGGGTCCTGCTTTTCATGACTTTGGATATTTCTTGCCTGCAAAGTTTTTTTTTTTTTTTTTTGAGAAATCAGCTGACAGTCTTATGGGAATTCCTTTGTAGGTAACTAACTGCTTTTTTTTTGCTGCTTTTAAGATTCTTTCTTTAACTTTAGGCATTTTAATTATGCTGTGTCTTGGAGTAGATGTCTTTGCATCCATCTTGTTTGGGACTCTGTGTTTCCTGGACTTGCATGTCTATTTCCTTCACCAAATCAGGGAAGTTTTCTTCATTTTTTCAAATAGATTTTCAGTCTCTTGCTCTTTCTCTTCTCCTTCTGGCATCCTTTTGATGTAAATATTGGAACACTTGAAGTTGTCCCAGAGGCTGGTTACACTCCTTGTTTTTTTTTTTTTTTTTTGGATTCTTTTTTCTTCTTGTTCTGATTGGTTGTTTTGCTTCTTTATTTCCCAGCTCATGGATTTGATTCTCAGCTTCATCCACTCTACTGTTTTTCCCTGTAAATTGTTCTTTATTTCAGTTACTGTAAACTTCATTTCTGACTGAATCTTTTTTATGCTGTTGAGGTCCTAAGTTCCTTGAGCATCCTTATAACCAGTGTTTTGAACTCTGCATCTGATAGATTGCTTATCTCCATTTTGTTTTAGTACTTTTTCTTGAGTTTTGATTTGTTCTTTCATTTGGGATATGCTTCTTTGTCTCCTCATTTTGGCAGCCTTCCTGTCTTGATAGAGTGGCCTAATGTAGTACTTGCCCTATAGCGTCCAGTAGCACAGCCTCCCCTGTCACCAAAGTTGGGTACTTGAGGTATGTCTTCTCTCCTGTGGGCTGAGTACATCCTCCTCTTGTAGTTGAACCTTGATTGCTATTGGCAGGTCAATGGGAGGGATTTACCCAGGCTAGTAAGCTGCAAAGACTGGTTGTGACCAATGGCCACCAACCTTCACCCTCTGTGGAGGATTAGCTGTGCAGGGGCAGGGTGGTGGTGCTCTGATGTGGTCTGTAGCTCTCCACTTGATGCATAGGCTCTGGGGTTTCCTGGGTGGTGCAGGCCAAGGTCATCCCCCACCTGTGTTCTGTCTAGGGCCACCCCGCCGATAACTGCTGCTTGTGCTGGGCTTGGAGATTCCCAGGCAAAGCCAAGCTGTGAACCTAGGCTGGCTGCTGCTAGTGTTGGGCCTGGGGCCACTGTACAGGGGCTGGGGGCTCGATAAGGCTGGTTGTTGCTTGTTTGAGAGAATTTAGGAAATTGTGAAGTGTGAGCCATGTTCAGCCATTCATTTGGAAAAGCCACTGTTAATAGCTTGGGTGGATGAGTAAGTGGGGCAGGGTGGAGCCTCTGTGGATCTCCAGGGCAGGACAAACTGTTAGCCAAGTTGACGGAGTCTCCGTTATGACATTTGCCTGCTGGCTCTGTGGCTCTGTGGGGAAAGGGCTCAGAAAAGGGACAGTGGCAGTCCCCAGCTCTTACCTTGATATCAGCTAGACACTTCAGTTCTTCCCTGTATGCCTCTGGTCCTTTCTAGCTGCTACCCTGGTGCTGGAGCTCAGAGGGAGTGAGTCTGAGTAAGTGAGTCTGTGTGGGTTCTTTATTAAGAGGAGCTGCTTGGGACTCCAACAGTTTCTTCCACTGACTCAGTCCCTACTGATTTTTGCAGCCAGAAGTTATGGGGACTTATCTTCTGGCACTGGAACCCTGGGCTGGTGGGTCTGGTATGGGTTTGGGACCCCTTGGTCCTGAGATATCCCTTCCGAATTTTTATCCACCACAAATGAGTACGGGGTCAGCTTGTTCAGTGTCTCTGTGTCTTGCCCCTCCTCTCCAACCATTCTGGATGGATGTGTTTTCTATAATTCCATAGTTGTTGGACTTCAATTCAAATTGATTTCTGACAGTTCTGAGTGATGGTTGTTCTATAGTTTAGTTGTAATTTTGTTGTGGTTGTGTGAGGAGGCGAGCTCTGTTTACGCCTCCATCTTGACCGGAAGTCCTTGGGCCTTTGTTTGTTGTTTCAAAGCAACGGTTTTTCAACTTAGGTGTCACTGTAAGAGACAGGGCCTAACAAAGAACAGAGTTGCAATGGGAGATGAATGTAGGGTATTCAGATACGCAAATCGGTTTTTTTCTCAGACAATACTTTTCTGAATTACAAGAGTCAGTTTTTGCTTTAGCTAAATTATTTTGTGCCAGACTTCCAGGTCTCCTGAATTGGTCAGTCCTTGAGTGTTAAATTTGAGAATGTTGAGGGTTTACTGTGCTGGTTCTAAACTGGATTGTACATTAGAATAATTTATACACCATCAAAGATATCTATGGCATATTTCTTATACAATCATTGGAATGCCCAGGATTGCTGCCCATCCAAGTTTTGCAGTTTATGAAGCTTCATTGGCACTATTAAAAAATATATGTGTTTATACTGTGTGTGTGTGTTTGTGTGGTATGTGTGTGTGCATGCTAGGAATAAACTTAAGAAATTTATAGGATTGAAAGAAAAAATTGTGAAACTTCATTGAGAAATTTAAATAAAATTCCAAAATTGAAAAAGTAATTAGAGGGAATTACCTATTTCATATATTAAACTGTATTCTAAAGCTGTAGAAATTAAAACTGTTTACAGTGATAAGAATAGACAGAGTAAAGCACTAAATGAGAATTTAAATACTATGTGTGATTAGGTATCATTTAAGTTAGTGAGATGTGTCAGATAATTCACTGAATGGTACTGTAACATCTAACTAGCTGTTTGGGGTTAGATTCCTATCTTATTCATTACACGATAGTATATTGGACTGGCCAAAAAGTCTGTTTATTTTCACCCATAACTTTTGTTGATTTGGATATTTTGAGTATATTGGCTATCTCCTGTGTGATATAATGTTGATTGTTCTCAGTTAATGTCTCAGTTTGATTGCTATCAACTGCAACTGGTCTCCCTGACCATGGAGCATTGTTCAGTGAGAAATTTCCTGCATGAAACTCCACAAACCACTCTGACATGTTTGATGAGTCACAGCACCTGCTCCATACACTGCATAAATCATTTTATGCGTTCCAGATGCATTTTTTAAAAAAGTATATTGTATTGATTAAATTGTTACAATAGTTTCCATTTTTTTCCCCTTTGCTCCCTTCCACCCAGTACCCCCCCACCCCCCAGCAGTCCCACCCCACCTAGTTCATGTCCATGGGTTGTGCATACAAGCTCTCCAGCTTCACCCTTTCCCATATTATTCTTTTTTTTTTTATGATTATTAATTAATTATTTTAACAATAAAAAATAACAATCCCTCCCTCTCAGACTTAAGACCATTTATAATCTTATAAAGGATAATGGGCGAAGGTCTCGAGCTCCTCTAGCTGCTTCAAGCTGGACATGGTCATTGTCCTACCTACCCTTGGGTCCAGAAATCCCTAACAAGAGTGGGGGTGTGGAGGGGAGGGTGGCCTTCCCACATGGGGAAGGATCGTGCAGACTCCAGGTCAGTTGGCTGTCTCCGGGCAACGGCGTGCTTGGTTTAACAGGCTGGCATCCTTGTTGTATTCCAGCCACTTAGTTCAGCCACATCATTGAGTCTCAGGAGGCAGCAATGCAGACAGGATTAAGTGAGGCCTCTGGTTCAATTTTGCTCGTTTGTTTGTGTTGTTCATTAGCCTCCTGTAATAGGTGATAGCATAAGGTATTTTTCTTTTGTTGCCTAGCTTCTTTCACTAAGCATAATTCTCTCTACTTCCATCCATGTTGTTGCAAATGGTAGAAGTTCCTTCTTTCTTTCTGCTACATAGTACTCCATTGTGTAAATGTACCACAGTTTTTGACCCACTCATCTACAGATGGGCACTTAGGTTGTTTCCAGGACTTGGCTATTGTAAGTAGTGCTGCTATGAACTTCAGTTGCATTTTTACCTTTCTTGAAATAATAAAGCATAATATGCCAAAAACGTTGCTTATTTTCTTCCATCTTCAGTATTAAAATGGTTATACAAAAATTCACCAATTTTGATGTTTTTAAAAAAATGCACACTGATATGATGGTTGTCACAATACACTCTAACAAGATTGTTTTAAATGAAGTTAAAGACATCTGAGCACAACTAGAGTCGTCTTACGGAAAAAAACAAATGATCTTTTTGGCCAACCCAATAATCATAGCTGGATTAATTATAATGTGGAAAATAAAACCAGAAGAAAAAAAAAACCTATAAGAAACTATAGGAGAACATTTAAAAAAATCTGGTAATGATAACATCCTTTCTTAGTTTGATGCAGTATCCTGAAGTCATAAAGGCTTGACTACTAAAGAATAAAGCCTTTCATTTCAAAACTGGGAAATAATATTTGCAAATGTATGACAAAGGCCTGATACTGATTAAATGTACAAAGGGCTCTTAAAAAACATAATCGCAAAAAACCATTCACAAAAGGGTATAAACGGGCAATTCACAAAAAAAGTACAGACATTTAAACATAATAAAAGATGAACAGGCTTACATTAAAGAAATATATGTTGGAAAACATTGTCATTTTTCTTTTATTAAAAAGGTAAACATTTAAAAAATGATTTTGGACTGAGTAGAGTAGAAAAAAAAATACAGACTCAAAAATAGTATGGGTAGTATTTTTCATAGCAGTTTGGCTATATTGATTAGAATGAAGCATATACATAGCTTTCCTTAACTCTTCTACTTATAGAAATTTGTTTAATAAAAACATTTTTATAATTACTCAAATATGTTTAGAAGTTTATTGAAGAATTTTTTTGTAGCTACAAAAGTTTGAATATTAATCAATTGGAGAGTAAAAATTTTGGTACATTTATATAATGGAATGCAATGTGGCTTTAAAAGAAATGAGAGATGTAGGTGTTTTGGAAAGGCGTCCATGATCCAGAGTTTAAAAAACAAGAGTAAAGGATACTTCTGCATAATACCATTTATGCATTAAAAAATGTGTGTTTTTAAAAAAGACTTAACATAAGCACTCATACGATAATATATACATAAACTACACATATGAAATGTATATATGTGTAGCATATATGAGATTTTATATATATATCATATACACACACACTCACATACACACACATACATACCCTAAGCTGGCAAATTGGATGAGCCGTGGGATGGGAAAGAAAGATGTTCACTTTTTTTTTCTTCAAACATATAGTCTTTAAGAAAAGAAGTGTTTTAACTTTTTAAAAAGAAAATATTTTCCTGAAAAAATAAAGATGTTGCCCTGACTGGTGTGGCTCAGAGGGTTGGGCATCATCCTGCAAACCAAAAGGTTGCTGATTCAATTCCCAAACAGGGCACATTCCTTTGTTGTAGGCCAGGTCCTAGGTTGAGGGGCACGTGAGAGGCAACCAATTGATGTTTCTCTTGTGCATCGATGTTTCTCTTTCTCTCTTCCTCTTTCCCTTCCCCTACCTCTAAAAATAAATAAATAAAATCTTAGTAAAAATACTTTTTTAAAGAAAAAAAATTAAAAATAAAGATGTAAACTCCCTAGCTCCCCCGAGTAAATTTGATGAATTATTATAGAACTGTTTGTTGATTGTATATTCCCAATTTTCCCTCTTATAAACTTTGGATCTTAGTTACCAGGAAAATTATCTGATTATTTAGTTGTCGTCATGAGGGGTTTGAAATAGATAATATCTACCATTTATACGGAATGCTTTCTAGAGTGTTTCCTTAGATCTGTTCCAACTCTAATATTAATTTTAGGATTGCTACAGAGATAGTTATAATAATGATCTATGAACACTTTTTGATGTAACTATAATCTGTTGAAATTATTTAATTTAAAGTCAATGTTTTCTGTTTTCAACTTTCCCTGGGGAAAATAATGGCAGCAGAACACATGGAAGGGCATGGTAAGTTCAGTTTGAGAATAGCTGAAAACCTAGAGAAAGTTTTGGTGAAAATGTTGTTGATACTTGATCAGCAACCTTCGATACTTTCTCAGTTATTTTTAAAGTAATGATGGCTCTTTCAGTTAAAAGGTTGTCCTTATGGGTGAGGATGTAAATGCAGTATGTATTTTTTTGTAGACACTGTTGTCAGAATCAGCTGAGGTAGAAATAATTCAAATTGTACCATTTAGTAATATAGTAATAGCAGATGATAATCTTTGGAGGGGAAGCCTTCTGAACTTTTTAATGAAATAGCCAGTTTGGCTTGCTTGAATTAAAGCAGAAAATGAAAACTCCTTTCAAATACAGTAAATCTTTATATAGGATAAAATGATAGATTAAATTAGTTTATAATTTACACACATTCTGTTTTATCTTTCCTTTTTCTTTTGGATGAATGGAAATACACTATTGGATGTCACAGATGAATTTCCAGAAGAAATTAGATTAGTGTGAATCTTTTTTTTGTGTGTGTTCTCTGTTTTGTGTTCTGGTTTATCTTTAATCAATATACCTGTATTATCAGTTTATACAGTTTTTTGCCATTTGAAAAGGGATTGCATTTCTTCAGACTTTTTACATGGTGTATATCATGACCAGACATTTGGCTTTATGAAAAGCAAAATATATATATATGTATATATACACACACACACACACATATATATATATAAATATATATATATATATATATATTTCATGATAGAGTTTTTTTTGAAGGTATATATTTTTTTCAAACCGTGGTTGTTGGAAGAATCATCAAGATTGGATTACCTCTTGATCTCTGCCCTCAGATACTCTTAAGTTAAAAATTGAATATGTAATATATTATTTTAAGAGAGTAAATGTTTTTCACCAATTATATTTTTACTTTTAATTTTATGAAACTAACCTTTTCTTTTAAACATTCAATAGGATTCTGATCTTCGAAGTGCACTTCTTTTGGAACAAGCAGCACATTGCTTTATAAACATGAGGAGTCCCATGGTTAGAAAATATGCGTTTCATATGATATTGGCAGGCCATCGGTTTAGTAAAGCAGGGCAGGTGAGTACATTTTCTTTAAAAAGAAAATAACTTGTTATTTTAATTTTTATTTGTTATAATTTGTTATTTATTTTATAAGCGTATGTCATTTGTTATTTTTGTGACTTAATCCTAAAAATGGTTACAAATTTTGTTTCAAGGTTAGTGTGTTATATTTTATGTGGGTAAGGGCATGAGAGTTGGATTTAGAGAAATCTGGGTTTAAAGCTTAATTATTTGCTCACAACTTGATTGTGGTTACTTCTCTGAGCCCCCATTAATTTTTTTTCTTTTAATTTATAAAATTTGGAATTTGCTCCAGTTTTTGTGAGGTTAAACCAAATCATATATGTGAAGGTCCTGAAATAATGAATGCATTCAACTAATTTTAACTACTTAGTAGAGGTTAAACTCTCCCTACTTCAGCTTTGGTCTGTTGTCTCTGGGATTGCTTTATGATGGCATTTACTAAATATTAAGTGAGTAGAAATCTTCTGTCTTTGTCTCTGGCAGCAGTGGGTTGGAGATCTTTTATTAATTTAGAGAGCTTTCTTGGAGCTCTGCTGGAGGTAGAGAGTGGTAGCAGCAGTGAATGGTGGTTTACTGTAAATATAGATAGAAGTGTGAATTCAGTCATCGTCTTTCAGGGACTGTACTAGGAGCTGAGCATACACCCATCAAACCACCATGTCTTCTCTGCAATGGAGCTTTTTAACTAGTAGGGGAGTATGAGTTTTTTTTTTTTTTTTTTGTAAATATAGTTGATATGAATTTTTAGGGCATACACTTTTCAAAGGCTGTGTTAACCAAAACATGCTAGTATTTTTATATATTAAAGGTACAAAGAAATAAAGGTGTTCAAAAATTACTTGAAATTTCATGTAAAAATGCCATAATTTTTAAAAACCAGCATTTGAAGATTGGGTTTCACCCTCTTTTTGGAAACTGCCATGTTAGAAAATATGTGAACTTGCTATATTTTAAATGCAAAACTGTAAAAATATTTATAAAATTAAATGTATTTTTATAATAATTGATACACTCCTTAAGTTAGAAATTCTCAAACTCTAATGTGGAAAAAGAAATGTATCATTTTTAACAGATCTTTTTCCAGAGTAAGTGTAAATATATCTGAAACATGTTATCTCATTGTTTGTCTTGTGTAAAGTGTTCTGTTAAAAAATTTACAAGATATATTAAGCAGGTGGTTTCCTTTGCTTAATAGGAAAATTATATACCCCATTAAGAATGGTCTTTTGTGTCTTGTTTAAAAAAAACTCATTCTTTTTCCTCATTTTTTATGAATGGTTTAATTTGTGAGAATGATAATGTCATTAGAACTGGAAATAGCTGCTTTGATATTTACCTTCTGAAATTATAGGGTATGTAGCAAATGCACAGCAAGTTAAAAATCTTACACTTGTGGTAGGTTGAGATACATTTGCTATCAAGCCTACTGATCCTCTCTAATTGTAGTTATCTCATGAAGTTAAATGACTTTAAGGTAGCTGGTTTTGCTATTTTGTGACCACTCTTTATACACCTCAATCCCAGGAAGTCTTCTTCTCAAACAGTATGAAGGAACCTGAAAGTATGACTAGAAATGCGTATCTATAGGGAAAGCAAATACATCTATTACTGAAGTTGGTCAAGAACAGTATCTTACTGGGAAGATAGGGCACATAAAGCACACACAATTCTGAGGCTGTTGTTTCTGAGAAGTACCAACTTTTCGTAATGTTGCATTTCAAAACAGGTGTGTGCGTTCACAGGGATGAGTGAGGATGGCAGAGGAGGTTATATAGTAATGCCATTTCTCTTAGTCCTTTCTGATTGAGAGTTCATGCTGAATTGCTTGTCTTGTCCCCAGAAATATTTTATAGTTCAATTTTTTTTCATTAAGAATATGAACAAGTAAAAGGCATTTAAAAATAGAACTGGCATTATAACATATTAAAGTCAGTAAAAAAAGTATTAGGAAAGTGCTGGGGGGAGTGTACGTGTTTGTGTTTGACAGACTAGATCTTTGTTACCTTTCAAATCTCTGTAGATGCTTTTTCATGAAATCCTCAAAAATGCACTTGAACTTGACACTTATACACATTCGATTATTTCTCTGTATTGGTTTTCAAGAGTCATTATTTGTTTTTTAGGAGATTAGGGTTTTTTCCCCAAGAAATGTCACTTAAAAATTATTTCGAAATAGGCTCAAATTTAAAGAATTTAAAATACTTTTGTTTACCTGAGCCATTTGAGAATTGTCTGCCTAGTGCTCCATTACAAGTACTTCAGGGCATATTTCCTGTCTCTGAGAAACAAGAACTTTTCTCCCGTATAGCCATAATACAATAATCAAAGTCAAGACCTTAGTCCTAAGATGGTACTACTATCAGACATTATTCAGGTTTTGACAGTGGTCCCATATGTGTGCTTTGTATTATAGCAGAAGGATTCTTTAACTTTTATGTCATTGACACTTTTGAAGATTACAGGCCAATTATTTTGTAGAATGTCCTTTAATTTAGGTTTCTCTGATGTTTCCTCATGATGAGATTCAAATTGGGTATCTGTATAGGAATATCACAAAAGTGATACTATATTTTTCTTACTGCATGCTATCAAGTGGTAGATGATTTTGATTTACTTTCATTATCTCTTTATCAATAAAACATTTCTTAAAAAAAACAAACAATTCTGGCTATACATGGTACAAAGTTTGTAATCTACCCTGGGGAGAGGAGTGGGTATAAGAATATACTCTGAAGCAAAAGGTTTAGTGGTAGCAACCTCTTCCTTGGTACCAAATTCCATTTTTAGGATTGAAGTTGTCTGAGTTCAGCAGGTGGCAGTGATACGTGATTAACACCAAATATCTGCTCATGGCTGTGGCAGGATGCAGCCAGCACTGGGCAAAAGAAAAGAATACTAAACAAAACAGTAGTTTGAAAATGTGTGTATGTGTTTACTTATATATGTACTTACACATGCAGTTTTAGCGCACATGATTATTTTCATTTAGCCCAGTGCACTGGTATAAAGAGAGATGGCCATAGCAGAATTGAGACTTCATAAGATAGTTCTCATTTACAAGCTAACAACCAAGCCTCTGGCTAATCCATGACTCCATCTGCTTTGGGAACACAGATGGTTTTTCATGAAGTCATTATTATTCCTGACTTTTAGACTTCTTGCCCTTGGACAAAGCAGCTGCTTGCTTCAGAACCTCTTGGTTTTAGTAATGATTGTTGAGGTTTTCCAAAATGTTAATTTTCATTTTCCTTATTATTCCAGTCTTGGAAGAACCAGTTGCTAGTTACTTGATTGTGTGTGTGTGTCTTGGAAGAACCAGTTACTAGTGACTTGATTGTGTGTGTGTGTGTTGGTGTGTGTAGGTGTGTGTAGGTATTTTTTCAGTTTGAGGGAAATTTGGATTGTAATACTTTGTTTTGTTTATTTTCATACAGAAAAAACATGCTTTACGCTGCTATTGTCAAGCCATGCAAGTTTACAAAGGAAAAGGCTGGTCTCTTGCAGAGGATCACATTAACTTCACTATTGGGCGCCAATCCTATACTCTGAGGCAACTGGACAATGCTGTGTCTGCATTTAGGCATATTTTAATAAATGAAAGTAAACAATCTGCAGCTCAACAAGGGGCCTTCCTCAGAGAATATCTTTATGTTTACAAGGTGAATACATACTTTCAGGAATAGATAATAAAATTATATTTAAGTCATTATTTTCAGCAAAAATAATAAAAGGTTATTTAGTACTATCTAGCAGGAGTCTAATAAAATTATTTTATTAGAGTATTATAATTATCATAATAAAGTGTACGAGGCTTGGATTTTTAGTCATAGATCTGAATTATATTGCCCTTCTACAGTTCTTTAAAAGAGAATTTTAATATTCCAGTAAATATTTGAATCGTGGCTGTTCTTGCAATCTTAAAGAAATTAGATGCTTTCTGGATTGCTTCATTATTGTTTTTGAGTGTTTTCAAAAATCATAATTGATTTTATAATATATTGGATCCGCTTACCATCCTTTGGAAAGTACATTCCTTTCTCTTCCTGATGAAAGATGAGGAGGCATGAATCCATGGGAAGTAGACAAATTATTATGGTGTAACCCAGAAAAATTAAAGGAAGGAGAAACCTTTCTGAAACAGGAGGATAGGAAATGTAAAGCATTGTTTTGTGGGAAAAATTGGAAGTTGTAATTTTTTCTTGAAGTCCTATGAATAGTGAATACGGGGGTAGGAAAAGGAGGTGCAGTTGTGATACGTGAAATGATTAATTCTTGTATTACTGTTTCTTCTTGTATTATATATTTTTCCATATGAACAGCTGTAAATCTCCTTTTGCCCACTCCTGTATTATATTTCTGTCTTATAGAAAATAATTGTCCTTTATGTTTTATTAATTTGAAATCATGTGGATTAGAGTTTTGGTAGATAGGATGGTATAATGAATCATAGGAAGTAAAATGCATACCAAAATAATGTTTGGAAGTTTAATATCCAAAGAGAGTTAACTGAGTAAATTAGGAAGACTTCCTTGGGCCAGAATAAATGATCTCTGAAGTTCCCAGCTGTAAAGTTTTATGACTGATGTATTAGTAAAACTAATAATTTTTTATCTTAATGTTTTTGCTTAAAATATTTGTAATACCTTGTGTATTAAAAAATGAGAAAGCAAATATAAAGAAAGTGGAGTTTTCTCAGAAATTCAGATTTTTTTTTTTTCTAATTTCTCCTAGAATGTAAGTCAGCTCTCACCAGATGGTCCCGTACCGCAGCTTCCTTTACCGTATATTAACAGTTCAGCAACACGGGTTTTTTTTGGCCATGACAGACGACCAGCAGATGGTTAGTAAAGGTTTTTTTTTGGTCTTGTTACCTAGTGACTGTTTTTTTTCTTTCGCCATTTAAAAAATGATGTGTAATTGTTAAAGAATATTTGAAAAATAAATACTTCTATACCATATCTTCCTGCCACCTGAGGATAACCACTATTGCTTTGTTTTTCCTTAGCCTTAAACTAAAAACTAACAACAAAACAACTATAACATAATGGTTTTTCTCATATAATATAAAAAAATGCTCATACATATATGCATAACCCATAGACACAGAGAACACTGTGGTGATGGCGATAGGGAAGAGGGATGGTGATGGCTGACGGGAGATGGGCAAAGGGGGGAGAAATGGGGACATCTGTAACAATGTTAACAATAAAAATAAAGTAAAAAAAACCCCAAGTTATAAGAATAAACTTAATTTTAATTTTCTTTTAAAAAAAGAGGGCTCATATTATATATAATCTAGATAAGCATTTTTTTTATCCTCACCTGAGGATATATTTATTGATTTTTATAGAGGAAGGGAGAGAGAGAGAGAAACATCAATTGAGTGCCTCCTCTGTGTGTCCCAACTTGGGATTGAACCTGTAACCTAGGTATGTGCCTTGACCGGGAATTGAACCCACCACCTTTTGGTGTACGGGATGATGCTCCAACTAACTGAGCCACCTGGCCAGGGTTTGATAAGCATTTTTTAATGGCTGTAAGATAAAACATTCAGTGGATACAGAAGACTTTATTTTCACATTTGCTTGTTACATAGTTGGACTGTTTCCATCTTTTTTTAAATGCCCATTTTATATATATAAAATTATGTTATAGGAGAAATCTTTGTGTATAAAACATGTTTTCTTAATTTTTTATTATGGAAGTTTTCAAATTACATAGAAGTAGAGAACAGTTGCAATATTCTGTTGTTATAAGACTTTAAAATACAGGTTTTTTCCTTAGGATTGAGCCTTAGAATAACAGGACTAGGTTAAAAATATAAATATATTAAGATCCTTGATGCATGTTAATGTAACTCAGAGCAGTCTTATATTTAATATGTTTCTTGACTAATATTTTAAAAAGTATCAGAATGCTTATAGCAGCATTGTCTTTTAAAGCAAAAAATAAATAGCAGCATATGAGTTAACAAATTTTGGTATATTCATATTATGGATTCATACTTTAGGACATGAATGAACTAATTCTCCATATATCAATATGGATAATATCTACAACATAATGTTAAGTGAAAAAATTACAGAATAATAGATCAAATATAATTTCATTTATATGTTTCAAACATACAAACCAATTCTATGCAGTATTTATGTATATACTCATATGTGGTAAAGTTTAAAAAAAAAGTGGATGAGAATGCTGTACTTCAGCTTTGGAGTAGCTCCTGAAAGAAGTGGTGCCTGTGGAAATGAAGGATTGGGGAGGGTTCCACAGAGAAGGACATCAACTCCTTCTGTGACATTTATCTTACAGAAAATATTTGGGATTTTATGACAGAGGTTGACTTTTGTTAAATTTTGATATTCAATTATTTCTTATATAATTCTCCATGCATTTTTTTTTTTTTGGATGTTTGAAGTACTTCATATAAAGTTGCTTGTGGAAGACTAGAGAAAATATATTCTTTCAGAGTCAGAAGGAAAAGAGCATCAATATTATAAACAGAATTCCAGTTAGGCTGAGGTTAATAAGAGGACGTTTTTCTCTCAGGTAATTGGAAATAGACAAGAGTGTATATATATTTCTTTGGATAACTTTTAAGGTTTTTATTTAAAATGTTTCATTTGAGGACAGGTATTAATGTGTATTTAATTTTGTCACATTTTTTAGGTGAAAAGCAAGCAGCTACTCATGTAAGTCTTGATCAAGAATATGACTGTGAATCTTCTCAACAGTGGCGAGAACTTGAGGAACAAGTTGTGGCCTTGGTTAACAAAGGAGTAATTCCATCCAGTTTCCATCCCACGCAATACTGTTTGAACAGTTATTCAGATAACTCGAGATTTCCTCTTGCAGTTGTAGAAGGTGATATACCTGAATTTATACACGTGCTTTTTGTTTATTTTACTCACCAATCATTCAAGATAATTTTCTGTTTTCCCCAAATCACTGGGAGCTGGGGATGCAAAAATAAATTAGGAACTCAAAATTTAGGGAGCTGCATTTATAAAACAAAGCAATGGGGGTTCTAATACAGGTAGATGCAAAGTGCTGTTGGAATACAAAAGAGTATGCCATTCTTTAGTATGGAGAAATTGAGTTTCTTTTTTTGAGGAGGTAGTTTTAAAACTGAATTCTGAATTAATAGACATTTACAAGTTGGTAAAGGATAGTTTAGGCAGAAATTCAGAGCTATGAAAGCAAGATGTGTTCAGAGAATTTAAGCGTAAGATGAAGTGTGGGGTTTATTAAAGTTATTAATTTAGGCATTTCTTTTGTAGAACCAATAACAGTGGAAGTGGCTTTTAGAAATCCTTTGAAAGTTCCACTTTTGTTGACTGATTTGTCATTGCTCTGGAAGTTTCAACCTAAAGATTTCAATGGAAAGAAAAATGAAGAAGTTAAAGAACTAGTAAGTTATTAAAAGGTATTTGTAATAAGCCTGTTTCAGTGATAGCCTAATGGATGCTGTAATAACATTTCAATTTCTCTGTTTAGTGAGCTGTACTACTCATTTTTATGCTTTTTCCCTCATTATAAAAAGTATGTTGTATACTTATTGTTGAAAATTAAAAATACAGAAGAACATAAGGTGTAAAAATAAAACTTGTCTTTTTTGTATTTAGAAATAACCATTTTAACACTTTGCTGTATATCCAATCATTTCCATTTGTATTTTTCCAGCATATATGGGTTTTTCTCATGTTGTATATATTGTGTTTTTAATTCTCTGTTGATTTATATATATTTTGATTTTAAAATGTCTTAATATTTCATTTTTGTATAATGTTCCATCAAAAGGATGATCTATAATATATTCGGTCTCTCTATTGGTAATTATGTTGGAAGATTCCATTTGTTTACTGTCATAATCATTCAGTGGTGAAAATTTGGGTGCATAGTTTTCTATTGTGATTATTTCTGTAGGAAAGATTCCTAGGCATGAAGTTAGAACATTTTAGGAAATAAATATTTTGATATTTGATTGGCTTCTCAAGTTATACCAATGAGATTCTCATTGGCAGAATATAGGGTTGGGTATCTCATCTGTGCAACATTAAGTATTCTTATTTATAAAAAGAAAATCTTGATTTGATAGGTTAAAAAATGCTATCTTACTATTTTATCTTACTGATTTGTAGTGAGGTTGAAGTTCTTGTATATCTTTTTTGTGAATTATCTGTTTATACCCTTCATGTATGTTTATTTTCTTTTCTCATGTTTGTAATAAACTATATATTTAAGATGTTATTTTTGAAGCAGGAATGACTTGAACAAAGAATTTTTGGTACCCAGCTGATTTTAACAAATAGTTTGAACAAATACATTTTTAACCTAGTTATTAGTTTATTCATCAATATCTATTATTTAAATTTTACTCCTTTATGCTATTTTGCTGTGTGCTTTAATAATGTGGTAAAAGTTATTTTGGAACTGAGAAATAGCCCAACATTTTGTGTTTATTTATGAAGGGAGAACTTGAAAGACATCTGTTGTACTAACTTCAAACTCTTTAAACTTTTCTTTTGAAGCGTTTTGATTTTTTTAAAGATTGCCTTACTTAAAGTCTTGCTGTTTAACTGAAGATATTTTGTGATTATTTATAATGATTGTGAATAGTTTGAATGATTGAGATTCACCAGGCTCTATTCTGACTTGAATCTTAGCGACCTCAGTCATTTTTCTGATGTTTTATGTATACCTGGAATAAAACTTAGAATATTATGAACCCTTTACTCTTGCAAAAGTTTAAAAAAATCTATTACCTTTTTAAATATATTAGTCTATTTAATAATTAGATTTTATAGGAAGCTCATTAAAGTTAAATGAAAATTTTTATTGTGTATATTAAAGTTATACTTTTTCCTATAAATTTAAAGGTCTGGATTTCTTCATGAATTTCTACTAGTTATGTACTAAGATGCTGAACTGGAATTTAGGAAAATGCAATCTTTATTTCTTTTGTCAAATAACTCATTTCATGGTAAAAGTAAAACAGTGGTCATGAGGATCAGGTTTACTTTGAGTGAGCCAGTTAATTCTCATTTGGTACATGACTAGAGACTAGTACAGAAATCATTGATTTGGAGTAGATAGTCCTTCTTTGCTCTCCCCACAGCCCTTATTGACCACCAATCTTTTTTTTTTAATCCTCAGCTAAGGACGTTTTTCATTGGTTTTTTAGATAGGGGGGAAGAAAGAGAAAAACATCCACCGGCTGCCTTCTCATATATGCTGCCGCCGGGGTACGTGCCTCCACTAGGGATCAGACATGCAACCTGGGCATGTACCTGACCAGAAATCAAGCCCAAGACCTTTTGTGCTACGTGATGATGCTCCAGCCACCTGAGCCACCCCAGCCAGGGCTGCTAGTCTTGTACATATCCTGCTTAGGCTGCATTACTTTTCCTACATAGAGTTAACCAATTTGGAAAAAGAGGCCAGTTGAAGTAATAGATGGAGAAATTTGCTTTTATTGCAAGATTAAATTAAATGGCCATTTTGGCCATTGTTGATAATAAACAGCTGACTTTATCTCTTAGAGGTTTTATCCTCTTGGTGGCTGATTTATCCTTCTCAGTTGAGTTGGACTGAATTAAATGGCAAAAAAAATCAGGTGTCTGCTACTGCATGGCTTTACAGAAGTTATAAAAATAAAACTCTGCATTTTGCGTAGCACATACTAAGAACCTAGTAAATGCTAACTAATTATTGTTATTCTTAAGTATTGATACATAGGAATCAGATTCATTAGAATGCATATTTTACAAAATAATTTGTTTTTTAGGTAACAAGTGAACCTGAAATGATTGGAACTGAAGTTATTTCAGAATTCTTAATTAATAGTGAAGAATCTAAAGTGGTAATTGTTTGATTTTCTTTTTTCTGTCTTAAGCCTTTCTAAAGTAGGATGAAAACAAAAAATCAGTTTATTTTATGTCTTTGTTTACTTAAAAACTAAAATTTGGAAGATTAGACTACTGAAATTACACAGGAGAAAATTGGTGGGAAAAGTAGGTTTTCAGTGGTCTTTGGTTTGTTCATTTCCTAAGAAGCCTGGTGAAGAGTTTTTGCTTTTTTCTTGGGGTCAGTATGATACTTGATTGACCAGATTATTTTGATTTTTATTAAAAGTATTGATGAAGATCCAGGCCTCTGTTGAATTTAGAGATTTTCTTTTGTAGAAAATGCTTTCCAATAAGAGGTATCAGTTGATAATTTAAAAGTTTTAAGTATTGCACTATTTAAGGTATTAAAACAGATAAAAAGAGTGACTTAAATATTTCCTCCACAGGCAAGGCTAAAGCTCTTTCCCCATCACATAGGGGAACTGCATATTCTGGGAGTTGTTTATAATCTTGGCACTGTTCAGGGCTTCATAACAATGGATGGCATTGGTGCTCTTCCTGGATGTCACACAGGTAAGCTATAACATTGTTAACAGATTAGAAAACTAATACTTAATTCAGTCTCCATAGAATAAAATGAATGAAAATGAGGTTTTTTAAAATAGGTTCATGGTACCTTTAATAAAGACATTCAGTCAGATAGAACAATGAATAATTTGGATTATTTTAAACTCTGCCATTGCTTTAAAATAAACAGCTTTATTCTTGTATCTTTTTTGTAATTTTTAGTTTCTACCCTATGCATTTTTCTTTTGTTATTAATCCAAGCTCAGTAAATAAAGACTAATCAAGTATATTCTAACCATTGATTTTCTGGGGCCAATATAAAAACCATCTTAACATACTCTATTTTGAGTACTGTCTTTTTTATAAAACATAGAACAAATTAAAGACCAGTGTTTTTACATCATTAGATATTAAACACTTTAAATTCTGTCATCTATCCTTTGAAGAGAATAGGATTTTAGTATTAAGATGATATTTTTGGTGCCTCAGATGATATGTTTTATAAATGTTATAGGAATAAAACTACAAGATACATATTTAACATATTTTACTTTTTTTCCTTTAAATTCAGGGAACCCTTCTAGATCTAATGTTATCTGATAATTGTTATATATTAGTTACTTGAGTTTAAGTTGACAAGATGCCAGGCAATTTACTATAAAATCCTTTACTTCCAGCCCTTTATTTTAGTAGATAAGTTTTTTTTTTAAATTAATAGTCTTTTCAGACTTGAATTTAGCATTTATAAAAGCTGATTATTAATTTTGGTAAGTCTTTTGGGAACTCTTGGGAAGTTTATTGGTCCTTTTGGCCTTCAGTTCAATATTTCTACTCTTTTGCATATCAAGGATAATTCGATACAAAACTTTTTTTACAAAGCAAAAGGAAGTGGAGTGAATCCATAAGATTTCAAAAATTAAAAACAAAAAGTTTACACTGAAGTTGAGTATGGTATTCTGCATTTTAGTACTATATTTGTAATTTTTGGTTGACAAGCAGCAGACAAGCTAATTTATAAGTAATCTTGCTAATTTATTGCTTATTTTATGTAAGTTGACTGGATGTTAAGTACCTTTGGCAATCCTTTCCTTTGCCACTTGTACATACCTAGGATCTTAATCTAATACCAAAGTAATGGTTGTCAATAAAATATAGATAATTGTTTTATTTAAGGTACCAAGTATATTTATTAATATAAAAATTTATATGTTACTTTAGGATGTTAGTGGGAGCAAACCCTGAACTATTAAAATAAGTTTTATCTTGTAAGCAGAATTTTCATGATTTAGTGTAGTTCATTATTATGTAAAATGCTAATAGGGATCTAGATCATACAAAGTATGGGAAATGTTACATTATAAGTCTGGTCTGGGAATATCACAGTGACCATCGGAACATTAAAGGCTCTTGAGTAGTCCTGCAGGGAAAGATAGTTGTAGACCCTCAATTTTTTTTCACACCTACACAAACTGTGTGGAAGCTTTTGGGGAAAATCTCACATATTAAATGACTTTAATTTTCTTTGTTCAATCTATTGAGAAGATGTAGTTACCCAGAAATATTAGTATATTTTACTATCAGTATACATATTAGTTTATTAATACATATATTTGAATGTGAGTAAAAGTGAAAAGTTGTTATCCAGAAATATTAGTATATATAATTATATATATTAGTATGTTATATTGGAATATAAGTAAAAGTGAAAAGTTGATCTAATATTTTGAGTTTTTTTTCCTTTGAAAATAGATCCTTTTTTATAGCCTGAATGAAATTGTTGGTCCCAACATAGCTGTTCTCTCAGATCTTTTTGGTTATTAGCCATAATGGTTAACTATAGGTTTCAAAAAACTTCCTATTTAGTGATAGGTAGTCTTTTCTGAAAAGTAAGTAAATCCTAATAAAAGGAGAAATTAAGCCGCATAAAATAGGTATGGTTAAACATGAAAATAAAATATGTGTAATTCTCTGATTAATGATGCTAATCAATAGTGGTCTATAATTTTTCTAGATATAACCTGAAACTTAGAGTATTCATATATTCAAGATAAATTGATATCAGTTAACATACCAAGTTATGTTAGGGCATTGATTGTTTTTTATTTCAGGTAAACATTCCATGAGCATGTCAGTCCGAGGGAGACAAGATTTAGAAATTCAAGGTCCTCGACTTAACAACACAAAAGAAGAGAAAACATCTATTAAATACGGTCCTGATCGAAGATTAGATCCCATAATCACTGAGGAAATGCCACTGTTGGAGGTATTTTGCTTAAAAAATTTTTATGGGTTTAATAATTTATTTGTCAGTTCAGATGATACTTTGAGGTTATTGATATTACATTGTACTGTAAAATTATTATTAAGCTAGCATTAATTCTTAATTCACAAAGCTAAGGTAATCATGCAACTTGGCATTAAATCATAGCCTGGTTAGAAAACATGACCCTCAACATATAAATGGAAATTGGGAAAATACTTCTTAATAAGAACACTTTTGTTGTTAATAAAATCAGTGGCTTTTTTTTTTTTTTTTGTAAGATATAAAAATAATATGGGAATTAATGCTGTAAAAAATTTAAGTGATAGAGATAAGTATATGAACAAAAAGCAATCACCCTCTTTTTATCCCACCTCTTTCCTGCTGTCATGCCATATGAGTTCAAGGTCTTTTAGTTGCAGAAGACCAACTGATGCTAGTTTGCAGAAGCCAAAAGGAGAAAATATATTACTTAGTTGAAGAATATTAGAATATCTCATTGTAACTAAAGTATTATAAAATAATAAGTCTCAAAGAAAAATAAGGACTTAGCAGCTCCAGGGAACGTAGCAGTAAATGTTTGTAAACATTTTAAAAGTATTGCTTTTGATATGATTTTAATCTTACAACTTCCAATTTTTGTGCCACTTTTAATACAAATTTCAAGTTTCTGGGAAAGAATTCTGGCCTACTTTGGATCAGGTGTCTACCTGAGAGGCAGACCAAAGGCAGGGTTATGAATGAACACTGGAGGGCGGTCTTTCCTCCTGTATCCTCAAGTCTTCCTAATGAGGGAAGTCATAAGCTTAGCCATTTACTTTGAAAAAGTGCCAGTTATACTGAAGTATTGTTTCTCTTTTCAGACTTTATTGTATACTTACATATAGTTTTATTTTATTTTTTTAAAGATTTTATTTATTTTTAGAGAGCAGGGAAGGTAGGGAGAAAGAGAGGGAGAGAAACATCCATGTGTGGTTGCCTCTCACGCCCCAACCTGGGTACCCAGGCATGTGCCCTGACTGGGAATCGAACCGGCAACCCTCTGGTTCACAAGCCAGCACTCAGTCCACTGAGCCACACCAGCCAGGGCTACATATAGTTTTAGTGATTATAAATAGAATCATACTGCACATTTGATCCTGTGACTTTCATTTTATCTTTCACAAAATAATTTGTTCCCATTTAGTAGAAAGTTGTTATACAAAGCTACATATGCTACTCCTTTCTTAGTTACACTAATATATTTTAACCATTTATCTATTGATGGGTGTGGTTCTAGTTTTCATCATTACTGACAGTTTTTCAGTAAACATGTATATATTTTGTCCATGTTCTAGTTTAGGTAAAACTTTAGAAATGGAATTGCTGAGTCATAGGATATATAAATTTAAAATTTTGCAATATACTACAAAATGTTAATTTTGTAGCAAGGTTGTAGTAATTTGCACTTTTCTTCAGAGTGGGAGTGTGCATTGCCTCATATTTATGCAATACTGGGTGTTTTCTGTTTTGTTTTGTTTTTTAACTTTTGCTAATCATATTGGTGAAAAATGACATTGCTTTTATTTTAATTTCTCTGGTAACTGACAAGGTTGATCAGTCTTCATATTTTGTGTTCATATGTTTTTTTTTCTTCCATATGTCCATATAATTGCCTATTGATACTCTTTTAATTGGCTGTTATTTCCGTTCTCACATTGGATGATTTTTATTGGCACTAATTCTATACCTGTAGTGGTGGTATAGGTAACATACTCATGAAAATGGTTATGTGTGTGTATTTAGGGTAGGACATTGCTGAGCTGCATATATTCTTCCCAAGTTTTACACTTGCTCGTTATGTTGCATTTAGAGTTGTATAGACTGACTGACTTCAGTGCTAGTTTTTGTGGATTCATATTTTGCAAATATTATAACTGTAATTTGGTGTCTTCCATTATGTTAAGGTTTTTAACATATAAAGTCTTATCTGATAGTCTTCTGTTACTTCTAAATTTTATAATTACACAGATTTCCCTAGTCAAAACTTTTAGAGCTTTGCTTTCTTAAGTTTGGTTTTTAATTTTAATCCAAGGAAGTATAATCTTGTTAATGTCAAGGGGTGGGGATCAAACTTGGTTTCTAGTCCCAATTACCGTTAATTGAATATTAGAACCATGCTCTAACCAAATGAGCTAACCGGCCCGCTCATTAATTGAATATTGACAACTGATATATCTTCTTTCTAATATACTAATATTCTGAAAGTACCTATACCTTGTTTTGTTTATTTTATTTTAGTTTTGTTTTTGTTTTGGTTGATACCTAGTCTGCTTGGTATTATTCCCTCATCCCTTTCTGTGTCAATACCATACTCTTGCTTTATCATCTTCGAATCTGGCAATCTCAGTCCTTCTCAGAATATCTTATTTCTTTTTGCCATTATTGTCCACGCTTGTCAAAGTCCCACAGTGATGTATTGAATTTTTATTAGGATTGCATTGCTATAGCTAGGAGTTCTAAGACTGAAAATGGATTGAAATGAATTGGGATCCAAATGTTATTTTAGGGCTATTCACCCTTATAGTTTAGAAGTCATTCATAAAACATTTTGCTTGGAATTATACACATAAGAATTTGCTGGAGTTTACTTTAAAAAGGGAAGAGTCTGTCTTCTGGTTAAAGTTGAGCTCAGTCAGTAGAGCACAGCAAAATACTCAGTTTTTATTGATTTTACTAGATTTTAGCTGTTGTTATATCAGTTAAATGTTTTTTAGTTATGATTGTTAAATGTACAAATGGTTTTTAAATGCAGTGCTTCTCAGATAACCTATTGTTATGGACAGAGCTTTATGTTTAGGCTTTTGCCTGAGTCTCATCTTTAATTAGCTGACCTTGGAAATTTTCTTCACTTATGAGGAAAGTTGAATTAGATGATGTTTCATTTTAAATTCTGTTTAACTCAACAGTCTTTAAATTTATATTCATCTTGGTTTTGATACTGGTAGTTCTGTACTTTTCTTCTTAACATACCATAGTGGTTTTTTAAAAACTTAATTGATATAGATGCAGTTTTCTTGAAGAAGGTATTTTAGCAGAGGACATTTTATTCTACATAATAACAACTGGTGTTTGGTTGATTAAACAAAAATAAAAAAAAAACACAATAGATCCATATTCTAAATGTTTTACCTTAATTGAAAACATACAAATACACATTTCTTCACTATTTGGGGGGGAGTGAATTTAGGTCAGAGGCTTTTTCTGTGAATTCTTTGTGTTGGTACAGGTTTATAGAAGAGTTGTTTTTTGTTTGTTTGTTTTCCATTTATTTGGCCACATTGATAAGTTGTCATTTTAAGTTTATTGTTTTGGTTGCTTCAGAGTGGGACTCTAAAGAAATTGTCAAATAGTCTTAAGTACAATGTATGTCTAGATTTTATCTACAGATAAAAGTGATACTTTCAGGTGTTGATGGAAGCAGTTTACGTAATACTTAATTTGTTTCAATAGATTTGCGAACAGTGACTCTTAAACAGGAAGAGAAAGCAGATATTGCAGAAAGCTTCAAGCCAGTCGTGTTCAGTTCTGCAAATGTCACTCAGCTGTTTTCAAACATGCCATGATGGTGGTCAGTTAAGAGAGACCTTTTATTATGTTTGAATAAACAGTGATGGACATTAATATTGATTTTTAAAAATAATCATAGAGTATTTCTGTTCCTAATATGTTATGTCAGAAATATTTTATGGAGTTTTGAAGAGTTTAAGGGAGTAGTGAAAGAAGTCACCCATCTACAGTGGCTGGTGAAATAATCTTACATTATTTATCAAAACAAACCCAACAGAGTTATATAACACTGTAGACATAAACATGAATATATACAAAAAAATTTCTAAAAATTAAGACAGAAAGCGACTTCCAAAACACATCTGCCCTCAGGATTTCAGATAAGGAATTGTGGACCTGTACCAAAGAAGCAGAAATATGGGCTAACAAAACCATCTAGTAAGTTATTTGTATTTAAAGGATCCTTAAGTGTAAATGTCAAAACTACACTAACAACTTCTAAAAATGGAGAAATACAAAGGTAAGAGGAAGAATGTTTTAATAAAGTTACAGCTGGCAATCCCAGAGGAGTTGTGAACCATATGTGAATATCATGCTAAATGGGAAAGGCTATAAAAAGCCCACATTAATTGAGTTAACTTTTGTTCCCACATGAGTTACTAAAAGCTTAAGGTTCTTTGGAACTTTGAGGTTTTCAAATTTTAGATATGGAATCGTGGATGTGTGTTCTTCCTTTTAAAGACCTATAGTGTATCTTTTCATTTTAATGATGTATAAAAAAATAGTTGAGCTACTTTTCAAGTTGACCCTGATAAGGACTTTTTGACTGATAATTATTTAATTCATATAACCGTGTTAAATTACTTGTGACATCTCTTGTCCATAATCCACACAGTTGTGAAAGTTTTGCCAGTAATCCTCTTGTTATTGACATTTTACTTTTAATCCATAACTCTGAACCCTGCTATTGAATAACATTGGTTGCTGTCTCATCCTCTTTTCTTAAAAGGAGTTGTTAATTGCCACGTATTCAGGGAGATGTCAAAGAAAATTAATAAAATATTTGCAAACCTTTAGTAAAGAATATAGCATCTTAGAAGTGTCATTCATTAGGGGGTTGGAATTTTTAACAGACAATATAATAATATTTTTTCCCTCCAATGCAGGTGTTCTTTATACATTTTCCTACAGGGCTCCTCTGTGGAGAAATCCGAAAAGCATATGTAGAATTTGTCAATGTCAGCAAATGTCCTCTTACTGGATTGAAGGTTGTTTGTAAACGTCCAGAGTTCTTTACTTTTGGTGGTAACACGGCTGTTCTAACACCACTAAGTCCCTCAGCTTCTGAGAACTGTAGTGCTTACAAGACTGTTGTGACAGATTCTACCTCTGTGTGTACAGCACTCACATCATCAGCTTCTTCTACAGACTTTGGCATTGGCATAGGAAGTCACCCAGAGGTGATTCCTGTTCCCCTTCCTGACACTGTTCTTCTGCCTGGAGCTTCAGTTCAACTACCAATGTGGTTGCGTGGGCCAGATGAAGAAGGTGTCCATGAAATTAACTTTCTGTTTTATTATGAAGGTGTTAAAAAGCAGCCTAAAATACAGTGAGTATTATAAAACTTTTTAAAAATTTTATCTCTACGTTTAATATATGTGCACAAATTCAAATAAGCAGTTTGGCATTTGTTAACATGTCATTGTTCATTAAGAAATTACTTCCAAATTTTGCATGATGTTTATATTTGAGATTGCTACTAATATAACTAGCTTTAAGTTCTAAAGGCCAAAAGCTACAGTAATCCTTTTTAGTGGCTTCTCTATCTAAAACTTCATGAATTTTTTTTACAACTAAGTATTCTGGACAGAATTACCACATAATAATGAAATTCACAAGTATAATTTGTGTATGAAGACAACCTGGCTATAGTCATTCTGTTTTAAGAAAATTATTTTACCTTTTTCCTTTGTGCCCTCCCCTGCCCCACGAGACTAAAAAAAGTATGTACTTGCTGAACAGATGACTAGTGTGGTGTTATAATGGGGATCACTGAAGAAATCAGACCTAATTGACTCTCGCAGGACTGTAGGCTACTATATTATGTAGTAGAATATTTTATTTGTGATATTGCCATTGTTATTTTTCAAAATTAATTAGAAGTGATTGTGCTACATTTTTATTTTATTTAATGGGATATTTAAATTTTCTTGTAAGACTTACTGTGCAGAGAAATGATATAGTATTTGTAAGTATATTTTAGATCCTCAGTAAGTGCTAATTTCCCTCAATAAGATGATAGAGAGTACTTGGCCAAGGCAGTCAGGGAAGGCTGTACGGAGGGAACATTAGTAACGGTGAAATGAGCTTCCAAGGAAAGGAAAGATTTTCAAATTTGCATATCGAGGGGGATAGGCAAGAGAATAGTGGGTCTTCATGAAGCTGTATAAATGAATGAAGATTTACAAGGATTACGACCTGAATGAGTTAGTTTGGCCACAGTGTAAAACATATGTAAAGGAAGTAAAGGGGAATGAACCATGAATTGTAAAGCTTTGCTGTGGAGGGCCTTGAATACCAGCTGAAAGTTTGGAGTTTACTTGATAGTTGTATCAAGTAAACTTTGGAACCACTGTCAGAGAAGAGGCATAATCAGAACATTACTACATGAAGATTATTTTCATGTGCTATACAGATGAGTTTGATGAGCAGGGACAATGCCTAGAGTCAGGGAGATTAATAGTATCCTTCCAAATTGAGAAGAATTAATTGAATTTAAGCCCAATAGATAATTTTACTTTATTGTATTCTTTTTTGTTTGCTTGTTTGATCCTGACAGTGATGCAGTTTTAAAAGCTTTATTTGGAATTAGAGAATCATAACACAGGGAGAGATTTTTACATTAAATTTGCAATTTGTTATTTCTCCAGTCACAGAATATTAAGACACACAGCAGTTATTTGTACCAGCCGATCTTTGAATGTACGAGCCACTGTCTGCAGAAGTAATTCTCTAGAGGATGAGGAGGGCAGAGGAGGCAATATGCTAGTCTTTGTTGATGTGGAAAACATCAATACTGTAAGTTGGTTTAAAATTAAAATTTGTTTTAGATTTTATTTGAAGTACTTCTTTTGTTTTTAGTAATGGAATTTTTCTTTGTTCACAGTATAGTGCAAACTAGGAATTTATGAATGTTTTGTAGACTGATGTGTGAAATCCTAATTTCCTCCTACTGGCTTTGTAATTTTAAGTGTCTCTTTAAGTAAAAGGACCTGGTGGCATAAATATGATACATATTCATATGATGTACAGCCCATATGCCAGTAATTCAACCCAAAAGAGATCTCATAAAGTATTTTCCATTGAGAATCTCTTGTTGTAATTAAACTTATGAAGTTCTGTTAGGATTTCACACTCAGTATTAATTTGATAACCCTTCACATATATTTCTGACAGTACCATTTTCTTTATATAAAACATTTCAAACATTTTACCATTCCTGTTAATATATTTGAAATAAAAACATATTCTTGAAGAAGGGAATGTAATCTCATAATTAAAATAGAATCTTAGCTTCAGATTGTACTTTTTTTTTTTTTTTTAGTTTCATAGATTTGTAAGGTTACTTTTTAGGATATTTCGGACTAGTGCCTTTATACTTTAATGATCTTTCCAAAAAAATCACTATTTGTAAGAGTAAGAAAATTTTAATTTCAAATTATAAAAAATTATATGCAGTTTAGATAACTTTTATGTATATTGGTTGTTTATTGGTATTCTGTATTGAGAGTTTGAGTTTTTTGTTTTTTTGCCTTAGTGGGAATGGAATAACTCAGAAAGAAGAAATAAAAAGAAAATGATAGATAGTTTTGATTAAAAATTGACAACAAATAATTTTTGATTATTAAATGTTACTAGTAACTCATTATGATAGATCTAATAACTGAATACTGTGTATTTTAAAAATTTCCACTAAGAGTGTATTATAAACATATTTCTTATTTAATTTGTTTTAAATCCTCACCTGAGGACATTTTTTTTATTGCTTTGAGAGAGAGAAAGGGGGTGGTGGGGGAAGAGAGGGTGAGGGTAAAGGGGGAGAGAGAGAGAGAGGGAGAGAGAGAGAAACATTGGTCGTCCTCTTGCATGTGCTCTGACTGGGGATCAAACCTCCGACATTTCAGTCAATGGACAACGCTCTAACATACTGAGCCACACCAGGCAGGGCCAAACATGTTTCTTAGATGAAATGTTGGCTTCTCTGTTTATTTTCATCTTAATATTAGTTGTTACTGACTTTGGTCCCAGTGTCTGAATACTGTTTTCATTGTAATACTCTGTTAATACTCCTAAATACTAAGTGATTCTTTAATTTTTCCTGATAGAGTGAAGCAGGTGTTAAGGAATTCCATATAGTACAAGTATCAAGTAGTAGCAAACACTGGAAATTACAGAAATCTGTAAATATCTCTGAAAACAAAGGTTTGTATCTTTTTCCCTCTTTATAGTAAATTCTGACATACTTTCATTGCTTGATTTTTTTTTTCGGAGTAGTACCATTATCTAAGATTATTGATGCTTTTCTTATAATTAACATTATTAAGCATTAAATTGTGTCTTCATTAGTTTATGTGACTATAAATCAAATTACTTATTTTAATTGATTCTTTTCCAGTGTTTAAGTCCCTCCCACATCTTCCTATTTGGAATTTTAAAAAAAATTTTATTCAGTTGTAAAATTGGTTCCTGAAATTTTGATCACTGTCAAAAATTCAAACAATACCAGAAACATATAGACTAAAATATGGAAGTTTGTTTTTGTTTCCTTTGCTATTATAAAGCTGGATTTTTTTGTTTATAATCATACCTATATACTGACTGGGTCATCTGTGTTTTTCCATACCTGTATAACATTAAAAAAATTTATGCATACTTGTGATATATACTGACAAATTATTTTCCAGAATATTTCTATCAGTTTATTATCCTTCTAATAATATGAGATTATCTGGTAATGTAAAGTGAAGTCAAGCTAGCAAAATAATACTTGCTCTTTCTGGAAAAATATTGTACGATATATATTCAAAAGATATAAAAAATGTTTAAACCTTTAGCCTCATGGTTATTATTTTTGGAATTTATACAAAGGAATTAACTTACAATATGGGAAAACCCATATAGTCAAAGCAGTTTATTGCAAGATTATGCTTACTAGGGAAAAATTCAGTGCGGCTTTAATGTAAATTTAGCTGCAACTAAGGCTACTTTGTGGTCATTAAATATATATTAGCATTTTAGAGGTGTTTGCTATGGTGGAAAAATACATCATAGCAAAGTATATGCATATAACAGTATTGGTAGATATCATATATATTATGAAGAAATACTGGAAAGAAATGAAGAAATAGTGCAGTGATGGGACTGTGGGCTTCCTAGCCTCCAAGTTCTTATCTTTCAAACTTTGTTTATCTATATTCTCAGATGATAGATAAATAGAAAGATAGATGCACAGATACATATGAACATGTATTTCAAGAAAATTTTATCTTATCCTTTTTAAGAGGAGAATGAGATTTACTTCATTGAGATGAAAGCAAAGATGTTTTCATTAAACATTATTTATGATTTTGAATTATTTTCCAGTTTGAGGGATTCTGAATAATAAGTTGCTTTTACCATCTTATAAACTAAGAAAAGTCTTTGAAATTTTCTCTTTTCTTCCTAGATGCCAAACTTGGCAGTAGGGAAAAGGGAAAGTTTTGCTTCAAGGCAATACGATGTAAGGAAAAAGAAGGTAAAATTATTTTACTTTACCACTTTCTTAATGGTCATTTTATATTTCATGCCCATGATATGATTAGTTTGTTTTCCCCTTTTTTCAGTTGCCACACAGTCCTCAGAAAAATACACCTTTGCAGATATCATCTTTGGAAATGAACAGGTATGCAAATAAGCACAGTAGCATTTGACTTTGAAAGTCACAGTTCTGGAATATCTGCCTAGTTTGGCAAAACTATTGCTTTAGTAATGCCAGATTATTTGGTGGATGAACTTTATTGGGTTTTGACACTTGACTTCATGCCCGAAAACAAACCAAAAATGCTATATAGATTTATACCATTTTAATTAATTAAAATCCTTTGATCACATGAAATAAGTATAATCCTTGGGCTTAAACAAAAACAAAAACAAGATTATATGAGGGAAACTCTGTTCGAGAAAGTGGTCACAGTGGATCATAGAGGTGATAATCCTTTGAATTTTGATATATTATTTGGTTCTGAGGCCCAAATAATGAGCTTTTGTGATTTTAAATGAATTATTGTCTAGAGCAGTGATACTCTCAACTTTATTATTTATAAGAATCTCCTAGAGTAGCGGTTTTCAAACTTTCAAAAATGTGAAAAACCTCTAATTCATTACATCTTGGGTGAAGTTTGGGCCTTTGCATTTTCAACGAGCCCAACAGATAATCCGAAGAGGTGATTTGGGGACCAGCTAAGAAAAAAACTAAGGATGTGAAATCCCATGTAGTTGTGCACTATTACTGGCATTGTTTCTTCCTTCTGTTCTTTTTCTTGATAATTTCAAATATACTTTTGTATTTCTATTATCATTTGCCTTCATCTGACTTACTCTTCGTGACTGTCTTTTGATATTTTGGGGGAGCAGCTATTCAGAAATAGCTCAGAACACCAAAAGACCAATAATTCCAAAATAAGTATGACTTTTGAGATACTGTTCTTCCTGAATGGTTAAATTTAGCTTTCAAAATTTCAGTGGTTTTTTTTTTTTTTTTTGTTAATTTCATTTCTAAATTTGACATCTCTAGAAGCATCATCAGGACCATTAAATTATATTCAGGTTGTAATTTTTATTGTATTTGTTGCTAAATACTTTAGGAGGATTGAAGACAGAAACAAAGACACGTTTCCCTTTTGATGAATCTGGTTGAATAAATAAAACTTACTAAGTGATACAGATAAATGAGAAAACTGGGGGAAAAAATTACTCCTAATAGGGAAAATGTCTATATTAATTATTAATTAACTCAAAGCATAACGTCTGCATAATACAGCCTATAATGCAGGAAATGGTAAGAGATTTTGCAGTGAAACACAACATTCACTTAATTAAGGGAAATCCCATTGTTCTGAGCCCATTTAAAATGCTTTTCACATATTCTTTCCCTTCAAGTATAAAAGCCAAATTAATACCGGTGACTCCATATGCATTCTGTTCAATTGGATGTTGCCTAGTGTTCTAAGTATTTGAATGAGAAATACTTCTGTTATTTTAATAGTAAAAAAAGTTACTTTCTTTTCTACAATTTATTTTTTATTCATTTTCTTAGAGCTACCCATTCATTCTCCCTGGATGCTTGAAAGGTCAAACCTAATGTCTCGGCAGAGTAGATTATTTTGAAGTAACATCTTTAAGATTCAGGGTAATTTGTAGAAGATACTTTAGGTGTTCAAGTCTTAGTGCGGCCTCCCTATATTCAACAAATTGACAAGAAATTATTGAATAAGCCTTTGTGTGTGTAAGTTATAAAAATATAAATTTGGCCGGGTGTATTTAATGGAAAACAATGATCTAGGCAAGTGATTTTCTTTTTACAGATAATAAGTTCAACAAGCCCGTGTGCAGATTTCTTTTATCGAAGTTTATCTTCTGAATTAAGGAAATCACAAGCTCAGCCATCAATGCATACAGAAAAGCAGTCAATAGAGGATGCTGTGAGATTAATTCAGAAGTGCAGTGAGGTGGATTTGAATGTGGTCCTATTATGGAAGGTATGTGTTATTACAGTATTTCAGCAAACCTTGCTTACAGATACTTGAGTCTTAAGCTGAAGAACAAACATAACCTGCCCTATATGTTTTTTCTGCTTACATGTCCCAGTTTCAATATTAAAGTTGTTTTATAGTTTAATAGTTCTGTAATGACTTTTTTACATAAAAAAAGAATTCATTCATATTACATCCCTTTCTTCTGTGCTATTGTTATTTCTAAGTGGTGCTGGGAATACTGTAGACATGATAAGCTTCATGAAAGCAGGTATTATAAAACTGTTTATTATGTGCATTTTCAAATACTGAAAAAGGAAAAATAGCACCATGAACCTCTTGGTACCCGTTACTCATTTGTTGCTATTCATTTTCCATTTATTCCATTTCCCTCTGCTTTGCTTTATATTTACCTTTCTTTATTTTCTGCTGTAGAATATTTTTTTTAATGACATAATATCTTATCTGTAAATACTTTTGTAGGTACTTCTAGCACATAAGGGCTTTCTTATTTAATACAACTCCAAAATATTATTATCTCAACCAAATGAACAATAATTCTCAATAACTATCTAATTATTGGTCTGTATTCGGGTTTTCCAGATTGTTTGAAAATATTTTAATGTTATTTAAAAATCAGATCCAAATAAAATTCATACATGACAAATAAGAATGAGATTGTCTAGACATTAGCTTTCTCTAAAGTTACTTGAACAGAGGAGGCTTTCTTTTCATAGTATACCCTCTTGTATACTGGATCTTGGTGGCTCTCCTGTCAATTCTCTCCCTAGAGCCGCAAACCCCAGTCTCTTCACACAACTTCATTCCCCTATGCCTTCCCTCTGCCAGAACCCAGGTGTTTGGCTGCAAATGAGATTTTGTGTGTTGGCCCTATAGGAAGGCATTTGTGCCTCTATGTGTGTCTACGGCTTTGACAGCTTACTAATTTGCATGCTAGGCCATCGTGGATGTGAGTGATCTTTAGCACCTCTTACAAAGAAGTATTAATGTTCATTACACCTCCAACAGCAATGCCTTCCTTGGCCATAGTGGTGGGTTATTGGTGGAACCAAATGTTGAATGCACCCATCCTGTGGCCTCCACCTTCACGCATCTCCCCAGTGTCCAGAAAAGAGCTTGTTTGTTGCTTTTGAGGTTACTGCTAAGCAGGGTAACATTTTTGTGTTTTGTATCTTAGGCTTATGTAGTGGAAGACAGTAAGCAGCTTATTTTGGAAGGTCAGCATCATGTTATTCTTCACATTATAGGAAAAGAAGCATTTTCATATCCGCAGAAACAGGTAATAACAGTTTGCTTTGGAACTTTGCTGTAAACTTGTTGGGGGTTTTATTTGGTTGGTTTTGTATTTTTGATGAGATCTGGTTTGTACAAGCTTTTATATTGGGATACAAGTTGGGGGTTGGTGGCAAAAGACTGATTAAAATGAGAAATGAACATAAATTGGTCTGTGGCAAGGGGCCGCTGCCCAAACGACCCGGCTGATCACGGGCAGGAAAATGCTAAATTTCAGTTAGAAATTAGTGAAAGTCTTCAGTTAGAAGATAGTTGGAGGGCCCATGGACCTCAGGGAAAGAATACCTTGCTTAGGCTTTATACAGGCTTCCTAGAGGCAGCCATTGGGTTTCTGAGAAATATCTTCTGGAATTGTCTATTATTGTGTTCCTCCTATTTTTTGGGACAGTCATCTGTGTTTCCTTGGATCCACTGATGCCAGATTAAGATACTTCCGGTCAAGATGGAGGCGTAGATAAACACACATTGTCTCCGCACACAACTACATAAAAAAATACAGTTAAACTGCAAAGCAAACATCACCCAGATTTGTCAGAGAATTAAACTGTAAGGAAATCTGACAACCAGGGATTTAAAAGAAGCCACATTCATGCAGTTGGGTGCCTTTTCTACAATAGGCCACACAACTAAGCCAGGGAGTCAAAGCAGCTCTACCTAATACACAGAAACAAACACACGGAAGCTGCCCAATTGAGACAAAGAAATATGGCCCAAATAAAAATTCCAGGAAAAGAACTAAATGAAACAGAGACACGCACCGGCAGATACAGAGTTCAAAACACTGGTTATCAGGGTGCTTAAAGAATTCATTGGGTACTGCAACAGCATAAAAAAAAGCTGGGCAGAAATGAAGGTTGTGTTAAGTGAAATAAAGAAAAATTCACAGGGAACCTACAGTGGAGGGAATGAAGCTGGGGTTTAAATAAGCAATTTAGAACATAAGGACAAAAAAAAGCATTCAATCAGAATAGCAAGAAGAAATAATAATTGAAAAAAAAGTGAGGATAGAATAAGAAGCCTCTAGGATATCTCCAAATGTGCCAACATCCAAATCATAGGAGTGCCAGAAGGAGAAGAGGAAGAGCAAGAAATTGAAAACTTATTTGAAAAAATAATGAAAAAAAACTTCCTAATTTGGTGAAGAAAATAGACACACAAGTCCAGGAAGCAGAGAGAGTCCCCAATAATTTGGACCCAAAGAGAACGACACCAAGGCGCATCATAATTAAAGTGCCAAAGGTTAAAGAGAGGATCTTAAAAGCTGCAAGAGAAAAGCAGAGTTAACCTACAAAGGAGTTCCCATAAGACTATCAGCTGATTCCCCAAAAGAAACTTTACAGGCAAGAAGGGACTGGCAAGTATTCAAAGTGATGAAAAGCCAAGGACCTGTAACCAAGGTCACTCTATCCAGCAAAGCTATCATTTAGAATAGAAGGGCAGGTAAAGCTAAAGGAGTTCATCATCACCAAACCATTATTACATGAAATATGAAAGGGACTTATTTAAGAAAAAGGATATCAAAACTGTGAACATTAAAATGACAACAAACTCACAACTATCAACAACCGAATTAAAAAAAAAAAAAAAGGAACTAAGCAAACCACCAGAACAGGAACAGAATCATAGATATGGAGATTATTTGGAGGGTTATCAGCTGGGAGGCTAAAGGGGGAGAAAAGGGGAGAAGGTCCAAGGATTAAGAAATACAAATTGGTAGGTACAAAATAAGCAGGGGATGTTAACAGTATAGGAAATAGAGTAGTCAAAGAACTATTTGCATGACCAATGGACATGAACTAAGGTGGGGGATTGCTGGAGGGAATGGGAGTATTGGGTGGAGGGGGACAAGGGAAAAATTGGGGCAACTGTAATAGCAAAGTCATAAATATATTTAAAAATTAAAAACAAGTTGCTTTTAAAATTCATTAGCACTTATAAGGGTATTAAGATGCATTTGTAATCTTTCATATTTAAAGAATTGATTTGCTTGAGCGAACAGTGTTCTCTGTATTTTCTTATTTGTTGTAACAGGTTCACACCATTGCAGAATTCCAGGGGGCATATCGTAAAATATAACAGATGGTCTCTGAAGTTGTGTAACAGCTGGCAATAGTGTTTAATATGTTTTCTTATTTTTCCTGAAATACTGTTTACTCTTACCAAAAAATTCTCATAGTACTGTGAACAAAACTTAAGCACATTTAGTCTAGTAATTTAGATAGTTACTTTATATTGTATTTATAAATAATAGATATTTATTTTCAAGTTTTTCTCCCCATTATTTTTGTCAGCCTTTATTTTGAAGTAATTTTCTTACAGAAAAGCTGCAAGAATAGTAGAAAGGACTGTATACCTTTCACTCAGGTTCTCCAGTGATTAGCATTTTACCTTATTTGCTTTATCATTCTTTCTCTGTATATATACTGTACACTTATTTTTTTCTTGACCATGTAATTACTTCCAAGTAAAATGAAGACATCCTGTCCTTCTACCCCTAAATGTGTCAACGAGCTTTCCTAAGAACAAAGGTCATCTCTTACACATAAGCACAAAGATCATGATTAAAATCAGGAAATTAAACATTGATGCAATACTCTTTAATATACAGTTCATATTCAAATGTCATCCAAGTTCTCAATATTTTTATAGCTGTTTGTTTTCTCCTGTCCAGCATCAGTTCAGGATAATGCATTATATTTAGTTGTCATGTCTCCTCAGTCTCCAATAATCTGGAATAATTTCTTGTGTCTTTGTCAGTTATGACTTTAACATTTTTTTAAAGAGCATGGACCAGTTATTTTAATGTATAATAATGCCTCTGAATTTTTCTTGTGCCACTTCATGATTAGATTAAGGTTATAAATTTTATGGCAGAAATGCTACATAAGTGATATTATATTCTTGTTAGTGTATTATATCACAAAGCACATGATATTTATCCCATTATTAGTGATGGGTCAATTGGTTAAAATAGTATAGTATTCCCTCACTTATTGCAGGCATTACATTCCAGACACCCCCACGAAGTAGGAACCTTACATTTATTCTACACTCTTAAACCTACGTAACTTTAACAACATACATATACAGTACTGCAAAATCCTGCGATACAGCAAAAAATCCGCGATAAATAATTAAATATAATATTTTAAAAAATCCAATACAGTGAGGCCACGGTAAGTGAACCACGATATAGCGAGGGACTACTGTATTGCTGTTTCTCCAACAGTAAAGTTACTGTTTTTCCTTTTGTAATAATAAGTAATTTGTGGAGAGTTAATTTAAGACTATGTAAATGTCTGATTTCTCATCAAGCGTATGTCCACTAGTACTAGCTTCCATTAGTAATTCTATCTTTTGAATCATTCTTTATTTTGATAGTTTTAGTTGTAAATGCCGTAAACTTTTGATAATTTGGAACATCTCAAACAACGGCAAAATTGGCACTTAGTAAATGAAACAAAGTGATTTCTATAAAATTTAACTGTTATATTCCCATTTTATATACTATATATTGCATATCCTTTTTATTTCTTTGTATTTCACCTTTGAAATATTTTATATTCTCTTTATATAACTTCTGAGCTTGGGCAATATGGTGGTTTCGTTATACTGTGAATAGTAGATTTGAAGCCCAGAAACTTTTAGAATGATGACCTAGTGTAAATTACTTGCATAATTTGATGAACTTCAGCTTACTACTCACTTATAAAACAAGGATAATAGTTCTTCACAGTTCCCTCTCATTTCCGAACTGTTGTAATTTGGAATCAAATCCTTAT
Organism: Furipterus horrens; assembly: GCF_987537825.1. NCBI lineage: Eukaryota > Metazoa > Chordata > Mammalia > Chiroptera > Furipteridae > Furipterus > Furipterus horrens. The sequence goes on from NW_028327178.1 coordinate 31,161,905, forward strand.
TGTGAAACTATTGGTACAAATTCTTTAGTATTGATTGTGAATATACTTCTTGCTACTCTTAAGCTGCTTAAGCTGGCAGAGAGATAAACTGAGAATATCCTGTCTTTAAATTAGCTTCCGGTTTTTAGTCTCCTTTTGTGGCCATTGTTCATGTGTTTTTCTTCTCATAGGTGTTATATGGGAATTTATTCAGTGTAATTTTAAAGTCTCAAACAATAGATTATTTTCTTGGATGATTAGAACACATTAAACAATAATACATGTTTTGAACTTTTTGATAGAGTTTAACATAAGTAGGTAATAGTGAATAGCTCATTGAATTTTACAAATTGAAGAACACTCCAATATATCAAAGGATGTATAACCAGCACTCCAGAAGTATGCTCCCTGCTCTCTTCTAATTGTAGACCCTGAGTCACTTTTTTCTGACTTATATGGAAAAAAGCAAATTTAGTTGCTGATTTTGCAACTGTATAGATCAGGGGTCAGCAAACTTTTTCTGAAAAATAGCCAAATGATAAAGGTATTTATCATAATTATTCATCTCTGTTGTTGGGGTCCAAAAGCAACAAAAGCAAACATAGATAGGCTGATGCTATGTTTAGACAAAAAGTTCTTTACAGAGGCAGCAGGCATTCTGGATTTGACCTATGGGCTATAGTTTGCCAATCCCTGGTTTAGATCAGAATTCAATTTGACTAGCAGCAAGTTAAAAATGAAGGTTTTCCTGGATAGTGAATGAAAATGGAGAAAAAGGAACCAAGGGGAAAAAATAGTAGAAATGGGATGTTATTTTATATTTGCCTTTAGATGATGATATTTCCTGAAATGTATACAGTGTGCCTGACATCATCAATGTTAATACTTTTACATGCATATTAACCTTTAGTTAATAGTTGAAGCACTGTAATATATAAAACACAACAAAATATTTTCAAAATAAAATTTTAAGGCAATTTTATTTCAACTATTAAAACAGATGCAATATCATTGAATAACTACAGACTTAAGTACTAAGCAGTTTTACCAGATGAGAACCACACCAACTTTTGAAATTGTTAAGAACCCCTTTTTATATATGATGAAAGTAAGTCTTAATGTGTTAAATAACTTATATAAGATCATAGAGCTAATATGTGAAGTTGCTGAAATTTATGTCTAACTCCAGCACATAATAAATAAGGAATGAATAAATGATTCCAGATACTAGTTTCTATTTATTTATATCAATTCTTACCCAAGGATATATGTTTATTGAATTTAGAGAGGGAGGGAGAAAGACAGAAAGAGAGAAACATTGATTGGTTGCCTCCTGTATGTGCCCTGACTGGGGATTGAAGCTGCAACCTAGGTATGTGCCCTGAACAGGAACAGAACTGCCATCCTTTTTGGTGCACAGGATGACGCTCCACAGAACTGAGCCACCCAGCCAGGGCCAGATCCTAGATTCTTTATCCTAGATTGTATTGCAAATGATTCCAGCTGTTAAACAGCAGAAATAGCATTGTTCGTGCTTCACTTTGTTGATTTTTAATTTCTCTTGTTTGTGTACATTATAGTTTATTATAACAAGGCAGTGTTTTTAATTGTTATATATATTTTTTCTATTTTCTCAGGAGCTACCAGAAATGGAACTATTAAAATTTTTCAGACCAGAAAACACTACGGTTTCTTCGAGACCATCAGTAGAGCAGCTTTCTAATCTTATTAAAACAAGTCTTCACTATCCAGAATCATTTAATCATCCATTTCATCAAAAAAGGTTTGAGGGTTTTTTTTGTTAAAAATTTTTAAACAACACACACACACACACACACACACACACACACACACTCTTATTTATTTAGACAATGACCTTAACACAAATACTGAAAAAGAAATTTAGAATAATACTGAGTGTATAGATGGTGATCTTAAGTAATTTGCCCTTTACTACTATTACTATATGTTGCTGCTCTGATTAATGATGGATATTGCTTCAGCCACCTCAGTTGCCAAATGCTTCCTTTTGTTGAGTAGGTTTATCATTAAGTGAAAAACAAGGAAAAAGTATTCTATCATTTTGTTAGTTTTAGAAGCAGAAATTAAACTTCAGACATGATTAACAATATAGACACATTAAACAATTCAAATTTTGAGTGTCATTTACTTAAGATTTATTAAGTGGTAAACTTACTGAGGAATGATGTATTTATAATTTTGGGAAATAGTTTAATTACATAAACTTAAGATTCTAAAAATAAAAATTTCTAAATCAGATGACACTGAAAAGGGTTGCTGGTATATAGGTGTAAGAAAATGTGGAGAGAAGTCTGTTGAAACCAGTCTGTAAGCGATCATTGAGGGTATGAATTTTGGAGAAGTCACTCTGGGTAACGGTAGGGATGGTTTGGATAGAACAAAAAGAGAATGGTGACCTGCAGAACAATGACTTCTAAGAGAGGAGCTAAGGAAAAAGACAGCTGTCCATGAGGAAGACTGGTTGAGAAGTAGTAGTCAAATAATTAGGAAGAAAAGACCAATGAGGGAGGAAGTGGTATCTCAAAGGCTGAGTGAGAGAACAGTTCAAGGAGAGAGAAGTGGTTAGTGATTTGCAATGCTGCAAGAGTGTCAGATAGTAAATGGACCAAAAAGTTGTTCCTCGGGTCTGACAATAAAGAGGTGACTGATGATTTTTGAGAAGAATGTTCCTATATAGTTGGGGTGGAAGCATGACATAGTAGGTTGAGGAGAGCATGGGAGGTAAAGTAAGTAAAGATACTTGGTGTAGACCACCCTCCCAAGAAGCTGGTCTATGAACGGCAGCCAGAAGATATCCATTCAGTATTATAGTTAATGTGTGGATATGTGTATGATATTGAAGAAAGGATGTGCTACAAGGAGAGCAATAGAATCTTTAGTGGATGGAAAGGAACACACACAAAGAATGAAAGATTAGTTTTGGACTAAAGAAGTGTCCTCCTAACTGTTGAAATGGAGAGAAGAAACTAGGGAGAGAAACTTCAACAACTTTACATGTTTTGGAGTGTTCACAGGCACAAGGTTAACTACTCAAAGTAATTAGGAGGTAAGATAATGTAGGGTAGAGGATTTTTGAAAAGTAAAATTTGAGGATAATTACTGAGAGGAATGAGAAGAAGCTGGCTAAGGACACACAGAAAGAGCCCTGGAGAAATTAAAACCAAAACCTTGACAGAGACCTACCTTCAGAAATATTTAAAAGGTAGCTCGATTGCGTTACTTCTTTTAAACACTTTCATTGTGAAAAGTGCTCAAAAACAAAAATGTATGACTGCAGTGACTTTTTTTCCCACAAAGCTAAAAGCCACATATTCATCTCTATTCAAGAAATAGAATAGTACTACCATCTCAGAGTTCCCCTCCCAGTTCACCCCCAAATTGGTAGTCATGTTCTTACTTCCCCTTATAATTTTTACAACTAAGTATACATCTTGATTTTTTATTTTTGTGAGCTTTTATGCCCAGCTTCTTTCATGTAATATTATGTTAGTAATTATCAATTATTGCATGAAGCTATAGAATTCTTATTACCATATGAATATATTTAAATGTACCTGAATTAGTTTATCTACTGTACTGCTGATGGACTTTTTATTTTCATATTTGAACTATTTTTAATTCTGCTGTGAACATTGTTGTGTATATCTCCTGGTGAATGTGTGCTTACTTAATCTAGGAATTTTCCCAAAGTAGTTTTCCCAATTTGTATATCCCACTAATAATATATAGGAATTCCCTCTGCTCTATGTCTTCATCAACACTGCTGTTGGATTTTTGAGAGTTGTAGCCATTTAAGTTGTTTTAAAAATACTTCTGGTCTTAAATATTTGTCTAGGTCTTAATGCTGTTCAGTACTCATTCTGTATGCCATTGACTGACAAATGCACACTATGATTACCTGGGGAATTGTGCTTTAGTCCTCTCCCAGAGATTCCACTTTGATTGGCTCAGGGTGCAGGCTGGACACCCAGAGTTCCTGAAGTTCTTGAGGTGATTCTAATATGCAGCCAAAGTTGAGAGGAGGGGATTCTGTTTTATCCCTATTGAACCTGTTTTGACTTTGCATACTGGCATGAGTTTTGATTTGTGATGTTTAGTTTTAATCCAGTGTTTTTACTTTGTTCTTTTTTTTTAATCAAACTTGCTTCACGTACTTCCTGAATATCTTAGATTCCATGGTGCTTCTTTTTAACTTTAGTGGTTAAATCTTTGGCTGTACTTTAGAGGCTAGAATATTTAAGCATTCTCCACATGATTATTGGGGTTTAAAAGCATCATAGATTCTAGGCAGTGCAGGAAGTATGTGAACAGGACAGCTTGCACCAAACTAAAGGAGAGCAGTGAGTTTAAATGAAGTATCACAGAATCAAAACTGCACGAAGTATTGGAAAACAAGATGGGTTCAATAAGGTTAAAATGTGGTAGTTTTTTTTCCCCCAACATTGGTTGCACATTAGAATCATATGGGTAATTTTAGAAAATTGTGGTGCTCAGGCCAATTGAATCAGTCTCTGGGAGTAGGACACAGGTGTCTATATTTTTTAAAATGCCCTCAGATGATACCTGAATGTGTCAGTATCATTCATTGCTGCCACAGTAATGCTTCATAACAAACCACTCCAAAATCCAGTAGCTTGCAAGGCATCTGTTTCCACACATTCATGTGTAAGGTCAGCTATGATTTGGCTGAAGCTTTGCTTCAGGCTGTGGGTGGGTTGGGTTCATGTCAGTGACCACACATATTTGGGGCTCTGTCCAAATGGACAGCAACTCTCTGGGATATATTCAAATGGCGTATCTCTGTGTTACAAAAAGTAAGCCATATTGCGTAGCACATTTAAGGCTTCTGTTTGCATCAAAGTCATTAATATTCCATCGGCCAAATAGCCTCACCTTCACAGTCAGCAAGGATGATTCACAGTCCCACAGTGGGAAGATGAGGGGAGTGAGTAACTGCTAAACAGTAATTATAGTTACCATGGTAACCAAGACTGGGAGTCACTGAAATAGAGGGTGAAGTGATTGGGCATCTCCGAAAAACTGAAGAACAGAAGTATAATTTAGTGAGAGAGCTGGAGAGAGGAGAGGTAGTGGTCAGAGACTGAGAGACTATTATTCTGCAGAAAGCTCTCTTAGGTGACAAAAGGTGCACAACATGGTCATGGCGGTTAGATGGCTGAATTTGAAATACTACTCATGGTTATGGAGGTGACAGAACAGGGATTTAAGAAGGAGTTGAATAAGCCATCTACCTAGACAGATGAAGTTGTACAAAAGGATGACAAGATTTGGGATTGAAAGCAAGAAACCAAACTTGTGCTGAAGCTTTGAGTAAATGAAGCCAGTGGATAATGTGGAAGAGAAGTTACAGCGACTTTTCTCCTCTACGTAGTGTGCTGCCTTTGTTTGATGGACATAATAGATGAGTATTTCCCTCCTCTTACTGCAGATATTTCAAAATAGTTATATCTTTCCTTCCTGTCGAAGGTTCCCTTGCCTGTACTGAGCGACAGTCACTGGTTTTAGCTTGTCAGTGCAGGACTGAAAAAAAGGAAAAAGAACAGAAAACCTTGGAGTACTTTGTGACAGAAATGGAGGTGTTTCTATGGAAGAGACAGGAAGAAGAAATCAAGAAGTAGCATTGAGAACTGCATTAATGATACATTCTGATCCATGACATAAAAGAAGAAAAACTGTGTGTACTATTGAGAGGGCTATTGCGGAAGCTATGCACTCTACCAAGTGTCAGTTAAAGATCTAGAAACGTAAAAAGAACAGATTGAGGATCTAGGGAAGTGTTCTTAAAGTAATGTAGAGATGTGGGGGTGAAATGGGGCAGTGGGACACAGAGCAGTTTGGTCGTGGCAGTGGGACACAGAGCAGTAGGGGATGGGAACGTGAAAAAGAACAAGTGGCTGGAGCTAACAAAGATAGGAATCATACTGGGTTTAGCTGCCATGGATTTTCAGAGTAAAAAGTTATATTAGATCATGTTTATGGAGGTTTGCAATGTGCTAAGCATTATTCTCAGCATGTAAAATAATTTGATCTTACCTAATCACCACAACCCAAAAGGTAGGTACAGCTAGTATTCCCAGTTTACAATTGTGAAAACTGAGGGACAGAGTTGACCTGATATTTGACCGTTAGCAGCCTGACTCTTGACCTCATGCTTTTAATAATGCCACATTTTAGAGATGGGAAAATAGTCGTCAGTAGTTTGATTTCTATGCACTGTTTGTGGCTCATCAGATTTTAGAAAGACTATTGTATATAGCAGTGGTTTTCAGAATGTGGTCCCAGACCAACATCATCATCATGGGAACTTGTTAGAAATGCTGTTCTTAGCTCTGGCTGTTGTGGCTCAGTGGATTGAGTGTCGGCCTGCGAGCCAAGTGTCGCTGGTTCAATTCCCAGTCAGGGCACATGACTAGGTTGCACGTCAGGTCCCCAGTTGGGGGTGCGAGTGAGAGGCAACCACACAGTGATGTTTCTCTCCCTCTCTTTCTCCTTTCCCCCCTCTCTCTAAAAATAAATAAACAAACAAAAAGAAATGCTGTCCTTGGGCCATGCTCCAGACCTCATGAATCAGAAACTTGGAGTGGGGCCCAGCAGTGTTATAACAAGGCCTCCAGGTGACTCTGGTGCACGCTCAAGTGTGAGCAACCCAAGGCGGCTGTGAGAGCTGCCGGTGTAAGGAGTGAAGAGCATCGCCGAACTAATTCAGAGGCGATTACAGTAAACCAAGAGCCATGGCGACTTGAATTTGTGAGGAAAATGAAGATGGTTCTAGAGCTATGTGGGAGAAAAAAATGGACAGGAATTAATGAAGAATAATAGAAATAAGGAACGGGGATGGGGGCTACTGCCTCCCAAGCCCCCACCCCCATTCCCAGTACGAAAGCACTTTGTGTCATGCCTAAGGCTTTCTGGGGTGGATAGGGTGCTGTTCACTGGAGCTGAATGGAGGAAGAGGAAGAACAAAGATAAAGAGTTTGGTTTGGAGCTAGGAAACATCCACATGTTCACAGTTCTTGTACTAGAAGCATTTAGATTAGGCATGCAGAATTTGATATGTGAGGATCAAATGGGAATAAAAGAGCAAAAGTTCTCGAGGTTTTGCTTTGGGTTCCAAATGATACAATGTTTTAATCAGATGCTTTCAGACTGGAAAGTACTTAGTAGTCTTGCTGCCCTCTTCTCCTGGTGAGAGGCGTTGAGGGGAGGGAAGAGCATAGCACCAGAACAACCTAAGGATATATTTTTGAATTATCTTAGTTCTTGTTTAGAGAAACCTGTTATTTAAATTTCTGAAAGCGTAAAATATCTGAGCAGAATTTTATTATTTTTGTGAGCGTTTATAAGGTACTATTTATTTTTTTTACTCTCTTTGTTCTTTATGTTTGCATGGTAAACTAAGTTAATAGTATGTAACCCAGCTTCATTTATTCACAGCTTATGTTTGTTTATTATGTTCTTGATTTGAAATCTACACCAGTTTGTTCTTATGCCTTCTTCTGTCAGTGCCTTTTTTTTCTCATGCTTTTGTAATTTATTAATTATAAAGTGGTACCAGAAACTATGTGCAGATGTGTCTACTTGAAAGGGCACTTCTTATAACTTACATAGAAGTAATTCTCATATTCTTCAAAACATGATGGCTTTTATGCAAATTTGATAGAAAAGTAAATGTTCTGGGCCAAGTTCTCAAAATAAATTTGGAGAAACATGAAGAGAATAAGGTTAGTTTTAGGCATTTTCATGATTTTTTTCCCTCTATTGATCTGTTGTAGTTGAGATTATTTATTTCTGTTTTTTATTTTGGGAAATAACCACAATAAATATTTTAGTGTTGTTTTTTTTTTTTCTTTTTAAGATTAGCCATAAAAAATTGAAATATAATGGTTTTGTGGATGTATATATTCTTACATTTATTCAGCATTGTATTAATATGTTTTACTTTTTATTTACACAATTTGTCTTTTAAGTGATTTTGGAACTCAGTTTTATTTCTTTCTTGAAACTAATCATTTTCAAGGAGCTTATGCTTTATTAGGTACTCTTAAGCGTTATTTTCTTGAAAGTTGCTTTTTGGGGTTTTTAAAAAATACACAGCTAATTGTTTTGTTTATTTATTTTTCTTCCATAGCCTTTGTTTAGTACCAGTCACCCTTTTACTTTCCAATTGTTCTAAGGCTGATGTCGATGTAATAGTTGATCTTCGGCATAAAACAACAAGGTAAAGATTTATTTAGTGCAAGATTATTTGTAGTTTTAAGATCGATTTGAGAACAATTTAATATTTTGAAATTATGCAAATAATTACTAACATAGATAGAAAAGTTTATTCAGGCTTCCATTGATTGTTGTTGTTGTTTGGAATCATAGAAGTGTTAGTTAGAGTTATGCAGTGACGTTACGGTAGTGACAAAATGGAAAGCATTTCCAAAAGCAGCAAATTAATTTGGCCAGAGCTAAAAGTTTGTGGGAAGAATTTGAAAATGGAAAACCAGCACGTTTGTGATAGAAGGCTTATTATTTTTTTCCTGATTATAAATAATACTTACTTAAAAAAAAATGCAGACCCATACTCCTGTATTCAGTAATCCAAGAGCTAGATGGTTTTTGGAATTCAGAAATTTTTGGATTTTTAGAAAAGTAATGTGAGATGTAGACTGATTATTGTATAACATCCCAAACAGGATCCGAAGCAGCTCTCTGAAAACCAAACACATTCTGTGTATTATTATATGTATTATAAATTAGTGCCTTATTGTAGATACTGGGTTGCTTCCCATTTTTCAGTAGCATAAACAGTTTTAATATTATAAGCATTCTTGTATACATATTTATTTTTATATATGGATAACCAAGTGGTAGTGTAGTTAAAAGCTCAGGTTTGAAATTAGGTCCCATCATTTACTAACTGCTGTTTTGAGTGTTAAATAAGATAATTTAGCCTTGTACCTAGAACATTGTTAATAAATGTTAGCTATTATAGCAGTAGTAATAATAGCATTGCCATTATTGTTATCATTAATAAGCATTTGGCTTCATAACATGATTTCTAAAAATAAAATTGCTGGATGAAAGGGGTGTGTTATTGGGACTTTGGGGAAAAAAAATAAAGAAAAAAACCCCTCCAACTTACCCTTTTCCTCCTTCCTTAGTCCAGAATCATTGGAAATCCATGGATCATTTACATGGCTTGGACAAACACAGTATAAACTTCAGCTTAAAAGCGAGGAGATTCACAGTTTGCAGCTGAAAGCATGCTTTGTCCATACAGGTGTTTATAACCTTGGAACTTTTAGGGTATTTGCCAAGTTATCAGGCCAAGTTACATTGTTTGAAACAAGTCAGCAGAACTCCATGCCTGCCCTGATCATCATTAATAATGTGTGACAACTTATAAAGTTGTACTGAAATCCACAAGAATTAGTTTTATTTTACTGACTGGGTTTTACAGCGGTATTTGAAATACCTAACTTGCTCTGGAGGTTGGTATCAGATCACTGCAAAATACTTGTCAGTTTGTTGATGATGCAAAGCACGTTGGACTGAGAATACTGATATTCTTTTTTTGTATTTCTTTAAACCTGGTAATAATTTACATGCTCATAATACAGAATTTCAACATATCCATGCACCTTATTAAGCCCCATCTTAAAAACCAGTGTCTAAGTCTGCTGTTACACTTATCAATCATATACAAATATTGAGAAAGGCCTTGTTGGCAATACTCTGGTTAAGCCATTAGTCAAATTCCAGCTTTACTGTGAAGGTTAATAAAGTATTAAATACAAATTTTCCTATCTTGCTTCACACAGTTCTCTAAAATGTTTTGAACTTTGGTTATAGAATCATCATACATCAGTATCTGGTGGTTCTTATGGCTTATACATAACTTTGTAAAAAGAAAAATTTTTCTGATGCTTTGAATATAGTTTTGAAAGGAGTTTGACTTTTTTCCTTCACTTCAACATAGTGTGCACTATTCCAATATGGGATTTTTTGTCATTTAAATTATCATATTCTTTATTATGTAACTTTAACAATTGAGTTGATCTGTTTAAAATATAAATCTCAAGTTAATTAAAAATAAGCTTTTCAGAAGTGTATTATATTTATAACAAATGTATTGTAAATAGAATAAAGACACGCTATTCACTGTATAAAACTATTACATGCTCTTTTTTTAAAATTTTTATTCTGATGACCTAATATATACTTTATTTAAAATAAATACCAATCATATTATTATGGCAGGTACCTGACCAATTTCCTGAGAAAGCATTATCATCTGTTTCCAAAAGTGAAGTACAGTGTTTGTTCCTACAGTCCTTGTGGCCTTGTTTTACATGAGCAAATGTATATTGTCTTTAAATATGTCATGTCTGATATCTAGTTTCAAATTTGGATAACCTGTTATATCCTGGGAGAAATGAAGATCAGTGCTTATTGAACCTATTACAAATTACCACATTGAAGACTCTGGTGCTGGTTATGGAAGACCAGGTAATTTAGCATTCCTACTGAACAAACTAGAAGAAAAGTCTTATTAAAAACAAAGTGTTACCAATATAGACAGTTATTAGAGGACCGAAATCCAGAAGAAAGTCCAGAGAGATGAGACCATCATTTGGGACTACTTTGCCTTGGAGTTTTTGACCACTTTAAGCAGCAGCAGCTGAGAGGCAGAGCCTTGCATTTGACACATTTTGAGGGAAGAAGTATAGGTCAGGAGAAATAACCTAATCTGAAGCAAGGAGTGGAAAGGATGGAAAAAAGGCAAAAGAAAGGTCAGAGACCTACTGGGTTCATTAAGAAAGTCTTATCTGTTTGTTTGGAGTCCTCAAAAAAGGAGAGACGATAGGGCAAAAGCAGTATTTGAAGAGAATCTGAGAATTTTCCAAGATGGACATTAAGTTAGAGATTCAAGTAGTTCAGGAAATTCCAAACAACATAAAAAGATGTATCCAGATGCATCATAGTGAAATTGATGGAAATTAAAGGCACGAGGAAATAGTCTTGAATAGAGAAGACAAAACTTACTTGAATGGTGACAATAATTCAACAAATAGCTGACTTTCCACCAAAAATAATGGAAGACAGAAGATAGAGGGGTAGCTTCAAAGGGTTGAAAGAAGCTTAACTGCTACACCAGAATACTAAACTCAGCAATAATCTCTTTCCAGAATGGAAATGAAACTAAGACATTTTCAGACAAAACCTGAGAGTTTGTTCCTTTCAGGTTGCCGTAAGATTATGGTATCCATGTAAATTGTAATTTTCCATTCATTCTCCAAATAACTGTAAATCAACAAGAAGAGCAGGTAAAACCACGCCTAACTCATGCTTTTAGCATAACTAGACAGAGATTACTACTAACCTCAGATTATCTGTAAATGCCTCCTAACACAAATTACCTTATAAATCAGCTACTTAGAAGACTATTGAGTATTTTGAGGCTTATGCAGCCCAAATAACTTTAAACTGAAATTCTTCCATTAAAGACTCATAGTCTTAGGCCGGGTTCCAGAAGATTCCAGGAAACTACAAATGCATGTAGGCACCCTAATAGAATACCCAAAACTATCTTTAAAATATAAGCTTTGCCAGGCAGCTTGTAAGGGCAAGGCTTTAAATGGAATGGAACACAGGACCAGGGCCTAGAAGCGGGGTAAGAAGGGAGGTGGGGCTAGCAGGAATGTGGGCTATACAGGCCTAGAACAGAGCTTCAAGAAGCCTTGCAACAAGGCTGTAACTTCTGAAAAGTAGAGGGCAGGGGGTACGTAGGTACATATGTAAGCCGAGAATTAAGCCCAAAGTACACTTGGTACCTTAGAAATTTCAATTAGGGCATGTGTAGTCCAACGAGGAACCGTTTTACATCAAATGGAATGTATATAAAAAAGGTAAAGTTGAGTTGCTGTGCTCCTTGGTGTCAGGAAGTTTTAATTAGGGTCTGGAAACAAATTACTGTACTTCAGAACTCGGAGATGATTCTTATTAGGGTGTAGAAAGAAAGGCACTGGTGTCTATCATGATTGCTCTTCAGAGTTGAAGTTGTGAAATATTTTAAAATTACACTCCATATAACATTTGATAATAAGTGGTGTAGACAGTTTTTCCTCTTAGATAAGAACTGTAAGAAGACATAAATCTTTAAGCACAATATTATAAAACAGTACTTCCCAAAATGTGTTCCACTGAATAGGATGTTAAAGGTATTAGTGACAGAGGAGTTCCCTGACTAAGCTAATTAGGGGACTAGGGGATTAAAGAGGTTCCTTTATTGCTCGTGCACATTCGTGGAGTTTCCCCAGCACATTTGATAGAATCCAGCCCTCCCTAGCCAAAGCACTTTCCAGAACTGGGGTTATGCTCATAGATTAGAGCTTGGCAAACTTTTTGCAAAGTGGCAGATAATATTTTAGTCTCCAGTGCAACTCCTCAGCTCTTCCATTACCCTGGGGAACACAATTTTTGTCGAGTTGGATCTGACACCTGTTTTTGACTAACTTTTGGCATCTGAATCCAAAAATGACCCCAGTTTTTCTCTGTCATGTCAACTTTTTAAGGTACAGGATACCCCCCCTTTGTCCCAAAAATCATACAAAATGTACATACCAAGGAAAATAAAGAAAAAATTACCTGAATATACTGTTTATTTAGTTATCTTATTCATATAAAGGCTATATATTGTTACTGTAAGTCAAATTGTGTACAACTAGTAAAGTTCTGCTACCAAACATACATATTAAGGTATTTTATCTTTTCAAACGACAGGCTAGGAAATGCCAAATGAGATACTTGAAACAGTCTCCTTCAGTTGGCAAAGCTTTAACAGATTGCTTCATGAGACCCAGTTCTATGTGCAGAGGTGGGAATATAATGTTCTTTCTGTCAAGTGGCTCATGTAGAATGTTTGGATCACCAGGTTTGAGGTCAGATCTTGGAGGTCAATTGGACTCCACCCATTGCTTCTCACGAGCTCTGCTGTCCCACATACACAGAAAACAGGGATACTTGGTGTATCTGTGTTGCTGACCAAGAAGGAAGCAGACCATTTTAAGGTCAACACAGGTGATCCAATTGTGCTTATGTTATTGCAACAGAATGATGACTCTTTATGTCTTCATATTTTTCATGAAAACAAACTGAACGGCCAATTGGGACTGCACCAAATAAATTGCTGTTGTGGAGGAGGACACACTTCAAGCTCTGCTTTGAGCTATCGATGAACAGTCACCATTCAGTTTTCTAGATTGGAATTCCCAATTTCTCCATTGAACAATGTATGTTATGGCAATATACAAAACCAGCGTCACTTTGAAAGTACTGCAGAAATGCATTTTCTCTTGATCAAAGGTAGGATGCCTTTGCTCCTTTTTCAAGCAAGATTTTCTCATGCAGTCTTGATGCTAGGAGTTCTGAAGCCTTTTTGGATAGTCCCCAATCTTGTGCCAAATCATTCCACTTATGCTGATCAAATCCCTTATGAACTGAGTCATCTTCAATTTCAATATCTTCATTGTTGCTGTCACTTAGTTCTTCACCAGACTCCTGTTTTTCAAAAGAGGGTAGTTTGGTGAAAACTGGCACTGGGATTTCAGCTGAATGAGGCACTGGGTGTATAGCGGATGGTAGACTAGGATACTCTATTTTACATTTACTTTTCTTGTTATATATTTTACATTTATTTTTATTGTAATATCCTGATGTTTTCACTATACAAAAGTAACAGTCACTTGAATGATCTCTGGGCTCTCGCCAAACCATAGGTATACCAAATGGCAATTTATCACGTGTTCCTTTCGTCCACTCAACACACTGCTTGCACACCTTGTGAGGGGCCCAAGACTTATCTTGATTATCAAGTTTTACTTTAAAATATGCAGAGTAGGCTTGCCTGACAAACGTGCTGATGTTTGTCCTTTGGGAATGGTGAAACTGCCACAGATACAACAAAACAAATCAAGGTTCTTTGGGCACTTACGACGAGAAATAGCAGAGGCAGACATCTGAAGGAAAGGAAATAAGTACATATATAAATAAATAAATTCTGCTAACTCGTGTGTAGACAAGAACTCGGACTACACTTTGAAATACGATTCACTATATAGAGCGGCACACGATCTCTCACCACACTGTCTCATGTTAACTGAATAGCCTAGACAAGTATGCTGGTCTCCAAGGTCATCCCCTCCCCTCCCCACTCAGGGAGGTTTGCTCTCAGCCAATAGGAGAGCACTAGTGCTTCCATTGATCCAGGCTTGATCCAGCCTACAGTGGTCGCATTAAGATAAGCTGTACAGAAAAAACTTGACAACATAGAAGAAAACTAATGCAGTTTTGAAATCAGCATGCCTACTTAAGTCTAAAACAGCTGAAAATTGAACTCTACAGGGATGATGTTAAAAATAGTTCCCCTATGTTATAGCACAAAAGCTAACAAACTATGTGAATAAATAGGTGTGGCTGTTTTTGTAAATAAACATTTCTGTAAATAAAGTTTTATTCACTTTTAACACTAAGTGACATTGTCATCATACCTTGGGAACTTGGGCAAAACCAGTGAGTAAAGGAAGATAAACTAGAGGGGACAGCATGGGGCGAAGGGATGTCTCATTCCTTTCTAAGGCTGGTTTCAGTAAGACCTTGCAAGTGATTGCTGAAACCAACTATATCCACTAGAGGGCGCCAGGAGTACAGTATTGCATCAATGCTATCTACAGTTTGCCTTTAAAATGTTGAAATTGGCATTTTATTATAAGGTTGCACTTAGTGGCGTTGGAATTAGCATTAAACTTTTTTTTTTTTTTTTTTTTAGCTAAGGAGAGTTAGAATCAGGCAAATTAATGATACTAATTTACCAGCCTAAGGTACTACAGCTATTAACCCAGGAAATACTTCTTAATTAAAACCGTTGTTGACTTTTTAATAGTCTTGACCTCATCTGGAGAATCAAGATGGATGGATTTTCTTGAAATTTTTAATAAGACAAATTTTTATTGATTAGAAAGTCATTTAATTTGTCACAGTGTGGTCTAAAATGGAGGCTAAAATAGAAAATCGTTAAATCAATACAGTCTCTCATAAAACGTGGGTAAGACTTCCTACATCTCCATCTGTCAGTCATGGACAAATCTCTTTAATAACAGGATTTTTTATGGTATTTAAATAAGATAATGGATTTTAAAGTGCTTGGAACATAGTTTTAATACAGAGTAAGTCATGGCTAAATGATGTGTTTCAAAGTATCTAGAGAACTCTTGCTACTGGTATATGGTATTATTGAGCAAGGTGACTGAAATCAGGAGGGCCCCCAGGCTGTTGTGGAGAACTGGAAAGCTTACTAGTAAGTTTGGTTCAGTTATTTGGGCAGCTTTCTGAAATATCTCACAGTTACTCAAAGTCAAAATCTAGCACTGTTCAGAAGTTTGGCACAAATCTTTCAGATTTTAAAACAAAAGTTACAGTTTTAAACTAAAACGTTGATTTCAAAATCAACACCAGGATTGAGATACCAAGTGTAATACTTAAATACTTTATGTATTTAAAGGAAGTTTGTGATATTTTCTAAGTACTAAAGTAAGGGTGTATGATTTGGAGTCTATGAGTTCACTTGTGGATTATAGACCATAATCTCTGCAAACTGGACTGTGTTGGAAGGGCTAGTCCGAATGGCTCATACCGAGGTTTGAAACCACAGCTTTACACCTTACCAAATATGAGACCTTGGGGAAGTAAAAGTAACTTAACCCCCCCGCCCCCGCCTTGGTTTTCTCATCTGTGTGGTGTGGCCACAGTAGTTCCCCTCTCACTGGGAATATTGTGAGGAGCAAATGACTTAATTCCATTAATTTCTTAGTTCAGTGACTTGACAGGTGGTGAATAATAAATCTATTATTTTTAAACCTGATTCACTTAAATTCTATTTGAGAATGCTCTCTGTAAGCCCTTCTATTAGATGCGATTCAAATGGCTCTATGAACCATAAACCCATAATCAATTCTGTCTATAGCAACCATTGTGCTATTTTTAGTTTCCAGTTTTGTTCAAGATTATAAGCTTTATTGCAGGCTTGGGCTGCATGTAAATCAACCATGAGATTTGCTTCCTTCGTATCATCTCTTAATACTTAAAGTAGTGCAAAACACACACTAGAAATTCTTGTTGAGTTGAATAGAAGAACTTAATTGATTAACCACGTTTTGTGAATTAAAAGCTGAATGAATTTTGTCATTAACACAACAACCCTTCAAAGGCTTTAATATAACATATGGAATGCTTTCTAAATGACAAATATCCCTAATCCTGGCATTCGGTTTAATAAAAGTGAATTTTTAAAACTGAATTCACATGCATGCATAAGAATTTTTAAGTTTTTATATTGAAAAATTTTGTTAATATTGTGGGGGATACCCACTGTGAATAATGTACTTGTGCTGTGTAATCCCAGTCATCTCTTGATATTTGAAGGCTCTCTTTGTATGTTTTTTGCTTAACAGAAAAATCATTTTGTTTTTATTAGAGGTTTAAGCCTTGTAATATATTAAGGAGAATATGTGATAATTTTCTCATCATTCCTTTACTAACAGATTCAGTTTGATGCTGCTTTCTTATTTCTTTGTTTCCTGCATTGAAATATAGTATTTAATCTTAAAACAACCCCAAAACCTTATTCTGTCTCAAAAAATGTGGTTCCCCAAATCATTGCAAATGTCACTAGCAATAAAGAAATTAGGTTATTATATATTCTCTAAAATTTGAATGGATTATACTCTCCCAGCAAGCATGAGTTGATTGTTGCCACTATTTAACTACATATTTTGAAAACTGCTTTTTAGACCATATTTCTGGAAAGTTCCATGAGAACCTGATAATGGTGGTTGTCTTTGGTCTGCAAAGTTGATTATGGGATAGGAGTGGGAGGGAACTTCCTTCTTATTCTACATTCTTTGTCATCATTTACATTTCAAACTATGCAAATATCTTTATTTTTTAAATTAAAATAATTAAAAACAACCTAAAAGCTAATTCCCAACCCCTATTTTAATTAAGCAGATCTGACTGAGGAACTATGAATTTACATATTCAACAACAAAAATGCTCACTTTTTAGGTTTCCTCAGAATTTTGGCATTTTAGTGAATGTAATGACAGAATTGAAAATTATCTCCTGAATGAATATATAATATCCATATTTACCAATTGTTGCTGGTAATTACTGTAGTTTTCACATTAACTAGAGTAACAATCTAGTTTTTGCCTTTAAGTGACATTTTTGGATCAATTCCCCCCGACAACAAGGAGCTGGTGTATTCTTTTCTGTTCGTTTCTGAAAGTTGTTTTCTTCTTTGGCGTATTCTTTTCTGTTTGTTTCTGAAAGTTGTTTTTCTCTTCCATGACCATTTAGTCCCCTTATACCCCCCGCCCCCACAATCATCACTGTTGTCCATGTCCACGAGTCCTTTTCCCTTTTTGCTCGATCCCTACCCCTCTTCAACGCCCCCACCCCCCTTAGCTGTCATCGTGCTCTAGTCCTTTTATTTTGCTTGTAGGAACTAGCGTATTCTCATAGAGTTCCCCAGGAATGATTTTACATCATAAAGTTTGTGGACAAATATGTCCCATTTCCTCATACAGTGCCTAATTGTTTTACTCTGAAACACCAAGGGTCCAAACTCCCTGCGTAACAGATTTGTGAAGATTTGTGGAAAGGGAGCACAGCCCAACAGCAACTGCAGGCTGAATACCACACCTCCAGGTACACGTCCTTCGATGAGCCTACCCCTGGGCATCGTTTCCCACTGGCCTGCTGTACCAGTTTCACGCATCATGTGGTGCCCAAAGCTCCCTCCCTTCCGGACTCTCTCCTGAAGTGTAGTATTTGTGGCTCATGTAGCTATTACTTGGAAAGAGCAGGGCTGTGTAGGGTGCAGCAGAGAGCAATTCTTTCTTCTCCCCCTCCCCAAAGCACACACCCAAACCCACCAGCCTCGCTGAGGAACGGATTGGGTGCCGTAACTTCCAGTTAGTGTCCTCCAATCACTTTAAATCTCAAGAACAGCCTCAATTTCAATAAGTAACAGTGCCAAGCATTGTAACAACCAGAATTCTGAATTTTACAAAGTTTTGCTTCTCTCCTGGGAAGCCTTAAATTGGGGAGGAGGGTGACCAACTGCTTCCATTTACATTGTGTGCTTTTCTCCTCTTTTGTCTCGGTCCAGCTGGCTGCTTCCAAATCCTCCATAATGTAGTAAGAAGACGACGTAGGAGAAGCAAGGGTTAAGAAAGGTCTTTGACCTCACTGGTGTTCTCTGGGGACTCGGGTTTTGTAGTTCTGTAAAGCGACTATCGGGATGTTTTTCAGGCTCTTGGGAGACCTTATATCCCTCCTCATCTAAAGTTCCTCTAACGTGGGCGATACCTTGGATGGCTATGGCGCTCACTCGCCTCTCTTTCTCTCTCTGCTCCCCCCTCCAGTTCCCACTTCACTCTAGATGAACCCATTTTAAATCCACGTGCAGGATGGCTTTTTCTTGTTCATGGTCCAACATACTGCAGACTATTCCTGATGCAGCTTCTATTCCTTACTCTTCTATCAGAGGAACTAGCCAAACACGGTTTATTGCCTGTGGGCTTTTCCAGCCATGGGCTTGGGTGTTCTCTCTTCCCTGCAGTCCCCAGGAGACCAGGCCAAACTGTTGAGAACTTCTTTTGAAGTCTTATCTAGGTGTGTAGACTTAATCCTGTGCCGAGTCAATTGGAAGCTGACTGCCTCCTTTGTGAATCCTGCAAAGGCCAGTTAGTACTACCTCACTTTGGAATATGGGGGTACTCTCCACCTTTTGTTTTACTCTTGGAACTTTGGGGCATCACTGAAGATGAAAACACAAAGTTCCATTTTAACAACTCATTTCATTTATTTGACAGAACAATTGGGTTTCTTGGTGTCCATACCAAAAGGTTATACAACCAAACTGACCTGTTGAAGTTTTGGTGGTGGTTCTTTCTTAATGAATTTTACTCTTTTCTCTATTTTCTCCATAATTTCACGCTATTGCCCATTTCCCTTTTTACTTTTCTCTGTATTCTCAGTCCTGCACTTTTAGCAGTGTCTCTTGTTTGTGCCGTTCCAATATAGATTTCATTTGTACCCTGGTTATAGTTTTATTTGTTCAAGTCTTCTTGTCATTGTGTCCTTGTGATCTTATATCTCTCTGCCGTGTGCTCTTGTTATATAGAGAGGATTGGTTCATTAATTGTTTGTATTTTAATGTGGTGGGTATATCTTTGGCCATGTATTCTGTCTGCTCTAAGCCACATTACAAGATATGTGTGTGTGTGTGTGTGTGTGTGTGTGTGTGTGTATTCTTGTCTGGTTTATAAATTCATCTTTTAAAATAATGAGTTCCTTGGAGAACTTTTTGCAAGAGGTTCACAGTAAAGAGAGATTTCTGTATGTTTGATAACGCTGTGTTTCAGCAGTTTTCCTTTTGGTCGGTGGGTCTGACTACTGAGTCATTTTAGCCTTCGCTGTTTTTTAGCCCAACCAAGATGAGTAGCCGTCAACGTGGCTGCTGACTGTTTCTCCTGCACTTGGTCTCACTGCAAGGTTTCTTCCTAACAAAATGGCTTGTCAGGGTCATCTCTTGTTCAGATGCAAACTCAAGATGAGAGAGATTCTCATCTTGACTTTCAGGACAGAACAGCCTTCTGGTTTTTCCCCAACACCTCTGATGCTCCTTCTGAGTCTCCTTTTTAAGCTCATTTTCCTTTATTCAACCATCAACGGCCAGGCCGCATTGTTTGTTGGAGGGTGGACTGGTTTTGGCACAGCGGGAGGTTTCCGTCAGAAAGGGGGAACTTGCTTCTATTCTTATTTTTTCTCTCCATGCTTCCATGGAATCATGGAAAATCATAGGGAGAGTGCCTTTCCTCCTGAGTTTTTTAGGGTGCATACTTAAGCATTTAAAAATGAACTGTGTTCAAGGACTACAAGGATTAATAAAGAAGACAACAAAGGAATTACAGCAAAAAACATTCCAGTATAATGAGATAAAATACATTTTTGAAATATTCTTATATAATGAAAGTAAGCTTAATTGCTATTCTTTAGCAAGCTGTTCTTCTATTACGAAAAACAGAATTGTACACTCAAGGAAAGTTAATTAAAATCCAGGCATTGTCTGTTAGTCTAAAATGAATTGTAATTTGGGGAGATGCAACACTCTTAAGTTTAATATTTAAAAAATTGTATCTGCCTGGCAGTTAAGTTTTTATGCTGCATATTTTATATTAATATATTGAGTCAATCAAAATGAATAACCAACTCAGGTACAATTTGTAAAAAAAGTTTCTATAGTAATAATATAATGTTATAATAATCCCTGTGTTCTTGTGTACAGGAACTTGGAAGCTGCTACTTTATACAAACACTCATGTACCTATTATAACTATTTTAAAACATAAATTTATGTTTCCCATATAGGAACTTGGAATTGGATGCTTCTCACAAACACACATTCGTGAATTGTAATTATTTTTAAATGTAACATTAGATCCACTATTTTCCAACCAAAATTTATCTCTGAGCTTTAACCTTGGACATCATCACTTTTATGTCCCACAGACACTTGAGCTCAGCATGTTCTTAGCTGTCCCACCTTCCCCAGCTTGATGCTCTACCAACTTCCTTGTCTTGTACACTTCAGCCCACATCAAAGCCAGGGCACAGAGATGGGTGTCTAACTTCTTCCTCACTCTGGTCCTCCACATCCAATGAACTTCCATGTCCTGTGCATACTATCTCCTATCAAATGACTTTTCTCCTTTTCTATTGGTTCTCCGAGACTCCAGGTTTCTGTGAGGAACAAACCAAGCTACCAAAGTTACCTAATGGGCCTAACCCTCAGGCACCCCCTCTCCAATCCAGTTTCCAAATTGGAGCTGAAGTATCCTTCTAAAGTTCAAATCTGATCGTTATTTCCTTGTTCGATGCTTCTCTTCCTTAACAGAAAATCTAAACTCCCAAGCAGGCTGTTTGTCCTGAGACTTATTTTAGACTCATCTTCCCCCTTGCTGTACCTTGTACTCTACGCTGTGTTTCCAAACAGCTTTGGGTTTCTTCAGTGCATCATGCTTTCTCTCACTTCTGGGTCTTGGTGTAAACTCTTCGCTGTACCTGGAATGTACCCTCCCAGACATGCCTCCAGGACCATCCTAGCTGACCATCAGGGTTCCAGTTAGATATCTTCCTTGGATCTTGTCTAAGTCTGTAGCTCCCACTTATATTACTTACTGTGTCATGTCATACATGGCACGGTGGAGATTGCTGGTCACCCCCACGATATTCATTCTCCCTTTCTTTCACACAGCAGAACCCTGTATGTTAGATGGCACATGCCTCCATCAGAATAAGGCACTCTAGTGAGTAGAAGTGGCCACATGTCTAACTAAATTCCAGCCTATGGCACATAACTGAAGTGTCATGTGTGACTTCTGGGAAATGTTCTTAAAAGGCAGGGATAGGCCTTCCTTCCTTCTTTTATCTTTTCTGAAGCCCAAAGAAGGGGGTGGGTGGAACTGGAGCGGCCACATTCAGCCACAGAGTGGAAGCCCTTTGTTGAGAATGGAGCAACAAGTTAGTAGAAGCCTTTGGTCTTAATGATGATGGAGTTCTCATCGTAGCCTGGGACTGTTTGCCTGCACTTTTGTGAGGGGGGAAAAAAACCCCAAAACTTTAATTTTATTGAAGCCATTAGTATTTTTTACTGAACATTACCCTAACTAATAGAACTATAGCCATTGCCAGTAAGGTGTGTTGTTTCCAGGATTTTTGAGGGCAGGTGTCTCAGTCACCATTATCCCTGTAGATCTTAGCACAGTGCTGGCTATATATTATAGGCCAAGAATCTTAGTTTAAAAATATTTGTTCTAAGAGTGGAAGAGTGGATCAACCTGATTGTATTTATGGAGGCAGGCTGGTTTGGTGTGCCGTATTTTATTATTTAAAACCCATTTTGAATACAGCAGTTAATTTGAGTTTAGCATAGCTGGTAGTGACCAATTCTCCATCTCTCATCTTTCTGAAGTCTAGTCTTTAAAAAAGGGTCCTCTTTATCAGGTTTTCCTTGTTATCCCCAAGGATACTTATTCTACTATAGTCCATCCTGGCTGTGCCTGTCTGGACAGTTGCTGCTCTGGCTTCTGGGGCCACCTCTGGCCGCTGGGCAGGTAACGGGCTTCTTTTTGACTACAGCTTCTCCCATGCTGCTTGGCCCGAGGTGTCACCAAGCCAGGCCCTCTCTTAACACCCCAAAGCATAGCTGATACTGAGCTGCATCACTGAAACAAGAATTAATTGGAGGCTTGCTGTTTAGAACACAGACTAGGGTCTGTTTTCGATATAGAGTAAATTTCCTAATTTAAACAGAAGTTTAAAGTCCAGGGTTCATCGATCCATTTGTCTCAGTGGGCTTCCACTGACTGACTGTGAGGGGAACACAGATTCAAACTGCCATTTATTAAGTATTTTTAAGATGTCTTTTACAATGGAATGTAGGCAAACCTGCCTGACCGTCGCTGCAGAGGAGGCTGTTCACAACATACACATCCTGGAAAAGACTGCCTGAAACCAAAGGCCAGTTCATGCTCAGGCTTGCAGGACAGCAGGAATGCAAGGGGACCCATGGAGAACTGTCTCCCAACAGAAGGTGACCATTATGTCCCTTGAGGGTACATTTGAACATTCAAGACACTTTCTTGAGTAACGTTAAGAGTAGCAAAACAGCCCTGGCTCATGTGGCTCAGTGGATTGAGTTCCGGCCTACAAACTGAAAGGTCGCTGGTTTGATTCCCAGTGAGGGCACATGTCTGGGTTGCAGGCCAGGTCCTCAGTTAGGGGTGCACAAGAGGCAACCCTTTCTTTCTCCCTCCTTTCCCCTCTCTCTAAAAATAAATAAATAAAATATTTTAAAAAAAGAATAGCGAAACATTTTTAGAATGCACTCCACCTGGAAAATGATCCTTACCTTGTACTTTTAAAGGAAATACAAAGTGTGATATCAAGAAATTGTTAGGATTGCTAGCCAAGAACTGAGACCTATGGATAGCCTTAGAAACCATATTTATACCCTCTAGTGTGAATCATAAACAAAAAGTCTGTGCTAGACATTTATTTCTTGGTATTATGCCTTGATTGTCTGATGATAATGGGAAATTCTTTGCAGATAAAGACAATTGTTATGCATTCCTTTTGTCCTCAAATGACTGATAACACAATTCTAGGGTTCCCAGTAGTCACACAAACTTATTTGGGAGGCTGACACCTGGTCCACAGCTTGTTATTTCCTTTTTCTTATTCACCATTTGGCTTTGCATGCATTCAGATGTTCTATATTTAGTGTAACACTTCCCCCATATGAAATGGTATTCTAGAGGATTTTTAACTCTTGCCAGGTACAGTAGCTTTACCTTCAGTTCCTTATTTATGACAGAAGTGTCACAACTCTCATATATTGTGGTATTTTATACTCTCTCGTTTTTTATGGAATATTTTTAAAATTATATTGCCTATGTAATGGAATAATATGATAGGAACAATAAGCTTTTAAATAGAAAGAAAGAGACAAGCTGACCCTAATTTAACAAATTAAACCCTGAATCTTATGATAACTTTTAACTCTTTGTACCTTTGGAAATTAAAATGCTATGTCCTCCAGTTTAAGAATTAGAAAAAGTTGGATGTGTGTGTGATACACACTTTTTAGCTTGTAAAATTAAGATACATGTATATGGATATTTATTCAGTGATTCATAAAAATAGCTATTTTTAAAATTAGAATTATTTACAATGGTAAAAATAATGTCCCTATTTGGTTGGGACTGATGATGAGGTTTTATAAAAGGAAGTCCTCTATGATTTGTTGATTTAACTTAAGTTCATATTTTCACCTATTAATCTTTCTCTTTTTAAAAAATTGTTTTAAATTGATTTTAGAGAGGCAGTTGACAGAGAGAGAAACACATTTATTATTCCAATTATTTATGCATTCATTGGTTGATTCTTGTATGTGCCTTGATTGGGGATTGAACCCACAACCTTCGTATACCGGGACCATGCTTTAACCAACTGAGCTATGCAGCCAGGGCCATCACCTGTTAATCTTTCTTAAAGCACATGATCTTATACCATTGCCATTTTGAATGTCAACTCTAAGCCCAGGAGTTGCAGGAGGGTGTCTGTTGCCCAGCCAAGACTGGCTGCCACACCCATGGGCCTTCCCAAGGTGATATTCGCCTAAACCAGTTCACTGCCTCAAGGCACTGTCCTCAAGCCTTGACTTCTCAGAATCTGGCCTTTGACAGAAACCTAGGAAGAGATTCATTACTTGTATAGACAGGCACACGCACACACACAGAGGTGAAGATATATGTATACCCATTTCTCAGTTTACAAGAAGCAACAGCACTGACAAGTGGATCAGAATGCTCATGCTGTGAGATCTGTCCTTTGGCCTCTTGCAGGCAAGCTACAAAAGAAGCCAAATTATAATCCAGATGTTGTTTGAAGATTGTCGAGTCAGAGCAAAGGGAGTTTTTGAGTTTGAATCTTCAATGGCATTGACCTATTTCAATCTCCGTGAGGAAGATATATCTCAAATAGAAGATTTGGGAGTAAACTATAAATAAATACTGTATCTGAAAAGTTTACAGGTATCCAGTCCTCCAATCTAGATTACTCTGGAGCAAAGGGCTGAAAGTGATTGTGAGTTAGTAAGGGGGAAACCAAATTATATGGAAGCCGGTGGTCAGGGGCCGAGGCACCCTGATGTCATTACCAGGCAGCGCGTTATTACATCACCAGCGGCAGTGAACCTGACCACAGGTGGCTCTGCGTTCCTCAGGCCAGAGCGGAGATGCCCTGTTGGAGGTGGCGGGGATGGTATTAGGCAACCATGAGTCCCTCTTACTGTGTTGGGTGTTCAGTGATGGGTTCTTCCTGGGGCACAGAGACTTTAAAGACTTGCTTGCCTTAGAGTAGAGTGCAGTCCTGTCAAAGAGAGAGTGCGGCAAAGGAGAATTTAGTAAGGGGAATGACAGTCATCAGAGGGAACAGGTGGGAAGAGAGAGAGAAGAGACGATTGACTAGCAGGGGTGGGATGGGGGCGCGGGGCTACTGCCTCCACTCTCACCCTTTCGTCTCTTCCCCTTCATGTTAAGCTTGAGCTAGAGATGTCAGATCTCTTTCCTTTCTGTTTTTCTCTGGTACCCTCAGATTAGGAATTTACTGTTTCTCTTTCAGATCGCTCCCATCCCTCCATGCTTTGTAGGGTGAAGTGCATTGAATATGGAAAGACTTCTGGGACTTCAGTGCCTTTTGTGAGGAGGTGACTTGGGTAGAAACAAGGAAATTCTGGCAACAGGATTCAGGCTTGAAGAGAAGTTGATAAATAGCACCTGGAAGTTTTTGTTAGTATGAAACTGCCTGCTCCCAGAGTAGGGACAATAGTCCTTTTGTTCCCACTTAGCGACAAGAGGACAGTGGATACTGTGTGAAGCACTATCGCCACGAAACAGGATCAGGGAGAGAGAAATAGCAAGTTAAAACACTGAAAGAGGTTGATAGAAATTGGGCATATTTCCTGACACTGCTTAGCATAAATATGGGAGATGGGGAGCGGATGTCCAGATGAGCCAGGGGTTAAAATATAGTTTAGACTCTCATTCTGAGTTTTGATTCCATGTATCTTTTAAAGTAGCAATTCCATTTTTCCAAGTAGATTTCCCAGTGAAAAGATAATTTCTCATTGTAATTGTTGAAATTGGTTTTTGGTATCAAATCAGTCCTATCTGAGCCTGAATGTTGTACCCAACCATGTTGTGACCCAACAATGTTGTGAACCAGTTTTCCGTGGGCCTAGTTACCCCAGAATGAACAGAACATTGAGGTTCTAGAACTGCCAACGGGAGGTCCAAAGTCTATAGTATTTCTGAGTGATTCTCAGATCTTTCTTGACCTTCTATTTCCCTACAATTTCAAGATCTAAAAAAGACTTAGGAAAAAAAAATTTTAATGGTCATAAGTCATATAATGCGATTTGGTGCTCTAGGCTCATTTTGCTTTATGTAATAAATGTTTCCATTTAAATGACATAGTATTTGTTGATTTGTTGTACAAAAATTTCAAATATAATTAGTTTTTATTTTGACTGATCTGCAATTGGCAGCCTCCTACATTCCTCTGTCTCCGTGGGGTTTCATGTAGAGAATTATAAATCCATATGAGAACCACTTAAACAAAAGGACTTTTAAAAATTAAACCAAATTGTAAATTTAATATATGGATCCAATTTCTCTAGGTGGCTATTAAAAAACATTATTATAATGTAATAAGAGATGACACTTTAAAACCCAGCTCAGGTTGATTTTATAAAATTTTTTTAAGCTCCATGGGATCAACATCATCTAGGACTGGTTTTCAGCTTTATAGAGTTAGCAACTTGATTATGAATGCACCAGAGATATTTAGTTTGTAGTGGAAATAATGCATGTTATTCAAATTCACAAAAGTAATATATTAATTAAATTACTAATTTATTTTCAATGAGGGGTATTTTTTAAACATTTTTAACAATATTCAAGACTACTATGCAGTAACAAATAATCCTAAATTTTGTTGCTAAAACAGTAAACAGTTATTGCTCACAGTTTCTGCAGGTCAGGACTTCAGCTAATGCAGAAGGTATGGCTCATTTCTGTTTCATGATGGCTGGAACCTCAGCTGGAAGATTAAAGGCTTGGAGATAGATTCATTAAAGGATCATTCTCTCACGTGTCTGGTAATTGATCCTAGGTTTTGTCTGAGACCTTGGCTGGACTGTTGGCTGGAACATCTATATGTGACCTCTGCATGTGACTTGAGCTTCCTCCCAACATGGTGGTCAAAGAATTTTAAAACCACTACACTGGACATCTGAATTATTAATCAGAAGGATTTAGATCTACTAATTCTAGTCCTTGTGCTTTCAATCTTAACAGGATGACTTTGTTGGTTTATGTGTCAAGCCCCCGTCCCACCTAATTGGAAAATATACCAGTCATAGAATATGAGCACCAATCCAGTCTACAGGGCCTGAGGATCCCATGCACACTCTACTATAGGACAGAGCAAATCTGCATATGGAAAAGACCACGGTTAGTCCAGAATTTGAGTTTTATTGCTTGTAGTTATCAGGACCCTTCTTCCCAACAGTCTGGGACAGCCATCAGTGTTACCTGGAGGAGTTTGAGAACTGTCTGGCATGTAGAATCTTCTGGCACCCCAAATCTTAGAGTCTATTGAAAGGAAGATACCTCTAGCATGAGAGGGGAAAACGTTTTGTTCAAAGCTCATCCCAGAGATGTGCGGAGAACACAGAAATCAGGATTTTTTTCTTTATTAGTGTGTATCCTTTCTGGGTTATTACCTTCTTTCTAATTGAGCATTGTATATGTCACCAGGCAAATCACACAAAATTTGGATGTTTCATACAACCCCATGTTTCCAAATTTTGTATAAGTCATATGGATTTGGCTGGGATTGAGAATTTTGCTTCTATTAGAATATGGTAAAACCCAACAGATGTAGCAGAATTGTTCTAAAGCAATTAGCCTGGACAGCAAAGGCTGCAAAAGGATAGTCATTATGCAAATACAGAGCCACTAAATGCCAGCCTCCTGAGCACAGTTAATGTCAGAATCTGCTTTAGACCCAAAAGAAAGAAGAATAGATGCATGTTTTATTTCAGCAAAATTCACCCCATTCTGACTGAGCTGTCCCCATTAAATCAGACTAACAGGTTTTGCTTTGCTTAACAGCACACACCAACAGATAATTTCTGATGTAAATGATGCTCACCACCCATTCTGGTTTGGTTTCCTTTCAGTATCTTCCTTCTGAACTTTGGAATTTTTCCCTAAGTTTTCAGCATCAAAGAGACTCAAGAAAATAAGCAAGGAAAACAATCTTTTAAAAGCACAATCCATTTCCTACCCATTTTACATCTCATGAACTGTAATGTGAGCATGCAGAGACATACATGGTGTATGTTTTGCTTCACCATCTAAGAATGCAGATTGTGATAAATGGCTCTCATTCCTCTTCCTCCTCACAATCTTCTCTTCTCGGGACTGGTTCAGGTTAATGTTAACTTGCCTGAGGACTCCTTGTTAAAGGAGTAAAGAAATAGTTACTGTAATTTTATAGTTCAGTTTTTACTTAGTGAAAAATACAAAGACAAAGAGTGCTTGCGGGAACTTCCAGTCAAAATGGTGATTTAGGCAGACACGGCTCACTTCTTTGCACAACCACATCAAAATTACAACTAAAATGGACAACAACTATGACTTGGAACCAAAGAAATCGAGTTGAATGGAAGTCTGGCAACTATGGAATTAAAGAAACCATATCCATTCAGACTGGTAGGAGGGGCACAGACACAGAATAGGCTGGTCCCTCACCCACGTGTGGTGAGATTCAGGAGGGATATCTTGGGAGCAAGGAGTCCCAGCCCCACACCAGGCCCCCCCAGCCCAGGGTTCCAGTGCCAGGAAGATAAGCCCCCACAACTTCTGGCTGCAAAAAACCAGTGAAGATTGAGTCGGTAGGAGAAACTGCTAAAGCCCCAAGCATTTTATCTTAAAGACCCCGCACATGGGCTCACCTACTCAGACTCATTCCCTCCAAGCTCTAGCACCAGGGTAGCAGCTTGAAAGGCACCAGTGGTACACAGGGAGAACTGAAATGTCTGGCATCAAGGTGAACAGGGGCCATTGTCCCTTTTCTAAACCCTTCCTCCACAGAACTGGCAAACTAGTGCTGTACCTGAGACTCCATCAACCTGGTTAACACTGTTTGACCCACCTTGGAGATCCCCAAAGGCTCCTCCCTACTTAACCTGTGGGCCCACCCCAGCTGCCTTTCCATATGAATGACTGGTCTTGGCTCATGTTTCGCAACTTCCTAAATCCTATCAAATAAGCAACAGTAAGCCTCAGTGAGCCCCAGGCCCAACACTAGAAGCAGCTAGCCTAGATTCACAGCTTGGCTTTGCTTGGGAACCTCCAAGCCCAGTACAAGTAGCAGCTATCTCAGATTGCTTTATAGCTCAGGCAGGGTGGCCCCGGGAAAAACATAGGGAGCTGACCTTGGCCTGCACCACCTGGGTAACCTCAGGTCCAGTGCACCCAGTGGACAGCTTACAGATCACATCTGAGCACCACCACCCTGCTTCTACACAGCTGCTCCTCCATGGAGGGTGGAGGTTGGTGGTAAGTGGCCACAGCCAATCCTTGCAGCTGACTGGCCTGCACAAATTCATCCCATTGATCTGCCAACAGCAACCAAGGCTCAACTACAGGAGGAGGGTGTACTAGACCACACGAAGGGTGCGCTTTGAGTACCCAGCTTGGGTGATAGGGGAGGATATGCCACTGGAACCTACATGACACCTACTACATTAGGCCACACTATCAAGACACAAAGTCAAAGCAGCTCTACCTAATACATTGAAACAAACACACGGAGGCTGCCACAATGAGGAGACAAAGAAACATGACCCAAATAAAAGATCAAAACTCCAGAAAAAGAACTAAACAAAATGGAGATAAGCGATCTATCAAATGCAGAATTCAAAACACGGTTATAAGGATGTTCAAGGAACTGAGTGAGGACCTCAACAGCATAAAAAAAGATCCAGTCAGAAATGGTGAATTCAGTAATTGAAATAAAGAACAATTTACAGGGAAACAACGGTGGAGCGGATGAAGCTGAGAATCAAATCAATGATTTGTAACATAAGGAAGCAAAATACAACCAATCAAAGCAACAAGAAAAGAAAAGGATCTGAAAAAATGAGGATAGTATAAACAGCCTCTGGGACAACTTCAAGAGGTCCAATATTTGCATCATAGAGGTGCCAGAAGGAGAAGAGAAAGAGCAAAAAATTGGAACTTTATTTGAAAAAATAACGAAAGGAAACTTCCCTGATTTAGTGAAGGAAATAGACATGCAAGTCCACGAAGCACAGAGTCCTAAACAAGATGGACACAAAGAGACCCACTCAAAGACACATCGTAATTAAAATGCCAAAGGTTAAAGATAGAGAGAATCTTAAAAGCAGCAAGAGAAAAGTTAGTTACCCACAGGGGAGTTCCCATAAGACTGTCAGCTGATTTATCAAAAGAAACTTTGGAATTTTGAAGGAAGTGACAAGAAATATTCAAAATCATGAAAAGCAGGGACCTATAGCCAAGATTGCTCTACCCAGCAAAGCTATCATTTAGAATCAAAGGGCAGACAAAGAGTTTCCGAGACAAGAAAAAACTAAAGGAGTTCGTCATCACTAAGCCATTATTATATGAAATGTTAATGGGACTTTTTTAAGAAAAAGAAGAAGATAAAAACCATGAATAATAAAATGGCAAAAAATACAACTCTATCAACAATTGACTCTAGAAAAACAAGTTAAGCAAACAAGAACAGAGGATCATGGATACAGAGAGTATTTTGATGATTGTCAGATGGCAGGGGGCTGTGGGGAAATGGGTGAAGAGGTGAGAAGATTAAGAAGTACAAGTAGGTAGTTACAGAATAGCCATGGGGATGAGAAGTACAGTGTAGGAAATGGAGTAGCCAAAGAACTTATACTCCTGACCCATGGACATGAATAATGGTGTGGGGATTGTCTGAGGGAGTAGGGGTGCTGGGTGGAGGGGGGCAGAGGGGAAAAAATCAAGACAACTGTAATAGCATAATCAATCAATAATAATAATAATACTTGCATCACAAAAGGCAAAGGGAGAGAACAAGGCTGTTACGTTTCCATGTGTTCTGTATAAGAACCCAGGCACAGCACCGAGAAAACTGCATCAAATTGGAAGTGCTGCATGGGGAAGGATTTAGCAGCAAGCAAGAAAGAGAAATGACAAAATGAGGCTTGACAAGAAAGGGCAAATTTGGTGCAACAAGCATCTTTTTGGATCCAGAGTCCCCTTTTGTTTGTTCCCTTTCAGAGTGATAGTATAAGAACAGATAAAAGCAGGTTGCGGGGGCCGGGGAGTGGCAGGTACCTTGAAATGTTCTCTTGCATTTTTCAAACAAAGTCATTGACTATGTACTGGAGAGAAGTTACATTAAGTGTCTCAGAAATTTAATGGCTATTGTTTTGAACTACCTGATAGATGTTCTGGTATAGAGACTGCCATGAGGTTGAATTTCTTGTTTCTATGAGAGCTGCGATTAGTATTCAGATAGCTCCCAGGCACCTGGGATAAAAACAGAGTAGAACATTTCCCTTGAAAATCAGCTGCCATGAAGCTCTCCATCAATGACGTGTTATTATTCTCATCCGTGTTGTGTTTTTATTATTTTAACTAATTATTTTAAACATTAAAGAGCAAAATTAATAAAATCATGGATATAAATACCATTTGTAACTTTTGATTTTATTTTTATTATTTCTTTGAATTTTTTTTTGTTATATACTACAATCTGAATTTTGATAATCAGTTGTTTTTAATTATACATTTTAGATCAAGTTAAATTATGTATTTATAAACAATATAATGATAAATGAATGTATAAGGGAACAAATCATATTAAAAATGTTATCTAGTATTAAGTTATCTAGTATTTACATTCACATTGTTAAATAATAACTTCCTTAAAAATACGTTTCTTTGTAAGTCCAAATTCTGTCAGCTTTGCTACTCAGTCCCTATTTCCAGTGCCTCTTCCTGTGGCAGGCTCTTGAGAAACTTCTAACAGGAACCAGACGATCAGCTATTGCTCACGGACATTCTTTACGGACATTCTTTTCCTTATAACTTAGCTAAGGAGCTGTTAATCTCCTTAAGTCAAATACAGGGTGGGGCAAAAGTAGGTTTGCCATTGTGAGTATGAGAAACAGAGTTTATTTTTCTATTATTTATTAATTATTATATTATTTTCCATATGAATAACTGTAAACCTGCATGGCATTGATGCTGTATTTGCAAAATTGAACTGTAGTATGAAATGCTCTATCGTATGTTTTAATTCTAAGAGAACAGAGTGTTTGCTCTCAGTCACATCCTGACAGAATCTGTGCCGTGTCAGCGAACGTGATGTGAGATGTGAAACTAATAAAACGTGCTTCAATCATACAGTCCGGATCAGCAAAAGAGACTACTAGATTCCCCTTTTTTATTCTCAACAGGTGACTCTGCTAAGAGGAAGTCAAGTAGTGAAGAAATCTGGGTGAGAAAGCAGGTCAGAAAAGCAATACTAATGCGAGGGCACGTTGAGAAAGCTCTGTAGAGGGAAACAAGGAAAATTGTGTAAAAGCGGGAGGAAAATACAAGAATCGTGTAAGCTGGGAAAGTTCTGTGTGTTGTAGGACGTAAGTGTAGGAGAGGCAGGGGAGGTCACTATCCAAGAGAAGTAAGACAATGTGTCCTAAAGGAAGTTTGCGTGGAACAGCGGCAGGTGTGAGAAGTCAAGGCAGTCCGCAGAATCGCCAGCTGCTGCTGCAGGAGCGGAGGCTGAGCAAGGGGCAGCTGGTCTCGCTGGCCCAGAGGATGAGACCACAGAGGATCACCCCAAAATAACAGTAGAGATGGATGTGGTGAGTCAGGTGGTGGGGTTGATGAGTGGGGGAGCACCAACTCAAGAAAGGTAATCACTCCTCTTCTGGAATGATTACCTTTCCAGAAGGAATGGACACAGGAATTAATTGAGGCTTATAGAACAATATCAATAGTTATCCCAATTATCTGGTTTGCTGAATTGGAGATCTTCCCATATGCCTTTCCAATCCCAACTCTAGAGCTTTTTCACGCTCTCTCTTGATTAACGGTGGGGATATTCATCTCTCCAGGAACACAAAAGCCCAGGCACTGGAGACCTGAGCACTGGAGGGAGGGAGGGGGTAACCCGTTCCCCTGAGGCAGCCGAGGCCTCTTTCTGGGACAGTCACCGAAGACTGTTTCTGCTTCACCGGTGAACTGAAGGAGAGATGGAGAACCTGAAGGAAGACAGAAAAAAGAGCCACGCGTGAGCCCATTTCCTGCTGCCACTATCTCCAGACAAGGTCCCTCCTGTTTCAAGGCAAGCGGGGAGGAGAGGCATGGAGGAGAGGCTTGAAATGTTCTTTAGTACTTTTCCTTTCTCTTTATGGAAATAAGAGCAGCATGAAAATCAGCGTTCTCAAAACAAAACACACAGATACAGAGAACAGACTTAGGGTTGCCAGATGAGAGGGGACTTAGGGGACTGGGTGAAAAAGATGAAGGCGTTGAGAAGTACAGACTGCTATTTACAAGATAGTCCTGGGCATGTGAAGTACAGCATAGCAAATATAGTCAATAATATTGTAATAACTAAGTATGGTGCCAGGTGGGTACTGGAAATAGTGGGGAAGACACTTTGTAAAGTATGTGATTTGTCCAGCCACTTTGTTGTACACCTGAAACTAATACAAAATAATATTAAATGTAAACTGTTATTGAAAAATAAAATAATCAAAAAAGAAAGAAAAGAAACATTCCCATTGCCTCAACTGCACACAGATATACTTCTGAGTAAAAGGTATCATTTCTACAAATTTATCTCCTTTAAATTTAAGTGATGACAAGATAATAAACTCTCTTTAGCAATTTCTTAAACTCTTGAAAAGCTGTTACAAATAGTGGAAATGTATACAAGGTCTCAATGAAAAGTTATCCTGTTAAACATCGGATTCCTATAATGGGGGAAGGTCTAGTAGGACCAGAACCATTTAAGTAGGATGCGGGCTCTGTGTCAGAGGGAAAGAGCAGGGACCACATGGAGATCACAGCTTGCAGTTAGACGTGTTAAACTACTTTCAACTGGTCTTTATTTTTAACCATGATTTCGTTTAGTGTGTGATCAATAGATTCTCCATTTCATTTAACTTGTAACAGAGATGTCATAGTGAAATAATCTGGATCTTAAATTTTCATGCTGAGAAACATGCAATTTTGCTAATTTCATAATCACATCAACAAACAAATGAATTAGTGTTTATGCAGTTTGTAAGAAAATTTGGGATCTCACTGGAGCAGCTGGCTGTCCTTGCCTGCCAAATTAATTGTAATGAATGATCTAATTTCTTAAGTAAATGAATTTGAAAAAAATCTTGGATTAAATGGGCTTGTAACTAAGAGGCAGAATTATTAGTGTTCCCCGTTTTGGGTACCCGAGAAATCCCATTTGGGGGCCTGGGGTTCTATTAACAAATTTCCCTTTATAATGAGACTTTCTTTGGTCATCAGTCAGCTCTAAAAATTAGATGGAAGAAGGAACTTAAGAATAACACAGGAGTTTGACTCTGAGGGCCAATGCCACATTTGATAAGTAAAGGTGGGACTGGATTTCAGTTCCTATTTAAAGGATTGGAAGGCTAGCTTGGGCTCTTCATGCCTGGCCCGTCTACTTCTGACTGAATCCAGTTGTACCCATAAATAAGCCCAGTGGCTTGTCTTTCGGGGACAGCCTGTGGTAATGAGACATGGCCCTCGAATGTGCTACCTTCAGATCTCGCCTTTTGAAAAGCCTGAGCCTATTTATAAGCAAAACAGAAAAAGATACCAAAAGGTTTATTTTTAGTAATGATGTTATGAACAAGACTATTCGATGTCCATAATGATCAGAGTTTAAGACCCTCCCTTTAAGGGCCAAATTCACTACCAGTTTCCAATTCGCCTGTCCCACAGCCTTTCACTAGCATGACCTGCTCCCAGGCAGTCTCTGCAGGCATGTGTCCTTCAGTCTGAGTTGCAGGTTTGGGGACTGAAACCTTTCCTAGTCTTGAACCACCTGCCGGTGGTCTGCATCATGCCTTCTGAACCGAGGCCTCTCAACGCCTTCCATATAACAGCAATTCTTCCCAGAATTCCCAAGGTTTATCAAAGTGCAGCCTGAACATTTCTTTCCTATTCTGGCCATTAACTAGCTAGTTCTTTGAGGTGAGAATGAATCACTGGTGATGAAACTATTCCATCAGGAGACTTTTTGTCTAAGAACTTTGAAAATAACAGTGTTAACAGATGATCAAACGAACATCTTCCCATGGCCACTGAAAATCGCCAAAGCAATAACGGAGCAGAGAATGATACCAGGGCTAAAGCTAAAAGTCCTCAAGTGCAGATGACAAACCATGAAGAGAATCTTCCAGATGAAGCACAATCTGAACTAAAGTGAAAGGGGACGCCAGGGGTACGTTGCTGTGTGGTAGGCAGTAAGTGTGGGGGTGACACTGAAGTCCTAGCTTAGGGACAAGTCCTGGATGCATGGGTAGGTTTTGGCAAACGTAGGAAATCCCCTGAAGTTTTCTTCATGGAAGATGGCCAAGTGTGGCAAAGCTAGAGGGTAATTTCCCCCCAATTTTATTGAGGTTCATTGACAAATAAAATTGTAATATATTTTAATGTGTACAACGTGATGACTGGATACACATATACATTGTGAAAAGATCTGGAAAGTAAGTTTGTCCACCAAACAGTGTCGACACTAAAAAGGGCTCCTCAGCCAAGCACGGTCGTTTTTTTTCTCCTTTAAATTAAGGGAGCAGTGAGAAAGAAATGCCCACAGACTTTAGGCCAAAACATTAGGAAGTGTGGTGTGGTACTGTCCCCTGGCCCCATGTGGTACACAACACAGAGTGTTCTGCATGGGAGGGAGTGAAGAGGGGGAACAGGGCTCTGTGCAGGGGAACACCAGTCTCCATGACATCTGGGTGAACCCTCAGCACCTGCCAATACCCATGGAACTCTTGGTGATTCTCAAACTCTGTAGCACATAGGATCATCTGGAGAAATTGTTTAAAACACATGTTCCTTGCCTCCATCCCAGGAGGATCCTGATCATTAGTGAAGCTCTAGGAATCTGTTTCTTTTCTTTTTTTTTTTTTTAAACCAAGCACCTTAGTTTTCTGGCTACACTTGGGAAACACTTAACTGTTTATTTACCATAATGGGCAATAAATGGAAAATAATGAGATATTTGAGCAGGGCTAGCAATCAGAGGAGCTGAAGCTAGAAAATTGGAGCAAATGGCCACTAGTGAATCATTTTTAAAATCTAGGAAATGAACAACTCCATGATGCTAGGAAGTATATTTTAAAAGATAAGGTTATTAATTAGGAAGCAAAGCTCTGTGCATGTGTGTGCACATAACACAATTCTAGAATTATAAAACCATGGGTTTAATAATATTTAAACAAAATGTAGGCACCGTACTAAGAGCTTTATATGCATTCACTCATTTACTTATCATCACATCCTATGAGGAAAATGTTTTGTTGTTCCCTTGATATTATAGATGGAGAATGGAGACTCTGAAAGGTCAGGTAATTTGTTTGAGGTCATAAAGCTGGGGCCAGAAAGTCAACCAGACTCCCGAGTCTCTTCCAATCACTGTGCCATTTGTGTCACACTGTACTCTGAAGAGATCAATCCAAGAGTCTTAACAAATCTGATCAAGAAAAGCGAGAAGACATGATATTAAGAATGCCAAATTAATTTGTTCATGTCTTAAAATAATATATGGGGCACTTGGGGTTTCAGCAGTGAAGATGAGGGACAAATTCCCTGCCCTCGTGAGTCTTACGTTGTACTTGGAGCAGAAAATGAACAAATGTATGAATAATTCAATATATATGTTCAAGGTACATATGTGTTTTAAAGAAAATTGAAGTAGAGCAAGGGGGTTTGGCGGGAGGTGATTTTAAATTGGGTACTCGCTATGATGTCTTTGAAGAGGACAAAATGCAGCTGTGGGGAGAGCCAGGCAAAAATCTTGGGAAGTGTAACCCAGACAAAAGGAACATACACAGGTGGACATGACTGGTGTTTTCAAGAAATAGGCCAGAGCAAAGGAGTAGAACTAACATTAGAAAATGACTTCAAATAGGTAGTTTTGTCTACCCTACTCCAAAAAACCGTCTAAGTCTGACCTCAGCGGGTGCCCCATTACCTAAATGTGGCCACTTTTGTTAACAACCCAGGCTAATTGCTCTGGGGGATTAGAGAAAACATCTGAAAATACACATAATTAGTAAAGATGGATATTATATTTCATGTGCAGTGCCTCAAATGGATTTTTAAGCATTAACATGATTCTAAGAGTCATTTATTTGGGCTCGAATAACAGTTGATTACGCCACAAATGTTCCTTTGTAAGTTCAAAATGCATTTTCCCAACAGATGAAGTGCTTACGTAGTAGTTTAATTTTCCAGAATGACCCAATTTAGCACCTCTGTACTTAAATATGATATTAATAATAGTGCATAACTGGAATGACAGTATTATTTCTGTGAGGAAATTATTTCTGGATCCACCGAGTGGGGTCAACTCACATCTTCCGACTCCCATTCAGCATGCTCTGGTTATGCCATTTTGCGAGGTCTCGGCAGCAGCAGCAGCAGAAAGGAGGTTTCTAGGATTTTTGTGGCATCAGAGAAAGCCCGGAGCAGTTAAAGACTGTGGAATGAAATGA
Source organism: Furipterus horrens (assembly GCF_987537825.1). Lineage (NCBI taxonomy): Eukaryota > Metazoa > Chordata > Mammalia > Chiroptera > Furipteridae > Furipterus > Furipterus horrens. The sequence goes on from NW_028327178.1 coordinate 31,199,478, forward strand.
AACTGAAGATGATGAGAAAGCAAGCAGTGGAGAGACTAAAATTACCGGCGCTTCCAATACACAGGGGAGGAGACGTCCAGGCTGAACCGCTCTGTTGTTGACGCTAGGGGGCACCATTGTCACTGGAGGGCTGCTTCTCTACAGAATTCAATGCCCCTGGAGTTGTAGATGCTGGAGACAGTCTTCAGAAGGAAATTGCAGGAGGTGAAAACCTGCCCAGACTCCTGTGTCCAGGTAAGTGATGTATGTGTATCAAGCATTTGTAAGACAAAAACTGCCTTACAAACTTTTAGCTATATATTACAGATTTCTCCATATATTAAAAAACATTTAATTAACCAGGAGATATAGTTGGGTTATTTAGTTTCAGGCTTTCTTCAGAGACCAAATTGTGTGACCTCAAGTGATAGTTTCTCTCCAGAAGTGCATTTTGTACCCATGATCCTTCTGGCATCGTGACCGAATGCAGAGAGGCAAAACTGGAGACAGGAAGAATAGTTAGGAAGTGATTGAAACAATGCAGATAAGAGATGTTCAGGGCTGATAGAAGGCAGGAGAATTTGACAATTCTTGGTAGTAAATTGGACCTGCTTGAAAAATTTGATATGAAGGCAAGGAGGGAGAATAGCATGGGATGCTTTCTGCCTCCTGGTTGACTAAGCAGGTGATAATGAATACCAATGAAGGAACAGTTTGGGGGAAACAATGGTGAGTTCACTTCTAGACACATCGAATTTGACGCACCCAGGAAATACTCATATGGGAAGATCCAGTGAGCCTGGTCCTCAGCAGGGAGTACAGGGCTGGAGATAGTGGTCCAGGTGTCACCTGCATACGGGTAACAACTAAACCAAGAGAATGCATGGAACTGGTGCCATATAGAGGAAACAAGGTTCTCTGGGAGAGAACCTTGAGATCAGCAGCACTTCGTGTTAAGATAGAGAAAGACCAGTGGAAGTTTCTGTTCTGGAAAATCAAAGGGTGTGTCTGTAACTGGGTTTACAAAGCACCTAAACCAATCTATCTGCTCCCTGGCTACTTAATACTGTTCAATGATGACTGTTACAAGGAACATAAAATAGGTCAGGTCGCTTCTTTCTCCTTTAAACCCTTATTGAAATAAGTCCTTATGTAATGATTTGCAAAGAATTTAACATCAATTAAAAGAGGATTAAATAAACAGACTTGGTAACCTTTTAGAGAAGACTGTGAAAGGTAATCAATATTTGTATTTACTTAAAACTTTTTATTGCAGAACAAATTTATTTTTGCCAATTTCATATTGCTTTAATGCTATTAATATTGTTAAGTTGCTCATATCTTTGAAATCACCAATAAGGAGTATGTCATCACTTTCTATTCAGAAAAAAAATACATCTTAGGATTTTTTTTAGGAAAGAAATTAGTTGGAAGTAAATATGAAAACTAGTAACAATGTGATGGCAGAAATATGTGTTTAGTATATTGTTAAATTATATATTTAAATTTCAAAATATTAAAATGTTTAAAATTGTTTATTTTTCATATTTCATTATTTAGCTGCAAGCCCTGGTTACAAAGTCCTTTCTGTACATTTTGAGTGTGCCAGGATTTAAAATTCAACATCACAATTATTATGTAATTCATTTGTATGTGACCAGTTAAAATTATAAATATAAATGAACAATCATTCTACAATCTTATTTTCTAGTTTTATATTTTTGACCAAAACTGAGTAAATGAAGAAGAATCAGTTATTTCATTAGTGACAGAAGACCTACTCTCAATTCTGTTTTAACATATGTAATTGTTTCTTAGAGATTTCAATAGAGCTGTTGTTCTGATTTTTACTATTATAATGGCCTTTTACTGCCAGCATTACAGGAACCACTGTTGCCAGCTGAAATGAAAGCACGTAGCCCGAGGAAAACCATCCTGAGATCAGCCATATCAAGCCTGTGTGCCTCATCCAGTAATCGCAGGACTGATTAAGGAGTTCACAGTAATGGTCATGTCAAGTTCTTGTCAAAGCAGCCTCTAGAGGGCAGAAAAACCACAACTCTACAGCCACCCAAGATTCTGCACCCCATCTTTAACAACGTTATGTGTTGTGCTTTTTAAAATTTCATTTCAAATTGATTTGTTTTCATAATACATGGTACCAAATTTCAAAGTTACAAAAAGATATTCTCAATTCCCCAGAAACAACCAATATTACCAGTTCCTTATATATCCTTCAAGAGACGATGTGTATTACCCTGCTCCTTCCATTACACAGATGATAGCACCCATATATCCTATTCTGTATCTTGCTTTTTTATTTTACTCACTACTATTTGGATAAAATTCAATGTGAGAACATAGAGAGCTTTCTTGTTTATAGCTTCAAATTATTCTAGCTACGGGTAGGCCATAATTTTTCAACTAACTTCAGTAAATGGCACTTAGTTGTTTCTGCAGTACCACACAACCTTGTATATGCATAATTTCATTTGAGAGTTGAATGTATCTATAGGTTAAAAACAGGGAGTTGCTGTGAACAGGGAGCTGGCAAGCCTGAAATCCATAAGGCAGGCTTTCGGGCTGGAAACTCAGGGAGGAGTTGATATTGCAGTCTTGTGTCTGTAATTTGTAGAGCAGTCTGGTAGGCTGGAAACTCAGGAAGGATTTTTAAAAATGTATAATGTATATGGCTAATTCATTCATACATTACCTTTTAAATTAGTTAACAGTTGCCAGATTTTCCCTCCTAAACCAAGGAGATGCTTGCTTCCTCTCTCCTCATCCTCCTCCACCTTGTCCACTCCAAATTGTTTTCCACTGCCCTGCTCCTGCCTGCAATCCTGTTTTGAGTGTCTTAGGTGTGTCCCTCCCAACCCTTCCCACCTCCCAGTCCCCAGCTTCATAGATGAGCAGGGCCACTGGCTGGGGTCTCTGCTCAGGCACCTCGGGAAGCAGGAACACAGTCTGCCCTCATTTGAGCACTGGCTGCTGCAAGCCCTGCCCTCTTCTCTGTCTCTACCTGATTTCTGGTGGTTGAGCCCCACAGATTTCCCCAGTGATCTCTGTGTGGCAAGATCCAAGTGGGCCTCCTGGGAAGCATCTGGCAGTGCTGTCCACCTTGGGCTTTTCTTTTTCCCCACTGAGAAGGGGGCCCTCTTCGTGTGGCTCTGTACTGGCCTAGGAGAGGGGTGATGTGGTCAAAGAGAAACCACTCTTCTTACCCTTCTGTTATGGTTCTTCTTGGTCTCTGTGGGCCATGGTGGTGCTTCAGCTCCTGGATTATGGGATTTGCATAATGGTATCTTGTCTATGGGTAGTTGCTAGCGGGCCTTTTGGTGAGGAGGACTGAAGTCAGGAATGACCTATGTTGCCATCTTGATGACTTCACTTGCCAGGAAGGATTTCTATGTTCATTCTTGAAGCAGAATTCCTTCTACTCTGGGAAACATCCATTTTTGCTCAGAAGGTCTTACACTGGTTGGATGAGCTCCACCCACATCATCAATGGTAATCTTCTTTACTGAAAGTCAACTGATTGTAGATGTTAAATATAATCTACAAAATATCTTCACAGTAACATCTAGATTAGTGTGACCAGATAACTGGGCACCACAGCTTAGCAGAGTTAACACATAAAATTTAACCATCCTATCAAGTTACTATCCATAGAGGCTGTACCAATTTACTCTCTTATGGAGGTAGTATTGGAGGATCTCTATCAAAGCATTTGAAAGAGGTTCTGGTTTGCTTCTGTTAGCCACCTCATACTATTATAGTAGTAATCGCAATAGCTGTCCTTGATTCATCTCTTAAAATGTTCTAGAGGCTGTACTTAATTTTGCTGGGGAAGGTGGGGAAAATGATATTAAACTGGATTTTTAAAAATCTCCTTTAAACTTTAAATTCCCTCTGTAAACAATGTTTTCCCCAAGGGAATCTCTCTGTCCCCCAGGACACTACTTTCTCTGGAGGCCTGACCTCTCACTTGCCTGTGCACATCCTCTTTGTTACCCAGCAATTCTGACCAGTCATCAGTGCCCGTTATTATCATTGTTACAACACCAGGATGAATCTAGTAAGAAAACACCAGGATGAATCTAGTAAGAATTTTTTTCTCAAAAGAGATACTTTCTATTTTCTTTTAACTCAAGTTTATGCCGACTTAGGGGCAGCAACACATATTTGTTGTTTAAATGTTTTATTTTGGTAAGTGTACATTTGGTGCTACAATATGGACCTGGAAGAGAGTCTGGAAATAACTTGTGGGCCATCTGATCTCTAACCTTTATATTCCCATATAAGACAACTATGTTAAGTCAGTCACAGACTCTATTTTTACCAACTCTGATGTCTTCTTAATGGCAAAAGCCTGATGTTTTAAGCCTCAGTCAAAAAAATTTTCTTGAGAAAATAATTTTTTAAAGATTCTTTTCTCTAGTTAAATATGGAAAATAATGCTTTAGGCTTCTTATGCCTCAAATTATTGGTATGCTTAAAAATTCTCAACCTCATTACCATGGAAGAGTAAGAAAGCTGACAACAAATCTAAGTTTACAGTTTGCCATGCAGTGTAATAATATTATAGATTATTCAGGAGCACTCTTCAGGTGTTTTGGAGTTTAACAGAGAAAGTCATTTCTGAAATGATTCGATATCTGAGCTTTTCTAATGAGGATCAGATGTCTATAATCATAATTCACTGATATAGCACAAGAAGGATGGATTGTTCTGTTATTAAGAATATTGAATTGCATCATGGGGCTGAACATATGTTCTCATCTTATGCATCATATGTTTGTTGAGAATGATATCAAGACTTAAGTGTCTATACTGGGCACCTTTCCCTCAAGTGCCAGTATTCAGGGCTATTGTAAGAGTCAGTACATTAACAGGCTATAGAAAAGATTATATGTGAAATGTACTAAATGAGGTAGATGGTGTTACAGCTTCTCTAGACTTGGGTACCTTTAGGAATCACTCTCAACAGCAAAGAGCTTAAAGAGATGAGTTCTGGAGGCAGCTCAGCTTCTCCCTCACCTCCTGGCATTCAGCTGGCGCAGGGGAGTCATCTCTCCTCTGGAGCCTAAGAGCCTGGGTTTATGTTTTCTCTCCTATTCCTCCCCTTCTCCAGTGGTAACCGTCCTCTGACCCTATTCACTCTAGTGTGGCCCATGGGGTCAGAGCAGGTAAGACCTACTCATTATGTTCCTGTCAGGAAATTCCAGGTTATGAACTAGGCAGTTGAGGTAAATTACAGGTATAGTATCTCATTACTCAGTTTAACAACAGTTTCGAACATAAAACTTTCTTTCAGGCGTTCTCTGTCATCACACTCATTACAGTCCCGAAGCCAACTTCTAGACTGTTCTGATTGTATTACTTAGTTCTGAACTCTCTCTTGTCAGACCCCCAGATTCCTAGAGGCTTGGGACCTTCTGAACTCTGGGTTCCTGGTTAAGAGCTGCACCTTAAGCTCCATAGTGACTGGTGGTTAAGGGAGCTGTGAGTCAATGGAGTGGTAATTGGTTAGTTAGCCATGTTTTTGATGAAAAAAAGAAATCTCTGAAACTCTCTGTTTCAAATTTTCTCTCTCTTACTCATAGTATTCCCATCCTTTTTCACTCACAGCACTGAATAGTTGGATGAGCACTGAAATTGGCACCCAGAAGACCTCAGTTTTGGTCCTAGGCTTGCCATTTACTAGCAGTCTTGTCTGGGAAATTTATTTAAGTTTCTGAGTCTCAGTTTTCTCATTGACAAAACAGAGAGACTCTGCCATTCTCAATTTATAGGGTTGTTGTGAAGGTCAAATAGCTTAATGAAGGCAACAGTCTTGGGTAGCGTAATATTCCACTATGGGAGACTGATTCCATTGAAAAAGACAAATCTAAAGGTGACAGAGATTTGACTAAGAAATGAAACCCTACCTAGAGGGGAGTAAATTAACTATGATTAATGGTTCCTAACTCTGAATGAGTATTAGGGACAGAAAAATAGAAAATTTATAAGAGGGCCACAGGTAAAGGATTTCCAGATAAAATACATATTGCATGGCACATGGGAAAAACTTATACAAAAAATAATTTGTTGTTACCTGAAACTCAAATTTAACAGGGAATCTTATGTATTTACTTGCTAAAGCTGGCAATTACACACAGGTAATTCCCATCAGAAAACTGTTTTTGAAACTGCTGACTCAGATCCCAAGTCAGGCCTGCCTGAAAACATGGGAAAAGAGCTGGCCTCCTGTGTGGCAGGATTTCAGATTCTCCAGGGAGATAATTGTGGTCTTTTTCGATGAGAATAAAAAATTCTGCCTCACCCTCTCCTCTAGGCTTGACATTTTGCTCTTAGAATTTTAAACATTTTAAATGTAAAGATCCAAGGGAAAGGCAGAAACTTCAGGCAAGTATCCATTATTTATACTTTATTAGTTGAATGACCCCCAAAAAACTTTTTGAGAGTAAAGAGGCTATGAGGCCCTGGTCTCTGTGGAAAGGGGAGGAAGGTGGTCTGATCTGCAGTGTCAGAGCCAGGATGTGGGACAGGCTAAAAGCATGCTTCGGCAACACCCCAGACCGCCCTGACATGTTCTCCGTAACAGTCAAGGCCAGCTGGGTGGGTGGCACCTGTGCAACCTGTGCAATTTCTGGCTGTTAGGCGGAAAAGAAGTGGCGGGAATGGGCCCCGGCAAGCAGTAACACTAGCATTTCTGTACCAGTTGGTGGATCATGACAGAGAACAGAGAAACAGCCCAGATTTTCTTGTTGTTCTAGCTCAGTGCTGTCCGACAGAACATTCTGCAGTGGTGGAAATGCAATGCACTGTCCTTTACAGTGGCCACAAGTCAGTCACTACCGAGCACCAGAAAAGTTGCTAGTGCCACATTGAAGAACCGCATTTTAAATGTTTAGATGCATGTGGCTAATGGCTACCATATTGGACAGTCACTTATTCCAAAACATGAGGATGGCCTCTCTCCATCATTACTATAATCACTTTGCATCTTTCTAATGAAATATATTAGCTGAATACATGAATTCTTTGCTTTTTTGATAATATTATTTTATTTCCTTTTGCCAATATCTCCGAGTACCTGCTGTTAAACTCCTCCCTTGTCCTACCTCCATTCAGCTCTTTATTTTCTCCAAAAATCTATATAATCTTTTACTATTTGTCCTTTCATTGTATAATTGGGCAGGTCAGAATTTGGGGGAGAAACAAGGAAGAATGGTGGAAAGGAATAAAGATAGAAAAAGAAAAATAAGATTCTTTTTAACTTCTTTTTTTTTTTCTGGTTTGGGATGCCAATTCTACAATGTTGCATATTTAAAAAACAGAAAGAAACTAAGTATCCATTAACAGGAAAGTTGTTAATTAAGTGGTTTTCATAATTTGGTCTGTATCAGAATTCTCTCTGAACACTCTTAAAAATATGGATATTTGAGCCCCACATTAGACCTTCTGAATCTAAATATTTATAAGCTGGACAGTGGCAGTAGGATAATTACTAAACTTCACAGGAGATCGTAATGTAAACTGAAATTTGCTAATAGATTAAATTACTTTATGATAAAGTCATGCAAATGAATACTCTGCAGCCATCAAAAAAGATATAATGTACAGCCATATGACTTGACATTGATTAATGTCCAGAATATGTTGAATAAAAAGGTCAAGTTGAAGAATGATTGGGTTTAAGATGACATTTATTTTCTAATATAGGTCATATGTGTAATATAGTACATACATGTCGTCGTCGTGTCGGCAGCCATCCGTCTCGAGAGACGATGGTGTAGCTTCTTAAGAGTCTATCTGCACCGCCGAGAATGGCTGTGCAGTCCCACTCGGGAGTGACACGGTATCTGTCTCCTCCCGTGTTGAATCGACATCTTGCGATGACGCTGGAGTGTCCTCTCCAGTGAAGCTGAAGCTACAGAGCCTGGGCAGGGTGATATGGAGGGTCAGCTGTTGCCCATGCAGCAGACCCCACCTCTCTTCGCAGCTGAAGGATCCAAGGGAAAGACGGAGTCAATACAGCTTGGCTTCAGGTGCGCCGCAGGAGTTGCCGGTGTTGACTACAACGTCAAACCGCCTTAGGGACTCTGGCTCCGGATTTTCTGTCGGGGTTTACTCCCTTAGCCTTTCCCCTGAAGAGGTATGCCGCAAGGCAGCGGAGGTTTTTTGGAGTCAGAGTTTTCCTTCTCTGATAGTACATACAATATGCGCTATATAGCTATATGTATATTCTGAAAGAGTAGAGTGCCAGTGCTTTACAGTGGTTTTAGGCTTCACATTTCTGCTCAATATATTTGTTTTGAGATTTTTGTAATAGGTCTATTATGAACCATGCATAATTTTGGGAAAATATTAAAATAAGAAACTGCTTAGAAGTTTCTGTTCTTAAATGACAATGTCAGGGAAGCTTCTGGGAAAGATTAAGTTAATTAATACCATTTAAAAAATTTACCACTGTAAAAATGTTTTATTTATCTCTTTCCTGAGCTTATTCTTTTCAAACATTCAAAATTACAGATAGCACATGTTCAACTTATCTTGTAAATTAATCTTCCATCTAGAACAGGGAAGAATACAAAATTCTCTGCCCACCTTTTTCATTGTGGCAAAAGCTGAAGCTCAGTTGATCAGCTTCTATGAGGGAGAAAGAAATAAAATGATTATCTTTCAAGCTTTCGTCATGGTCATTAGTAAAATATTTTTCTATATACTAACACTATAGTACCTTGAGTTATTAGTGAATGTTTTATTGAATAGAGAGAAATAGATTCTGTTTCCCTATGTGGCATTAAATGTAAAAAATAAAACAAATTTAAGAATTAATAAATCTACCATTTCTCACCGATAGGGGTATAAGCTAATCATTTTAGGTCACTGTGTAAAAAGTTTAGGAAAGCTTGGCTTTCATATTTTTATTTGCAAGGTGAATAGTTTCCCTTTGCTGTGTGGCCACTCCTATGAAGATCGAAAGAATACGGACTAGTAGGCTTATTTCCCTGTGCTGTTTCCTTTTATCTACCTCCCCATACATGCCAGGCCCACGTGAATAAATGTTCATTCAAGATGAATGTTTATAAATAAGCAACTCTTGCAATTTAGGTATGTCAACATGGTTAATGTTTTAGAGTTCTCATGGAGTACTCGGCCATCTTCTCTTACTGAATTGGCACAGTTCTCAGAGTTGTCTTTATGATACTGCTGTGCTATTGGTCTGTTTAAGCACTTTCAGCTCAGGGATACTGGCCCCAAAACAGGCTTCAACATGTTGTTATTGGTGATTAATATTAATATTTTCTACACAAGATTAAATTCAGTCATAAGAATATGGGAATACAGCAATTCCTTGGGTATTACTTAAGGTTCTTTATGGTAATTGGTTTATGTATAAGATATATACACTGATATACATATTTTAATATATATACACATGTGTGTATTTATTAGCTTTGTAATTAACATTACCTTCTTTCTTATAAGGCATGAAACTTAATAAAGTCTAATATTTATTGAGCATTTACTACATTCTAGGTATATTATCTCATCTAACCATCATAACTACCTATCTAAATATGATATTCAAGAAGCTAAAGACATGATTCTCATTCCAATATCTAATGAACACATGCTAAAGAGTTATTGACTCATTAATGAGTGAATCAGCATGATTATAAAGCTGCTTAAGGAGTACTTTGAGGAATTGGGCACTTAATAGGTATTTAAGAGGAATGTTAGAATAAGAACAATGTAGCAGACAATAAAAAACCCATTCTTTGAGGCTCTCTTTTCCACCTGACAGAAATTAATTGATGCTCCATTGTATCTACCTTCAAGTTAGCATATGACTCCACAGAGTCTAAAATCTTAATTCATGTACCAATCATACAAAAAAGCCTGTACAAAAGTCAGACAAAGGAATGTTACCTATAAATGTTGAACAACTATGCTGTATACCTGAAGGTAATATAATCTTGAATGTCAACTGTAACTGAAAAATAAAAAAGTTTTTACAAAGGAACATTCCCTGTATAATGAACCAAATGGTTCATGGGCTGGTTAAACAATGCCCAGGGAGACACCGAAAGCACCTACTGCAGCTTCTGCCTCACAGCCACGTTTTAGATAATATCTTTTAACATAGCCTATTGTATAAATACTCTTATTATCCTCATTAATTTGATAAAGAAAATAGATCAGATTTAAATATGCTAAGTCAAATACATTTTATAAGGTCAACTCTATAATAATCCCATCTATAAATTGAGAATAGTTATATTCACATAGTTTCATATTTCTTCCCTGGATTTTGTCTCATTTGTCTTGTTTGATTGGTTTAGCATTGTATTGTATCTGTGACTTTTAAATTATAGGCTATGCCAAAATCTTGAGGTAAGTTTGCAGAATATTAATATATAGTTTCAGCTATAAAGATTTAACTTTGTACGCCTATGTGCATGTCTCTGTACATCTCTCTCAAATGGTAACTTAATTTTAATCATGTGACTCTTTTCACTTCCCAAACCTCTGGGTCACTGAGCCCAGTTGATTATTGTATGTATTGTATAGATGAGTTTGTTAAAGGTTGCTTAACTTTAACATGAAAAAACTCTTCAATGTCATTGCCTACATCCCTAAACCGATTGCTTAATTCACAAATACGTATTATTGTTCAAACGGAGACAGCAAAAACCTCCATATTATATCTTCAAAAGATGCAACCCATTGTTGCAGAAAAATAAATCCAAATATCTAGTTATCATATTTTATATATTTGGGAAAAGGCAAAACAAAAACTGTTCTGAGAATAGATACAGGCCTTTTTTTTTTAATACAGAAAGATCACTTATACTCTTTTCTAAAAGATCTTAGGTTGACTTTACCATTCTATTATTCCTATATACCTTGAAGGCCTCTAGGTTCTTCAAGTTAATTGTAAAATTATTATTATTTGTACCTGATATTCTGACTTACCATTTACTGCACAACTTGTAGGACCAGTTTTACATATTCAGTTTTTGTTGTCATTGATGTGTTGGCTGAAAATAGAGATAACAAAGAAGAATGAAAATCCTAGGCCTGGATACATGATTTATAGTGATTAAAAAAAAAGTCTGTTAGCGTTTTCTGAATCATAAAGCACTGGCAATTAACCCATAGAATAATATGTAAGCCTCTTAACTGTGCTTATATGCAGAAGAACTGATGCAGTATAGTTATATGCAAAGTAGTTGAGCTCAGAGCTTTACACATTTCTCTGTATGAATTCTTCAACATTTGTGGAATACCTGAGTCAGATCTGTCCTAGAATACATCTATTTGGCATTCCTCCAGTTCTCTCTCTCTCTCTCTCTTTATATATATATATATATATACACACACACACACACACACACACATATACATATTTATATCACACAACTCCCCAGGGATCCTCAGTGCTCTAGGTATTTAGGCTCCCTCTTTCCTCAATACTGGCTTGATACCTGATCTCAAATTTGGAGAAAATCAGCATTTCTCCTACGTCACTAAAGACTTCCTAGGCGCTTATATTTTCTCAGGTCAGATTCTGGCCTAATTTCTGGTTTAGGAGGAAATGTGTTTTTTTGTGTCTGTGCAACTCTAACTCTTCTTCTTTCTCCCAACTCCTCAAATAGTCCAAGTAGGTAACAGAGTCCCTATTTTTTTAATTTCTCCCACTTACCCTAACTACAAGGCAGAGAAGGTACTGGTTTTTCTGGAGGATAAGGATAATACAAAACTGAGTATCAGAGCCTGTTCTTAGAATTCTGTGCTGTTCTTGTCTTTTTTTTTTTCTCTGTAGGTCTCAGCTACTCAGCATTTTCCAGGAGCCTTGGATCCTTCCTCCAGTTCTTCACTTCACCCCACTTTATACCCATTCCTGGGTTTCTTCATTCTCTCCAAATTATTCTTAACAGAGTGTTAGGGTTCTTTTTTTCTTTGTCTCTCTGTTGCTCCTCAGACTTCAAGCAAATTTTTCAACTGCATTGATATAATTTATTTGCCCAGTCCCTGAATGTTGAGTTAGGTTGTTTCCAGTTTTCCTATGTTTATAACATTGCTGCCAACTTATATCCTTGAGTTTATGTCTTTGCATACATGCACAAGTAGAATTGCAGAATAATTTTTAAAAATAGTAATTGCTATACCAAAATTATAAGCATTTTAACTATTAATAAATGCTGACAATTGCCCCTTTAAAGGTTTGTATTAGTTTATATTGCCACTGGTAGTATCTTGCCAATACAATTTATTCTTTGCTAAACCAATAAGTGGAAGATTATATCTCATTGCCATTTTAAAATTTGTGAGTTAAGCCCTGAGCAGTGTGGCTCAGTTGGTTGGAGTATCATTTTGTAAACCAAAAGGTCGCAGGTTCAATTCCCTGTCAGGGCACATGCCTATGTTTCTCTCCCTCTTTCTCTCTCCCTCCCTTCCCCCTCTCTAAAATCAATAAGCATGTCCTTGGGTAAGGATAAAAAATAAAAATTGTGAGTTAAAGTTTAAGAACTTTCTATTTATTTTAAATAAATTTCTCTGAGAATTCCCTTTCCCTATATTGCTTATTGATATGTAAGTGTGTTTTTGTATATTAAGGATATAAATCCTTTGTTTCTTTTATGCACTTGAAATATTTTCAAGTTGACAGTGGTTTTTGACTTTGCCATGAACACTTCCAATGAAAAAGTTAAAAAAAATTTTGGTAACATTTCTCCATCATTTCTTTTAATGTCTTTGTTAGCAAGACCCTCCTCATTCTGAGACAATCAAAAGATTCACTTTGTCCTTTTCTAGCATTTTTACAATTTCACTTTTTATATTTTTATGTTCAAAACTTTGAACTCTCTGGAAATCCTTAGAGTAAAATTTAAGTAAATCTAGTTTCTTCCAGATGTTTCCATTATTCTCCATTTAATGACTAATCATGTCCATTTCTCATGACTTAAAAATGATACTTTTATATATATTAAATTTCCATATTCGAGTCTAATTATAAATTTCTATTCTGTTGTATTATTTTGCTAGTCTAATTTATTAGTTGTAAGAGTCTATGTTATGTTGTTATATAAATTATTCCTGAAATACTAGTTGCTTAACAAAACTAAGGTTCATTTCTTGTTCAGACTTGATGTCACTGTGGGTTAGTAGGTTCAGATGAGTGTGGGGTGGGTCTTTGCTTCACATGGTCACTAACAGATAAAGGCTGATTGTCATAAGGCCACCAAAATAATCTTAGTGGTCTAAGATATGATCAGGTTAGTTCCATAAGCATTTGGAAAAAAGCATATATATGTATTAAAAGCAACAGCAACAATAACTTTTTAAAAAGCAATTTGATGGGGTTTAAAACAATTAAAGTAAAATAAAGGGCACTGCATGTTGAATGGAGGCTGTTTATAGAGAAGTTAAATTGTTTTAGATCCTTGGTTGAGGAAGAGAAACTTAATTTTAGAATTATAAAATTTTTATTATGCATGTTAAAAATTTGAGTATAATTAATAAAAGTGATAGAAATAGAATGTAGAAAAGAGTAAAGGGGAAAAGGTAATGAAATAAAACTTTATTGGAAAAGAAGTCAAGAAAATATGTAATGAATAGACAGAGATACTCTTTCTTCTTAGTTTCTTCAATTATATTTTTGAAGTTTTTTTTCTCTTAAATTTATTCTCTGTCTTCTTCATCAATACCAAATGGGCATGTTGCCTGTCTTCCGTGTCTATTTTTCTCTATTATTTCACTATGATCAGTTTTCTTAAGCCTGTTATCTCACATCTCTGATTATGTTTTCAGCAATATCTGCTATTCTTTTATTTCTACTCTCTACATGGACATGATCTGTGTGATGGTAATTTTCTTTTCCATTCTTCTCCTGAGCTCTGCCAGTTAATTTTGTGTCTGCTTCCTTGACCTCTTGCATTTCTCTCTCTCTCTCTCTCTCTCTCTCCATATATATTATACACACATCCCAGAGAAGTATGTGTCTGTGTATGTATAAGAATTCTTTTGAATTAAAAAAAAAAAAAACCTATGTTGAGTCCTGATAAACTTATTATGGTATGTGGTTATCATCTACCTGTCTTATGCACTTTTTCTCTTGTGTTCTATGCTGGTTCCTTCTTGGTTATTTCAGTTTTTTATTTTATTTTTTATTTTTTCAATTACAGTTGACATTCAATACTATATTAGTTTTGGGTGTACAGCACAATGGTTAGACTTTTATACAACTTACAAGGTGATCTTCACAATATGTCTAGTATCCACCAGACACCATACATAGTTATTACAGTATTATTGATTATATGCCCTATACTACTTTATAGCCCCGTGACTATTTTGTAGCTGCCAATTTGTACTTCTTAATCTCTTCACCCTTTTCACACAGTGCCTCCAGCTTCCTGACCATCAGTTTGTTCTCTATGAGTCTGTTTGTGTTTTGATTATTTCTGTTTTGAATAGAGTTATTCCCCAGTCTAGTAGGGGTAAGATCCAAAGAGTGTACCCACAGAATTGGCATTACAAGATATTGCCAATACCTTGTAATATTACCACTTTGCTCTCTGGCCTAACTAATCCAGGTTAGGGGAAGTTGTACTGGTTTTTCATGAATCTCCATATGATGTAATACCCAGTATGTTTATCTCTGGCTTAGTGTCACAACTCTTCAGCTTATAAAACACTGGCAGCTCCGGGCAGTATGTCATGTAAGGTTTTGCCTTCACATGATAATACACCAATAGGCTGCTTTTTACCACATTGGCAAAAGAGGTGCAAGAGGCTGTCCAGGCAGTCTAGCTAGGTGTTGCCTTTCCTTCCAAAGGAGGTGGACACTGTTTCGCCCTTCACGGGTTCCACTGCCTTGGAGACCTGAGCTCTGACACATGCCTCAGATATACTGTGCAGAAGTGCTCTTCCAGCCTTCTTCTGGACTGGAGGACAACATTGTCATGCTTTCTTCATGTAAAATTGTCCAGGGTTTTAGGTGTTTTCTGGCACCACTAAAGCTTTTTCTTGGGCTCCTTGTTATTTTCCGTTGACTTTGGGGACGAGAGATGGCAGAGCTGTTTTTATTGCATTGTTTAATCTGGAAACCACCTTCTGCCAGCCTACACTTTAATACACATTGTACTCCTGCCACATGTATAAGACTTTTATTGTGTTAGCCCCTTTTCTCTGTGGCAGTGGAGAAGGGCTCAAGTCACCCCCCCACCTTATTTTAATGAAACTTATATTACATATTATTACTATTCTCTTTCCACTATATAGCATGGTTCTTAAGAATTGCCACACATGTACAAGGCTCCTAGGAGATACTGTTATTTTCCAAGCAGGGGCCAGGAACTCAATAAAAAATGTTTAAAATTAAATGTCTATTTATTTGAAATTCATATTGATAAAATTACTCTGTTAGTAACAGTTTAAAGATATATAGAGTCTGGGGTTGACTGGACTGTAAAATGTGGATGGGTAAAATTTATTGCAGCTATTTTGTACCTTCGGTTATATGGTTATGCATACTATCTTGGTAAAGTGGGATTTTAGGTTAAGTAGTTTTCATCATACAGCAGAAACAGAAAACAATTTATTTAAATAATATATTCTAGGAAAACGTGTATAAGGACCAGACCAACATCAATTATAACTCAGTAATATTTGCCAGTTGCTACAAATACCCTACAGGATTCTCCTGATCTGTGTCAAGCCGTAGGACTTGTTTTTTTCTGTTTAACATAGCTATGTGTCTCAATAAGAAAGTTATTGCTCAGGTTTATCCAGGACTAGCTCTATTTCGAATTCAAGGCAGCTCTAGGAATGTAGATATTGTTTTGTCTGTTTAGTAGCCAGGTTTAGGAACCTTTCCTCTAGGGCTGTGTGGCCCACTGGCATGCAGAATGCCCAAGGGGCCTGTGCATCTGGGCTACATGTGTGCTGAAACTTTCATTTCCCTCAGCCTTCAGACAGGCTGCATGGGGCCTGGGCAGCAAAGCCTCCAGCAGGCAGATAGGCAGCCTCCTCTGTTTGCCCTGGGAGTGGTGGAGTGGGAGGGGCTTCAGCAGCATCCTTTCCCTGCAAGATACAAGGCACTACTGCTTTGTATGTGACATGACTACTCCTTCAATGTCCTATCTTTGCTTTGCAATGTCTGTTCTCCTACACTCTCACCTCATAGTAATCTGATCAGATTCTCATTCCCTCTGCCACTGGGCAGGTTTCTTTTTCCAGGTAGCCTAAGGGTCTGTCAGGGGCTGTGGCCTGGCAGCTCAATTCCCATCAAGGCAAAACTAGCAATCTGCTGAATAAACCTAGCATTAAGCTGAGAAAAAGAATGGTAAGCAAACACAATCTATTAATTTTCTCATTTTGGACTTAATTAAGATTTTGTACCACAACAAAATCATGGAATATATATTCTATTTTATGAGGCATGTCAATGTCTAACTTTTATACAATCTACATTCCAATTATATAACTGTCTAAGCATAATCCATCAACCTAACAATTTTCTTTAACTGAATCTCAGATGCTGAGACATGTATTTAAATATATAAATTACTATATTTAATCAGTTATTGTAATATGGAGGTCTGAAACCTTAGCTACTATAAAAGTGAGATTCTAGGGGCTATTTTCTTTCTAAATTCACAGGAAAAAAATGTATTGATTTTTACTTTACCAAGGTTGACAGCAAGTCCAAAACACTTAAAGGGTATTATTTATCCTCATTCAGTTAGCATGAACCAAGTAAAATGTCATCCATCTAATTAAACATTAAAAAAAGTACATTTTTCTTGTAATATAAATCTCAGTAATATATGTCTGATTAACACAAATAGAAAACCATCAATTATAACTTAACTTATTCACTTTGATATCCAAATATTTAAGAACATGAGGTCTCTCGTGGGCAGAAAATAATAAAAGGAATACTTGGTAATAATAAATGTAGAATAAAGCAGTTAAGTGAAATTTACTTGTGACTTATTATTAGCTGTGTCTTACTATTGTAAGTTTAAAGTCTTTTTGATATCATAAAATTAAACTTAGTAGATTTCTGCAAGGTCACTATTGTGGATCTTACCTGGCTCCTGAGAAACTATCAGTTGATAAACTTAAAAAGGTTTGCTAAGCATTTCTTGGGCTTTGAGTATTTTATCTCTCTTTACAAATGAGCTGAGACCCTGAAGCATCCATCCTTCTGACTATTAGAGACAAAGAGTTCATGGGTGGTGCAGTAGGAAATTTGGTTTTTAAACAGGAAGAGACCAAAATCACTTGTTACTGTTGGCAGAGTGGACTAAAGAAGAGATTTAAAAAATAAATTTAACAAGTATTCAAATAGTATTTACTCGGTACCAGTCTCTTCTAAGCTCTTTAGAGGCATTAACTCATTTAATTTAATCCCCATAACAACTCTAATAGTAACACGATTATCTTCTTTAGCTGACGAGGAAATAGAAGCACAGGGAGCTTAAGTAACCTTTGAGGTCACTTGACCAGAGTGACTAAGATTCAACCCCAGGCTGCCTGGCTCCAGAGGCTTGGCTGCCTCTCTGTGTGTGGCTGGTGATAAACAATGCTAACCTGTGCACCAACTGAGCTGGTTTTCTGGTACAGGCTTTGTGCCAGGGAGGACCAATCACTCTCTACAAGTACTATGGTGAACTTGGGAGAGATAGCAAGGGTTGTCACCTGGGCTAGCCAGGTACATCAATGCATAGACTTCAGATTTTTTAAAGTAAGAGTAATCATCAATTTCTAAGAGATTAATACATCCTTTTTGGTTTTATCATAAACTTACTTTTTAAAAATTCAACCTTGCCTGAGAAGAATTATTCATCACTAGGCCAGCAGGGTTGTATTAACCTTACAAACAATTAGTTGAACTGGTGCGAAGAAAGTGATGAGAGATCAGCAGGATCAGAGAAGGCAATACCAAAATTTGCCTTCTCGCCATTCATGGATTTCTTTCACTTGTATCGTATTTTTTTTTTTTAAACAAGTGAGTTTTACCTTTTACTTAATACTGTATGTTGCTCCACTTTGTATTTTAGATTTCTGGTAAGCATCTAAAAATGTTATAAAATTGTGTCAGAACCTTTCACATTAATTATCAAATTAGCTAGAGAAGCTGAGTAACTTGTAAGTAATCTGAAAAGCTCATATTAAAAAATGAATTTGAACTTGGTGATTCCATCTAGTTAACTGTCTAATGAGATATGAGGGAAACTCTTATGTGGCAGATGAGAGCATTTTACAGTTACCCAGGTTAATTCCACATCCTCACAGTGTGGTATCACACCCACCATTTGAGGGCTGAGAAAAGAGACTTGCAGAGGGTAACAGCTTGCCCTATGTTTCACAGTTAAAAAAAGGCCTTAGTGGAATTACAAGCTCAGGTGTTTCAGGGTCCACATAGCACTATCACAGAGACAATCTAAGGCATGGACATTTTGCTAAGATGGTACCAAATATGCTGGCAATCAAAATTTGCTTTTTCATTTGGTTTGAAGTAAAACATATTTGCTTCAGTACCACTGCATCTGAAAATACCGAGCAAATAATGGCAGTAGGGGACATCCGTTCACTTCCCACGTGATTAGTCGAACCAACCCTCTCTCCCCCCGCCCACACACACAAATACCTGCACACACACTTCGGGAAGATACGATATAGCTAAGTATCTGGCCTAATTTAGCTAGCAAGAAGCAGCAGCTTTTGAACAAAGGGCAGGTCACAGCCTAGGAAGTGAATTAAAACAATTTGCCCATTGAAGCTGGCCGGTGCTGCTGCCCTCACAGGCCTATGGGCTGCACAGGAGTCCTTCCAGCCACCTGAATGGATACGCAGTAGTTGCAGTAGGATTACCCGGTGCTCACCTTCAGATGGGACGGCAAGTCCCATCATCAGGGATATACATAGAGCCGTATCACATCCTGACAGTACGTTTTCACAGGAAGTGCGAGATGGGAGCTTTCATTCGTCCAGGACGGGGAAAAAAACACCTTGTTCCCCGAACGTTTATTTTGGGAGGAAATTATCCCACTGAAGTCACCTCCTCGAGATAGCCCTTTCCCTTCAGGTACATCATCCTTCATTATTGATCCCCTGGGTGGAACGTATCTGAATCAAGACCCGGCCCTCACCCAAGGCAGCGCGCGAGCTCTGGGGTCCCTAGGCGAGCGGGGGTGGCGGTGTCGCAAGAGGTGGTGGGGGTTCAGGTCTAGGAGCCGGGTGAGGGGGCCGGTTTTCCCGCCGTGCTGGCCAATCAGGAGGCGCGGTGTTTCGGGAGCCGGGAGTGTAGCGGGTGGGCGGGGGCCCCTAGGTTTCCTCCAGTGCCGGCGCAGGGCCTCCCGTAGTTTCCAGCGAATGCGCGGACCCTCCCTGGGGTCTCCGGGCGCGCGCGCCTGCCCTGCTTTTCCTCCGCGGTTTCCCCGCCTCGTCAGAGCCGTCGCCTCTGCGATCCAGACTCGGTTCCGACGACGCCTGGCCTCCGCCTCTTCGGGCACTTCGTCTCTCCCCGCAGCGCGAGTCGCCGGGCGGTTCTTCGCCTGGTGTCCGCGGGCCGTGCGGGGGCGGTGCTGGAGGGGGCGCCTCACCCGGGCTGGCGGCTGTAATGCTGCTGCGGTTGTCGCTTTTGCGGCTGGGTGGGCAGCTGGCAGTGGCCGGAGCCAGAGCCGGAACCGTAGCCGGAGCGCGCTTGTCGCTGGCCGGGACACCTCGTTCGCCTGCGCTCTGTTTCCGCGGCCGCCGCGGGGCGCCGGGGCCCGGTGCGGCATGAGGAGGAGGCTGCACGCCGGCGAGCGCCCAGCTCCTCGGCCCCCAGGGCCCCTGCAGGCCCCCGCGTGCCGAGCGCTCCGGCTGCGACTCCGGCGCCCACGCTAGCCCCGCGCAGGCACCAGACGCCACGGTCGGGAGGAGGAGGAGGCGGCCAGGCCTGTGGAGCGCAGGCGGCCCAGATTTTGAGCGCGGGGCTTCGCGTCCTGCACTCCGGGACGCCGCGGACGGGGACACCGGGGAGCCCGGGCGTGCTGCAATTCGCTGTCCCTTTCCGCAGGGGCGCCGCTGTGCGCAGCCCGCGCATCTGCCCACCTGGGCTCCTTCTTCCCATCGCTGCCGGGCCGATAACACGCGCGTCCTTGGCTTCCGCAGGTCCTTGCGGCCCCTCTGCCCCCTCCACCCCTTCCCCGTAGTCCTCCCGCGCTTCCCCTCCCCCGGCTCTCGGGCCTCTGGTTCATTCTGTCCGCTCCCTCCCTTTTCTCCTTCCCGCTCGGGCCCTCTCCCCCACAGCCTCCCAGTGCAGACCCCGTTGCGGCCGCGGGGCTCTTAGCACATTCATGGAAGTTTAGGGCCTGGACGGTGCCCGCAAGTCCGGCGAGAGAGCGCAGCCCGAGCTGCTCTCCGGGAAGAGGAAGATGTCTGTGCTCAGGCGGATAATGCGGGTCTCCAATCGCTCCCTCCTCGCCTTCATCTTCTTCTTCTCCCTGTCCTCATCTTGTCTCTACTTCATCTATGTGGCTCCGGGCATCGGTAAGCACCGAGACACACCCTCTCTTCCCACGGTCACACTGGAGGAAAGGCAGGATGTTACTTACGGGATTTGGAAGCTGTATAAACAGCCGGGGCAGAAAGCGTTTTATTTGAAATGTTATTTCAGACTTGTCAAATAAACTGCTTGGGGGCATGGCTTTGGTATGTGAGTTTTGTTAATGCACGTTTAAATCGCTTCAAGACTGCACTAAATGGACAGGGCAAAATTAGGTGTAATGGCCCCAGATGCCCTGGTCGCTTTCTTGAGTATTCATGACAGCTTTATCCATTTAACATCAAGTCTTTAATCTTAAACTCGGATATAATAACTGGCTGTAAAAATATGATGGAGAAACCAAGGGCAGGAAATATGATGGAGTTCAAGAATGTGCATATTCTAGTGTTCTAGGTCACTTTATAAGAATGGGGTCAGTGAACATTTGTGCCATACTTCAGCAATTTTTAGGCCATGAGTTTTCTTGTAAAAACAATGCTGCATTATTTAGTCTGCTTGGCTCTGCTTTTTAAGGATAGTAGCCTCGCCTACCTGTTAGGATGACTTCTGAGATAAAATAATAATTAAAGTAACAATTATATAAAATAGTCTGTAGTTTAACATTTTAAACTATCATTTTTCTGGCCTTTAGGCTAAACTACACTTTTGTATAACGTGCTTGAATTGGCTTCTTAATTTAATATCCTAATTCCTCAGCCCCCTTTGGTTGAAAAGGTGCCAATGTGGCATTCTAATGATTGAGAAATAGCAACTTCATATGGGTATTGAAATACACTGTATTTACAAAACTTTTCTGAGCTTTTCCTGGTTGTTATGTATTTAATGTTAAATTACTTAGTCACAGTGTGGCATCTCCTATAATTTCTTGTTAGACACTAGCAGTCTTTTAAGCCAATGCCGTTTCTTTCTTTGACTTAGCTAAAAATGTATGGCCTCCTACAGAGTGCAAACACACCTGCAGAATTTTGAGACAGGATTATTATCAGGGCATTATCTTGTGGGGTTATAGCTTATTGTAATAAATTGTGGGGTAGGGGGAGAAGCAAACCTTATTGGGACCTTTTAATTTCCTAAAATTACTACAAGACTTTTCCTTTAAAAAAAAAAAGATTTTATTTATTTATTTTTTAGAGAGAGTGGAATGGAGGGGAAAAGAGAGGGAGAAGCATTGATGTTCCAGAGAAACAATTGGTTGTCTCTCTCATGCCCCCAACTGGGGACTTGCCACGGCATCCCAGGCATGTGCCCTGACCTGGAATCAAACCAGTGACCTTTAGGGTTGCAGGCCAGCACTCAATCCACTGAGCCACGCTAGGCAGGGCTGCTTCTTTTTTTGTTTAAATGAGCTACTTTATTGACTCTTGAACAAGAGGGTTGACATTTTAATTTATTTCAATGCTTGGCAAAGTAAAAATATGCACTGCATTGATTTTTTATATTTTATTATTTTATTTTTATTCAAGTACAGTTAAAATACAATATTATATTGGTTTCAGGTATATGACTTGACTTTTTCTTGATTAAATTTTTGGGTTCAAGTAAGATGTATAAGCTCATGTTTTGCTTGGGAAGACATAAATGGTTGAAACCTTTCTGTGTCCCAGAATAGAAGTGTGAGGTTAAAGTTTGAAGAAGTATGAATATTTTAAGATATTACCTTCCTTTAATGTAGCTTTCTTCTTCAGGCTAAATAAAATATTCCTTGAAGCATGTAGTAAAAATGACAGTGAAAGCTCAGTAGATTTAAGAGTAGTTAACCAAAATATTCAGCAGGCTTCTCTTAAAAATCCTCTGTTATTTTGGAAGGCTTATAAATTAACTCCTCAATCTACAGCATGTAGTCATTAAAAATTGAATCTCTTTGGATGTTAGTTTATTAGACATTTAACTGACTTCGGAGAAAAAGTGTTTTTACAATTAGATAACCATTTTCTTATTTTCTTGGTATTTTGAGTAATGTGGTAAAGTTATGTTACTCAAAAAGATAAGCAGAGGGAATCAAAATTCCAGCTGTTACTTGATAGTCATTGAGAAAAATTCTCACTTGAGGATATATTTATTGATTTTAGAGAGGGGGTAGAGAGAACGAGAAACATCAGTATGAGAGAAAAACATTGATCAGTTGTCTCCCATACCCACCCTGACTGGGGATCGAACCCACAACCAGGGTATGAGCCCTGACTGGGAATCGAACTTGCAACCTTTTGGTGTACAGGACAGTGCTCCAACCAACTGAGCCACCTAGGGCCAGGGTAGTAGTTATCCATTTGTTGTTAGTGCATTAATGTTATCTATAGATTCTTAAAATTCAATTGATGTTAAATACTAATACATTTTCCTTATTTGTGCTTAATGTTTGCTATAGAACAATCATTGGTATGTCATAAAAAACTGGCAATTTTCTTAGGTTCACACACTTTAAACTGCTGTTTTGATGGATCTTATAAGTTGTAACTTAAAAAAATGATTAAAGCCAGTAAGAATGAAAAGCAAAACTTATAAAGTTCTATCAGTTTGTTAAATGGAATCTGTTTTCCAAACCCAGAATCATTTAGCAGGGAAAAAAAAGAACCCTCCTTATTTGTCTGTTAGTATGGGGAAACTGTTTTCCAAAATTCACATTTTTGCTTGAAAGCTTGAATTTTATCATTGACAACAAATACTGTCAGTTTTTCTTGACATGTCAGGCTCACTTTGTTCATTTTTGGGAAAATGCGAGTCAAACACAGAAGTCTAAATAACCATCGTTTGCCAGTTGTTCTTTCAAGTAAAAATGATGTTCCGTGAAAAATGTGGCTAGTTCAGCTCACAATGCAACAAGCAATCACACAATTTGATTTTCAAAATGACCGTGGTACTTTGGTATGCTGCAGAAATGCTTTATGCATGCTTTCCATTTCATCATAGATTTTTTATTAATGAGATGTATCCAAAACTAATTAGGTTCTTATAACTAGCTTACATAATAGGCATAAAGAATCTTTTTGAGATAGTTCATATTTTAGCCTGAATTACATCTTGGGGCAAAATTGTCTTACGACTAAAGAGATCATTTTTTATTAATTTAAATAAATATTTGGAGTCTTTTCTGTTAAATGGTTTGTGTGACTCCTGTCCACGTTAACCTGTTTAGTAGGGGTCAATGATATTTTCTTATCTTTTCCATCCAGAGACCTACTTTTGTCGTGTGCCTTCCTCAGGCTTCCTGTCATTTGATTTTCTTTAGTCTCCTTCACCTGTGTTCTTCCTTCCCTCTCTCTCTTTATGAGCAGATAGTACCACACATTTGCAGACAGTATAATCTGTTTAGTTTCTAATGTTTTCCCATGTTGCTCAACAGTTTTTTGATTGTTTTGGTCTTAATGCAATGAGTTCCACCAAACTCAATCCTCATTATTTTAAGAAGAATTTGAAACATTTCCTTGAAATTCTAATTCATGTAGGAAACACAGAGATAGTCTTTATTTTATGCACTTTAGTACTGAGGAAAACTGGTCTGCAGATATCCCTCCATCTCCCCCAGCTCACCCAGTAGAGGCAGGAGCTGTGAATTGTTTCTCATTCTGTCTCTGCTTCTGTGCGTGATTGCAGAAAGGTGAGTGCAGTTTCCTTCCAAGGAAACTGGCTGGATTGAGAGTGGAATTCCATTTAGTATGAAACAGTTTCCAGCATAACTTCCAACACAACAGTCATTTTCCTGCTATAGTATTAAAGGAGTAGATGAGCTGACTTGTAGATTCATTCAGCACACATGAAGAGGGAACCTCGGAGAGGCTAGACTGTGTTTGAGGCAGGGAAGGTAGAGAGGTGACTTAGACACAGTTGGTTTCCTCACACTATGATGGGATGAGCACTATGAAGAAGCTGCAGCAAGTCCTTGGAAAGCATGCAGCGGGTGGTGAGGGCTGGTTAAGGATTTCCGGAGGAGGTGGTAGTTGGAGTGTGTCCTTGAGGATGGATAGGATCTATCTGAACGGAGCAAGGGATTCTAGTGAGGGAACAGCATGAGGTTCCAGAAAATAGAGGACTATTTCCATCTGCCTACTGCTTAAGGCGTGAGGTGGTAGGTGGAACAGACTGGGAAGTCTTGGGGCTCCCCTGCCCAGCCTAGTGTTCTGGTGCTTGAGGTCCCTAAAATTCCTGGCAGAGAAAAACTGGTCTTGGTTCACACAACTCTCTCAAAGCTGTCTATGACCAAGAAAGGTTATGTGCCTGTGGTCAGTGGGGTAGTATCGTGGGGACGATTGTACAGCTGCTCTGGAAGTGGGGGTTTCAATGTTCTTTTGACACACCAGAGTCGCTGACCCATGCTAGACAGCAGACAGGCTGCTTTATTTTTTGAGTCAAGGTGGAAGTTGGTTGGGCCACTTTGGTCTGAATTCCTGTGGGCCTTTTGAAGGAATTAGCTGTCTTACTGCTTTGTTATTTGGGTTTCCAGGGGGGTTGTGCCCTGCAGGGACTGGTGGAGTCACTGATGGGTGGTCAGGGTGTATGTCTTGTGGGAGAGGGTGCCTTAATTAAGTCCTTGCTCAGAGCCCCTCTCCCCTTTTGGCTGGGTTCCTCTTGGTTGGCGCAGAAGGTAGTTGCCTGTTCTGCAGCTTTCCTGTGGTAGCCCTTTAAGCCTCCTGGCCCTGGCTGGATGAGCCGGGTTGTGTTCTTTTGGATCTGGTATCATCTGCTTTGTGTTTCAAAGGTCCTTTTGGTTTTCCCCTCACCAAGTGCTCTCATCTACACTCTCAATCTACACGCTCCTTTCAGGCGTTCTTTTGATTTAGGCCACAGTGTTGGTCATTTCTTTCCTCTCGGCCTTTCTTACAAGCCATGTAGCCCATGCTAAAGTTCTTGTTCTGTAAATTGCAGGAAACACCAGAAGTTTGGAAAAGAGGAATGATGTAATTTTCTGTTTTAGAGCAATTCTTCTAGCATGGAGGACGGGTTACAGAGGGCAGAGCCAGTGGCTGGGAGGATGTTATTTCAGTAGCTCAGGCAGTAGAAGATTAGAACCTGATCAAGGTCATAGTTGGATCAGGGCAGATTTGAGAGGATGTGAATAGTTGGATTGAAGGAAAGGGAGAAGCTTTAAGACAATGCTCGCCTTCTAGCTTAGACAACAAAGCTTTGGTAATAGGGAACAAAGAAAGGCATGAGCCTTAAGGAGGCTCTTTTGGTTTTAGAGAAATTGAATTGGGATGCCCATAGGATCTTAAGGAAGAACTTGTCAGTAGGTAGACAAATGGAAATAAGGGTTTAGAGCCCAGGAGAAGTGTCTAACAGGATAGAGATTTGGGTGTCTTCAGCAGAAAGGTGAATGATAGTTAATCTATTTCTCACCTGACACACCTAACAAAACTAATCCCTGCAAGCAGAAGGGACTCACTAAGTTAGTTACTCTTAAATGTGGAATGGTAGGGATTAAATTGGAATACGGAAAGGCCCATGTGTAGTTTGAAAAAGCTTCCCATGATGCTCTGCTACCCTTTTTAACTCCCAAACCCAAATGGGAGTCTCTGTGGTTGATACCCTGGAAAGTGTAGATGGCCGGCTACCCGAGGAGACCTTGTGAAAGAGAAAGTAGCCATAGATGAAGTCCAACAGTTTAGAACAAGTGGAAAATTGGAGCAGGAAAACAAAGTGAAAGAGCGAGAGATCATGAAAGTGAAGAGAGACCTTTGTAAAGATAAGTAAATAAGTAAAAATGATCAGGCAGACAAGTATTGCAGTGGGGTGAAATTCTGTGGCGTCATGCCTGGAAGGAGAACTGTTGACTAATAGGAGGTCTGTGACTGTCACTGCAGGAGCAGTTTTTGTGGTGTCATGGGGCACCAGCCAGATTGCCTTGAGTTGGGTGGTAGATGGGAGGTAAATTGAACATGACTCATTTAGTGGAAGGTAGGGGGTGAAATGAAAGGATGTAGGATCAAAGGAATTTTACAAGATGAGGAGATCTAAGCTTATGTAGAGGCTTAGGGAGTAAAGGTAAGGTTTGAAGATTTGAGAAAGGGAACAAATTATGACATGTGATCTACTAAGACTTTACTGTATTTTTACTTTTTTGTGCTGCAAATGTTTGGCTGTACAAAGCACTATGGTTCAGCATTGAACAGGATCCACATGATTCCTGTCTTCATAGAGCATATAACCAGTGGGAAATTCACACAACTGAAAGATAACTATACTAGAATAGATTGTGAAATATAGTTATAGATGTACCAGTATGCGGTTGGGGGAACTAAACTAGTTTAGGCATTAGAGGGAAGAGGAAGATTAAGCTGAGGTCAGAGCTCAAGTTTGATCATTAAAGGGTTGGCTTGGGGAATAGTACTTCTGACCAGAATAGAGTATTTGAAGGCTAAAAGATGAGAGAGAAATGGGAAGTTAAAAAATAAAAAAGGCAGGAGCTAAAGCCTAGAGCACAGAGGGGAGTGTGGGCTGAAGCCAGAGGTATAAAAAGTGACTCCAATCACATATATTGTAGATCCTTGTAAGCTGAGTTTGAGAACTTGGACTTTATGAGGACAGTGTCAAACCATTGAGCTTCAATTTTAAGTAGGAGAGTGACATGATCAGATTTGCATTTTAGAAATATTTAGACTGTATTGTTATGAATGAATTAAATGGAGCAAGATTGGTATCAAGGAAGCCAGGTGGAGGGAGTGGGATCAAGTGTACAGGCAGAGTTTTTAGAGATAGGAGAGGAGGAGATAAAGGTGTTTGCGATAGCAAAAATGAGATGCATACGGAGAGGGAAGTGAGGGAGTTCTGATGAGGTGGGTGGCTGAGTTATCTGTTTAGAGTGAGGGACTCTGTTTGTATAAACAAATCTCAAGATAGAGTGAACTGTTCCCTAGATGAGCTTAAGAGATTTGGTTTCTGCATTGGCACGTACTAGAGGCTTAGTAAAGGATTGTTGACTGACTGAATGTTCCTGATTAAATCACTTCTCTTTGTATGACAGCTCCAGTTCGTTCTCTCACCAGCTGACTCGTCAATGCCATTCTGATGTTGAACGTTAGACACTTTGAGAGAATATGGAAAGGATTAGGAACAGTGGAGAGAATGCCAGGGTTGGTCAGTGTATTAGATATCTATTACTTTCTAACAGATTACCCCAAATTTAGGAAACAACAAGTGTGTATTATCTTAGAGTTTCTGTGGGCCAGGAATCTGGACATGGTTTGTCTAGGTGCCCCTGCTTCAAGGTCTCTTTCTAGGCTATAAAATGTTGGTCAGGGCAGTGGTCGAAGCCTCTGTTGGAGGAGGATCTGCTTCTAAGTTCACCCATGTGGATTGGAGGGTTGTTGGACTGGGGACCTCAGCTCTTCACAAGTTGTTGGCTGGATGCCTCACTCAGTTCCTTGACATGTGGATCTCTCCATACCCTCTTTCCTTTTTTTTTTTTTCTTTTTCAGAAAACTCACTAGCTCTAATCCACACTCAAGAGAATGGGGAGGCATTCTCAGAGACTGCCTTCCCCAGTCAGATTGCCATTCTTGAGCAGTGTATGTAAATCAGCCGTATTGTTTCAGCATTAGTGAATCTAAATCCTATGGCCTTGTGGTAAATGAGGTATTTCTGAAGGGAAAATTGATTTATTGAAAGCTGACAATGCCAAATACCATTCTCCATGTTATTCTTTTACGAATAAATCTGAGGTCTGTTAAACAGTGTGGCAGAATGATATAGTGATATATTTATTCTTCAGCAATGTTCATCATTACTGCCTTTTAATGTTTATTAAAGATAAAAATAGCCATGTCTGTGGATATTTTTAAAAGAAGACTCCTAATCTAGATTTGTAGTCTCTGTATATGGTAGGTATTTCAAACACTGTTTGGAATTTGGTTGGCAACAGAATGCATTTTCCTCTTGGGCGTTATAAAACGTGGATAATTTTCTAACCTGTCCTGGGACCGTCCTGTTGATTATTGGATGTATTAGGTTTCTCAAAGCACTTGTGCTGTAGGCCATGGGCTTTGGTGGTTGTTTCTGTGGTCCTCCTCTCCCCAGCAAAGCCCCTGTAACCAAGGGCCCAGGGCCATGAGAACCTGGGACACAGGGGTCCGTGTCTCTGGAGCCAAAGCTGTGTGCAGAGAGGCCCGAGGAACAAGATCCCAAAGTTAGTCCACTGCTTTGTCCATGGAGGTGTCCCTACCATGATCCCAGCCCCACACTAGTAGGACAGCCTTGTTGTAAAGAAAGAGAAGGAAAGACAAGCTCTCAAAGATTGTCGGTTGTCCAAAGTTCCACATCGTTGTAGGAGGAGCTGAGGTAGTTAATTTTTGGAAGAGCTAAAATATACACCTTGGGATATCTGACTCTTTCCACTGGACCTAAGTAGAAGGAGCTGATCATTGTTGCCCTAGAAAGTGGAAGATGCGGGGTACATAGGCGCTCTCTATTCTTCAGCTTAAAGGGATACCATACAAAGAGAGATGAAACCTTTTGTGGGGATAGCTCCAGAGAGCAGTGAGGGTAACTGCAAGGCAGATTTTTGGTTCATTGTGAAGAAACCAAACCAACTCATTCTAACTGAACTGTAAACAATGAAATAAGTGTCCTTATGAGCTCTCCTTTCCTTTTATGTTTTCATGCTGAGGGTTTCAAACCTGCTAAGGCTGGAAAAGGTGCCTTGCTTGGGAGACTGGACAGGCTTCTGTGAGCCCCTTAAGCCCAGTGACTCTGCGCTGTGTTAGACTCTGCAGTTGCCTTGCTCAGCCAGCCAAAAGCAGACCTGCTTCTCCACCTGTCCCTTCCTCCACCCACACTCTCTTTTGTGACGTGTTTTCCCTTTCAATCCTGCCTTTCATGTTGTCTTAACCTAAGTAAAAATGTGGAGGTGGGTGGGGAGCTGCTATGAGCCATGGGGAAGAAGGTGTATTGCAGAGTGATTTTTTTAGAGTTTGGATTTCCTAGGTCCTGTTTTGGAGTTCTTAGAGAGTTGAGAGCCCCCGAGGCTTTATGTGTTTGCTCTATTCTCGTTTTGGTCAATGTTCCTGGTCTCCTTACCAAGCTGATTATTATTACCACTGCCTCAGACTGCAATTTACCAGGTAAATAAGAACAGCCTCTCCCCGTCATTTCTTTCACCTTTTTTTATTTTAATTTTTGGAGGACAGAGTGATTTAATATTTTAAAGACCTTTTCTTTCCATTTCTGTCTTTTGTCAGGATAATAACAAAGTGAATAATATATGAGTAATACTGTGATTTGAGTTGAAGATCAGGTCAGCTGAAGGTTGAAAGTAGGTTTTCTGAGGATACCCAGAAAGCCATTAACATGCAATTGATAATTTAAGAGTTCCAATTAAAACTAGGTATTTTTGCCTCATATCTTGAGACCCCCTGGAGAATTTTGGGTAGTAGCCCAATTTTATCTTTTCTGTAGCATGTAAATCCTATATTGGGCCAACTTGATTTGTTATGTTTCATGGGTATATTTGTTTTTGGTAATAGTAGAACTTGGCAGAGTTCTGTTTAAGCTGCAGTTAAAATCCCCTCAATTCAAATAGGAAAGGTAACTTAACGGATGTTCTTTGAAAACATAAACAAAATTGACATACCTTTAGCTAGACTCACCAAGAATAAAAGAGAGAAGGTATAAGTAAATACAATCAGACACAGAAGAGGAGAAATTACAACTGATGTTAGAAATACAAAGGATCATAAGAGACTACTATGAACAGTTATACCACAACAGATTGTAAAACTCAAAAGAAATAGACAAATTCTTAGGACCATATAATCATCTAAGTCTGAAAAATAAAGAAATAGAAAATCTGAATAGACTGAATAATAGCAATGAGATTGAATCAGTAATTAAAAACTTCCCCAAATCAAAAGTCTGAGACAAGATAGCTTCACTGGTGAGTTCTACCAGATATTCAAAGAAGACTAATACCAGTCCTTCACAAAATCTTCCAAATGGTTGAAGAGGAGGGAATGCTTCCAAACTCATTTTACAAGGCCAGTGTTACCCTTATACCAAAACCAGACAAGGACACCACACAAAAAAGAAAATTACAGGCCAGTATTTCTGATGAACATAGATACAAAAATCCTCAACAAAATATTAGGAAACCAAATTGAACAATACATTAAAAGGATCATCAACCATGATAAAGGGGGATTTATTTCAGGGATGGTTCAACATTTGAAATCAATCAACATGATATACCACATTGCCAGAATGAAGAATAAAAATTATATGATTATTTTAATAGATATAGAAAAAGCAATTGATAAAATTCAACATCCATTTATGATAAAACCTCTCAACAAAGTGGGTATAGGTGGAACATACCTCAATATAATAAAGGCCATATATGGCAACTGGTTAGCTGACATATCACACTCAACAGGGAAAAGCTGAAAGCTTTCTTTTAAAATTAGGAAAAAGACAAGGATGTCCACTCTTTTTCCTTTTATTCATTATAGTATTGGAAGTCTTAGCCAGAGCAATTAGGAGAAAGAAAGAAAAGCATCCAAATTGGAAAGGAAGATGTAAAATGGTCACCGTTTGTGGATTATATGGTTTTATATATAGAAAATGATAAAGACTCTACCAGATAACATCAATAAACAAATTCAGTAAAGTTTCAAGGTACAAAATCAGTATGCAAAAATTTGTTGCATTTTTGTACACTAAAAACCATGAGAAGGAGAAATTAAGAAAATGATTTCATTCACAATTGCATGAAAAAGAATAAAATACCTAGGAATAAATTTAACCAAGGAGGTAGGTGAAAGACCTATACACTGAACTATAAGAGATTGATGGAAGAAATTGAAGAAGACACAAATAGATGGAAATATATTTTGTGGTCAGGAATGGAAGAATTAGTATTGTTTAGATGTTATTACCCAAAGCAATCTACAAATTCAGTACAATCCTTATCAAAACTTCAGTGGCATTTCTCATAGAAATAGAACAAACAATCCTAAAATTTGTCTGGACCCTGAGCTGCTAAAACAATCTTGAGAAAGAAGAGCAAAGCAGGAGGCATCATGCTTCTAGATTTCAAACTGTATTACAAAGTTATCATAATCAAAGCAATATGGTATTGGCACAAAAATAGACACATAGATCAATGATATAGAATAGAGAGTCCAGAAATAAACCCAGGCTTAAGTGATCAATTAATTTATGACAAAGGAAGCAAGGATATACAATGGGGAGAGGATAGTCTCTTTAATAAGTGATATTGGGAAAACTGGACAGTCTTATGCAAAGAATGAAACTGGACCACTATCTTACACCATACACAAAATTAACTAAAAATGGATTAAAGACTTGAGTGTAAGACCTGAAACCATTAAAGTCCTGGGAGAAAATATAGGCAGAAAGCTTTCTTGACATTGACCTAGTCATGTTTTATGGAATTGACTTCAAAGGCAAAAGCAACAAAAGCAAAAATAAACAAATAGAACTCCATCAAACTAAAAAGTTTCTGCATAGCAAAAGAAATCATCAGCAAAACAAAAAGGCCAGCAACTGAATGGGAGAAGATATTTGCAAATCGTATATCTGATAAGGGGTTAATATCTAAAATATATAAATAATTTCTACAACTTGGTAACAAAAAACAAACAATTTGATTTTTAAATGGGCAGAGGATCCAAACAGACATTTTTACAAATAAGGCATGTAGGGCTACCAGGTACATGAAAAGATGCTCAACATCACTAATCATCAGGGGAATGAAAGTCAAAACCACAATGAGACACCTGTCAGAATGGCAATTATGAAAAAGAAGAGATAAGTGTGAGTATGTGAAGAAAAAAGAAACCTTATGCATGGTTGGTCGTAATGTAAACTGTTGCTGCCACTGTGGAAAACAGAGGTTCCTCAAAAAATTTAAAGTAGAATTTTCATAGGATCCAGCAATTCTATTTCTGGATATTTATCCAAAGAAAATGAAAAAACTAATTCAGGAATATATGTACCCCTATGTTCAACTGCAGCATTATTTACAATAACTAACATACGGAAGCAACCTACGTGCCCACTGATAGGTGACTGGATAAAGAAGATGTGGTACATATATATAATGGAATACTACTCAGTCATAAAAAGAATGAAATCTTACCATTTGCGACAACATGGATAAACCTTGAGGGTATTATGCTAGGTGAAATAAGTCAGAGAAAAAAAAATACCATATGATTTAATTTATATGTGGAATAAAAACAAAAACAAAAACAAAACCAGTCTTATAGATAGAAAACAGATTGATGGTTGCCAGAGAGAGGGGATAATTTGCAGGGTAAGTGAAATGGGTGAAGAGGATTAAGAGGTATGAACATCCAGCTATAAAGTAAATAAGTCATGGGGATGTAATGTACAGCATGGTGACTATAGTCAATAATACTGTATTGCAACACTGAAATTTGCTAAAAAAATGTAAATCTTAAAAGTTTTTATCACCATAAATAAAATTGTAACTTTGTATGGTGACAGATCTATGGCAATCCTTTTGTAATGTGTACAAATATTGAATCGTGTTACACTTTAATTTAAAAACAAAACAAACCCTCTCCCCCCAAATTTTAATCATTATTTGGCTAGAAAACTCTTTTGATAATTAATATCCTTATAGTTAAGTAGTTATATGAAGTTTGTTATAACATATCTTGATTAAAATATCTCGCAATATTTGAGGCTTGCTGGTGTTAATATGACTTTACTGAGACCATGTTATATATATTGCCTTCCTGATAATTAAATTAATCACTCAGAAATTATGACTTTTAATTATAGTGCAATTTCTAGTTTGACTCAGAGAAGGAAAAACTGGACGTAAAAAAATTGAATCTGGAGACCTGTGGTAAATAATTATAAGGTGCCTTCTTTTATTTATTTATTTATATTGATTTTAGAGAGAGAGTGAGAGAGAATAGGGAAAGGGAGTGAAAACATTGATTTATTTTTTCATTTATAAATCATTGATTTTTTTTTTTTCTTTTGAGAGAGAGAGACATCGATTTGTTGTTGTTCTTATTTATGCATTCATTGGTTGTTTTTTAGAGGAAGGGAGAGAGAGATATTGAGATTTGTTGTTCCACTTATTTATGCATTCACCGGTCTCTTCTTGTTTGTGCCCTGACTGGGGATGGAACCTGCAACCTTGGTGCATCAGGATGATGCTCTAACCAACTGAGCTACTCGACCAGGGCAGTGTCTTGTTGATTGATTTTAAAATATTCTTTAACTTTGAAAATCTTTGAAATTCATTTCCCATGCTTTGTACTTTTCGCTCCTGCTTGTTTTACAGTCATTTCCCTATCGTGAATTAGTTGAAACTGTGAAAGGTATTTTAATTGTGAAAACATGAGAAAGTTGGGAGTGATTGTAAAACCTAGTTCAGATTGGTCTCACTTACATTTTTTTTTCATGATAGAATTCGTAAGTGGATTGAGATTCCTTTCACATTTACCTTATGGACTCTGAAATCACATTCACCTTACGTACTCTGAAATCATTAATTTTCTATAATTTTATAATGTTTTCTGGGGATGTTTACAGTTTCATCTTTAACTCTGTAATTTCATTAAGTAAATTTCCCTACTGATTTAATTTAAAAACTCTAATTTCCTGCATTCTTCCTTTTTTAATTCCTTCATTTCCTTCTGATTTGACTCTTCTGCAATGTGGTTTATAACTCTTAATTCTTTAGGTTCCTGCCCTGCTTTAAAGAAGCTATGCATTTATTTTAAGGAAATAACAATGAATTAACAAATGACAGTGTTGATAGGTATCTCGTGTTAGTGTTTTCATATATCTAATTTAAATCTTTTTTTTTGATTTATTGGCTAAGTCTAAAGATCTTTTAAAAATATATTTATTGATTATGCTATTATAATTGTCCAGATTTTTCCCTCTTTGCACCTCCCCCCACCGCCGCATGCCCCCTTTCCTCCAGCAATCCCCCTCCTTAGTTCATGTCCATGGGTCATGCACATAAGTTCTTTGGCTTCTCCATTTCCTATACTATACTTAACAACCCCCTGTCTATTTTGTACCTACCAGTTATGCTTCTTAGTCCCTGCACCTTTCCCCCATTTTCCTCCTTCCCCCTCCCA
Organism: Furipterus horrens; assembly: GCF_987537825.1. Lineage (NCBI taxonomy): Eukaryota > Metazoa > Chordata > Mammalia > Chiroptera > Furipteridae > Furipterus > Furipterus horrens. The sequence continues at coordinate 31,234,113 of NW_028327178.1, forward strand.
ACTGGTAACCATCCATATCTTCTCCATATCTATGATTCTGTTCCTGTTCTGGTCGTTTGCTTAGCTTGCTTTTTAGATTCAGATCTTGATAGTTATGAATTTGTTGCCATTTTAATGTTCATAGTTTTGATCTTCTTTTTCTTAAATAAGTCCCTTTAACATTTCATGCAATAATGGCTTGATGATGATGAACTCCTTTAGCTTTGCCTTGTCTGGGAAGCACTTTATCTGCCCTTCCATTCTAAATGATAGCTTTGCTGGATAGAGTAACCTAGGTTGTGGGTCCTTGCTTTTCATCACTTTTAATAATTCTTGCCAGTCCCTTCTACCCTGCAAAGTTTCTTTTGAGTAATCTGCTCAGGCTTATGGGAACTCCTTCTTGGGTAACTCTGCTTTTGTCTTGCTGCTTTTAAGATTCTCTCTTTATCTTTAACCTTGGGCATTTTAATTATGATTGTCTTGGTATGGTCCTCTTTGGGTCCAACTTGTTTGGGACTTTCTGTGCTTCCTGGACTTGCATGTCTATTTCCTTCACCAAATTAGGAAGGTTTTCTTTCATTATTTTTTCAAATAAGTTTTTAATTTCTTGTTCTTCCTCTTCTCCTTCTGGCATCCCTATGATTCAGATGCCGGTACATACATTTGGAGACATCCCAAGTCTCCGTATACTATTCTCATTTTTTTAAATCCTTTTTTCTTCTTATTGTTCTGGTTGAATGCTTATTTCTTCCTTATGTTTGTAATTGTTGATTTGAATCTCAGTGTTATCCCCTCCATTGTTGGTTCCCTGTAGATTTTTCTTTATTTCACTTAGTGTAACTTTCATTTATATTTGGGTCTTTTTCATGCTGTTGCCATAATCAGTGAGTTCTTTGGGCATCCTAATAATCAGTGTTTTGAACTGTTCATCTGATAGGTTGGTTATCTCCATTTTGTTTCATTCTTTTTCTGGGGTTTTGTTCTCTTCTTTCATTTTGGCTGTATTTCTTTGTCTCCTCAATTTTGCAACCTCCCTGTCTTTGTTTCTGTGTGTTAGAGCTGCTTTGACTCCCTGTCTTAGTAGAGTGGCCTGTTGTAGAAAAGGCACCTGTTAATTGTGTGGCACAGAACTTTAGGTAATCACCAGGGTGGGACAGCTGCTTCACTGCTTTGTGGTTCTGTGTGTGGGAGGGCTCAGAGAGGAGACAATGCCATTTCCTGGCTTCTGGAGGTTTACATGGCACTTTCCCTGTTTCCAGTTACTTCATGTAGTGCCCATATGCTACTGGTGCCCTTCTAGCTGTTGCCCTGGTGCTGAATCCCAGAGAAGATGGTTCTGCATAAGTTTTAAGTCCATGCAGGCCCTTTAAATGGAATCTTGAAAATCTGGCAGTTTCTTCTGCCACCCTAACCCCCACTGGTTTTTAAAGTTAGAAGTTATGGGGCTTTATCTTCCTGGCGCTGGATCCTTGGGCTGTGAGGTCTGGCCTGTGGCTGGGGTACTTTGCTCCCAAGGTACCCCTCCCAATTTTTATCCACTACACGTGACCGCCTGTTCCACCGCTTCTCTGCACCACACCAGGTCTCCATGCCTCTCTGCCCATCTCTGTGTCTCTGCTCCTCCTACCCATCTGGATGAATGTGGCTTCCTTTTTTTTTTTTAATTTTTAAAATTCTTTTATTTATTTTATTTTGGTTTTTCAATTACAGTTGTCCTCTTTTCCCTTAATTTCTCTCCCCCACCCAACCCACCCCCTCTCCTGCAATCATATCCCTCCCCGTTGTCCATGTCCATGAGTCTTTTATACAGGTTCTTTGACTAAACCCTTCCCTTACTTATTCCCCTTCTCTCCCTCTCCCCTCCCCCCTATTGACTGCTATTCTGCTCTTTGTTCTATTTAGTTCCTTTGTGTTGTTCTTTAGTTTCCTGTATTAGTTGATGTCATATGGTATTTTTCTTTCTTTGCCTGGCTTATTTCACTAAGCATAATTCTCTCTAGTTCCATCCATGTTGTTGCAAATGGTAGGAGCTCCTTCTTTCTTTCTGCTACATAGTATTCCATTGTGTAAATGTACCACAGTTTTTTGATCCACTCATCTACAGATGGGCACTTAGGTTGTTTCCAGCACTTAGCTGTTGTAAACAGTGCTGCAATGAACATAGGGGTGCATAAGTTCTTTTGAATTGGTGTTTCAAGATTCTTCGAGTATAATCCTAGTAGTGGAGTCGCTGGTTCAAAAGGCAGTTCCATTTTTAATCCTTTGAGGTAATTCCATACTGTTCTCCATAGTGGCTGCACCAGTCTGCATTCCCACCAACAGTGCAGTAGGGTTCCCGTTTCTCCACATCCTCGCCAGCATTTGTTGCTTGTTGATTTGTTGATGATGGCCATTCTGACAGGTGTAAGGTGGTATCTCATTGTGGTTTTTATTTGCATCTCCCTGAGGGCTAATGATGTTGAGCATTTTTTCATGTGTCTATGGACCTTCTGTATGTCCTCTTCGGAGAAGTGTTTGTTCAGGTCCTTTGCCCATTTTTTAATTGGGTTGTTTGTTTTCTTGATGTTGAGTCGTATCAGCTCTTTATATATTTTGGAAATCAGTCCCCTTTCTGTGATGTCATTGGCAAATATGTTTTCCCATATGGTTGGTTTCCTTTTCATCTTGCTGATGTTTTCTTTTGCTGAGCAGCAACTCTTTAGTTTGATGTAATCCCATTTATTTATTTTTTCCTTTATTTCTCTTGCTTTAGGAGATGTATCCGTGAAGAGATTGTTCCGTGAGATATCTGATATTTTCTTGCCTATGTTTTCCTCTAGGACTTTTATGGTGTCACGGCTTACATTTAAGTCTTTGATCCATCTTGAGTTTATTCTCGTGTGTGGTGTAAGTTGGTGGTCTAGTTTCATTTTTTTGCAGGTCCCTATCCAGTTCTCCCAGCACCATTTGTTAAAGAGGTTCTTCTCACTCCATTTTATGTTCCTTCCTCCTTTATCAAATATTAGTTGACCATAGAGGCCTGGGTTTATTTCTGGACTCTCTATTCTGTTCCACTGATCTATATGTCTGTTCTTATGCCAGTACCAGACTGTTTTGATTACAGTGGCTTTGTAGTATTTTTTGATATCTGGTGTTGTGATTCCTCCTGCTGTGTTCTTCTGTCTCAAGATTGCTTTTGCTATTCGGGGTCTTTTTTGGTTCCATATGAATTTATGGAGTATTTGTTCTAGGTCTGTGAAATATGTCATTGGTATTTTAATAGGGATTGCATTGAATCTGTAAATTGCTTTGGGTAGTATGGCCATTTTGATGATGTTGATTCTTCCCATCCAAGAACATGGTATTTGCTTCCATTTATTTGTTTCTTCCTTAATTTCTTTCTTCAATGTTATGTAATTTTCAGAGTACAGGTCTTTTATCTCTTTGGTTAAGTTTACTCCTAGGTACTTTATTTTTCTTGTTGCTATAGTAAATGGTATTTTCTTTTTTGTCTCTGTCTCTGCTATTTTATTGTTGGTGTACAGAAATGCCTTAGATTTCTGTATATTTATTTTGTACCCTGCGATTTTGCCAAATTCACTTATTATATCGAGTAGTCTTTTAGTGGAGTTTATAGGATTTTCTAGGTATACTATCATGTCATCTCCATATAATGAAAGTTTTACTTCCTCTTTCCCAATTTGGATGCCTTTTATTTCTTTTTCTTGTCTGATTGCTGTGGCTAGGACTTCCAACACTATGTTGAAAAGGAGTGGAGAGAGTGGACAACCTTGTCTAGTTCCTGAGTTCAGGGGGAATGCTTTCAGTTTTTGTCCATTGAGTACGATGTTGGCCTCAGGCTTCTCATATATAGCCTTAATTATGTTAAGGTATGCTCCCTCTATTCCCATTTTGCTGAGTGTTTTCATCATAAATGGGTGTTGTACTTCATCAAATGCTTTTTCTGCATCTATTGATATGATCATGTGATTTTTGTCTTTCATTCTGTTTAGGTGATGTATTATATTTATTTACTTGTGAATATTAAACCATCCTTGCATCTCTGGAATGAAGCCCACTTGATCATGATGTATGATCTTTTTGATGTATTGCTGGATCCTGTTTGCCAATATTTTATTGAGGATTTTAGCATCGATGTTCATCAGTGATATTGGCCTGTAGTTTAGTCTTGGTTGTGTCTTGACCTGGTTTGGGGATTAGGATAATACTGGCTTCATAGAAAGAGTCTGGGATTTTCCCCTCTTCCTGGATTTTTTGGAACAGTTTGAGGAGGATAGGAGTTAGTTCTTCCCTGAATGTTTTGTAGAATTCGCCTGTGAAGCCATCCGGTCCAGGGCTTTTGTGTGCAGGGAGATTTTGGATTACTGTTTCAATTTCCTTTTTTGTTATTGGTCTGTTGAGACTTTCCACTTCTTCTTGATTCAGTTTTGGAAGGTTGTATGTTTCTAGAAATTTGTCCATTTGTTCTAGATTGTCAAATTTCTTGTCATACAGTTGTCTGAAGTAATTTCTAACTATCATTTGTATTTCTGAGGTATCAGTCGTGATTTCTCCTCTTTCATTTCTGATTTTGTTTATTTCGGTCTTCTCTCTTTTTTTCTTGATTAGACTGGCTAGAGGCTTGTCGATTTTGTTGATTTTTTCGAAGAACCAGCTCCTAGTTTTGTTGATCTTTTGGATTGTTTGTTTAGTCTCTATGTCATTTAGTTCTGCTCTGATCTTGATGATTTCGTTCCTTCTTCTTGCCCTAGGCTTTGTTTGTTGTTGTTGTTCTAGTTCTTGTAGCATTATGGTTAGGTTTTTTATTTGAGATTCTTCTGTCCTTTTCAGATATGCCTGTATTGCTATGAACTTCCCTCACAGGACTGCTTTTGCTGTGTCCCACAGGTTTTGGGCTGTTGTGTGCTCATTATCATTAGTTTCTAGAAATTTCTTGATTTCTTTTTTGATGTCATTGTTAACCCATTCATTATTTAATAGCATGTTATTCAATCTCCATGAGTTTGGGTGTCTTTGATTTTTTTCTCTGAGGTTGATTTCTAGTTTCAAGGCATTGTGATCTGAAAAGATGCTTGATATGATTTCTATTTTCTTGAATTTGTTGAGGCTTGTTTTGTGACCTATCATGTGGTCTATCTTTGAAAATGTCCCATGTGCACTTGAAAAGAATGTATATTTTGCTTCTTTGGGGTGAAAAGTTCTATATATATCAGTTAGATCCATGTGGTTTTAGTGTGTTGTTCAATGCCTGTATATCCTTAGTGTTTCTTTGCTTTGATGATCTGTCTATTGTTGATAACGGAGTGTTGAAATCCTCTACTATGAGTGTGTTGTTGTTGATATCCTTTTTGTGGTCTTCTAGTATTTGCTTTATGTATTTGGGTGCTCCTATGTTGGGTGCATATATGTTTATCAGAGTCATATCTTCTTGATGAATTGTTCCTTTAAGTATTATGAAATGTCCTTCTTTGTCTCTTTTTATTGTCCTTGCTTTGAAATCCGTTTTGTCTGATATGAGGACTGCTACCCCGGCTTTTTTTTCTGGTCCGTTTGCTTGGAATATTTTTTTATAACCCTTTATTTTCAGTCTGTGTAAATCTTTTGTTTTCAGGTGTGTTTCTTGTAGACAGCAAATATGTGGGTCCTGTTTTCTTATCCATTCCGTTACTCTATGTCTTTTAATTGGAGCATTTAATCCATTTACATTTAAGGTTATTATTGACGTGTATTTATTCATTTCCCTTTGTACCTCTGTTCCTCTCCTCTCTTGTTCTTTTTTTTTTCTTAGAACACTCCCTTTAGCATCTCTTGCAATGCTGGTTTGGTGGAGATGTATTCTTTCAGTCTTCCTTTGTCTGAGAAACTCCTTATTTCACCTTCTATTTTGAATGAAAGCCTTGCTGGGTAGAGTATTCTTGGTTGTAGGCCTTTGTTTTTCATTGCTTGAAATATTTCTGACCATTCCCTTCTGGCTTGTAATGTTTCTGTTGAGAAATCAGCCGATAGCCTTATCGGAGCTCCCTTGTATGTTATTTGCTGTTTTTCTCTTGCTGCTTTTAGGATTCTCTCTTTGTCTTGGAATGTTGCCATTTTAACAATGATGTGCCTTGGAGTGGGTTTTTGGGGGTTCCTCTTGATTGGAACTCTCTGTGCTTCCTGAACTTGTATAACTTTTTCTCTCATCAGGTTCGGAAAATTTTCTGTCACTTTTCTCCTGTCATTTTTTCAATTCCATGGTCCTTTTCTTCTCCCTCTCTAATTCCTATGATCCTGATATTATTTCTTATCATGCTATCCTGTAATTCCCTTACATCTTGTTCATATTTTTTCAATCTTTTTTCATTTTGCTGTATTGTCTGGGAGTTTTTCTCTACATTATCTTCTAACTCACTAATCCGATCCTCTGCGTTGTTTAGTCTGCTTTTGACTGATTCTCCTGTGTTTTTCAGTTCAGAGATTCCATTCTTAAGTTCTTCCTGGTTCTTGTTAACAGTTTCTATGTCTTTTTTTATGCTGGTGTAGTTCTCTGCAAGTTTCCTGTAATTTTCTTGGAGCTGCTGGTAACTTCCTTGGAGGTTGTCATAGTTGATTTTAAGGATGTCGAGTATATTGAGCTTCTTTACCACCATTGTTTTGAATTCCATGTCTGACATTTGGGCTATGTCTATTTCATCTATCTCTCTTTCTGAGGATTCCTCTTTTCTCTTCATTGAGGGATTATTTTTGCTTCTTACCATGTTGGATTCTTTTTGTTTTTATTTATTTATTTGTTTTTTTTTTGGGGGGGTAGTCTGCTTTGACTTCCCTCCTTTGTGGTGTGAGATTCTTTATCAGAGATCTGGGGGTTTCAGTGGTCCAGTCTCTTTGATATCCTGAGCCTGATGTTCTTGAGTTACCCTTTATGTCGTTTGTTTATGCTGTTTGGTTATATTTCTTCGTTCTGGCTAGTTGGTTGAGAGTCACTCTATCCGCTTTGTCTTGAGTTCTTTTGTGGATATGCTGTTAAAAACATAAACACACAGCCCAGGCAGGAGACCCACACCCTCAAAAAGTATCCCCCACTCTATCCTGCTATCGTCAGCCAACGAGCCCGTATTAATATAAATGTAAAGAGATTAGAGCTTTTATACTATAAGAAGAATAGATAAGAGTTGTTTTGGGGGAGGAAAAATATAATTTTTGATAGAGGGGGTGATAGATTAATAATAGTTGAGACTGTGCAAGCCAGTAGGTAATATTTACATTGTATGTTAATAAAAATAGAAGAAAAGGATGGAAAAATGCATAATATAGTAAGAAAGTGGGATTGTATTGTATTGGGTTGATATAGTAATTATATTCTATTATTTAGAGTGATGGGGGATAAACTAGACACACAAACAAATAAACAATGATTAAAGAGAAAGGATGAGAACGAGAGGTTATATGCAACACGTTAGAGATAAAGTTTGTTATTCTTTTTGGAAGGGGAGAAAAAAAAACACCCCCCCCCAAAAAAAAACCCAAGAAAATAGAAGAAAGAAAAGAAGAAAGAAAAGAAAGAATATAGAAGAGAGAAAAAAAAATAACCACAACCCCCCCCCAAAAAAACCCAAGAAAATAGAAGAAAGAAAGGAACAAAGAAAGATAGAAAAGAAAGAAGAAAGAAGAAAGAAGAAAGAGAGAAAAAAAATTGAAAAAAATATAGCCCCCCAAACCCCCCCCAAAAAAAACCCAAGAAAAGAGAAGAAAGAAAAGAAGAAAGAAAGAAAGAAAGAAAAGAAAGAATTAAGAAGAAAGAAAGAAAGAGAAAAGGGAGAAAAAATTGAAAAAACAAAACAAAACGATGTTTTTACTCCATTTTAGCCTTGGTGTGTCGCCTTCTTTTTCTGTGTCCGCAGCTGGTCTAGTGTGGCGGTTCAGAGGTTCTTGTTTCTTGCAGCAATGGTGTGTGCCCGTGGTTGCCACAATGGTGCGTGCCCGTGGTTGCCGGCACGGTGCACTCCCTTGCTGCCTGCTGGAGCCAGTTGAGGTGCCCTTGCGCACGAGCCCGTGCGCACTCGGGCGGCCCGAGAGCTTGCCCGGGACTGGCGCCGATTGTTGCCGGCCGCGGTGGTTCTGTGTTCGCGCCGAGGTGTCCCTGTGCGGGTCCCTGCACGCGCGGGCGGCCCGAGAGCTTTCCCTGGGATTGGCGCCTATTGTCCCCTGGCTGAGGTGTTTTTGCGCTCGCGTGCTGCCCGTACCCTTAGTCCCGCTGAGCCGAGCTCCGGGAGTTGGTCTCTCGCCTCTTAGGGCAGGGCCGCGGACACTTGTGCTCAGTGGAAGTGACCGTCCGTGGGTCGCTGCCGCCCGCTGTTCCCGTGCTGCAGCCACCCGCCTTCCCTCACCCGTCTGGGCGGGCACAAACAGAGCCTGTGCTAGTGGTCTGCTTTCCGGCCTGGGGCCCGGCGCCCGGCGCCCACGGGAGCTGTCTAGGGGTATCTGTGCACGGTCCTCTGCGTGTTCAGTGGGCCCTCCCTGTGCCCGTTGGGGCACTGATCTTATGTCCATTGGGGAGTGTCCGAGGGACGCCTGGACTCACGGCCCCGTGCACCTGGGCCAGTGAGTGAGAGCACTTCCCTATGCGCGCCCCCGCAACCCAAGGGTAGGGTTGGGGAGTGGATGAGCGTGCCTCTGCGCCTGCGCTCCTCAAGAATGGCCTACCACCCCCAAATTTTCCTCACCTCTCCACCGTCCACTAGAGAAAAATATAAAGGAGAATTATGTTCTCACTTGCCCAGCAGCACGCTGTCTCCTGTCCTTCGGCGCCAGTGCCACTTGGTCGAGTCCCGTCTCTGCCAGCGGGCAGAGATCCGCTCTCCTCCCGACTCCTCTCTGGGGCAGCCTGTGGTCGCCAAAAAGCCTTTGTGTGCTTCCCGCCGCCCCAGTCAGGAATCCCGTTTCGTCCCCTTTTCCTCCGCTATCCTCACTAAACAGGTTGTTCCCAGATGGATTTTCTCTAATCCAGCAGTGCCATGGCTCGACTCCTGCCAGTGTCCAGCTCCTCACTGAGACGTTCTGTCTGCAATTAGCCCAAACTGCAGACGGGTCTCCGGAGCCTAAAACCGCAGCCTCTCCTCACTCCTCCGCCATCTTACCTTCCTTGAATGTGGCTTCTTTAAATCCTTGGTTGTCGGACTTACATACAGCTCAATTTTCTGATGGTTCTGGGTGTTACATGTTTTGAGATCTGGTTGTAATTTTTTTCTGTGGATGTGCAAGGAGGTGAACCCTGTTTACTTACACCTCTATCTTGACTGGAAGTTAAGTTTAAAATATCTTGACTCGCCCTCTCGCGGAGGCGGAGCATCGTTATAGGGCGGGGACGCTGGCTGCTGGGCCTGTCGCGAGGCGCGAAGGCGCCCTCGAACCAGGACGTCCTGCAGCCCGCGATGGTGCCTCGGAAGGAGAGGAGGCCTAGCATGTTCGAGAAGAAGTCCGTGAGTGTGTGGGTGGTGGGCTGCCCGGCCGGGAGGCAGGCGTCCCCGGTGGGGAGCAGACGCCCCCGGAGACGGCGCGGCCGCGCGTCAGTGGCTTAGAGCGGGCAGGCCATGAGGGCCTCCCCAGGTCTCCCCTGACCCCTGGCCAGCACGGTCCCGGTCCCCTGAGGGCGTGAGTGCTGTGCGGAGACGCGCTACTCCCGGGCGCGCAGCGCGGACCCCGGTCTGGGCGCCAGCGAGGCCGCCCCCGCCAGGCAGCCGCCCGACGTCCCGCGCAGAGCGGGGTGGCGCTCTCAGCCAGGAGCAGCGCAGGCTCGGTGTTCGAGGGCAGCGTCGCGTCCGTTCACGCGTGCCTGAAATCGGGGGAAAGTGTCGTCTGATTTTCCTGGGGGTCCAATGCCAGGAGCAGTGCGGGGCCGCAGCCCGGCAGCCGTGGTTGGAATCGAGTTTGTTCCGTGTTGACGCTTCGGAAGGACAGTTTTTCCGAGGACACAAAACAGCGAGGACGATGCCGAGCTCCCACCGCTCCGGCCCTCTCGGCGATGGCTTCTCACCCGCTCGGAGGACCCGCCATCGCGAGGACGCAGGAGAGGACGCGGAACCATGGCGGACGAGAGTGCTTTCAGATAGCCGGCGACGGTTCAGGTTCTGGCGGCGGCGCTGAGGTGCCTGTTCTGCAGAGGCGAGGGCAGACCGCGGAGCGATGAGCCGAGTCTGTGCAGCCGAGGAGATTGGCAGCGCGGGGGGAATCACCCTGGGGAGAAGCAATCCCTTAGTAAAAATTGTAAGGGTTTTGTTAAGTGGTTTAGGTAGGTAATAATGCCTCTCTTCCTCAGATAAAAACATAAAGCAGTTTGACAGATGATCAAAATAGCAGGTTTATTTCTGGTGAAGGAAGGACTTCTACTAGCACCGAACATGGAACAACTAACTCCTACAAGAAACTACTGAAAATAACAAAATGCATGAAGCAGTTGCTTCCGTTGGTCGGATATAAGGCAAGACAGGGTAGGTCGGGGGGCGTGAACATGCAGGGCACAGCATTAGACAGAGCTCCTGACCCCTGCAGAGGACATTCCTCAGGCCACCAGCACACTGATCAGTGCATCTGGGAAGGAAACCACCTGTGGCCTGAAAGGAACCACCCAAAAGGAACAGAAAGGAAACCCTCTGACTCACACAAACTTAATTCGTGTTTCCACCAGGCAGAGTGGAAAACCATGTAAGTCATAGGGTACAGGTTAGAGTGCCAAGTGTATTACCTCAGTAGTGGTGGTGAAGAATAGCCCTCAACTTAAAAGACTTCTCTGGCCTGGCCTGTCAAAGCTAAAAAGCAAGCTTCAAGAGGATGAAACTGTTTCCAGGTTACTACATTCTAAGTGAAAGTTCAAGAATACTTAGACAAGCACCAAAATATGCAGCAAATAAAGTAAAATTCAGTGTCTGGTGTCACAACTAAATACTAACAGACTTAGCAAAAAGCAGGAAAATACAATCCAAAATGAAGACAAAAATTAATCAGTAAATGCACCCAGAAAAGATAAAAGATGAAATTACTATAAAAGGACAATAATGTTATTTTAAAAGTTATTGTATTACATTAGTTTTCTTAAAGCACCCACTTAATTATATTATAAAACATTATTACAACCTGTATATTCAAGCATGTGGAGAAAAGATTGAGCGTGTTAAATCCAAACTGCTACAGATGAGAAATCTGACGTCAGAGTTGTAAAATAATAAAGGAATTAACAGCAGATTTGACACTGCAGACAAAGGATTAGTGAATTTAGAGATGGAAATGATAAAACCTGAAAAAATATAGGATATGTTAAATGAGATATGGGAAAATTTCAGGCACAAGTTTTATTCTTATATTTTGAGTTCCCAAGTGAAGAAAGAGGAAAGACAAAAAATACTTGAAAGATTTAATGGATGAGAAATTGCCAAATTTGATGAAAACTATAACCCAACAAATCCAAGCAGCTCATTGAACTTCAAGCAAAAGAAACAAAATTCCACTTAAAATCAGTGATTCAAAACTGTAAAAGCAAATAGAAAAAAAAATTAAGTACAGGAGAGCAAAGATGAAATGACTAGACTTCTCATCAGAAAAAAAAATGTAAGGCAGACAACATTGTTATCTTTAAATTTCTGAAAGATGGCTTCCAGCCAAGATGGAGGCCTAGACAGACACACTGCATCTCCCTCCACAACTAAGAAGGAATACAACTACCTCAAAACTAGAGACAACCAGAAGTTCCAGAAAATCAAGCTGCATCGAAGTCCAGCAAACAGAGGTATAAAGAAGAAATACTCATCCAGACAGAACATCACTCACCGGCTCCCGAAAAAAGAAAAAAAAAAAGAAATCTCGAACTGATGATCTGATTGTTGCAAAAGTACTTCCAGTATTTTAGGTGGTTTATGCTTCTTTAGAGTTTTGGAAAATGGTAGGCATTCAATAAATATTTGTTGGATAAACATGTCTTTACCCTGAACATGTTTAATAAGATCATTGGAAAAATCAAATTTTATTTAAGAATATTTTACCTTGATGTATGTTTAAACACAAATAATCTTTAGAAATAACTTAAAACAATTAAATGTTAAACTACAGAATGGAACTGATAAAGCGCCCGTTGTAAAGAATTTCTGTTAATTTTTAGTGTTTTCATTATCAAAGCTTGAGGTATTGTTTAAGATCTGACCTAGACATGTACTGTGTATGATCACTGTATATGAATGCTTGATAAAATGGGATGGTGAACACAGAATTCTTTCATCTTCTTTTTATTAGTCAGCCCATGACTTACTTGAAAGATGGAGTGGAGGATACTATAGATTGGTAATTTTTTGTACTTCAGATTTCTTTGAGCCAATGCCTGCCTTTCAATTATTATCACCATGGTCGTCGGCAGCCGTCCGTCTCGAGAGACAATGGTGTAGCTTCTTAAGAGTCTATCTGCACCGCCGAGAATGGTTGTGCAGTCCGACTCGGGAGTGACACGGTATCTGTCTCCTCCCGTGTTGAATCGACATGTTGCGATGACGCTGGAGTGTCCTCTCCAGTGAAGCTGAAGCTACAGAGCCTCGAGAGATGATGGTGTAGCTTCTTAAGAGTATCTGCACCGCCGAGAATGGCTGTGCAGTCCGACTCGGGAGTGACATGGTATCTGTCTCCTCCCGTGTTGAATCGACATCTTGCGATGACGCTGGAGTGTCCTCTCCAGTGAAGCTGAAGCTACAGAGCCTGGGCAGGGTGATATGGAGGGTCTGCTGTTGCCCATGCAGCAGACCCCCCCTCTCTTCGCAGCTGAAGGGTCCAAGGGAAAGACGGAGTCAATACAGCTTGGCTTCAGGTGCGCCGCAGGAGTTGCCGGTGTTGACTACAACGTCAAACCGCCTTAGGGACTCCGGCTCCGGATTTTCTGTCGGGGTTTACTCCCTTAGCCTTTCCCCTGAAGAGGTATGCCGCAAGGCAGCGGAGGTTTTTTGGAGTCAGAGTTTTCCTTCTCTGATGTGCCCTGACTGGAAGATCGAACCAGCGACACTTAGCTCGCAGGCCGACGCTCAATCCACTGAGCCAAACCAGCCAGGGAAGATACTCTTTAAATAGTACTTTGACATAAAGTGAATTGATTGTTTTATAGCCTGGCACAGCCCAGAGTTCTTTGTTTTAAATCCAAGCAATACTTTGGCCCTAGGCAAAGTATGAACTATGTTTCATATATTGTCTGGCTTAATCCTGGGGTTTATAACATTATTATTGGAGATAATATATTTAGCTTTACCAATTTAAATGAGTAATTTCTGAGAATTTGTTGAAAAGGGATTAGATGTGGAAAGAAGGAAACCATTAAGCAGCTGAAATGGATATTTAAAAGATTTTTGTGAGTTTGTAGAAATTCAGAGATACCTGACTCAGATATCTGTAGTTAATATCAAGGGGCATTTGTAAGTGGTATTTTGCTTTTTTCCCCATATTTTTTATTTCCTTATATGTTCTGTATAAATATGGGAAACTGTTTTCCCTCCTGTAACTTTAAGTGCCCCTTCTTTTTTAAAATTTACTTTTTATTGTTTTTTTTTCTATTACATTTATCCCCCTTATACCTTCCTCTCACAATCACCATGCTGTTCTCCATGTCCAAGAGTCCTTTTTCTGTTTTGCTTGAAACCTCCACCACTCACCTCCCCTCACCCCTGCCCATAACTGTCAGCCTGCTCTCTATGAGTCTGTCTGTTTTGCTTGTTAGTTCCATTTGTTCATTAGTGTCCACAATATGAGTGAAATCATATGGTATTTATCTTTCTCTGACAGGCTTGTTTCACTTAGCGTGTTCTCCAGGTTCATCCATACTGTTGCAAAGAGTAAAATTTTCTTCTTTTTTATGGCTGAGTAATATTTCATTGTGTAAATGTCCCATAGTTGTTTTATCCTCTCATCTACTGATGGACATTTGGGCTGCTTTCATATCTTGTTGATTGAAAATAACCCTGCAATGAACATAGGGGTGCTTATGCTCTTTTGAATTAGTGTTCTGGGTTTCTTTGGACTTACTCCCAGAAGTGGGATCACTGAGTCAAAAGGCAGATCCATTTTTAATTTTTTGAGGTATTGCCACACTGCTTTCCACAGTGACTGCATCAATCTGCATTCCCACCAAATTGCAAAAGGGTTCCCCTGTCTCCACATTCTCACCAGCATTTGTTTGTTGTTTTATTGTTGATAACCATTTTGACTGGTTTGAGGTGATACACCATTGTGGTTTTAATTTGCATCTCTCTGATGATTAGTGACATTGACCGTCTTTTCATATGTCTATTGGCCATCTGCATGTCCTCTTAAGAGAAGTGTCTATTCAGGTCCTTTGCCCATTTTTTAATTGAATCTTTTTTTTTTTTTTTTTTTTGGTGTTGAGTTTTACAACTTTATAAATTTTGAATATTAACCCCTTTATCATATATATCAGTGAATATATTCTCCCATTCCATGGGTTTTCTTTTTATTTTGTTCCAAGTTTCCTTCACTTTGTAAAAACTTCTTAGTTTGATGTAGTCCACTTGTTTATTTTTTCTTTTGTGTTCCTTGCCCGAGGAGATATACCCAATAAAATATTGCTATAAGCAATGTCTGAGATTTTAACTGCCTATGTTTTCTTCTAGGATTTTTATGGTTTTGGGTCTAACAGTTAAGTCTTTGATCCATTTTGAATTTATTCTTGTGTGTGGTGTAAGAAGGTGATCTACTTTCATTTTCTGCCATATCTGTCCAGTTTTCCCAACACCATTTATTGACTAACCTGTCTTTAGCCCATTGTATGTGCTTGTTTCCTCTGTCGAATATTAAATGACTATGAAGGTGTGGGTTTATTTCTGGGCTCTCTAGTCTGTTCTATTGATCTATGTGTCTGTTTTTATGCCAGTACCATGTTGTTTTGATCACTATGGCCTTGTAGTATAGTTTGAAATTAGGTAGCGTGATTCCTCCAACTTTGTTCTTTCTCAGGGTTGCTGTTGCTATGTGGGACCTTTTGTGGTTCCATATAAATTTTTGAAATATTTATTCCAGTTCTGTGAAATACATCATTGGAATATTGATAGGAATTGCACTGAATCTATAAATCAATTGCTTTGGGTAGCATGGACATTTTAATGATGTTAATTCTTCCTCTCTAAGTGCCCCTTCCGATTTCCTCCTCCTCTCATTAGTTGACATCTGCTTTATCCCTTCCATGTCACATTCCTTATAACTTTTTACATTGAAGACCTTTCTTTTTCTTTGTCTCTCCCGCTCCTCTGTGACATTCAGCCGTTGCTTTTTCCAACTTGCTGCCCCTCAGAGCCATTCAGACCTGTGCATGAATATTGATTTTTTAATTCTACCTATATCATGTTTTTGGTTTTGTAATGGGTAAAGTTGTACCTATCTCCTTGGGTGCTATTAGTTTCTCAGGGCTGCCACACATATCACACTGAATGGCTTAAAAAAGTCGGCCAGAAGTGTGAAATCAAGGTGTTGGCAGGGCCATGCTCCCTCTGGAGGCTCTAGGAACTAATCCTTCCTTGCTTCTGGCTTCAAGGTGCCTGTTTGCATTCCTTGGCTTCTGAGGTTCAGGCCGGTGGCCACATCACTCCAGTCTGCCTCCATCTTCTCTTTGCTTTCTCCTCTGTGTGTTGCATGTGTATGTAAAAATCTCCCTCTGCCTTCTTCTTGTCTGAGAACTTGTGATTGGCTTTAGGGCGCACCCAGATAATCCAGGATGATCATCTCATCTCAAGACCTTTAACTTAATTACATCTGCAAAGATTCCTTTTCCAAATAAGATAACATTCACAGGTTCTGGGTATTAGGTTGTGCACATCAGGCAAGTAGTTATAGCAATTAATTGAAATATAATTATGTGTATATTTGCATGTTTTTATAGATGTCATTTAGCTCAGTGCCTGGCCAATACAGGTCCTCAGCAAATGTTAATTCGTTTCCTTTCATATGCCCTTCAACATTACCTCCTGGATGATTTCAGCAGTTAGTACTCAATTTAGAACATTGCTGCTCCACTCTGTCCCCGCTTATGTCCCTGTGACCATCAGGAAGTCTGGTCCTTATTGTCCATCTTCACCTGGTTGGCCATGCCCTGGGTGTCCTCCTTGCCTTGGCCTTCTCTCCCTTGCACCTGTCCAGATCACAGTCTTCCCAATGTTCTACTTCTGGCACTTTCTAACCTCTGTTATCCTTCTCATCTTCACAATGACCTCCTGTCCTTGCCTTCTCCTTTCTGTTTTTTTCACACCATCCATTCATTTGAACCGTTACGACTTATTTTTCATTGCTAACCAACTGTATTGGATTGGTAATACCTGGATGTGCTCTGCACCTGTGCACCTCACGGCCTCCACTTACACTGTCCCATCAATGGAAATTTTCCCCTTCCTTCTTCTTACTACTTTTAGTACCTTAAATTTAAATTTACTCTTTCCTCCTTCACTCAGGCCAGTAATGCTTAGGTCCCTCTTGTTCTAGAAAAACTTCCCTTGACCTTGTTCTCACTTATCTTTTTAGAAACTTAACAGTTTTCACTTTGTCATTATCCCCTTAACTCGTAACTATTTTCCTTTTGTTTCCATTACTTTCCTAAAACTACTCTCTTAAAGATTGATGGTGATCTCCTAACAGCATTTTTAAGAGGCCAAATGATGTGGCGAAGAGCTAGATTGCTGGAGCGGGAGTTTGAAGTCTAGCTCCACCAGTTGCTTATAATTGTGACCTTGAGCAAGTTACCTAACTCCATGTTTCAATTTTTTTATCTGTAAAATAGAAATAATACTAGTACCTACCTCACAGTGTTGCTTGTAAGACTTAAGTAGGTAAAGCTCTTCTAAGGATGCCTGGACAGGGAATCCACTGCATATTAGGTTTTTGGTTTTGTTTTTGCTTTTTTTTAAAGCTATTCTGTTTTAGTCTTTCTTCTCAGGCTCTGTGACATTTGGCATGGTCTACTAGTCCCCCTTCCTTCTTCACTGCATTAAACTTCAGCCTAATTTATCTTGGGACCTTTACTTTTTTGCCTCCTGTTTGTGGTCTGTCTTGCATCTGCATCTGAACTTTACCTTCTTATCTCCCTTCTAGTTAACTTTTTGTGGTAATTCACCACCATAGTTCCCACTTTTACTTGTATTTGAGTGTCTTCCCAAATTGTATTTTTAGCCCTCTTTCTTAGTTCCAGTGTTGCATTTCTATCTGCATGCGAGAATCCCTAACCAACTTGGCCTCCCTCAAAACTCTGTACTTGACTTACTAATTTTTAAAAAATTTAATTTAACTTAATTTTTAAGTATATTTTATTGATTGTGTTGTTACAGTAGTTCCATTTTATCCCCCTTTCCTCCCCTCTGCTCAGTACCCCTCTTCCCTCCAGCAATCCCACCCCGCTTAGTTCATGTCCATGGCTTGTGCATATAAGTTCTTTGGCTTCACCCTTTCCTAGATTATTCTTAACATCCCCCTGTCTCTTTTGTACCAACCAATTAGGCTTCTTAGTCCCTGCACCATTTCCCCGTTTCTCCCCCTTCCCTCTCCCAGCAGATAACCCTCCAAATGATCCCCATACCTATGATTCTGTTCCTATTCTGATTTCCTTAGTTTGATTTTGTTGTTATTTTTTAGATTCAGTTGTTGATAGTTGTGACTTTGTTGTCATTTCAGTGTTCATAGTTTTGATCTTCTTTTTCTTAAGTAAGTCCCTTTGGCATTTCATATAATAATGGCTTGATGATGATGAAGTCCTTTAGCTTTACCTTGTCTGGGAAGCACTTCATCTGCCCTTCCATTCCAAATGATAGCCTTGCTGGATAGAGTAATCCTGGTTGCAGGTTGCCTTTCATCATATTGAGTACTGTTTGCCAGTCCCTTCCTGCCTGCAAAGTGTCCTCTGAGAAATCAGCTGATAGTCCTATAGGCACCCCCCCTGTAGGCAACTCTCTGTCTCTCTCTTACTGCCACCAGGACTCTGTCTTTATCTTTCACCTTTGGCATCTCAATCATGATGCGTCCTGGTGTGGTCCCCTCTGGGTCCAGCTCACCCGGGACCCTCCGTGCTTCCTGGACCTGTATGTCCATCTCCTTTGCAAAATTCGGGACGTTTTCATCAGTTTTTTCAATTCTTGCTTCCTCATTCTGTACTGGTTGACTGTTTTTTCTTCCTTATGTTCCAAATCATTGATTTGAACCCCAGTTTCCTTCCCTTCACCATTGGTTTTGCCTGGATTTTCCTTCATTTCACTTAGCATAGCCTTCACTTCTTCTCTTATGTGTTTGCTGTACTCAAGCATATCTGTCAAGCCTGTGAGCATCTTTATCACCAGTGTTTTGAATTCTGCGTCTGTTAGATTGACTATCTCCTCATCACTTAGTTCTCCCACTGGAACCTTGATCCGTTCCCCCTTTTGGGCCATACTTCTCTGTCTCCTCATTCTGACAGACTCCTGTGTTTGTTTGCCTCCACGTCTCAGGTAGAGCTGTCACTCCTGTTATGTTGTAAGGGGCGGAGCCTTAGGGATTCATCAGTACAGGGTGACCTGTTTCACCACGTTGTAGCGCTGTATGTGGGGGAGGGGTCTGAGAGGGAACAATGCCGCCTGCCTAGCACTCGCCCCTTTTCCAGGCACCTCTCCCACTTCCGCATCAGACTGGCGCCCCTCTAGCTGCTGCCCTTGCCATTGTTCCCAGAGTGGGTGGGTCAGCGGACATTCTAGGACTGTGGGGGCCCTTTAAACAAGCGGACTCTGCTGAGAGACCAGCAGTTTCTGTCTCTACCCCAACCCCCACTGGTCTGCACAGTCAGAAGCAATGAGGCTTGATTTTCCCTGGTGTTGGGACTGTGAGCTGTGAGGTCTGGTGAGGAGCTGGGAACACTCCCCAGGTGTCCTTCCTGACTTTTTAAAACATATGGCTGCGCTTTCTGCCTGCCTGCTGCTGCCGCCACTGCTGCCGCCACCACACTGCATCCTCTTCACCCTGGCTCCGCCCCTCCTACCTGTCTGGATGAGTATTTCTTCTTTATATCTTTGTTTGCTGGACTTCCATGCACTTTGATTTTCTGGAACTTCTGGTTGTCTCTAGTTTTGAGGTAGTTGTATTCCTTCTTAGTCGTGGAGGGAGATGCAGCGTGTCTGTCTAGGCCTCTGTTTTGGCCGGAAGTTGACTTACTTTTTGACAAGGGACCTGCAGCTGTGTGTCCTGGTAGTTAGGGACATGGCTGTTGGGAGCAGAGGGACGTTGTGTGTGAATCCTTCAGAGCTCAGAAAACCTTTCCAGGTTACTGTAGACTGGCATATTCTCCTTGTTTGAGTATTTACTGTGCTTTTGCTGAACAAAGCTGGATGTGGAGAGGGCTGGGGAGACAGTAATAGCAAATGTGTTCCTTAGTTTTCTTAAGAGTGACATAAGTTCATAAATCTCTTTCCTTGCAAACCCAAACGCAGGGTAGGGTGCCTAGAAGCTGTTGTCAACTTGATTTTTGAAGGTTTTTTTTTTTAAGTTGTCATAGTTTTTCTTTCCCTGGAAGGCAGAAGAAGTGGTAAATAAGTTTAAATTCTTCTTCACAATGCAAAAGCAAATAGCAAATGAACTAAATTAGGGAGCACATGGGATGATTTTAATTAAGCAGTTGTAGTTTTTAGTGTATTTCTGATTGTGTTAAGACCAAAGGATAAGGTTGAGAAAGATTTGCCTATTTGTTTTTGAGATGTAGTTTCATAGCTGGAATAGAAATTTTAAACAAGGATTTCCTCTAACTTACTGGCTTGCCAATAGGACATTACATTTTATATTAGTGATAATTAGGCATATAGTTACTTGAGTGTGGATCAACTTAGTTTTATGAGGTTTGGAAATCAGTTGAAACCATTTTGTTGTTGGGTTAGTGTGACTAGCAGCGCTTTGACACATCACTTTCTTCCTGTTAGCAGGACTATTTAACCACAGCTTCATTTCCTAATGGGTTCAGATCTTCAGGGATTCTACCCATGAGAACCATTAACCTAAGGAATGTAACTCAATTAGCTGTACAGGATTTAAAATAAACTAATAGATTTTCCATTTGGAGAGGTTGCTGTTTTGTTTTATTTTTTCTCACATTGATCTAGTGAACAGTAAATGCATTCTTTTGGTAAATGGTTCACCTTTGTCACAGGTGCCATCAGGGAATCATTTTCTGAACAGTTTCGTTGCCTGGTATTTTGAAAGTTTTTAGAAAAATTTGATATATATTTTTTCTATCCCAGATCTTTTCCTTGCTACTTAAATTTGACTTGGTTTCAAGATGTTAAACAATTTTCTTTATATGAATAGTTATGTTAATTAAAAGTAAAAGCTATACAGTTTTATAAAATTCTCTTTCCAAGACAC
This sequence comes from Furipterus horrens, assembly GCF_987537825.1. Lineage (NCBI taxonomy): Eukaryota > Metazoa > Chordata > Mammalia > Chiroptera > Furipteridae > Furipterus > Furipterus horrens. The sequence continues at coordinate 31,254,462 of NW_028327178.1, forward strand.
ACAATAATGCATGTTATGTTCTTCCCTAGCATATCCTTGCTTAGACCAGTACTGTTTTCTGAAGTCTGGGAAACAGTATTGGCCTTGACTTATCTCTTAGCTCACTTCTGCTATTCCATGACTGACTGGTCTTTTTTTACAGTTTGGTGGAGAACAAATATTGTAAGATATTTACATCACTGATAAAAATTTCATGTATACCTGTAGGATTAAATGATCCAGGTGTTGGAAACCAATTGATGTTAGTAATTTGTTTGATGCTGCCCCCCCGCCCCCCGCATTATTTCATTTGAACTTGAGATCTTGGTTTAGGTACAATTGCTAAGGTTAGTTTGGCTTTTATTAAATATTTTCTCACATTTTTGGTTGGCTGTTTTGTCTGTCTTTGTTTTTCATTTTGTCTCTTTTAAAGTCCACTCAAGAGCAAAAACAATAAAATGTGGTGTTTGTAAACCAGTATAATAACTTCAAGCCTAAACAAGTCAAATCTAATTATGAGACTGTTTTCTAGAGAGGACGTAGACATGCTCTTAAAAATGATTGAGGTAAAACTTATGTGAAACCTGAATTTCTTTTCTCTTTTATGAATTGAACGTGAAAGGAAAAGTGTGATTTTCCTCTGTTTCTGTACTAGCTTTATTTACTCTTTGCTCATTTATACTTTAAGCAAGTTCAAATTTATATAAAAAATGAGAAAGGAGGTAGTAAACAACACATTTAGCTTATCTGTCTGTACTATCTTGTGTAAGTAAAACAGGGTTCAGAAAATTAGTTGGCATTGTCAGTTTTTCCATTTTGCATTCATTTTTCGATATTGTTGTGATTCTATTCAGCGAGAATTTATCTTAAAATTGAGTCGTTAACTGAGTCTTGCACTTTCTTGGTTTTTCCGTGATAATGAGCCTCCCTCTCTCATCTGATTCAAGTTTATGATTTCGGGGCTTTGTGCTTAGAGCATTTAGAGTAGAAGGGGCTTTAGAGGACATCTAGGGCAATATATCCTTTTTTAAGGGAGGAAACTGAGGTCCGTTGGGCTGTCCCAAGTTATGCACTGCACTGCAAAAGCAGGAGCGAGAGAGAAAGACCTTCTGACTTTAGTTCCATGCCTCTATGAGGAAACATGGCGTCTCAAAAGACAGGTATTTTTTGTAATCTTTGTCAGTTGATCAGTTTGTCCCAGACGAAGAAATTTAGGGGCCTGTTTTTAAAGCATTTATCACAAAGAATTAAATTGACCAACTTTGAAAATGTGCATTGATTTTGATTTTGTTTGATTTTACAATCCTGGTAGGTGGATCTATGATTCAAAGGGAGTATAAAAGTTGAAGTAATTAACTGTTAGAAATTTATCAGAATAGATATTGACTCTTGATAGTCCTGCCCTGTGCAGCCCAACACATTGAAAATCTGCCAGGTCCACATCCGTACTAGATGTTATGGTGAGTTATGGTATATTTATGATTAGATAAAGAATCCTCACTTTGGTGGAGATTTTGGTTTGTGGGAATTAATACAGAATTAGAGAAAGTACATTTTATAACTGTGTGATTGCATACTTGTAATAAAATGCCTCTTGAAATTTCTAAGTGTATTTTGTAGTAGAAAATCATTTATGGGTAAAAGAAATCATGATATTTCCATTTGTTCATCTAGTTTTATTCTATTTGATGGAATTTTTCACTTTTATTTTTAAAAAGCAATTTTTGGTAAGTTTTGATAATTAGAAATAGTCATTTTATATGTCTGTTTTCCCTTTGAACATGCTAATTGAGTCAGTTTGGGTTTATTGGGCAGTTTCCCAATTCTGAATATTTTATTAAATTAAAAAAAAAAGATTACTGAGTCATGATATTCTCTCTTTATTTTCTTTTATAGCCAACACATATCTCTTTATGGTACAAGCTCGAGGAATCATGCTGAGAGAAAATGTGAAAACAATAGGACATATGATCAGGCTTTATACAAATAAAAACACTACACTCAATGGTACAGGTAAGATTGCTTCCTGCTCAATCTTGCTTTGCTTCTACTTCTTATTCCTGTAGTTATAAAGCAGTAACCAGCTCTCTCAAGTTCTGGTCTTGCCTCCAAGTAACTTCCTATTAAAGATGAGAGTTTCTCCTTCAAAGTGTATTGGAAAATTCTTTTACTGCTTGTGCCAGGACTGTCTGTATTCTAGGATCTATAAAAGTATGTTCCCATACCTATATACAGGTCTTGAGGGTTTTGTACAAAGATGCATAAGTTAGTTTTATCAAACATAAACAAGATAGAAAAGCAGCCTGTACTTTTTAAATTCTATTGTACTTAAGAGAAATTAACTACAAAAAGAATAATTTATTTATAGTAGGTACTCTTACCCCTTTCTTTATGCTCATTCTAATTCCTAAAATGTTTTTCCAACTATGTTTAGAAAATCCTTGTTTTTTAAAAAAAATTATAGACAATTCTTGATAATTTTATGGACTTTTTAGGGGCTAAAGGAGAGATTATAAAAAGTTGGCAACCAGTAGCTGCTCTTAGTCTGTTAAAAGTATTATCTGGAAGAAGAATATCTGTTAGAATCACATAAGGTTAAAATTTAATAGGCCACGTTAATGATGCTAAAATTGATGTAAACAGATTTGACTGATGTGGAAGAATGCTTATGCTCCTCTAGGGCAGTGTTCCCACATCGTTTCTGAGCATTGGGAGGTGTTACTTTGAAGGGTTCAGTGGCTGATTGTCAGTTGTTGTACCCTCTGTATTCTCACTTTAAACAGTTAAAGTTAAAGGTTTAATCTGTGTCAATGGTTCTTCATTGTGCCACTGTAAACAATATACTCACATATTCCATTCTTATCTCCCAACCATAGATACTTTTACTTAAAATGCACGTTAAGGTGGGCAATAGTTTTAGACCCATTTTAAAATATTGAAGACTGTAACATATAGATTCTTAATTTAACTTTATACATGCTTCTATAAAATCCATTCTAGTCATTTGCCAAATTTGTGTTATGATCGCCTCACATCAAAACATTCTTGTTTTCTCTCTTAATTTCTTTTGGAAATACTGCCTCATTGTAGTTGATAATTTAGTAGTACAGTTAACGTCTCATTAACTGGTCTTCTGAACACTAGGCCAATTTTAGAAGTTTATACATTTAAAAGCTTCTTTTAGGGCTTATTCTGATGGAATGAGTTGATCATGAACGCGTTCATTAACAGAGATATTAAGCATCTTTAGATTCCTGTATTTGTATAAGTGAATACAAAAATTCTGTATATAGTCAAGTTTTTTTCCTGGGGTATGAGTAAGGGTTAATATTAAACATAATTAGGAGAACTAATTCCTAAGACAAGGTGAACTTTTCCCTCAACTTCCTAAAACTGAAAAAAAAAAGGGAAATCCTCTCGACTTCTCACCAAGTCATCATTTCAATAAAGACCGAATAGTCAATGCATATTTTGATTAAGGTTTGCTTACTTTTATGAACCTTTGAAAACTTTTCGTATGGTTCCTTTATTGGCACTAAACTGCTCTCAGGAGACAGCCATTGTGTCAGTGAGGAATTAAGTTTGGTTGTAAGAGAGACCCAACTACAATGCTTTAAACGTATGAGGATTATGTTCTTACGTAAAAGAAGTTTTGAAGTTGCATATCTGGGGCTCCATGTGTAGCATCACAGTCCAAGAAGGCTGCTAGGTCTCCAGTCTTTGTGCTGGTACTTGGGTCAGTAAGAAGGAGAAGAGGATGAGGGAAGTCTTCTGGAGCCTTCCAGGAAGTCCCACATGGTATTTCTGCTTACATCTCCCTGGCCAGAATTTGGTCATAAGGGCCCCGGGAATTATAGTCTCTGAGCTGGCTCACTGGTGCTCTGAGTCAAATTGCGGTTCTGTTACTTAGGGAGAAAAAGAGAAAGGGAGTTTGTGTAGGCAACTGTGAGCCTCTGCCATTTTCATTTATATTGAACAATCAGTGTAGCTGATATACTTACCTAGTTATTGGGGGCACAACCGTCACAAAAACATCCTCCCTTTATATGAGGTTTCTGGGAGGGATAGAACATATTTATAATGCAAGTGTTTACTTCTGTATGAACATACAAATATGATATGCCAGAAAGGAGTTAATTGCCAATAAGATGTACAGAGAGTTAACGGAATTCTAGGGGAGAATTGATTAACATGTACTGGCTCATTTAAAATTTAATAGTTAGATTAGATCTTAAAAGTTTTCATCACCAGACAAAAATTTGTAACTGTATGAAGTGATGGACAGCAACTAAGCTTGTGGTACTCATTTTGCAACATATACATCTATCAAATGATTATGTTGTACACCTTAAAGTAATATAATGTTATATGTTAATAAAAATATAAAAAATAAAATTTAACATTTAATGGCAAATAGGTTGTGATATTTATAAGTACATTTGATTTCAAAAGGGGTTTTTAACCCTGTACCTGACTTTCTGAAGCATCAACTGTAAATAGATTATATATAATATATTTTTGTAAAGAAATCACAGACTCTCATAATCTAACAGTGCCATGCCTTGTAGCTACAGAGTCAGTCAAATTAAGAAAACAAGATGTACTCAGTGAATAATTACCAAAGCAGATGATAAGGGTCATTCAGTGTTAGAGCTGGTAGGTTTGTTAGAAATAACTCAGCACACTTCCTTACTTAACGGATGCATGTTCTGAGGCCCTCAGACACTGCCACCCACCTGACAAGCTAGTGGTAAGCAGATTAGAGCTCTCACCGAGTTTCTGTTACCACTTTAATCTGCCCTTTTGCAGGAAAAGCAAAGCCTTCCAGTGGTCTCCTTTGGTCCTGTTCTCCTTTTCCCTTTGTACTAAGGTCCAGTGAGAGCTGGGGTGGGCACCTGTGTGGCACTTTTTATTCTGTGTTTCCCTTTCCTCTGGGTGTGGCTCAGGAAGGGAGGAAGAAGGCAGGAGGCCCAGAACTCGCTGTGTGTTTGTTCCTCCGTTCATTAGATGAAATAATGTCTATACTTCAGAGCAGTTGTGGCGGATCAGTCTCAAATGCATCTATCATGCAAACCCTTTTAAAACTGCTCCTAACCACTTTGTAGGAATAATGATTTTTGTGGATTTGTTACAGTATAGTCCCCAAAGCCTTGAATCATTGTTGGTTCTATTATCAGTTGTAAAGTGTTCATTTGTGTTAAGTGTTGTAGGTATTTTATCAGATACTTTCAATCAGAGGTCATTTGAATTCAAAAAGGAGATATTCAGATTAGCGGCAGGGTGTGGGTAGCCTTATGTACATAATACATTGGGATGACATCAGTGCCACTGGAGACAGTATCCAAGGAGCACAGAGATGCTTCTATAAGTCTAGCAATGAGTTGAGACCCTTATGATAATTTATAATGATGTGGCCAAGAATAACACATTTAGCTCCAAAACTTTGTATTTAAGGGGAGTGCATATTCTGATATTGCATATCTTTAAGGTTTTTTTTCTAAAGTGGTTCTTTAAAAACTGATGAGAATGATGCATGGGTTCCTTTGTGAAAGATTCAGTCATCCTCCCATGAAAATAAAAAGTGAGATAACCCTTTGACCTTTCTGTTGACACTGCATCGCAAGGGGAGCTACCATTAACAGTTTGTTTTGCAGAGATGTGGAGAGAGCTTACTTTTTCTGTGAGTTGGATGTGGATTTACAGAATCATAGTGTGTGGCTAAAAGAAGGGGGTCCAAGCATTAACGATGAGAATTAATAAATTGTGAAGAGTAAGAAAATGCTCTTACTGAAAGTTAACTGATGACATTAAAGGTTACATGAGAATGGTAATATTTATCTGTCTCAGGATAAGAACGTGAGTCTTTATCTTTTTTTAAAGATATTATTTATTTTTGGAGAGAGGGGAAGGGAGGGAGAAAGAGAGGGAGAAAAACATCAACATATGGTTGCCTCTCACACACCCACAACTGGGGACCTGGACTGCAACCCAGGCATGTGCCCTGACTGGGAATTGAACCAGTCGGCACTCAGTCTACTGAGCCACACCAGCCAAGGCAGAACCTAAGTCTATGGTACACATAAAGGCAGTGGACTCTCAGGGAAAATCGTACTTATCTTCTGTTTTCAGCTCCTGCGAATGCACAGTGTGTAGCAGATGCTAAGCTAGCATAGCGTAAGTCCCCAGAAAAGGAGAAAATTTTGGGGGGTATAATTTTAAATTTGATATCTATCTATCTCTATATAAATATATATATATTTTAAAACATCTTAAGGAAAGAATGAGAACTTTATTGGACTTCCTTATTCTTATTTATGTTGTGTATCTTTAAATTTTCAGATATCTATGGACGAGACACAGATTATGGGCTAGTAGGGGGTTTCTGTGGTTTTAGTGTGTCCCTGGGCATACAAAATGGTTAATGTCCACTGATTTGCCCTCCCCTTTGGCTTGGAGGATTTTCCTCTGCTGTTTTCCAGGGCCCCTCCAGAGAAAGGCATTAGGGAAGATTCTCCTATCCCGGCTTTCCTGCTTCCTGGTGGAATGGGCCTGAGCAACTATACCATCATCAGTCCCTACTTGTCATGCTGGCATTTTCTGGCAACAGTCTCTGAGGCTCTGCCAAATTCCTAACCGGGATTTCCATGCAGTCCTCTGGAATTGGACCTTCTCCTCCAGCTTCTGTCTCTTCCTTGGAACCAGACCCCAATAAACCTGTGCTTAGCAAGCCTCTGCAGGGCCCTGTGCAGCAGGGGTGCCTGGAGGTGGGCTGAGTCTCCACTCTGAGTCCTATCCTGGCTCCCAGGGATCAGGCCGCATCCCCACTAAATTCCATTTTGATGATAAATGAATATTTATGTTAGGCAAAGGCATAGAGAGGTGTTTAGTTTTCTTTGACTCTTCTCACATATTTTATCTTCAATTTTCAGGATTCTGCCATTTTTCCACAGTGAGAGGGGTTGACTTTTACCGTTCAGAACAGTATATGATTTTGACCTTGAGCATTCTTTGCTTGCTGGTCACTGACAGACAGGTGTCTCTTTTAAGTCAGATGCCTGTTCTCTTTCCTGTCTCTCTTCACACAGGCCAGTTTGGATAGGAATCTCTCTCTCATCAGAGCAGATTACTAAAAACTGAAAGAAAGCCTTCACATTTTCCAGAAGTGTCTGCTAGAGCTTCATTTTCTGTGGGTCCAGGAGACAGAAAGTAGTAGAATCAGCTGTTTCATCTCTCACTCACTGCATGTTAGTCTCGTTCTCTTAGACCAGCTGCCTCTTGCATAATGGCAAGGTCAGAACTCTGGTCCAGAAAGAGACAGAGATGTGATCTCTGGCTCCATATGCAAAACTCCTAAGGCTCCGACTGTCCTAGATTGGATCAGGGCTCATCTCTAAACCAATTGTTCATAGCTACAGTTACTGAATATGTACTCGTATATGGGCCAGGGGTTACTCTGAGCACTTCGTACATTTACCTTACTGAGATCTGAAAACAACAACGTGAAGTGGGCACAGATGAGAAACCATGTTATCTTGCCCTATGCCACAGAGCTGGTGTATGTTGGGAGCAAGGATATGAACTCAGCATTTGACTTCAGGGCTCTAAACCAGTGCCCTCTATGCTTTGTAGCTTGCTGAATCTGAAGATAATGGACCTAATGTAGCTCCAGGGCTCCCTAGGGACTGCCACCCATGGGTTGGAAAGGACTAATTTAAAGATTTAAAATGAGCTGTGTTCCAGAAGTAAATTGAGTGGGTAAATTTCAGTTTCCTAAGTGTGGGGTGGTGAGAAAGCATTACTCCCATGCCTGTGCTCTGTGGATGCTAGAAGCAGGGCTGTGTCTGTCTGGTTGTCCTGAACACCCGTGGCTATTGTAGTGGAGAGGGTTCTCTGAGCCCTGGGGTACTGTCAAACCTCCTTTTGATCTGGGTCAATCAGGGGAGGGATGGGAGCAGGTGTTCTCATGTGGTTGCAGATGGGCCTGCTCTGTATCTATGAACGGATCATCCCAGGATGCTCTCTGGACTTGTCCTAGGGATCCCTTGGGAAATCTTGCTGAGGTCCGTTCTGGCAGCAGTGAATAATAAATGGGAGAGTAGCCATGGCAACAGCATTTTCTTTTTGTTAGTTCTTAATAGGTAATTCCTTTTAAGCACTTCTGTAGATTGTGTATTGCAGATCTCTAAGTGATGGCGACACATTTCACACTAGGAGCAAAGCAAAAGGCAATTTTTTTGGTTGTAACTTTTTTCTCTCTCTCCAAGATTACCCTGAAGGCAGTAATTCAAGTGATTATCTTGTTCAAACAACAACATATCTTCCGGAAAACTTCACATATTCACCATATCTCCCCTGCCCAGAAAAACTGCCTTACATGCGTAAGTGTCATCTGATTTTGACTTAACTGTTTGCTTGTATTATAATAAAATATTAAAAATCACATGATTTGAGCACCCCAGGCTCAGATCATCACTTGGGTTGCTAATGCTCATATTATATAGCATGCTATTCAATTTTTTTTCCTGCAAAGATTTTTTTTTTTGGAGAGGGAGGGGTATTAAAAGCTGAAGAAAAAGCTTATCCCTTACCCAGAAATATCAATAACCCCTATTGTGAGTTTGATATATATTCTTAGAGCTTATTTAAAATTTATTTTTTATGTAGCTAGATGACTGGGTAGAAAATTAAAATGTCTCAGAGATTTTAAGAATTTATAAAAAGGTTAAAGTTACATTTCATTCTGTAAATTGTATTTTTTTAAAAATTAACAATTTTTGGGAACTGTCCATTTGGATAGATATAGAGCTATTTATTTCTCTTAACTATTGTGTAGTATGTCTTTGAATGAATGTACCACATTTCACTTACCTTTTTCCCTGGTGATGAAAATTTAGGTTGTTCTACCATTTTTTTTTTTTTTTTGCTATCACAAAGCAATGCTGTAAAGAACAGCAGAGTGCATATTTCTTTGTGCACATGTGTATATGTGCTTAATGAGGATTCATACCCAGAAGTAGAAATGCTGGGTATGGTGGCCTGATTGTGAGCCAAAGTAGCTGTACCAATTTACGTGTTATCCCCAACATCCAAGCATGAAAGTGCCACTTTGATATTGATAGACTTTTTAATTTTTGCTAATCTGATAGATAAAATTTGTGTCTCACTATTCTACCTTTTACTTTTCTAATTACTAGTGGGTTTAAGTAATTTTTCATGCGCTTATGAGTGGTTTTGAATTTTTTCTCAGTCATCTGCTTTATTAGTTCCTTATTAGTTAATTAGATTTTGTATTAATCAGTGAGAGTTTTTTAATATATATTCTGGGAGTGGCCTGTTGTCTGCTGTATCTGTTGTGATATCTTTTCACAGTCTCTACCTTTTTTTATTTTGTTTATGGAGTCTTACATTTTACAGCATTTCAAAATTAGGCTATTTTCAAGTGTATCAATCACTATATTTAAGGTTTTAGCTTTTTTTTTTTTTTTTTTTGTCATAAGAAAGCTTTCTGTACCCCAAAACCATACAAATATTCTCCTTTATTTCCTACTAATAATTTTACTATTTTGTTTTTTACTTTTGTGCATAGTATGAGATAGTGATCAAGATATATTTTAAATGTTTTTTTTCAAAATTATCAAGATAATACTTTATCTCTATTGAAAAAAAAGTTATAATTACTCAGAAACCACATAGCTATTGTTGTGGCATTTTTTTATTTTTAAATAACAGTTTATACATTTAAACTTGTATTTTGATTTTTATGTAATTAAAAATCTAAGTAAACATCTTTCTGAATTACTTATTTATCATTGTGTTCTAATGTCCTCAGTATCTAAGTGTGTTTTTTATGTCTTTTAAAAAAATTAATTAATTTTTTTCTGTGACAGTTGTCCCACCTTTTCCCCCATTGCTCCCCCCCCACCCCTTCTCCCACAGTCCATCCCCAGGGGTCATTCATACTAGTTCCTTGACTAGACCCTTCCCCTTCTTTTTTCCCTTCTCCCCTCCCCCCTTCCCCCTAGTCACTTTCAGTCTGCTCCTTGTTTACATGCTTCTGGTTCTATTTTGTTCATTTGTTTATGTTGTTCATTAGTGTCCCGTGTTAGGTGATATCATATGATATTTGTCTTTCGTTACCTGGCTTATTTCGCTAAGCATAATTCTCTTCAGTTCCATCCATGTTGTTGCAAATGGTAGGAGTTCCTTCTTTCTGTGTTTTTTATGTCTTTACCTGGGTTTTCTTTACTGAGGAAATCAGCCATTGCCTGCCATATTTGTAGGATTCTTTTCCATTTGTAGTTCATAGAAATTAAATGTACATAATAAGAAGAAAGATTCATCTTTAATACCACCTAAGGCCCTGCTTCTGAAACTCGGGTGGTCTTATAAGACACAAGCTGCTGAGCCCCACCCTCAGAGTTTCAGATTCAGTAGATCTGGAGTTTTCATTTCTAACTCGTTCCCAGGTGACCTTGATATTAGTGGTCCTTGGGCCACATATTGAGACCCACTGATCTAGAGTAGTGGATCTCACTTCTGGATGCATGACAGCCTGGGGAGCTTTTATAATTCTTGGACCCAACCCCTAAGTTTGTGACTTTATTGACCTGATGTGGAGCCTGGGCACTCCAATTAAAAAAAAAGCCCTCAGTTGATTTTAATCTTGCTGTCTCCTTACTTTGCTATTTCAGCCTTGGTTTTCTAAAACAGCCTTGTTTTTGTCTGTGCAGAACTGAAACCATTGAGTAATGTTCTGCTGAGATATTGATTACAATGATTTTATAATTTGCATATTCAAGGATTTAGAATTTTTAGGAAATCTATCTGTTGTTGGTTTAGTTGCCATTTTCTTAATTAGCACTCTGTGAGTACTAATTAAACTCTGTTTAGAAGCTTCTGCGTGCCAAACCTGCCTATTAGCACTCCTCTCCTCCTGGCCCATAACTCGTGAGTACCTGTTACGGTGCTTGGGAGATTGTGCCGCTTGGGAGGTTGTGCCGTGGCTGTTTCCCACCTCCCTGCCTTTTCACTGAGTGCCTTGGTGCTACTGCTCCTTTTCTTTGCTTCTTTCAGAGTCTTGCACTCTTCTGCAAGAGAGGGTCCCCCTCGTTTGGCCAGCCACCTTTTCACAGAAGCCTTCCTCCCTGGCAGCCAGCTTTGAGTCCAGCACTGATCACTTAGTTAGTTGTGGCTGGAGTGATGGATGGGGTTGTTTGGTAGAAAATATGGCCACATACAGATAATTCCTTAGAAAGGGGCCATGGGCACAGTCAACATAATAAGGCTTCTGCCAAGAGAGCCTTGCATGAGCCATCCAGGGAGCGCCTTCACTAGTTGTGTGAGTCTTTGTAAAGTGGAGCCTCAGTTTACCTATGTATAAAATCTGGGATTGTAATAGCAACTTCAAAGTGTTGCTGGGATAAATAGAATCACAGTGCTGGCAGCTTAGCAGCAGTTAATTTGACATTCCCTTTCCTTCTCCTCACTTCTTTGAGTGATGTAGTCAGGCTTTACAGTGATCAAGAGAATGAGAAATCTAGGAGAAATGTGTAGAGTCAAAGAGTTTTATAATTAGTTATGGATCCTTAATTTTTTTTTAATTAACAAGGTTATTTCCCATCGATGCTAGATCCAGCATAATAAAATTCGTAAGTGTAAAGTCTTATTATAAGATCCCACAAATAATTGAATACGATACCTCCCCAAATAATAGTTAAAGGAAGTTCAGTGTAAGAATAAAATCTAGTTAAATGAAAACAATTCAAGTGTGAATGATACTTAATTTTATTATTATCACCAAAAGTGAAGTTAGGGCTTAAATTGGTGTGCTTGATTGTCTAGCTGTAACATCTTTTTGATTTTTCTGCAGTGTAGCAATGAGACTACTGGCACTGGATTACCATAAAGATAAAATTTGAGATTTCCAATTGGAATTTAGATAAAATTGATTTCATGGATCTCAGCAATAATTTATGCTCAGTCAGGTACACTAAACAATCTATTTTAATGTGATTATTTAAAGAATATGATTGAATGCTTCTTTGTTACTCTTGGTACTTAGAGATTCTCCAGAGGGCAAATATACTTTCAGTTTTATTAAATTTATGTGAGATTGTGCTAATGAAGTGAAATAGAAATTTCACTTTATTTAGAGCTAAAAAGCAATGAATGCTTAGCATGGATGTTTTGCATTTTTTTGGGTAAGGTAGAGATGGAAGATGTCAGTTGTGCACTTTGCATTAAAATGAAGATAGACTTACCTGTAGTTTTCCTGTTTTTTAATACTTTTTCAAATAGAATACACTTGCAGTGGCTTTTATATTCTGTTCTTATTGTTTGTGAAATAGCTTTTTTTATGTATTAACCCTGATAGTTTTCTATAGTTGTTAGCCTTTTGAACATAACAAAAGCTCCAAGGACTTTTTTGAGATGAATTTAAATGATACAAATGAAAATTGGCAGAGAGGGAAAAGCAAATAAACTTCAGGAACCCTCAAATAATGATTAATGTAACAAACCATCGTGCATATGTTTTTTGTAGAAAACAGAGATGGGAGCCATTTTAGAGTAAACAAACAATTGTTGAACAGCGGCTATCCGTGCAGTGGGCTGTGTGTTGTTCGTAGGGGCAGGAAGAGGAGAAGCAAAGCTGAATATGATCTCATGTATAGCAGCTAGGGCAGGCAACATACTCAGAGAAAGGTCGTATGCTAACTGCTACAAAAGGGTTGTTATGTGATGAAAGGGAGGTAGATAGCATTTCATTCTGGAAGGAAAAGGCAGATTCCCGAGAGATGGGCCATTGGAAGTGGGTAAAGGAAACAACGTCAGAGTACGAGAGGCTTGTATTCCAGGAACGGAGAGGGGTCCCCTGTGACTGGGGTGGCTGTGCAATGGGACATGGGAGAAATGAGACTGGGCAGGGAGGTGAAGGGCCATGTGAAAAGGACTAAGCAGTCTGATGGTTTTGTGGGTTTCAGGAGTCCCTGTGCACACAAGTGGGCTTTCGAGGGAGCGGAACCCTTGCGTACGTGTATGCAGCGGGTTGAGTTATGGCCCCATCTTCATCTCTCTAAGTGGAGGGTGCAGAGTTTTCAAAGGTCCGGGAGCAAAAAAGGGCAAAGCAGAAACAAACAAAAACCACTGTTTTAGAGAATGGGACATTCATTTGCTTCAGGTAGATGAATGATGGGATTAAGATGGTACTTCAGAAAAGAGGATGAGAACGGGGAAATACTGGAATCTGAAAGATCATTGAGGAGCTCACTGTAGGGGACCAAGAGGAATGACAAGGGCATGCGCTGAGGCGGTGGCATTGGAGAGAGGAGGAGGCACTGGAGAGAAGCTACAGGGGCACTAGTGGCGAGATGTGGTGACCAGTTGAGGGATCAAGGTTAATTTTCAGGTCTCTGGCTTGGGTGACCGTGAACTGAAGCAGATGATGCAGGATAAGCATCATATTTGGGGAATGGGGAAGTTACTGAGGTCAGTGCTGGGCCTGTTTTGTTCAAAGCTCAAGAAAGTTAACTTGGGGTCTGAATTTCACCAGAGAGGTCTGGGCTGGAGATAAGAGGAAGTGAGCCTGGAAGAAGGCTAAGAGTTGGTTCCTGGGGGCCTCAGTACTTACAGGGGGGAGGGGGGAGTCAGTAGAAGAAGGGAAAACAGCCAGGGAGATAGAGGAATCAGAGAGCATTGTCCCAGAAGCCAACGAGGAAAGAGTTCTGAGGGAAGAGGGTTCCATATTGTCACATATCTCAAAGAAAGCAGATAGAATGAGGAACTGAAAAGGAATTGAATTTGACATGGAGAAAATTAATGGGGACTGTCACAGGCATAATTTCAGTATGGTGGGGTAAGAAACAAAATATACTGTCTTGAGAATGACTCAGAAGTACATAAAAATTAATTGGTTAAAAAAACATTTTGGTGGGGAAGGGAAGGAGAATGGGGTAAGGTGGGAGAGGTGGGGTTGAGGGAAGAACAATTTAGGAAGAGATGGATTTGAGCAAGTATGAGGCATGAAGGAAAGAAACTATGGAGAGACCTGACATGGGAGTAAAGGGTGATAACTGGGAAGTGCCCAAGGAGCCACATCTGGAGACAGTGACAGGGAAACATGCTCAGGTTGAAGAATAAGCTTTGAAAACTATTTGGTTGACCAAAAAGTCCGTATGTTTTTTTTTTTCCATAAAATAAAAGACACATTTTTCATTTTTTACCAATAATTTTATTGATTTGGATATTTTGAGTATGTCAGCTCTCTCCTGCATGGTATAACGTTTATTGTTCTCAGTTAATGTCTTGACTTAAACACTATCAACTTCAGCTGGTTTAGCCAAACATGGAGCATCGTCCAGCGAGAAACCTCCAGCACAAAACTTCACAAACCACTTTTGACACATTCGATCAGTCACAGCACCTTCTCCATACACTGCACAAATCTTTTTTGCATTTAGTTGTTTTTACCTTTCTTGAAATAATAAAGCATAATATGCTGAAAATGTTGCGTATTTTCTCCATTATCACTATTAAAATGGCTGCAGGAAAATAAACAAATTTTGATAAGTTTTTAAAAACATGCATGCCGATATGACAGCTGTTACAATACAATCTAAAATAAATGTTTCAAAAGAAGTTAAAACTAAGCACTACTAGAGCCAGTGTATGGAAAAAACCAAACAAACTTTTTGGCCAACTCAATAGTAGGAACACCACCTTCTCTGTGGCAAGAGTACATTTATTTGGCGGTCAGGTGGAGAAAATTGAGGGGTTTATGCCTGTTGCCTTTATATTTTTTATAAAGTATGGGGGCACATACATATGAGGGGGCAACCAAGACAAGACATGCCTCCTGGATGGGAGGAGTACATAGTTAAAAAGCTGTAGTAGGGGAATGAGAAGTGAATTTTAATCATGAATTAAAAGATGGCTAGCCAAGAGAGCCCATCTACCACCCCCATGGGGTCAGAATATTGTGACTCCTGTTTTTGTTGAAAAATTATGATGATCAAGGCAACATAAATGATGGGATAAATCTATGTGCTTATATGATTTCCTTCGGTGGTATTTTTAGGGTAGAGAATTCAAACATGGAAAACTGTTGATCAGCTGTGGCAGGTCAGGAAGGGAGAAGAAATAGGGACGAGTGCAGGTGTATAGGTGTGTCTTAGTCCATTTAGGTTGCTAAAAACAGCCCTGCCACAGACTGGATGGCTTAGGGGCCAGCAGATTTCAACATGTGGTGGAGGCTCCTTTCATTGGTGGCTGTCTTCTCCCTGTGCCCTCACATGGTTGGCAAAGCAAGGGCTTTCTTTTGTAAGGCCACAAATCCCAGTTACGAGGGCTTAATACTCATGACCTATATACTTCTCTAAGACCCCGCCTCGTAGTACCATCACATTGGGGGTTAGGGGTTCAGCATACAGGTTTTGGGGTAGGAACATATTCAGTCCATTGCAGGGTGCTACAGTTAGGTGAAACTCATGGAGCTCTGTTTCCCTCAGTGTGGTTCAGGGATGATCTGCCCCCAAATGAGCTGAGATTCTGGTTCAAATTGCAGGCCTGTAAGCCAAACCCCGGGCTCACAATGGAAGTTGGGTCTCTTGGTTATAAACCATGGAATACAACTCACTTCAATTTAAGAGGAAAGAGAATTGGTGAAATGATATTAGGCAGCCCTCATAAAACGCGGGTGGCCACAGGAGTAGGTTCAGAGGCTGGCCAGCCCAAACAAGGTTGAGACCACTCTGCAGAGAATCCTACCACCACTTGGCAGCGATTGCAGCTCCCACCAGCGTGCTTGGGCCTAGAGAGCAAAGAGGCCACTCCTGGTGCCCCTAAAGGCAGAAGCTTCTGCTACCATTTTCACTGAAAGATAGTTTTGCGAAGTGCTCGTGTCCTCATGTTCACTTCTACTTCAGTGTGTATCTGGGCATGTGACAGTACCTGTCTGCTAGAGGTTTGGAGAGTAGGTTCTAGCTTCTTCCTCTGGGAGGCAGGACTCAGTGGTGGGCAGTTCAGGTAGCTGACATGTGTTCAGATAAAGACAAAGCTGGGTGGCCACAGATATGACCCATGGACATCCAGTGACACAGGAGCTTTGAGAATGAGGCCAGGAAACTGTTCTAAACTGGCACGCCGGGTGCTTCTCAGCCAGACCACCAAAATTAGCGACCTGCTTTATTAGGAAACTGGCTAGACAGGAAGAATGGGGATATAGCTGAGCAAACTTTAAGCCAGAACTTACAGGCTTTCACCTCTGACACTGCCAGTGAGTTCCAGGTGACAGTGATGCTCTCAGGGTACAGCTACAGCTCAGGATGATGCACAGGGCGGGGAGAGCCTGTCAGTAAACATGGCTGGATGTTGAAGGTGGTGTGGCTGAAAGTCATAAACTTCAAAGGAGGTAAAAATATGAAGCAAGTAAATTACTTTTTTTGGTAAGGTGTAGGTTGGAGTCTGCAGAATACTTTTATGTCTGGCTTCGAGATTGTAGACACAGAAAAGTGAGCACTTAGCACGATTTGAAAGGAAGAATACTGGGTCCCTTAAGATGAGCAGTGGTATTAAGGTGGGGGGTGGTAGTCTAGAAAAAAACATTGAGATAGAGTCTGTGGAAATTTCTTGGCAATTGAATGGTTCTGGAAGACACATTTGAAAATGCAGGAGAAGTATATGATACAGCATACTTCCTTGACACATCTTTAATGAGGAACAAGAAAAAAGCAGTACATTAAACACGCACATCATGGTAGGTAAGTCCTATTTCAGAATGCTAAAACTAGAATGAATGTGTCTCAGGGTTGAGGAAATAGAGTAATAGTGGTTGTGGATTCTGGCTTTAAAGGCGGTTGTGCGCTCATCAAATCAGGGACTAGAAAGACAACTGGGAAGCATGTGATAAAGGGGACGAGGCCTCTAGGGGTGGACCAAAGGTTTATTGGGTGGATTACAAGGCAAAACTGTGTTGATTGATTTTATGTGCTGATTGATTACACTGCTGGGTAAATGGATTCCAGCCAATGTATTTATTTTTCGACATTTTAATCTCTGCTTGAGGAAAGAGTGCACATGTTCTCACTGGAAAACCTTAGATTTAGCACAGAGTGAAGGCTGGGAGTTCCCTGTGGAGCTCTGGATCCTTGCTCTTCAGTTGTCCTTGAAATTTTAGCAAGTTGCAATAAAGGGGGCTGGCCTGTCTGATTGCTTACTTCTTTTCAGTAAAGAAGGCTGTATGCTCTCTGGGCTTTAAACACTGGAACGCTTTCTGGAGTGAAACCCGAAGGGGAAGCCCCACATGTAAAGGAGGTGAAAGTAGCCTTTAGTGGGTGCAGTGGTGGGGGGACCCAAAGTTCTCCTTCTCCTAATCACAGGCTCACCTTAAGAGGTTCTTTCTACTAGGGGCAGTTTGGCAACCATGTCCGCACTAGTTTATCTGCTCAGTGCGTCTTCCTGGCCACACACTATATAGTAAAATGCTCTTCCCTTCCCTTCCTATGAACAGGATCTTCGCCTTAACACCACCCCGTTCCACTCCCACTAATTAATGTTTATTCTTTTTTCTCTCTTTCTGATGCCACTTTTCCTGTTCCCAGTGTTGGCAGTGCCTGTCCTGGAGGCCTGTTCCCCCTCCAGAAAACAAACAAACAGTGATGTTGCCACTGGGTCATCTTGGGCCTTCAGCCAGCAAGTGATTAGGATTTCAGAGCAAAGAGCAATAAGCACATAGGAAAGCTGCTAAGGGACTCTGAGGAATGTGGGTGGAGGGACAGTCAGGAGTAAGTATGAACACAGGCGGCCCTGTTCATCAAGGGGAAAGATAGAAGGTCTGCCTTTTAATTTGCCAGCACATGTGTGTTCAAGATGAAAATTAAACTGGAAGTGATATTGGAGAAACTCCTAACAATAATGATGATTACAGCTGTTGAAGCAATAAAGCTGGAAAAAAGGCACAAAAATTGGCTTCACAGTGTATAAAGAATACCAGCTTCAGTTACTTATATGAACTGCTTATTATTTAGCCTAATTACTATCATTTTAGCGATCATGCATACCATTAGATACATCAGATTTATTTGTGTGTCTTTCATTTGATTATAGTGCGAGATTTTGTTTTTGTCAGCTGAATCATGATAATCTGTACTTACATTGACTGGTTGCTCTTACATTTCACCTACTGTTTCTCTGCAAGTTCATGGGTCACTCTGATCTAAGATTAGCTACTTTGCAAATCTTGTCATACTAAAGGACAGATATTTGGTTATAAAAGACCACAAACATTGTCAGCAGAATAGGCAGACAGAAGATTGCAAATTTTTCCCCAGCTTACTCTGCGAAAGATAGGCATTTGCATGTTAAAATATTTCTTTCTAGCATGCCCCAGTGGTAGTGGAAGCTACTGATGGAGAGGGGGATGGGAAGAGAGGCAGTTGTGGAAGCCTTATAGAATATAGAGTAGCAGAAGCCAGGAAAGGGGCTCCCTCAAAAGGGACTGAATATTTTATATTGTGAAATCATGACCATTGAGGCTCAGCAGACTTGAAATGGGAAACCTCAACATTTGTCGGTTTCTATTTTATGAGATCAAGAGGCTAGAAAGAACTTAGTTCTCTTCTTCGTTTCGTTTTAATTAAGTTAATGGGAATGATTTTCCAGCCAATTCATTCCTATTTCAGTGGTATAGATTAAAAAACTTATTAGTTAAAACACCTTCAGTAATATCATACCCTGACTTGTTAATTTCTAGAGTGAGTGCCTGTTAGACCAGGAATATTTTAGAGGTCTATGGTTTTCCAGTTTTGCATATAAAAGGGATATGTGGTGGGTGCTCAGAATAAATTGCAGAATTGTGTTTGCAGATTTTCTCTCCTAAGAAAAGTAGATGACAGTAATAGTAGCTGACATTTATTGAATGTGTGTATGTATCTCTGTGTGGACACTGTACTTGATCTTTCACACACAGTATTTCATCTAATGGATACAACCACTTTTGGGGGGCAGTCATTATCATCACCTTTTACTGAAGGGGAAACTGAGGCACAGAGAAGTAATTTCCCCAATTGACAAAAGCTATGATTCCTCTCCTGGTCAGTCTAAGTGCTTAATTAACTCTTTTAATTAACTGTGCTGTCATGTCCTCTATGTTGACTATTTTTAAATACTTGAATAATTAAATTGCAATGATGTGCTGAATTGTAATGACATGCAAACATTTCCCAAAGAACATTAAAATATTCAAAACCCAAAAGTTGAAACAATTTTATTTGTTTCTGGTTGATTTAGTAAAGGTAATAATAGTGTGACCGTATAGTTATCAGCCAAACTAAAATTGAAAGGTGATGATACTAACAATTATGTGGTCATAACAGGAATAAACATATTGTTTTGGCAACTAAGTTATGCCAGTTACCCTACTGACTGTTGGCTTGTCATACTTCATCTTTAAGGCAAAAAATATTAAAAGAGTTCTTCATGATTTTGACTTTCTAGGAGGATTTCTCAATGTCAATGTAAGTGAAGTCAGCTTTGATGAAATTCATCAACTCTTCTCCAAGGATTTAGATATTGAGCCAGGAGGTCATTGGAGACCTAAGGACTGTAAACCCAGATGGAAGGTGAGGTAAATTTTCTCATAAATATTGTGAAATTACTGTGCATTTGGGGAAAAGTGTGCCTGATTCAGAATATATGTGAAATACCTTTAAGTCTTGATAAATTTAAGACATCAATATTTTTATATTTAATGTGTAGGTATTCACAGTTCAAATGTAACTTAATAGTATTTCTTATGAAGACTGAAAGTGCACCTATGCATATACAAAATATATGCTCATGTGTTATTACCAGTCTTAAAGATACAGGTAATAGAATTTTTTTCAATTCTCTTCTGTTTGAAAGAGAGGCTATGATTTCTCGGTTTCCTGCAACTATCGCTAATGATTACTGACACTTGTAGGCATAGCCCCGCCAAGTGCTGGAGCTGATGAGAGCTTGTGGAGGGGATATTAATATCTTGATTTCCAGCTGGATCTAGCATTGGGTTTTTCAAGCACTGCGCCTTGAAGTCCCAGAATTCTAAAGAGGCCACTCAGAGGTCACTGTGAGACAAAAAGGAGAACTTTGGGCTCTTCACCTCTGTTTCAGAAGGCAGAGCATAAACATTTTATCTTTTTGTTATATCAAAATTCTACTTAATGTTTTATTTGAAAAACTATATGGGAGAAGGCCTGCTTCTGCTGTTTAAAAATAATTGAAAACCATGGTTTAGACTTGACTTGCTCTCAATGCTATGAAATTAGTTAAGTAGTTATTCATGTGATGTTTTTATGGTTGGGTAGGAAATAGTATTGACATAATTCAAGTAAAAAAATGCATTTGATTAAATTAAATGTTATGTCCTAAAGGACTGTGATCTAACCTTAATCTGGGAATGGTTTTTAATTTCTCTTTTAAAATTTTAGTATTCTGCTGAAATATTTGTTTTTTTTTCTTTTTTAGTACCCCCCCCCCCCAAAGTCACTGTTGTGAAGGAGAATTCTATGCTGTTAAGCTTATGAGAGAAATCCTCTATTAACTGACCTTGAGCTCTTTGTGTTTGGGGATGTGAACTCCTGTATCTGCACTCCTAACACAGAGCATGTTGTCACATATAGGAGTGGGCCAAAGGAGGTTTACAGTTGTGCGTATGCAAAGCAGAGTTTATTCTTATATTATAATTTATTAAGTATTGTACTATTTGTATTACAACTGTAAACCTCCTTTGGCCCACCCTGCAAAAGTTAAGCACTAAACCTAGTTTTGTTAAACTACATTTATGTGACAAATGCCCTGTTGAGTTGTAAAGCTTCTTAAATGAATTCCAGGACAAATTTTGGTGACATATTCTATTTTATAATTGTCTTATGCCATTTTCCAGATCATATTTGGCTAATAAATGAATCTTTTCATATTTCATGATTGAATTTATCACATTTGTATATATAATGTAGCTCAATTTATATAATTACACTTTTTAAAAATGTCCTGGCCAAATAAATTATTTTTCTTACCTGGATGATGAGTAGTGCATTGGATGCTAATGGAGGAAAAGCATACTCAGTCACCAAGGCTGTGGGTTAGCATGGAGGTTAGTCCTCAGACATATATTCATGTGGTGTACTATATCCCTCTCAGATGTGCACTGTGTGTCATCCTACTAGAAAACTTTGGGATTAGAAAAATTAAGTATTCTTGTCCTTTCTCCAGTGCTCTATATCAGACATTGGATTTTTAATTTCATGTTTTTTTTTTCTCACTTTCCAGCAGACAGGTATATCACATATAAGTAGTTCCAACTTAGAGATTTTAATAGACTGTCAACTCCATATGCATCAGTGGACAATAATATTGAAAGTGGAGTTTCTGGGAGCAAGCTAATTCAAGGATCTAAATACTAGCTTATTTTATCTAGGAACTATATGGTAATGCTTCTTTTATTTCAACTTTGCAAAGATTCTACTGAGAATACGGTCTCTAGTTCTGAGCTATGCAGTTAAAGGTGTGAGAAGAAACCCAGAGATAATTCAAAGGTGACCTCTCCTTGCCATATTTAATTAATTAAATAACCCCACTGCTCCACTGTTTCCATTTTAATAGTGTCTCATTCTAACCCTGGAATAGAGTTGGGAGGAGGGAAAGAAGAAATAATTAGATTTATGTCAAACATCTGTTACTAACTTGATTTTAATATTGGAGGTTAAAAAAAAAATACCATTTTTTTTCATTATTAGACGCACCTGACCATAAGGTTTAGAGGAGGAAAACAAGAAAAAAATATTCTTAAAAAAAAAAAGAAATTCATTTGTTTGTTTCTTTATTTATTTTTAGAGAGAGGGGAAAGGAGAAAAAGAGGGAGAGAAACATCACTGTGTGGTTGCCTCTCACTTGTGTCCCCAACTGGGGACCTGATGTGCAACCTAGTCATGTGCCCTGACTGGGTATTGAACCAGCAACACTTGGCTCGCAGTTCAACACTCAATCCACTGAGCCACAGCAGCCAGGGCCGAAAAAAAAATATTCTGAATCAAGTGGTATACTAAAATATTTAATAAAATATAACAGAATAATATTTCAACCATGTAAAGTGAACAGCAGTGAACAATGGTATTAAGAACCATCATCACTGTCATTAACAAATGAGGAGAGACTTTAAGGTTCAAGTACTCTTCTAGTTTCCTGGGAACCCCAAGAACTCATCATCACTAGTGTCAGAATTTAGGAAGCTCAGTTGCTCACAATCACTGGTATCACTTTCTTTTCTATCTTCGTATATGATACTATCTTCAGTTCCATCTAAGGCATTGCTAATACCACATTTTTTGAATGACTGTTCAACGGTTTCATCCTTCACTGAATGCCATGATGTTTTCGCCCATTCACAAACTTGAGTGATAATGGGCCTCTTCATTCATCCAGTAGGTGTCAGATCATGATTACCAGTAGCCATCCATTTGTTCCACTCTTCTCGAATAAAGACTTTAAATGGTTTGTTGATGGAAATGTCTAGAGGTTGTAACTGGCTAGTAAGACCCCCAGGAATTACAGCTAGATGAGGCGTCACTTCTTGAAAGCTCTTTTTTGTAGTTTTGCTAATATGTGCTCCAAACTGGTCAAGCACTAATAAGGTAGGTTTTTTCAGAAGCCCTCCAGGACGTTTGGACCACACTTTTTCAACCCATACTCTCATTCCATTTTCGTCCATCCATCCTTTCTCATGAATGTGCACAACAATTCCTTGTGGAACCACTTCTTTTGGAAAGTTTTTCCTTTTGAAAATTAATATTGGTGGCAATTTGGTGCCGTCTGCACAGCAGGACAACACAACGATGTAATGGGTTTTCTCGTCTTGAGGTTTTCACGGTTATGGTTTTCGCACTTTTCAGATCAACAGTTTTTTAAAAAAATATATATATATAAAATAAACATCTACATAATTAGGGCAGTGATCGTTAGTAAAAAACACCTCTAAAGTAATCATGTTCATGATTTCCTGTAGTTATATTTGGAAATTGCTTCCTAACCATGGTAAACACTGTATAAGTTTTGAAAATGTCCCTAGATGCATATTATTTCTGGGGAGAGGGGGAAAGTCTGGTCAAACATTTGTGTGTGTGTGCGTGGCCAAGAATCCTGAGCCTAAACTAATAATGTCCCAGAATTTGTCTGAATGGGAGGAAATAAAAAACCACACAAAACTTTCTAAAAGGTCTTTAACAAGCTACCTTAGGAGCTCAATTCAAAAATACATTTATGTACTAAAATGGATGTTTCAGTGCAGCTCTGAAACTCTTTATAAATGCAGCCATTTGGAAGGACGATCCTGGATCAGAAGTTTTATTCCTTGTGTATATTAGGTGTGCATACCTCATCTCAGTTATAATTGTCTTTGTAATTTCCTCCTGAGTAGCGGTCATACCCACCCTGGCTGCCACCATAGTCTCTGGACCTTCCATATCCACATTCCTATCCTCCAGGCCGACTATCATACCTGCCACTCCTATAGCCCTGGTCCCCACCACCTCTAGAGTAGCTGCGGCCACGCCCATGGGCCCCAAAGGCACCCCCTCTGGTTCCACGGGCCAACTTGCCTGCGTGGTCTGACAACCATCCAGTGATTCTCCATTCATGGCTCTCTTTGCATCTGAGGCATGCTCTGGATTGGTGAAGGTAATGAAGCCAAACCCCGGGATCGTTGAGCCTCCCGGTCCTTGACAATGACCACTTCAGAAATTGTCCCGAAGCTGCTGAAGTGGCCTTCCAGAGCTTGCTGATTGGTGTTGAAGTTGAGCCCTCCAACAAAGAGCTTCCCTTCTTCGGAGGACATGGCTGTGAATTGGAGTCCTACAAATTAAGTAAAACAGCCGAATACACAGTTATTGTTGAGGAGCAGAGCGACTGGGCCAGATCAACAGTCTTATTAGATAGCACATCAGAGTTAGTTGGACTTCATCCATATTCCCAATCTGGCCAATTTTGAAATCATTTTTCTTCCTAGCATCAATTACAAATTTATGAAAAGACAGAATCTTAGATTCACATATTTTTGGCATTTTTTGCGCAATTCTAGTTTTGGTGCACATGGCAAGGCCACATCGCCTCATAAATCTGTAACACCATGATAGTGATCCAGTAAAATCCTGAATGCCTTTCTCTAGAGCAATGTGTTTGGCTTCATATATTATCATTTTTGTAGAGACCGAGAAGCCATTCTTTCATGTGTGATCCATTCTTTCATGTCCACATCTAACTGTGTCCACTTTGCAGCATGCCCACAAAAAGTGTGCTTACTTGTATCTACTTTTTGCAGCTGATGCTCCTGTTTCCTCCACTTCCTTAACATTGAGGGAGTTAAGCAGTATCACTAGTTGTAACAGTCACTGAGAGTATCGCTATCCTAGTTACAGATTCTGGCGGACTACCCCCAGTGCCTGTTACGGCCAGTGATGCTCCTTAATCCCCTCAGTGCCTGTGTCACTACTAGAATAGTGACCACACCCAACTCCCTTTATATACTACAAACTTCAGCATTTATGGCTGCTCACCCAGTTACTGCTGGCCCCCTCACACAGAAATCTGGTGTGCACTGGAAACAGTATGGAGGTAGACGAGACAGCTGTAGCATCTAACGGAGCCGGTAGCGGGAAGAGAGTGTGTTACTGCAGCTCCACCCATCTGCCTCTTGTGATTGGCAGGGCTTAAGACACAGTGATTGGTGATTGGAGGTGGTTCTACTGACACAGACCCCGCCCAGTGTCAAAGACAGTTGGCAATTGGCCCTGTGCCTCATACCTGTTTTTAGCCTCAGCTGATTTGACAGGTCAGTGGTTGTAGCTGGGAGTGTTAGGAGGCTCTCTGTACTCTCCCAGGTCCCGGGTGATGGACAGAGGCGGATGGCAACTGACCAGATGCCCTGAGATTCAGCAGTAAAGTGGGACATTTAAGCATCCCCAGGGGTTTTGCATGGGTCCACTGCTTCCTCTTTTAACAGCTGTCACCACCGCTGACAGGTCAGGTAATACACATTATGATCTGTGACACAATATTTGCTCCATAAGACGCACAGACATTTCCCCCCACTTTTGGGGGGAAAAAAAGTGCGTCTTATGGAGTTAAAAATACGATAATTGATGGCTAGTTCACTGGAATGGAAATCTAAAACCAGTGATTTCAGCAGTTCCTAGGTATTTCTGAACACTTCAGATTTGAGTAGAAGATTCAGTACAGGCTGGATGCTAATTTCTAAAGGAAATATGAGATGAAAATGTATATCCATGACATTACCTTTCCATGCAGGGTTCAGGTAGAGGTCTGAACAACTTTGGTCCAAATCTTAAAGGTGTAAAGAACCAGGCAGCTGCTTAATGCTGTTATCCACTTAGAGGCCTAGAGTTCCATTTCTAGTCCAAGGATCCTCAAAGATGGGTCTTAGCCACCTGTCTCAGAACTACCTGGGGTATTTGGCAAAATGAAGATTGTGGAACTCATTTTGAGCCTGTTGGTGGGAAGAGACAAGAACCTGTGTATGTATTTTTTTAATCAAGTGTCTCCTGTTTGAGAAGCTCCTGTAGGCAGTGGAGATGAGGAGGAAAAGGAAGGTGGACCTGAAAATGCCACAGGAGAATAAGAGCTTGGTAGCTTCTGCTTCATTTCATCCTAGGAGCAGGTAGCTAGTGCACCCTCACAGTAGGCTAGTCTGAAGCCAGGTCATTAGGGACACCGTAGCTGAGGCTGTGCTTGAAGTTTAAAAATAGGACAAAAATTTAGGCAATAAACACCATTTTCCTTACTAATCTCTTTGTGGCAAGAAGAAAGTAAGCAAGGGAGAAAAATAGATGCATAAACTCAGTAAGGTTCGTGGTTTTAAAGTGGGAGCAGACTGGATGGGATAATTTTGCTTGAACAGAGGAGGTGAGGAGAGATTCATGAAGATGAAGTGTTGTTTTTCAGAAGATAATGACCAGATGTTCTCTTGCGCCACTGGAGATGCATCAGCAGGAGAGTAGCTCAAACAGCAGGTTAAGGCATATTAAGAGAGAATGTTCTGAAACAAAGGCTATTAAACCTTGAAGTAAATTATCATAGAACACTGAGATCTTCTTTTTCCAGACAATAAATTGTAAACTATTGAGAATGTCATTCCATAGGCACAAGAAGGGACATGCTGAGTGAAATTTTAAGATACTGTTTAGCTTTATTTTAATAAAAATTTGGCTTTAGGCATACCATTTAAAATTTTTGATAACTGTCTCATTAAAATGTGGACACTTGCTGTTAAAACGTTTTGCTTATTTGAATTTGCGAAGGTAATGGTCATATTTTTTCTTTTATAATAGTCTGTTTCTTTGTAAGATTAAAAACAAAAACAACTTTGATATTTTAAATGCTTAATTGAAAAAAATTGCAGTATTAAAGGACTATGACTTTGCGTTTGTTTATTTTTATATGTTTAACTCATCACTCAGCCTAATTGTAAATAATATGGACTCTGGAGCTATTGAATAGCCTGTTCCCTTAAATTCATGACTCACCTTAACTGCTTTAGTAGCTCACTTACTTTACATCTGAGGCAGGCAACTTTTGGCTAGTTCAAAGCCGGCAAGGGCAAGCTTGACTCTTATTTCAATAGAAGTTATCACACTGATAATCTTCAGATAAGATCAATGGTAGGGATCTGTACTCACTATTAATTCCTTTCTCTCCTTTTACTTTTCATAGCCCAAGAGTTAACCCAGGGGTCCCCTGAACTGCCCTGGGAGCTGTATTGACTTGGAAGTTCCTTGGATACACTAATAATTGATACTGAAGGCCATCAGCAAGTTCCCAATCAGTAGGGAGCGCCCAGCACCCCCAGTAACCCTCGTGTGGGAGTCTGGAAGGGACTGTTGGATAGGGGTCGGTTGCTCTAGCAGCTTTGTGGCCTCAGATTCATAAGCCAAGAGGTACTTTATGGGGCAAACGAAAAGGGAATGGGATCCAGAGTGGGGCTGGCAGGGTCCCCAAGACTCTTTAGTTCCCACCATTTGGCAAATATAAAGCAAAGTACACATGAAAATATCAGTCTCAGAGTGCCATTTTTTCTGCTATCCTGTCAGCATTAAAGGAAAGTTAGTGGTGGAGTTTCTTGTTTAGACATCTTCAATATTACTAAGTCATCTCTTGTTTGCTCTAAATAAAACTATTTTAAGAATTTAAAAATCTCTCTCATTTATGACCCCGGTAATATAAAACACAAGGTAGATGTAACTATTTTTTATTGGCTACATCTAATGCCATGGCCTGATTTTACAGGTAGGATTAGGTCCTAAACTTGTGCACTCCCAATTATTTACATTTATTCATTTGTTAGTCAAATTTATTTGGTAGATGTGAAATTTTAATAAATTGCAGATTTAATGTTCTTAAATAATTTTTTATAATAGCAAATTTAGATTGTGTTTAAAAATGTAGAGTGACACAAAAATTTTAATTAGATATATTTTGACTGTTTTGTTCTTTGAAAATCTAATGATTTTGGAATTTATAACATGTAGTAAACTTATTTCAATTTTTGTTTTTTAATTAGAAAATTTATGATTACATTAAAGCCAGCTTAGCTCAGAAATCACTAAGAAGGTAATATTTAGAAAATATTTTAACTGTTTCAAGAGCAAACTGAACTAGAGGGTGACTTGGCTTAGATGACAAAGCTTAGATTTAGAAAACAGGATTTGAGTTAAGTGATGATTGATAATTATTCATTTATTCTCATATTAACACATTTTATAGAGATGATGTTTTCTAGTCTTGATTTAGATAGTTCCAAGAAATGTTTTTTCTATTAGACGAAAGACTGATCTACTGAGAAACCATTCTAATTCCCATATACATTGCTTTTTCTTTTGGGAGGAGGGGTTTATATGAACAGATTTTTCTTTGACTTATCAAGGACAAATTTCTGTGTGTTTACTGCTTACATGATCTTTTTTTGTTAAGGTCAATATTTTAAATATAATTTTATTGTCAGTTTTATTTTAACCTGGATATTTTCCTACCACTGAAATAAACTACAGGTGGTAAAAATTTAATTGTACATCTTGATTAAATGAAAAATAGTATATTAATATAATGATAAAGCTTCATGTATATTCCATGACACATCTGTTATATTTCTCAAAAATAGCTATGGGCCAGATAAATCGTGTGTGAATAATAGATACTTAACTGGTATCTCTTTTAAATTCAATTTAAACACCATAAAGTTATTACCCAGAAGTTACTCTTGAACACATCTCTTTCCCTCACTTCTCATATCTCATCCATAAACAAATTTTGTCTCTTTACCTTTTAAATATTTCAAAACAACATGCGCCTCTCTTCTTCAACTTCACCTCAGTTCAAGCTATCATCACCTCTTATCTCAACTAGTACATTAACTATTACATTAACAAACCATGTCCCTGAGTCCATTTTTGCCTTTCTACAATCAACTCTCCATAGTAGTCTCTGACATCACCACATCTGATTTTATCACTCTTCTTCAGTCTTTCCATGACTTGTCATGGTGTTCATAGAATAAGGACCGTAATCCTTAGAATGGCCCTCAGATCCCATTTATATCTCTTTAGGTTCACAAGACCATAAGAGGCTCAAAGGCAAGGGCCATGTCTGTTTTTGCTCACTGTTAGATCTCTGGTGAGAAAATTCCTAAGGGTATATGACATTAAAAACAGCATACATTTTTAAGGATTAGTATTCATCTTTACCTCAATGGTTTGTTGCTATGTTATTTACAGGTGTTAATATTTTACTTTAAAGGTGGCAGTTCTCATTCCTTTCCGTAATCGCCACGAACATCTTCCGATTTTTTTCTTGCATCTGATTCCAATGCTCCAGAAACAACGGCTGGAATTTGCCTTTTATGTCATTGAACAGGTGAGAATATATATTTTTTAATGGTAAGCAAGTCTACTACAATGTAATTAACTCTTAGATAGGGTTTGATTTAAAATATTTAGTTTAAGGTTAATCCAGTAACTCAAATCCTTGGTTTTATATTTGGATAAAGTTGAATTTTGGATTGAGCTTTTATGGTGTAGACCATATTTTGTTAATCCATTTATCAGTTGATGTGCTTTATTATTTTAAATAATCTTATATCTTACCTATTTAAGTAAAATTTTTTTTTCTCTATCCTTCATATGATCAGCTAATTTTTCTCTCTAAATATTTTTATTGTCTCAGTGCTTCATATACACAATTTCTTTCAATCTTATTTGAACCTTTAGAGATATTTTCCATACTTCTATTTTTCTACCTCTGTGATTATCTAGTTTTACACTTAACATGTCATCTTTGATTTCTTTCTTGGTCTTTCCGTGACCCCAGCTCCCAAACATTAGGGCACTTGCTGAATTTTATCACTGATTTCTACGTGGCATTTCTAAAAATGTACATTTTGTTTGTGTTTCAAATATATGTATAATTTAGATACTTCTGGTTTTGACACCGATGAACTCATTCTATCCTGATCCTTCCTTTTTTTATTTTACTCACACTAAACTTGACTAGAAATGTATTTCTTTATATTATTAGAGACTGGTTTTTTGGAGGTAGAAAATATTCAAATTTTATTTCTAAGATTGTAGTATATACTATGTTTGCCAGCTCCTGTGTGGTTTATTCTAGGAAATCCTTTACTCCTTTTTTTTTTTCTTTTTAATTTCTTGCCCTTAGCTTCTTGCCTCTATTTATTCTACAGGAAATACTTGGTTTTTAATAAAATCTGTACTTCTCTGTATGTAGATTACCCTTTAAGGTTTGTTCCCTAAGCAAATAATGATCATATAGTACATAGTGCCTATGTACTTTTTATATAACAACCTATACTATGAAAATTGACTTTTTAAAACTTGTTAACACATAAAAAACTTAGCTACTTTCATGATAGCCATAATTGTGAACTCAGTTTACCAACTGCTAGTTTCCTTTTTTAAAACTTCAGTCTCTGTAACATGTTGGGAGATGAGCTATCTGCCTATGATTTTAAGGTGTATTCTCCTGAGAGTCCAGTGTCATTGAATTATTTTGTGTTTGTGACGAAGAAATCTGTGCAGAGCAGCTGAGATCCATATTTTATAAACCTCTTAAGTCAGAATCCCAGCCTCTATCAATACTAATTCAGGCCAGTGTATTTGACAGTGCATGGTTTTGAGCAGTAACATCTTTAGCACGTATGAAATAGAAGAGCAATTTTTCTGTTGGACTGGTGCCCAGAAGTGCTGAGCAGTTGAAGAGCAGCCCAGAGCTCCTAGTTAAATAAGGAAGATTGCACATGCATTTACCTCTTCTCCTTTCTAAATTCCTAAAATGAGAAGGAAAGAAAAACTTGAGAAAAGTTATTAAACCACAAGGACAAAGTGATAGAAGTAGTTGGGAGATTTCAACACATTTCTGGATGGACCACTAGCAACTCCCTTAGGAGAGCAGAGGCTGTTCAAACCCATGTGCTTGGTGAGGGTGATTGTGACGAGAACTGAATCAATTTCCTGGACAAACCCCTGTAAATCTCCTCACTTGAAATGCGTCACAGAAAATGGACTAAAGCATTGGGCTAAAGTAAGGGGATTATCTGAACGTTGGATTACAAAACAATCAAATCCCTAGTTCCTCATTTTTGCTTGTGCTGCCAGCTGATGATTCAGTTGTATCTTGAGGAGGTCATTCTCTGGAGAAATCACTGACTGTGCTGACAGAGCTGTCCTGTGAGGCCTCAAAACAGAGGGGTTAAGTAAGTCTGCATGCTGACCCCAGGACCCTCACACCTTTTTCTGTTCAGCTTTTTGAAGCCGGCAGTTCGTTATGAATCTCCTCAGCCTCTCCAGCTGAGGTGAGGCATGAGTGATGCCTTCATTAGAGAAATGTATTAGCCTCAGGAAAAAGATGTCCAGTCTCATATTTGGAAGTTTCTATAGGAAAAGGCCAGTTCATCACTATCGCCTCAACGAAGCCCACTTTCATTTATTCAGCAAAGCAGATACAGAAGAGAACAAACCGGGTAAGGCCCGTCCTGTTTTCGTGAAGAGAGACGGGCAGTAAATAATTGTGTGATATGGCAGGTGGCACTCAGTGCAAAGGAAGGAGGGAGAGAGGTATTCTGTCATACAGAGTATTCAGGGAAGGCCTCTCGGCAGAAGTGAGACTCGAGTGGCCCTGAAGGATGTAAAGCAGCAAGCTGTGCTGATGTTGGGGGAGGCGCATTGGCAGGAGATGCACGGCGTGTATGGGCAATGAGGTTAGTCTTATTAGAGGGATGAGTGGAAGAGAATGTTAGGGAGAAAATCGGAAAGGGGGCGAGAAGCAGGTAATGAAGGACTTAACATGCCAGGGTGAGGACTTTGACTATCCCACATGAGATTGGAAGACTCTGGAGGGTTTTGAGTAGAGGAATGACATGATCTAACAGTCGTTTTAATAAGATGACTGTTCAGAGAATAGACTGAGGGGGACAAGGGCTAAAACAACCACAATTAGAAAGCTTTTGAAATTGTCCAGGTAGGAAAGATGTTGACTTGGGCTGCTGTGGGCAGAGGGGAGCAGTGGTTGGTTTGGGGCTACACTGGATTCAGAAGTGATATTATTTGCTGAAGAGTTGGACGTGCAGTGTGGACAGTGGAGACCGGTAGCAGTTATGCCAGGGTTTTTGTCTTGCGCAAGGGTGTTGCTGTTTTCTGAGCCATGGGAAAGTAGAGCGCAGCAGAAGAGGAATGGGGCTTTGTGGCTTTCATTGGGTTTAAGGATTTGTTCATGCACACGCATGTGTGTATGTGTGTGTGGTGTATGTGTTTGAGTTAAGAATGGTATGCCACCATGCTCACGTACATGTAGGGCCATTTCCCTCAGCTTTTTAGTGCCTGACTCTCAAACATGAATGGGCAACCGAGGGTTCTCAGATTTTGAAGAAAGCCTCCATAAGAAGAGACACAACCAATCAAAAAAAGGGAGTATAAAAAAAAAATAGAGGTTTTGGAAGGAATAGAGGAAATCTAAAAAAAAGAGAAGACCACAGAATCTCATAACACTGGGGAACACAATTTTTGTTGAGTTAGATCAGGCACTTGTTTTTGACTAACTTTTGGCATCTGAATCCAAAAATGACCCCAGATTTTCTCTATCATGTCAACTTTTTAAGGTGCAGGATACCCAAAATCATACCAAATGTACATACAAAGGAAAATAAAGAAAAAATTACCTGAATATACTGTTTATATAGAGTTATTTTATTCATATAAAGGCTATGTATTGTTACTGTAAGTAAAATTGTGTATAAGTAGTAGTTCTGCTACCAAACATACATATTAAGGTATTTTATCTTTTCAAATGACAGGCTAGGAAATGCCAAAATGAGATACTTGAAACAGTCTCCTTCAGTTGACTAAGCTTTAACAAATTGCTTCATGAGACCCAGTTTTATGTGCAGAGGTGGGAATATAATGTTCTTTCTGTCAACAAGTGGCTCATGTAGAATGTTTGGATCACCAGGTTTGAGGTCAGATCTTGGAGGCCGATTGGACTCCACCCATTGCTTCCCACGAGCTCTGCTGTCCCACATACACAGAAAACAGGGATACTTGGTATATCTGTGTTGCTGACCAAGAAGGAAGCAGACCATTTTAAGGTCAACACAGATGATCCAATTGTGCTTGTGATATTGTAACAGATCAATGACTCTCTTTATGTCTTCATATTCTTCATGAAAACAAACTGAATGGCCAATTGGGGCTGCACCAAATAAATTGCCATTGTGGAGGAGGACACACTTCAAGCTCTGCTTTGAGCTGTCAATGAACAGTTGCCATTCAGTTGTGTTCTAGATTGGAATTCCCAATACCTACCTT
Organism: Furipterus horrens; assembly: GCF_987537825.1. Classification (NCBI taxonomy): domain Eukaryota; kingdom Metazoa; phylum Chordata; class Mammalia; order Chiroptera; family Furipteridae; genus Furipterus; species Furipterus horrens. The sequence continues at coordinate 31,287,350 of NW_028327178.1, forward strand.
AAACCATGTATGTTATGGCAGTATGCCAAGCCATTGTCACTTCAAAAGTACTGCAGAAATGTACTTTTTCTTGATCGAAAGAAGGGTACTTTCGCTCCTTTCTCAAGCAAGTTTTTGTCATGCAGTATTTATCTATTTATTCATTTATTTATTTATTTTCAATTACTGTTGTCCCATTTTTCCCCCATAGCTCCCCTCCACCCAGCCCGCCCCTTCTCCCACAATCATATCCCCCCCCGTTGTCCATGTCCATGAGTCATTTATACTTGTTCTTTGACTAAACCCTTCCCTTACTTATTTCCCTTCTCTCCCTCCCCTCTCCTCCCTAATAACTGTTATTCTGTTCCTTGTTCTATTTAGTTCATTTGTTTGTGTTGTTCCTTAGACTCCTGTATTAGGTGATATCATAAGGTATTTTTCTTTCTTTGCCTGGCTTATTTCACTAAACATAATTCTCTCTAGTTCCATCCATATTGTCGCAAATGGCAGGAGTTCCTTCTTTCTGCTGCATAGTATTCCATTGTTTAAATGTACCACAGTTTTTTGATCCACTCATCTACAGATGGGCACTTAGGTTATTTCCAGCACTTAGCTATTGTAAACAGCGCTGCTGTGAACATATGGGTGCATAAGTTCTTTTGAATTGGGGTTTTGGGATTCTTCGGGTATAATTCCAGCAGTGGAATTGCTGGTTCAAAAGGCAGTTCCATTTTCAGTTTTTTGAGGTAATTCCATACTCTTTTCCATAGTGGCTGCACCAGTCTGCATTCCCACTAACAGTGCAGTAGGGTTCCCGTTTCTCCACATCCTCGCCAGCACTTGTTGTTTGTTGATTTGTCGATGATGGCCATTCTGACTGGTGTAAAATGGTATCTCATTGTGGTTTTTATTTGCATGTCTCAGATGGCTAGTGATGTTGAGCATTTTTTCATGTGTCTATGGACCCTCTGTATGTCCTCTTCGGAGAAGTGTTTGTTCAGGTCCTTTGCCCATTTATTAATTGGGTTGTCTGTTTTCTTGATGTTGAGCTGTATAAGTTCTTTATATATTTTGGAGATCAGTCCCTTGTCTGAGGTATCATTGGCAAACATGTTTTCCCATATGGTTGGTTCCCTTTTCATCTTGCTGATGTTTTCTTTTGCTGAGCAGAAACTCTTTAGTCTGATGTAGTCCCATTTGTTTATCTTTTATTTTATTTCTCTTGCCTTAGGAGATGTATCTGTGAAAATATCATTACATGGGATATCTGAAATTTTCCTGCCTATGTTTTCCTCTAGGACTTTTATGGTCTCATGGCTTACATTTAGGTCTTTGATCCATCTTGAGTTCATGCTCATGTGTGGTGTAAGTTGGTGGTCTAGTTTCTTTTTTTTGCACGTTCCTGTCCAGTTCTCCCAGCACCATTTGTTGAAGAGGCTCTTCTCACTCCATTTTATGTTCCTTCCCCCTTTATCAAATATTAGTTGACCATATAGTCCTGGATTTATTTCTGGACTCTCTATTCTGTTCCATTGATCTATATGTCATTCTTATGCCAGTACCAGACTGTTTTGATCTCAGTGGCTTTGTAGTATAGTTTGATGTCTGGTATTGTGATGTGTTCTTCTGTCTCAAGATTGCTTTGGCTATTTGGGGTCTTTCTTGGTTCCATATGAATTTTTGAAGTATTTGTTCTAGGTCTGTGGAATACGTCATTGATATTTTAATAAGGATTGCATTGAATCTATAAATTGCTTTGGGTAGTATGGACATTTTAATGATGTTGATTCTTCCCATCCAAGAACATGGTATTTGCTTCCATTTATTTGTATTTTCCTAATTTCTTTCTTCAGTGCTACGTAGTTTTCACAATACAGGTCTTTTATCTCTTTGGTTAAGTTTATTCCTAGGTACTTTATTTTTCTTATTGCTATAGTAAATGGTATTTTCTTTTTTGTTTCTGTCTCTGATATTTTATTGTTGGTGTACAGAAATGCCTTAGATTTATGTATAGTTATTTTATACCTTGCTATTTTGCCAAATTTTCTTATTATATCGAATAGTTTTTTAGTGGAGATATAAGGTTTTCTATGTATACTATCATGTCATCTGCATATAATGATAGTTTTACTTCCTCTTTCCCAATTTGGATGCCTTTTATTTCTTTTTCTTGTCTGATTGCTGTGGCTAGGACTTCCAACACTGTGTTGAATAGGAGTGAAGATAGTGGACATCCTTGTCTTGTTCCTCATCTCAGAGGGAATGCTTTCAGTTTTTTTCCATTGAGTATGATGTTGGCTTCTGGTTTCTCGTATATAGCCTTAATTATGTTAAGGTATGCTCCCTCTATTCCCATTTTGCTGAGAGTTTTCATCATAAATGAGTGTTGTACTTTATCAAATGCTTTTTCTGCATCTATTGATATGATCATATGATTTTTGTCTTTCATTTTGTTTAGGGTGGTGTATTATATTTATTGATTTGCGAATATTAAACCATCCTTGCATCCCTGGGATGAATCCCACTTGATCGTGGTGTATGATCTTTTTAATGTGTTGCTGGATCCTGTTTGCCAATATTTTGTTGAGGATTTTAGCATATATGTTCATCAGTGATATTGGCCTGTAGTTTTCTTTCTTTGTTGTGTCTTGACCTGGTTTTGGAATTAGGTTAATACTGGCTTCATAGAAAGAGTTTGGGATTTTTCCCTCTTCTTGGATTTTTTGGAATAGTTTGAGGAGGGTAGGAGTTAGTTCTTCCCTAAATGTTTTGTAAAATTCGCCTGTGAAGCCATCCGGTCCAGGGCTTTTGTGTGCTGGGAGATTTTTATTCTTTATTATTGGTCTGTTGAGACTTTCTACTTCTTCTTGATTCAGTTTTAGAAGGTTATATGTTTCTTAAATTTGTCCATTTCATCTAGGTTTTCGAATTTCTTGTTATACAGTTGTTTGTAGTAGTTCCTTACAGTTTTTTGTATTTCTGTGGTATCAGTCATGATTTCTCCTCTTTCGTTTCTGATTTTGTTTATTTTGGTCTTCTTTCTTTTTTTCTTGATGAGTCTGGCTAAAGGCTTGTTGATTTTGTTTATTTTTTCAAAGAACCAGCTCCTACTTTTGTTTATCTTTTGAATTGTTTGTTTAGTCTCTATGTCATTTAATTCTGCTCTGATCTTGATTTCCTTCCTTCTTCTTGCCCTAGGCTTTGTTTGTTGTTGTTATTCTAGTTCTTGTAGCTTTGGGGTTAGATTTTTTATTTGAGATTCTTCTATCCTTTTCAGATATGCCTGTATTGCTATGAACTTCCCTCGCAGGACTGCTTTTGCTGTGTCCCACAGGTTTTGGGCTGTTGTGTGCTCATTATCATTAGGTTCCAGAAACTTCTTGATTTCTTCTTTGATGTCATTGTTAACCCATTCATTATTTAATAGTGTGTTATTCATTCTCCATGAGTTTGGATGTCTTTGATTTTTTTCTTCGAGGTTGATTTCTAGTTTCAAGGCATTGTGGTCTGAAAAGATGCTTGATATAATTTCAATTTTCTTGAATTTGTTAAGGCTTATTTTGTGTCCTATCATGTGGTCTATCTTTGAAAATGTCTCATGTGCATTTGAAAAGAATGTATATTTTGCTTCTTTGGGGTGAAGAGTTCTATATATATCAGGGCCATTTGGTTTAGTGTGTTGTTAATGCCTGTATGTCCTTGGTGTTTCTTTGCTTCAAAGATCTATTGTTGATAATGGTGTGTTAAAGTCCCCTACTATGAGTGTGTTGCTGTTAATATCTTTCTTGTTGTCTTCTAGTATTTTCTTTACATATTTGGGTGCTCCTATGTTGGGTGCATATATGTTTATCACTGTTGTACAGTCTTGATGCTAGGAGTTCTGAAGCCTTTTTGGATAGTCTCAAATCTCATACCAATCATTCAACTCATGCTGATCAAATCCCTTATGAACTGAGTCATCTTCAATTTCAAAATCTTCATTGTTGCTGTCACTTAGTTCTTCACCATACTCCTGTTTTTCAAAAGATGGTAGTTCGGTGAAAACTGGCATTGGGATTTCAGCTCAATGAAACATTGGGCGTATAGCTGATGGTAGACTAGGATAGTCTATTTTACATTTATTTTTCTTGTTATATATTTTACATTTATTTTTATTGTTATATCCTGATGTTTTTACTATACAAAAGTAACAGTCACTTGAATGATCTCTGGGCTCTTGCCAAACCATAGGTATACCAAATGGCAATTGATCACATGTTCCCTTTGTCCACATCTGTAAACTCTCAACACACTGCTTGCACACCTTGTGAGGGGCCCAAGACTTATCTTGATCACCAAGTTTTACTTTAAAATATGCAAAGTAGGCTTGCCTTACAAATGCGCCGATGTTTATCCTTTTACTGGGAATGCTGAAACTGCCACAGATATAACAAAATGAGTCAGGGTTGTTTGGGCACTTATGACAAGAAATAACGGAGGCAGACATGATCTGAAGGAAAGGAAATAAGTACATATATAAAAGAAAAATAATTCTACTAACTCCTTGTATACAGGCAAGACCTTGGACTACACTTTGGAATACGATTCACCATATAGAGCAGCACACAACTTCTCATGTGTAACTGAATAGCTTAGACAAATATGAACCTGTCGCTGGTCTCCAACATCATCCCCTACCTCTCCCCACTTGAGGGAGGTTTGCTCTCAGCCAATAGGAGAGCACTAGTGCTTCCCTCAATGCAGGCCTGATCCAACCTAGAGTGGTCTCATTAAGATAAGCTGTAGAGAAAAAACTTGATGTGAGAGAAGAATACTAACTGCAGTTTTGAAATCAGCATGCCTATTTAAGTCTAAAACAGCTGGAAAATCTAAACAGGAATTATGTTAAAAATTGTTCCCCTGTGCAATATCCACAGAGAATAAATGGAAGATAATGAATCCATGAAACAAAAAATAAGACACCATAAAGAAAAAATAATCAGAACAAGAAAATTATTGAAAATGAAAATAGAAGAACTAAAAGAGGATTTTCAATAGAATGGCTGGAAGATAAACTTTAGGAAGTAACTCTTAAAATAGAATAAAAACATAAGAAAATAAGAACATCAGTCTAAGAATACAAATACATCATGGAGTCAACAGCCTTTAAATGGCCCCAAGCACCCTCGCCTCCTTATAACCAGGCCCTTCCTTGTGTGGTCTCCTCCTGCAATGTGTAGGAGCTGATGTGCAGGCAGCAGACTACAGAGTGACAGCATGTGACTAGAGGGTAGGTCATAAATGGCATTGCTGCTTCTGTCTTAGTCTCTTGGATCACTCACTCTCATGGGAGCCAGCTGCCATGTCATGAAGACACTCAAGGAGAGGAACTGACTTGCCAGCATCATCTTGCTGGCCATGTGAGTGAGCCACCTTGGAAACGGGACTCCCAGTCAAGGCCCAGACATCACGGAGCAGAGATAAGGCATCTCTGCTGCTGACCTGTCAGAATTCCCTATCCACAGAGGTGTGAGCATAATGACGGCCATTATATTTTTAGCCACTAAATTTTGCTGTGATTTGTTACACCTCAGTTGCTAACCAATACACTCACTAATTAGGGTTCTGGAAAAATATATCAGGAAAAAAGGAGGTAATGGAGAAAATAATCAAAGAGATAATATAAGAAAATTTCCCAGAAGCAAAGCTATGAGTCTTCAGATTAAAGAGGCCCACATGTACACCTGAGTAAAATATAGATTCACTATGGAACAGATTATTTTAAGATTTTAGAATATAAATTAAAAAGGGAAGATATCAAAAAGGGTCTGTAGAAAAAATTACCAGTGATTATATGCTGTAATTGTATGAGCCTTCTCAGCAATGCTGATGGTTAGAAGAGTGTGGAGCCATGCCTTTAAAATTCTAGGGGAAAGTAATTTTCAACCTAGAACTTTTCACCCAACTAAAATGTCAATCATGTATGAGGACAGGCTATGGTATTTTCAGTTTTTTCATGGACCTTTACTTAGGAAGCTGCTGAAGGATGTGCCTCAGCAAACTGAGAAAGCCAAGTAAAAGACATAGATGGTCTAGAGAATAAAAGAGAAGTCCTAGGATGATAGTCGTACATGGTCAGATCACACTGGAGTGGGAGTGGGAGTTGGGCTTGGTGAGTGGGGAAGGAGTTGATAGATGGCTTGATGTGTTTGAATGATTACAGCAATTATTAATAGATACAGGGCATATTTATTGGGGCTTTTGTGCAAAGTAATAATAGTTCTATAGAAACTAAGAAAACAGGACAGTTACTAATTCCAGTTTGAGAAAGAAAACTAAGCATAATTCACTCAGCACTCAAGAAATATTTCCACCATCTTAATGATGTTTACACTATTTACTTAACTAAATATTATGCTGCAACTATCTATATTGGAGAATGGATGGAAGGGCAGTGCGTGTGGTGGTGTAAACCCCCCACAGCCATGATAAGGAGTCAGTAGACAATGTCTAAAGTTAATGAAGCAAGGACATTTCAGAACTCTCACTACCTTGAAATATGGATATAAGTACCAGAATAAACTGCTAGAGGAGTTGAACTATATTAGTGAGGATGAAGATGTATAAAGCATGTAACTTATTTTTATTACAAGCCACTAGGTATTATGTCTACATTTAATAAAAATATTTTTAACAGGCTTAATTCACTGTATTTTTTACTGTATAAAATTATGTGGTGGCAGCAGCTGAAGCCCGCGTCCCCTGCACGGACACCCTGGGATGGGTCTTTACAAGATGGTCAGTGAATTCCTGTAGGGAGAGTGGTGAGCAGTCTCTTTCCAGAGGTCAGGTCTGAGATAACTGGAGGTCTTAGAGATGGCATCAAAGGTGGCCTTGCTGAAGTAGCCCAGGGTGGCAATGCAGCCCCTGGCTGAGATGTAGCAGTTGTCAGTACCGACCATCAGCAGTAGCTTCTTGGGCACAGGGGCTGAGATGATGCCATTGCCCCTGGCGGTGGGAATGAGGGGCACAACTACAGGCTTGCTGATCTTGTTCCCCGGGAGCATCACCGCACAGGGACAATAGAGAACTTGGCCAGGATAATGGCCCCACGGATGGCAGAGGCTGCTTCCTTTGAGCACTTAACACCCAGCCAACATGTCCACTGTGGTCCCCAATGGCAACAGATGCCTTAAACTGGGTTCTTTGGCCAGTGCCTGTCTGCTTTTGCACGGGCATAATTTTTAAAACCTTGTCCTTCAGGGATTCCCCCCGGAAAATCTCAATGATCTCAGATTCCTTGATGGGCGGGGAGAAGATAGGTCTCTCCAGGGACTTGATCTTCATGTCCTTGACCAGGTGGCCCAGTTTGGTGACAGGGATCCACTCCTTGTCCTCAGCATTGCATTCATGAGCTCCATGGCCTCAGCCCAATCCTGACCCCGGCCATGACCTTGGCCTGGATGTTGCTGCCAGATCCTGCACAGAAGCTGTCTCAGACACCCAACCTTCCGTTCCAGGGCCCTGAGGCCTTTGGGCCTCCTGCAGTTCCATGTCATCTGCCACTGGGTGTTTACTTAGAAAAGAGGAAGCAATAAAAACCATTTTTACAACCTGAAAGGAAAGTAATTCAAGCTGATGTTGATATACCAGTAATAACATTATTAATTTAACTTCCTTTCTCTTTTACTTTCTCCATTTCATTTATTACCTCACGTTAGTGCAAGACCCAGGATTGAAAATTAGTAATTTTTCATTTTTGAGGCAGCATTTTGGTGCTAACTACATAATGTAACTCATTCGCTTCTGTGTCATCCTCTTTTGTTTAATATTTTAGAATTATTGCTAAGGCCTAGGTAATTGTTGTTTAATTTTCTTTGGATACAGAATGAAACTTTGTATTGTCAATGCACCTTGATATAATTTCCTTCATAAAGAAAGGTAAATGGTTGTAATATAGGAAGTTGGGTTCCGTGTATTAATAAGTTTCCATTTTTTATTTCATAAATACTCGGTATATATTATAAGCAAGAGTAATACAAATAGGAACTGTTTGTTTCCCAGGCACTTTAATGTGTTTTCCTTAGTAGTACTGTAAAGGCAAATGGTTATAATAAAAGGAAGTTGGCGTTTGTGTAATAAGTTCCAATTGTTTTTGTCTCTAGAACTGTCTTTGTCTTTATTATAAACATTAGTAATCAAAGTCAGCCTTCCCTGGCTTTGTTATGTAAGAGAAGGTCACTGTTTGCTTTTCTTAGTCTTGACTGACAGCATATGGAAAGCCTCACTAAAAAATGCAACCTAGATAATTTTTAATGGCTTTATTGTTTTGGTCATAAGTAATCTATATCTTAATGTATTTGAAATAAAATAGAAACATGAATGCTGTCATTATATAAATGTGATGATCAGCCAATGAACTAGATAATAACATTGCTTTCTTATAATTTATCAAGGTATAAAATAATGCAAGTAAATTTAAATGATATATTTGAAAATCCTGATGTATGTTTATTAGTTTATTTAATTAGGATGTATTTATTATTTGACCATGGTTCAACAAATTAGAAAAATTTAAAACAAAGTCAGATGGCAAAGCCTGAGTAGCATTTCTGTTTTTTGTCCCTGTGAAGACCGGCACACAGCCATTTAACCGTGCGATGCTCTTCAACGTGGGCTTCAAAGAGGCCATGAAAGACAGTGTGTGGGACTGCGTAATCTTCCATGACGTGGATCATCTACCTGAAAATGACCGAAACTATTACGGATGTGGAGAAATGCCACGTCATTTTGCAGCAAAGCTGGATAAATACATGTATATGTAAGTAATGTGCAATCTTCCTCACAGTGTATAAAAAATAGCATCCTCATTATATGTCTGCATCTGAGATTGTTTGAAGCCTAGAGATTATGTTTAATTCCAACCCATCCTCACAGGGAGCCAGGCTGTAGAGTCGCTTGTCCATCTAGGTTCTTCCTCATGCAGAGGTCTGTGTGGAGGGGTAGGAAAAAGCTGGTTTCTACAGTCAAGCAAATGTGGTTTTCACTTCTGGTTTCACACTGAACAGTTCTAGGAGTTGATCAGTTACTTGTTTCTCTGAATGTTGGTTTCCTCGTTCCATTGGAGTAATAGAGCCCACCCATGGGGCTGCTGCGTGATCACATATGCTGGGCCTACCCCAGGTGGGTAACAGCACTGGTGTCGCCCTTCTGCTCCCCTTCCAGTGATGTTTCAGTGCAGGGGAGGGCCCCTCTCCTGCAGTGTATCTTCTTCTTCCTAAGCTATGGTCTCGTGACATGGTTTTAATAATAAGAAACAGATTTTTTCATTCTCTGACTAGAGATACCTTGAAGTGTAAACAGACATTGGAGCTGTGACAGTAACTTCTCATTTTTTATTTTTCAATTACCATTTACATATTATTTTGTATTAGTTTCGGGTATACAGCATAGTCGTTAGCCAATCACATACTTTACAAAGTGTTCCCTCTGGTAGATTCAATACTCACCTGGCACCATACATAGTTATTACAATATTACTGACTATATTTCTTATGTTGTATTTTATATCCCCATGACTGTTTGACGGTTTTGTAACTACCAATCTGTATTTCTCAATCCCTTCAATGTTTTCACACAGTCTCCCAACCCCTCTCCCCTCTGATAACCATCAGTCTGTTCTCTGTGTCAATGAGTCTGTTTCTGCCTTGTTTATGTTGTCCTTTACATTCCACTTATAAGTGGAATACAGTATTTGTCTTTCTCTGACTTATTTCACTTAGCATAATATCCTCTAGGTCTATCCATGCTGTCAGAAATGGTAAAATTTTATTCTTGTTTTATGGCCACATAATATTCCATTGTGTAAATGTACCACAGCTTTTTTATCCACTTGTCTAGAGTTGGGTACTTGTGTTGCTTCCATGTCTTGGCTATTTGTAAATAATGCTCAATGAACACAGTCATTGAAGGGTGCATATATTTTTTTTCGAATTAGTGTTTTGGGTTTCTTCATATATATACTGTCAGTGAAATCACTGGGTCATAAGGCAGTTCCATTTTCACTTTTTTGAGGAGCCTCTATATTATTTTCCACAATGGCTACACCAGCTTGGATTCCTACCAACAGTACATCACTTTTCTCCACATCCTCACCAGCACTTGTTTTATTTGCATTTCTCTGATGATTATTGTTGCTAAACATCTTTTTATATGCCTGTTAGTCATCTGTATGTCCTCTTTAGAGAAGTGCCTATTTAGGTCTTTTGCCCATGTTTTAATTGAATTGTTTATTTTTTTGGTGTTGAGTTATATGAGTTCTTTATACATTTTGGATATTAACTCCTTACCAGATGTATCAGGGAATATATTCTCCCATTTGGTAGGATGCTGTGACAGTAGCTTAAATTGACATTAAAGCATGTGAGTGTAATCTAGGAAAGAGATCATGGTTCTCATTGGCTAATGGAATTGGAGAGGAGAGAAAACAGCGTGGAGCAGGGAAGATGACTCCAGTATGACTGCTTAGCCTGCTGCCCGCCCTACAGAGTTGAGAGAGGAAGTCACATGACAAGGTGAACTAGGTGAACCAGCATTAAGTCAGGAAAAGAACGGCTTTTTCTTGTTTTGCTGGTTGTTCTCATTATTAGAAAACCTTTTCCTTATTACCACAGAATCTGAATTCCAAGTCCAGCATTTCCTTGGGAAGGTCATTCAGGTTTAGAATCTGGTTCTTAGCACTTCTGGAAACAGTTTTGGTCAGCCTGCTAGAGACAAATTAGATTCAGTGTAATTGATTTTCACTTAAAAATATCATAAAGGTCATAAAATATCATAAAAAGAAAATTCAAATTATCTTTTTTACTTGAAAATATTAATTTCTTATGAATAAAATATTCACATCTTCCTAGACTAATCCTAGGTTGAGTAAGGGAGATATTGGAAGTTTGAATAGAAATTAGAATGCTAGCTTAGGGAAAGGGTCGCAGGTCAGGGAGTGGCGGGGTAGTGCAGACTCCAGCCAGGGACAAAGCCTGATGAAGCATCTCTGCCCAGCAATAATTCCTGCATTCCAGTGGTTGCTAACCAGAGAGCTCAGGTTCCCAGCTTGGTGTCCTTCCTTCTGTGAACAGTGTAAGGTAAACATTACTAGATTTTTGCTTGTTTGAACTTCCATTTTCTATTTTTTAGTTTATCTATTGATGCCTTCATTTTATCTAATCTTTTTTCATTCTGGGTATAGTCCAATTGATTGCTTGCACTTAAGCAAAACAATAAATGGAATTAATGTTCTTCCCAATTTGGACATGTCAGTAAACACACACACACATGTCAGTAGACACACACACATGTTAGTAGACACACACACACGTTAGTAGACACACACACACACACACACACACACACCTACTTATCTACTGATCTCCCAAACCACTAGCCTGAGCAAGAATAATCCAACTGTCCTGGCTGGATGGCTCAGTTGGTTGGAGCATCATCTCACACACCAAGAAGTTGTGGGTTCGATTCTCTCTCAGGGCATGTACTGGAGGCAACTAATCGATGTTTCTCTCTCACACCAATGCTTCTCTCCTTTTTTCTCTCTCTCCCTTCCTCTCACTTTGAAATCAATCAAAACATATCCTCGGGTAAGGATTAAAAATAAATAAAAAATCTAACTGGTGTGGGAAACAACTGCACCACGAATGGTTGTTGTTCTTCTTGAATCCCAACCAGTGGTATTACCAGAATCATAACTTCCCAAGTGAGAGCCTTGCGAGGTCTCCTGGGACACTATGGTTGTCTTTGGGGTGCAGGTTGTTATGACTGTCTTGGGGTGCGTTTGGCCTAAGGTGGAGCTAAGATTGATTTTTTCCTGCAACCCTTGAGTTCCATGTAGGAGCTGCCTGTTCCATCTCCTGTGGCCACACAAGATCCCAGTTGGCAAATAGCTCTTCTTCCCCACAGGGAATGAGGCAAGAATTTCTTCAGCAAAAAAAGGGATATCCTCTCTTTCTTGAGGCAACTGTGCTATAATCCCAGCCAGATTTCCTACAGCTTGACATTCAGATGCTGTGCATAATTGTATTTTCTCTCCTGGCCCCCTGCAGTGGCATGGCTCCTTTAGGGGCTCTAGCACACTGCTCCCCAATAGCACATTTGGGGCCAATAAGACTTAATAAAATCTGCACCTCTAGGGGTTCTACCTCAATATCATAAATCCAGTCTATATCTAAATGAATAATTTAGTTTGACAAATTCCTTGGAGTATGAGTTAGGGAAATGTAAGGAAAATAAAATACAGATTAAAAGAATAGTCAGTTGTCAGAGAAAGACAAATAATGTATGATTTCACTTCTATGTAGAATTAAAAAAATAAAACCCTCATAGATACAGAGAACAGACTGATGATTGCTAGAGGTTGGGGGTGAGGGGTGGGTGAAATAGGGGAAGGTGGCCAAAGGTACAAGCTTCCAGTTATGAGATAAATGAATTCTGGGATGTAATGTACAGCATAGTGACTACAGTTAACAATACTCTATTGTATATTTGAAAGTTGCTAAGAAAGTGAATCATAAAAGCTCTCATCATGAGAAAAAAAGAATTTTCTAACTATTTATGGCAATGAATATTAGCTAGATTTATTTTGGTAATTATTTCACAACATATATCCAGTCACAATGTTGTACACCTAAAGCTAATGCAATGTTATAGTTCTATGTTAATTATAAATCAATAAAAAAGTCATTTCTTAAACAACAGTACATTAAAAATAAATGTATTTGTAAATATTTGTGAGAATTTTGGGAGTATAATCCAAGCAGATATAGGAATAGGCAGCTTGTCATTTTAAAATTAAGCACTAGATTTGTCTTTACTAATATACATTTATACTAGTCTATATAATAAATAATGCATTTATAATTAAGTTCTATTAATTTAGAAAATTTTATTACCTTAGCAACATCTAGCATTGCATTGACAGCTATTGATGGATTTAATTAAGTTTACTTTGTTGTAACAATAAACAATTTTTGAACACTGGATTTTGAGTATTATAAAGTAATAATACTAGACTTACGGCCAAGATGGAGGCGTAGACAGACATGCTGCATCTCCCTCCACAACTAAGAAGGAACACAACTACCTCAAAACTAGAAACAACCAGAAGTTCCAGAAAATCAAACTGCATGGAAGTCCAGCAAAGAAAGATATAAAGAAGAGATACTCATCCAGACAGGTAGGAGGGACAGAGCCAGGGCGGAGAGGATGTGGTGTGGTGGCAGCAGCAGCAGCGGCAGTGGCAGGGTGGCAGAAAGCACAGCCACGTGATTTAAAGTCAAGAGGGACACCTGGGGAGCGTTCCCAGCTCCTCATTGGACCTCACAGCTCACGGTCCCAGCACCGGGAAAAATCAAGACTCCTTGCTTGACCAGTGGGGGTTGGGGTGAAGGCAGAAACTGCTGGTCTCTCAGCAGAGTCTGCATGTTTAAAGGGTCCCCACGATCCTAGAAATTCCACAGACCACCCACTCTGGGAACGACGGCCAGGGCAACAAGTAGAGGGGTGCCAGTCCGGTGCAGAAGTGGGAGAGGTACCTGGAAAAGGGGTGAGTGCTGGGCAGGTCGTATTGTTCCCTCTTGGACCCCTGCCCCACATACAGAGCCACAGCAGGTCACCTTGTTCTGACCAATCCCTAAGGCTCCGCCCCTTAAAACGTAACAGGAGTGACAGCTCTACCTGGGACTCGGAGGCAAACAAACACAGGAGCCTGTCAGAATGAGGAGACAGAGAAGTATGACCCGAAAGGGGGAACGAATCAAGGTTCCAGTGGGAGAACTAAGCAACGAGGAGATAGCCAGCCTAACAGATGAGGAGATAGACCACCTAACAGATGCAGAATTCAAAACACTGGTGATAATGATGCTCATGGGCTTGACAAATGCATAAGAGAAGAAGTGAAGGCTATTCTAAGTGAAACAAAGGAAAAATCACACAAAACCAATGGTGAAGGGAAGGAAACCGGGGTTCAAATCAATGATTTGGAACATAAGGAAGAAAAAAACAGTCAACCAGTGCAGAATGAGGAAGCAAGAATTTTAAAAAATGAGGAAAACTTCCCAAATTTTGTGAAGGAGATGAACATACAGGTTGGGAAGCATGGAGGGTCCTAATTGAGCTGGACCCAGAGGGGACCACCCCAGGATTCATCATGATTGAGATACCAAAGGTGAAAGATAGAGAGTCCTGGTGGCAGCAAGAGAGAGGCAGAGAGTTGCCTACAGGGGGTTGCCTATAGGACTATCAGCTGATTTCCCAGAGGACACTTTGCAGGCAGGAAGTGACTGGCAAACAGTACTCAATGTGATGAAAAGCAACCTGCAACCAGGATTACTCTACCCAGCAAAGCTATCATTTGGAATGGAAGGGCAGATGAAGTGCTTCCCAGACAAGGTGAAGCTAAAGGAGTTCATCATCACCAAGCCATTATTATATGAAATGTCAAAGGGACTTACTTAAGAAAAAGAAGATCAAAACTATGAACACTGAAATGACAACAAACTCACAACTATCAACAACTGAATCTAAAAAATAAAAACAAAATCCAACTAAGCAAACCAGAATAGTAGCAGAATCATAGGTATGGGGATCATTTGGAGGGTTATCATCTGGGTGGGGGGAGGGGAAGGAATGGGGATATGGTGCAGGGATTAAGAAGCATAATCTATTGGTACAAAATAGACAGGGGGGTGTTACTAATATAGGAAAGGGTGAAGCCAAAGAACTTATATGCATGACCCGTGGACATAAACTAAGGGGGGTGGGATTGCTGGAGGGAAGGGGGGTACTCGGAAGAGGGGAGCAAAGGGGAAAATATTGGAACTACTGTAACAACATAATCAATAAAATATACTTAAAAAAATAAAGTAACAATACTAAATATTAAATTTAAATTACCACGTGTTTCATTTCGCGTTTTACATAACACATTTAGATGTACTTGTTTCACTAGAATATAAACATATTTTGTTTCTTGAAGTACTTTACATTTCCCAGTATATGATTTAATCAGCATAATTATTTGGAAAATGGGTGTATATTTTCCAAGGCACATGAAAGACTGAAAATGATTTTCTGTGGCAAACCTTTGATTTTATTTTTAGGATGCTATCTTCTGCTTTCTTTTTAGTCTTCCCTATAAAGAGTTTTTTGGTGGTGTAAGTGGACTGACAGTGGAGCAATTTAGAAAGATCAATGGTTTTCCTAACGCCTTCTGGGGATGGGGAGGAGAAGATGATGACCTCTGGAATAGGTATGTTGAGGTACAAATTGCTTAATAACAGAATTTCTGTACATTTCCTTTCTATTAGGAAGATTGTACTTTGCTATTCCATGAAAAGATTCTCTGGGATGGAAAGTTTTTGAGATTCCTAAATCCTACTTTGTGTTTCTCCATTTTTTCACTAAGGGGGCCGTCTGAAATTATTTATGACACACACATTAGAGCATCATTCCTTGTCATTTTAAATTGAACTCATTATTTTCAATGTTTAAGTCAGATTTGTTTCTTTATTTTTTCATTTCCATATATTGTAGAGTTCACTATGCTGGATATAATGTAACAAGACCAGAGGGAGACTTGGGAAAATACAAATCTATTCCTCATCATCATCGAGGTGAAGTTCAGTTTTTAGGACGGTAAGTTTAATATAATCTTTGGAGATTAAGGTTTCAAAATTATTCAATGTGTAAAAGAATTAAAATACACATTGTGCCCCCCAAAGTCTTCTGAAGGGAATTTTCTGTCTATATCATTTTTTAAATAAGTAAAGTATTTTTGTACATGTTTTGAAGACATATACATATATCTGCATATACACATATTCATGTTATATAAAAGAGTCCAGTTAACTACTTATATAAAAAGTGTTTTCTTAACATAAAACATAATACATTTATGTCTTAAGGATGTCTAAGTTGTAGGGGTGCAGAATAATTTTTTCAGGTGGCATTTTAAGACTCATAAAAATATAATTTATAACAATGGTTGAGAGAGGTTTTTAATTATGTCTGAGAACCAGAAATTATAAGGAGCATTAAATGCTTTAATTTATAAGAATGACTTTGAGCATATTCACCATCAATTTTTCTTTTTGAACATGTTTGTTATTTTTTTTCCTCCAACACTATAGGTACAAATTGCTAAGGTATTCAAAAGAACGCCAGTACATCGATGGGTTGAACAATTTAATATACATGCCAAAAGTACTGGTTGATAGGTTGTATACAAATATATCTGTAAACCTCATGCCAGAGTTAGCTCCAGTTGAAGACTATTAAAGAAGTTGCTCTCATGGTAAGATAGACCACAGTGCTGGGTCATAAACTGAGAGTGCACTCCTAAGGGAGGTCAGTGAACGGATGTGTCTCAGTGCCCAGTTCTGTAGAAGAGTCAGCAGTGCTCAGTGATTACTGTGGGATTATCTACAGTCAGCCTTCTTCCTCCTGCCCTCTGCTCCGAGACACACCCCCATGGCAAGTGCTGCAGAAACCAGATGCCATGAAAGTTAAGAGCTCCCTGCAAAGAAAAAATTTTTATACTGAAATCTATAATTTAATTCAAGAGAATGCTTTATTTCTGTTTAAACATATTTTGTACATATGTGATATAAACTAATGTGTTTAAATTGTTAAAAAATAAGATGTGTTACAGTTTTGCATGTAATTGGTTATGCCTTTATTGGACTTTTTTAGACCTTTTTTTAATTTGCATGGAAACAACAATATAAATTTATGTCACTAAAAAAAGGTTAACCCTTCTGTGAAATGAAGGAACTGTCAATAATTGACAGCTGACTAATACAGTAAACTGTTATACTAGTTTTGAGCTTTAGACCTTCAGCCTTCTGTGTGAAAGAAATCACAGCTTTCTTAGGGTCCTGAAGGGTAAGAAGAAACAGCTTCAACAGCTTTTCTTCCTACCAGGATTACCTATAATTTTCCTTGCTTGCAATCTCATCAGATTTTGCTAAATCACAACCATAATGTTTATGCATATTGCATGAGTATTACCAAGAAAATCTTACAAGTTGTGATGTGACATGATATAAAGGACCTCTTTATGTTAAATGTCTTTCATGTACCTCTGGTGTTAGTGTCAGGGATTTCGTGCCTCAAAAAATGTCCCTAAGGTTGTGTGTGTCTCTATACTGTTTTTTGTTTGTTTGTTTGTTTTAGTTAATAGTGAACAGCACTTTTATTATTTCAAGTTCAGAAGAGCCAAACATTTTTTATTTAAATAAATATCAAAACAATTTTCTGGAAGAATGAGTTCTATGGAAAACCCAATAGTACTTATAATGTACAAATGAATTATACTATTAGATAAGAAATTAAATGTTCTATTTTTATGAAGATAAATGCTTAGTAGGTAAAAATAAATTTTAAGTTCTATTCTCAGACTCAGAATTTCAAGTTTGGAAGGATTCTTTATGATGTTGGCCAATTTCATTCAAACTATTTTTTCATTTTTAAGAAATTATATTTCTGGTGTTAATTATTAAAATTTCCTCACTAAAAGCATAATTTAATAAAGTATATTATAATACATAATCAGTTATTTAAATACATTGATATTATAAGGCACTTCTCAAAAACAGGTCTTACTACCGGACATCAAGTATATTACTTTATCTTAAATTTGAATGAAGTTTTTATGGCAAAACCAAACAATATTTTTACTTTAAAAATGATCAATTATTGTTAACCAAAGATTCTTTAAAATATCTTAAGATATTTTCACAAATTTAAAAAAAATTGTATATCTATAGAGTGAATCTTCAATAACAACGAAGAACAATAAAAAGTTGTACTTAGAGATGTTTGGATAACATTTGCCTCATGGATTGTTCACCTAAAACAGAAATGTGGTTATTTATCTCAGGTTGTAAGTTTAATTTTTGAAGTTGGCATTTTTATGACAATATTAGTAACACAAATGACCACAAACCAAATCACAAAATATTTGAAATTCGTATACTTTGAGAAAACTGATAGCTTTCTGTTATGATACCAAACAGAATTTTCCACATTTTTTTTCTTAGAAATATTTCCAAATATTTGTCTCTAATATTTTTTGCTTATACTGAAAATAATGAAAAAAACCTTCTGAAAAGTAAATTTGTTCCTAATTTATCTATCTGTTCATTTTCTGTCTCTCATAGTCAATGTAGTTTTCTTAATTCAGTGTAATGAAGAAAGTAAATTGGGAAAGTTACCATTCGTTGTTCATTAATAAGATAGTTGGGGCATAGGAGCATAATTAATTGATGAAATAATTAAATATTTTAATTGTGGGGAAAATTAGGGCTATTTCTGAGTTTTATTGGGAAAACTTTTTTTTTAAATATGGACCTGCTCACATTTTGGAATCTTTTCATTTTGATATACATTTTAGAATTTTAAGAGAACTAAATTCTAGTATCTGCCTTATTTTTTTGGATTCAGTCTGTGATTTTTGTTTTAGGAGTGGGTCATGAATATTTTGCTTTTTTCAGTTTTGACTATTGTATGTCATCCTGTGAAAATCATCTTATTAGTTTTTTGTCTTTTGTCTTTTGGTTTTGTTTTTAACTGCATACTTAAAATTGATTTTTGCCTAGAGTGACAATGTTTCAATAAATGTGACAGAATTTTGCCCAATTATGTTTATTGTGTGAAAATAAATATATTTCATAAAAACTAACAAATATATTGCAAATTCAAACTATCTTTTTTATAGTTTTGTTCAGTGGGAATATTAGTGAACATGTATTCTTGCCTGTGCTATCAGGTACGATGCTAGATATGTCTGTGGAAAATATTCATTTCTAAACAAATCAAGTCAAGCAAATGCAAACCTTTCTAAAGTTATAAAGACATTCTCTGATAACTTATTCATTGTATTTCTTAGTCTAAAAATCAAGAAGCATATATATATGTGGACAAGGAGTTATTACAAGGTCCCTTTGGCACTACTGGGGAAGTTATATGGTGCCTTTCAACTAGAGAAAATAATAATGATTAATGGACCTCTTTATAGAAAAAGGAAAAGTGTTCATATTTACAGTAACATTAAGTCTAATTCATAGTGGAGACAGTTATTTAAATCTTTTAAAAAAGTAGGATTTAATTAATATCTTTTAAAATCTAAATTTAAATTTGTTTCTACTTTGTGAAAAGGTATTCAGTAAGAGAACCTTGCTTACAACATTATTTGAGTAAAAAATTACATATTGAAAACTTGCTTTCCCAGCCAAGAGATTGCTACCCACTTTAAAACAAAAGGAAAAATATGTAAAGCAATATTCTCCCTTTTTTGGAGGCTCCCTTGGAGTAAAAGCAGATTTTGTGTCATTTAATTTGGCATTGCTTTTCTTTTCTCTATTTCTTTATGTATTTTCTTCTTAGACAAATATTAGCACTCTAGGTTTATTGCCTTGTATTTGCAAGTATGCCAGCCGAAAGAACTAAAACGGCCACAGTGGTGTTTATCAGAGAGAGGAAGTGTACTTCAGATTAGTTTAAGATCTGAAAGGCTTTTACATAAATGCACTGAAATAAATGCTAGTAATTTCTTGTATTCTCATTTATTTATTTTTGCTTCTCATGGAAGTGTTTGTACTTTTTTATCATTGTCTTTTATGAAATATAATGTTCTAAAGACTTTGTGTGATGTAATTATTGTCTCTCAGAAATTTTTTTGGGATTATCTGGGTTTTTCATTGTTGCTGAGTTTGCTTTCCTAAATTTCAAGACAATGGTTAATGAATACCTTGGTTGCACTAGGATTGAAATATAAGCATAAGATGACCACAGCATTTGTATTTGTAACAGTTTCAGTTAAATATATTAGGAGATCACTTCTTAGCTTTTTCCTCAAAAGAAATATATATATATATATATATATATATATATATATATATATATATATATGCCAATACAATTAGTAATCTATTGTATCAAGATGAATATTCAAGAAGTAATTTTCAGCATTACTTTCCTTCTCCCTGCACAACTTCAGTAACTAAACTAGTTTGTTATGGTCAATTACGTTCTTGTTTTTTAGGTTTCAGGTAGTATTGAAGATCTTGAAGGCAAATAGTCAAATCTCAAAAGTTTCTAGGAACTAGATTTATATTTGGGCTAGGTTGTGAGATCATGACTTTTATCAACTTCTTTGTTTAGTGAATTTTAAGTAATATTAATTTTTATGCATAGTAAGAGCTACCAGGATATCACCACTATATATCACAAGTAAAGCCAATCATTAAATCATAATCATTTAGTCATTTAAATGATGCAAAGCCATAAAATTGGGTCAGCCCAGTAGGATCTGTGTTCTTATTTTTGGTAGTAATGTGTCCAGTGATGAAATGTGACTCAATTTAATGATCTTGGGTATATATTTTTTGCATTATTTTTTATTTTATTTTTTAAGTATATTTTATTATGTTGTTACAGTAGTTCCAATTTTTTACCCTTTGCTCCCCTATGCCCAGTAACCCCCTTCCCTCAAGCAGTCCCACCCCCCTTAGTTCATGTCCATGGGTCGTGTATGTAAGTTCTTTGGCTTCACCCTTTCCTAGATTATTCTTAACACCCCCCTATTTTGTACCAACCAATTATGCTTCTTAGTCCCTGCACCATATCCCCATTTCTTCCCCTCCCCCCACCCAGCTGATAACCCTCCAAATGATTCCCATACCTGTGATTCTGTTCCTATTCTGGTTTGCTTAGTTGGATTTTGTTTTTATTTTTTAGATTCAGTTGTTGATAGTTGTGAGTTTGTTGTCATTTTAGTGTTCATAGTTTTGATCTTCCTTTTCTTAAGTAAGTCCCTTTGACAGTTCATATAATAATGGCTTGGTGATGATGAACTCCTTTAGCATCACCTTTTCTGGGAAGCACTTCATCTGCCCTTCCGTTCCAAATGATAGCCTTGCTGGATAGAGTAGTCCTGGTTGTAGGTTGCCTTTCATCATATTGAGTACTGTTTGCCAGTCCCTTCCTGCCTGCAAAGTGTCCTCTGAGAAATCAGCTGATAGTCCTATAGGCAACCCCCTGTAGGCAACTCTTCGCCTCTCTCTTACTGCCCCCAGGACTCTCTCTTTATCTTTCACCTTTGACATCTCAATCGTGATGCATCCTGGGGTGGTCCCCTCTGGGTACAGCTCGCCTGGGACCCTCCATGCTTCCCAGACCTGTATGTCCATCTCCTTCACAAAATTTGGGAAGTTTTCCTCATTTTTTAAAATTCTTGCTTCCTCATTCTGCACTGGTTGACTGTTTTTTTCTTCCTTATGTTCCAAATCATTGATTTGAACCCCAGTTTCCTTCCCTTCACTATTGGTTTTGTGTGGACTTTCCTTTGTTTCACTTAGCATAGCCTTCACTTCTTCTCTTATGCATTTGCCGTACTCAAGCATATCTGTCAAGCCTGTGAGCATCATTATCACCAGTGTTTTGAATTCTGCATCTGTTAGGTTGTCTATCTCCTCATCTGTTAGCTTGGCTATCTCTTTGTCACTTAGTTCTCCCACTGGAACCTTGATCTGTTCCCCCTTTGGGCCATACTTCTCTGTCTCCTCATTCTGACAGGCTTTTCTGTTGTTTTGCCTCTGCATCCCAGGTAGAGCTGTTGCCCCTGTAATGCTATAAGGGGAGGAGCCTTAGGGATTCATCAGTATGTACAGGGCAACCTGTTGCACCACGTTGTGGCTCTCTATGTGGGGGAAGGGTCTGGGAGGGAACAATCCTGCATTGTTTTTAAACACATGCGTCTAAGGCTGTGGAGATATTCTGGACCAAAATTGTTTTATTTAAGGACGTCTCTTCTTAAGGAGAATGCATTGTATTTCTCTTGATTGAAGTGACTTCAGAAAAGATAGTACCATTGGGTTGGTCACAAAGTCCATGTGCTTTCTTCCGTAAAATAAAAGACACATTTTTCATTTTCACCAATAACTTTACTGATTTAGATATTTTGAGTATGTTGGCTATCTCCCTTGTTGTATAATGTTGATTGTTCTCAATTAATGTCTCTATTTGATCTCTATCAAGTTCAACTGGTCTGCCTGACCATGGAGCATCGTCCAGTGAGAGATCTCCAGCATGAAACTTCGCAAACCGCTTTTGACACATTCAATCAGTCACAGCATGTTCTTCATACACTGCACAAATCTTTTTTTGCATTTCAGTTGCTTTTTTCAACCTTTCTTGAAACAATAAAGCATAATATGCTAAAAATGTCACTAATTTTTTTCCATCTTCGTTATTAAAATGGCTACATAAAAATTCACCAATTTTGATGTTTTTTTTAAAAAATGCATGCTGATATAACAGCTGTCACAATATAATATAACACAATTGTTTTGAATGAAATTAAAGACAACTAAGTGCTACTAGAGCTATCTTACAGAAAAAAACAAATGAACTTTTTGGCCAACACAATATATCTCTCAAAGCTATACTACTATTTGAAAAATATATGGGTTAAAAATAAAACATCTGTCACAACACTTTCCTATAACATATTGTAGTGGACCTGAATTCCATTGCTAATTTAACCTTCCCAGTTTCATCAGTAGAAGTCTGTGCTTGGGACGATCTCCACGAGGTATCAGACATCATCTGCCCTCAAGGAGTTTACTGTCTTCTGCGTGTACAAGTGAAGTGGAAAGTGAACCTACATCCTATGTGGGGAGGGGTTCAATTGTGGCGTCTTCAAACACTGGTTTTATATTTCACTAATGCAATGTTTGGCCAATAGAGCAGCTTTGTGGGAGCAGTTTTTCCCAGGCACAGACTAGTTCATAGCTTAAGCATTGTGCAGTACTTCAGAAAGACAGTTGAGATAATGGTTCTTCTTCAACGGACCTTGAGGCTTTGTAGGTCACGTTTAGGAGCGCTGTGTTGAAGGTGGTGGTTATAAGCAGAGACTCGAGGAATTAGCCTAATCTGATTTTGAATTCAGGGACCCACTATCATTAGCTATGAACTTTTAGCAAAATTTTAAACCCTCAGTTCCCTGATTTTTCAGTTGAGGATGATGAAGGATTGTTGAAATGATTAAATAAGCTGATCTTAAGAGCCTGACAACCCTTTGCAAAAACTTGGCTCAGATTAAGTCAGTTTTCAGCTTTAGAGTAGCAACCTTTTCTTTCATGCAAACTGTATTGGATCATTAAGAATGATACCACATTCTTTAATTCTACTAGGACATGAAGTCAGTGATTACCTTGTATATTACATGATAATGTACGTAAACAATTAGGAAAACCGGCAAAAGTGCACAATTAAAATTCAGCAGTCATAGTCATGAGAAGTGTAGTAAAATGGGAATCAGGCTGTTTTCTCAGAGAGTTGTGTGATTTTTATGTAGATTACATGGAAAGCACTTACCACACCACTTAGCTCACAGAGGGCATTCGGTCACTTGTTCCTTCTCAGTATTACAGCTGAAGTAGTAAATGGCCACATGGGCCTAAGCATCTGCTTTTTCTCTCCTACCTTGGCTTTTGGGTTTGGTTTTAACCACCCTCAATTTTCTTGGGAGACTCTTCCTCTGTCATCTATTCTTTCTTCTGATCAATAATTCATGTTTAGCACTGTCCAGTAGAATGTTCTATGATGATGAAAATGTTCTGTGACTATGCTATCCAATACTGTAGCCACTAGCTTCATGTGGCTGTTACGCATTTGAAATGTGAATAGGGCAAGTAAGGAACTAGAATTTTAATTTTGTTGAATTTTAAATAAGTTTAAATAGACACATACAGCAGGTGAGCTTTTGTACTTCCAAAGCTTTAACTACATTGTCCTCTACTTATATGCAGGAGACTCCCAAGCTGTATCTCCAGCTCACAATTCTTAGTTCCTGAACCACAATATCAACTTATTGGTCATCTCCACCTGCTTGTCCTAAGCTGAATTTATCATATCTCCTTTCAAAATCCTGCTTTACCATCTCCTTAGTAATTCAAGAACAAATCTGTGAGTCTTCTCTCTTCTCAATATTAGCAATCAACATTAACTCCACTTCGTAAGTCTCCAATCCATCTGGTCTTTTGTTTCCACAACTACCTGGGTCCTCCCAGTTTTTCCTTTCTTTCTTTCTCTTTCTCTCCCTGTCTTTTTTTTTAACTTAAGTTTTCTTATTTATTCTTTCTTGTTGGCATTAAATTGAGGTATTGTAGTTTTGCCATTACCATTTGACATGGAGTCCCCCTGTGTCCCCAGCCCCCAGCAATCACTACCCTGTTGTCCATAAGTCCTTCCTCTCCCAGTTTTTTCTTACTGCAAAAGTGTGCTGTCTTCTTTGAATCCATCTTCCATATTGCCAAGGAAATTATGTCTCTTGAAATACTACCTTGCTGAAGTCTTTCAGTAGGACCTACAAGATGAGGTCCTTGTAGATCTGGTTCTCATGCCAGGTCCTTCTGCTTTCCTCTCCAGGACCAACACCTCGCCCTTCATTCATATCGCACCCTTGGAGTTCTCCGGGCATCTGGGAACTACTCCCAGTGGCCAGCATCCAGCCCCTTGGCTTTGCACACACCATCTTTCCTATCCTCATCCACCAAATGATCTGCTATCTATCTCTTAAGACTCAATAAGCTCTTCTGGAAGCTTTCTTTGGCCAACCCAAGTAAAATTTGCTACTCTTTTCCTTACACTCCTGTCCTGCAGTACATGAACCCTGTTAAGGCACATCTTACACTATTACATTTATTTGCACATTTTTTTTTCTCCCAAAGGTTGTTAGCTCTTTGAGAGCAGTAGTGTGTGCCATTCATTTTTGTGCTCCACCACCTAACACAGTGCCCAGTGAGTGAATGATCCTGTCTGGGGAACACTATTTGCCAGCTAGCAGGAAAGAACACGCCGCAGCATTCTAAATTACTGTTATATTAGTGCATATATGCCATGCCTACTGATTGACCTGTGTTAAGTAGGATTGTTGCCTTAATTATGACTATTAAGGGTCATCATCAGAATGAGTTTGGACCCGCCTACAAGTATATCTGAATAGAGAGCCAGGCTTATCCTTTTTATTTGGTGTAATTTTAAAATTTAAAAATATTTACTGGGCTTTAGAAAATTAATTACAGATTAATATGTAAAAGGAGAAGCACAGCATAGTTAAGAATTCACTGGCAAGGTAATTTTTATTAAATAAAAAATATCGTACATGGAAAGTGAAAGTCACCCTGCAAAATAAATGTCACAAGACACCGAGATGATGAAAGAGTTGGAGAGCAGATGTTGGAAACATCTGCTTGACTTATCAAAGTGAAGGTGTTAATTTACCTCTGGAACATAATTTACATCTGAGGTAGTTTAAAAAATACAGCCCATCTCCAAGAATGATTCTGACCTTCTTTTACACAGTCCTTCTTCCCCACCCCTTCCTCCACCTGCTCTTCCCTGGCCTTTCTTCTTCTCTTCCACCACATGGTTAGAATCAGGAAAAATCATGCTGGCTCTTAGTTTTCCTGGACTTGGAAATCCTGTGAGTGCTTTTGTTCAGGCAGAACAGGGTCACTATGGAAACCAGACCTCTCCTTCATTAGACTCTTATTCCTTGACCTTGTATAAATGTCATTGTGCATAGGGTGATTATGCAAACTTTTAAGCTGTCTAGCAGCTTCTGGCAGCCTTGTCTTCAGTCTCTTTAACCCCAATATTTATGGGCATTTCCTAAGCACCTACTGTGTCTCAGGAGCTGCGCTGAGTGTTAGGAGCATGTGGGGGTGGCCGGGGGAGGGGGATAGAGTTCATCTTGGCTTTTCTCAGGGTTCCCTTTTGGAGAAGAGACAGGGATATTTAAAAGGTATCTGCTTACTGCACTTTTCTAGGTTCTTAGGTTTCAGAGAGCAGGCTTTTCTTGTGTATGTGTGCACAGGGGGCGCTTTTCTTTTTCTTTTGGCCTGTTGGCATTCTGGGTTGCAGATGTCTTTAACACCCAGGCTGGGATTATGGAGGAGGCAAAAGAAAAAGACTGTCCCTGGAGCTCACAGCTGGGTTGTTCCTTGAGTCTGGGTCTCCCTGGGTAGTTTACTTTCTTTACTTTTAGAGTCTTCTGGTAGGGTTGGCTGGTTGTTTTTCAGTCATCAGTGGGAGAAGAAAAAGGAATGAGTTCACCTCATCTTGTCCAATTCACATAAAAATGTCACATAAAAAGAAAGGTAAGGAACTGTGCTGTATCTTGACTATCGATGTCCACCTGGTGGTTGGGACATGGCACTATCACTTTGCAGGATGTTACCATGGGGTGGAGGACTGCGGAAAGGGTACAGGGATCTCTGTACTATTTCTTAAAATAACACATGAGTCTATAATTACTTCAAACTAAAACATTTAATTTAAAAAAGAGGTAAAGAATTCTATATGAAAGATAATCAACTCCAATCACAATAAGAGGCATGCAGATTAAAATTACACTGAAGTACCAATTCTGAGTTTTCAGATTAGCAAATGCCCCCAAATCTCAACACCACGATTGGTGAGCTTGTGCAGCACCACGCGCTCTCCTACACAGGATGCAAAATGCCACAACCTCTGTGGAGGGGAGTTGTGCAATATCCAGCACAATTACTAAAGTACTTAGGCTTCGTCCCAGAAATCCTCTTTTAGGCTTCTACCCTAAGACACATTCTACAGACCTGAAACAACATATGTACATGTTTATTCATGGAGGTGTTTGGGTAGCAAAATGGAAGCATCTGAATATCTATCTAGAGTAGTTGGTTGAATAGGCTCTGGTCACCCCCACACTGGAGCCCTTGGCCATATAAAAAGGAGGCATGAATTCAGTGCTCTGATATGTATTGGCTTCCAGGCTAATGGTGTCCGTGGGAAAAAAAATGAAGTTCATACTCTATGAAGTACTGCTTTTTGTGAGTGAAAGAAGGGGAAATAAAAAATGTGTATTTGTGTATTTTTTACAATAGAGTGATTAGCAGGATAAACCAGAAACAAAGGCAAATGGTGGTCTTGGGGGGTAGGGGTGGCAGTAGTTAGGAACTGGAACCATATCAATGTTTTTTATATAATCAAAAAATTAGAATTTAAAAACAAATCCTAATGTTGATTTTAAACAGAAACACATTTAAAAGTTGTTTTGGATGAAAGGGAAGCAATGTTTAGTATGTTATTCTTCATTAACTAATGATTAACTTTAGCAAGTAGAAAGAAAACAATTTGTGTTTGGTCATTGTTCATGCTGAATTATATAAATATCACTAATTCTGTGTTCGCATGTTTTATTGGGTCCTTATTTCCTCCTACTTTTACTGTGGTTTTTGTTGTTGTTGTTTGCAGTTTACTTTGTATTATTAGTGTCGGGAAGTTGATAACTACCTTTCTGTGGCTGCCCTGCCATGGTACTTTCCCAGAGAACCTGCCTTCACTCCCTCCTCAGAGGGGAGTCCCACACACCCCAGCTTTCCTGGCCACAGCTCACTGGACAAGGGATACATCAGAGAGAGCACAATGGTGGGCAAACAAAGCCAACCAGGTTCTCAGCAATTTGAGGGGACACAGGGACTGAGCCAGTTAATTTGTGGGGAGAGAGCTAAATCCAAATTTTCTTCTTTACAGTCAAGTGAGCAGAGAAGCTAGTCTGCAAAGAGCACGGAAACGGGACTCACACTGGGAATCAGGCAGCCCAGAGACGGAGGGAGAAAAACGTAGTCACTTCAGTTCCTGATGGCTTTCCAGACCAAGCCCCTGGTGAGGCCCGGCTGGGTCCCTGCCATTTGTGTTCTGTGAGACACATATGAATCCTTAAATGAATCCCTTGTCATTTAAGTTAGCTGGGCTGAAAATGTAATATTAAATTAAATGACCCCTAGTTGAGACACTCCATTTCTCTTTTAGAAAGGTTCTTGACCTCATTAAAACCTATTTTGATTAGCCCTGGCTGGTGTGGCTCAGTGGATTGAGCACTGGCCTACAAACCAAAGAGTCACTGGTTGGAACCCCAGTCCGGTCACGTGCCTGGGTTGTGGGCCACGTCCCTGGTTGGGGGTGTGCAAGAGGCAACTGATTGATGTATCTCTTGCACACTGATGTTTCTCTGTTTCTCCCTCCCTTCACCTCTCTAAAAATAAGTAAGTCAAATCTTTAAAACCAATTTTGATTATGTCAATCAAAGTTACAAACTGTTTATAATCAAACATGTTCAAGCATACATAAAAATAGCCCTACTGGGGTGAGATGCCTTTGAGGACAAGAACCATTTGTTTTTCATCTTTAACTGGCACTCTTAATGCAAGTTCAACAAGTATTTGTTCAATGACTGTTTTCTTAGTTGTAACCCTTAGTGTGTGGATTCTGTTTTTTTAAAAAAAAATTTTATTGCTTTTCTCTGAGACAATAGAATGTAAAATCTCAGGGGATGCAGTTTCATTTGAGTTGGATTTGAGGAGCTATGGATATTCTGGAACAATTTCCCATAGATCTGCTCCTCATCATTCCCTGTCCAGGAAGTCCTGGGAAACTGATTCAGGGGCAGTTCAGAGTTTAGGAACTGTTCAATGCATGATACTCTCAGCTGGTGGGTCTCAGTGCTGACTGACATTAGAATTGTTTGGGGAGCTTCTGAAACTATAATCCCATTTGAGCTACACCCCCGGAGAACTGATTTAACTCATCTGGGTAGAGGCCTGGGTATGGGTAGTCTTCAAAATATTTCCAACTGACTCTAAAGTGCAGCTAAGCTTGAAAACTATCACAGTAGGTACTACGTAAACCATTCAAATGGCCTTGCTGCTGATGGAAACTCATGGGATTTTTCAAACAAATGTAAATCTTGGTCCTCAAAGTGTGTTGGGCTAGTAGTAGCAGTATCTCCAGGGAACTTGTTAGAAATGCCAATTATCAGGCCCTGGCCAGGCCGACTATAAGAAACTCTGGGTGTGGCCTAGTGGTCTGTGTTTCCACAAGCCCTCCAGGTGACTCTGAAGTGTACTGAACTTTGGTAACCGCTCCTTGAGGCCAAAGCCAGCTCAGGTGGATTCTGTGGAGTCGGCCTTGGTTCATGCTTCTTGTGCTCCATTGTTGGACCATTATTGTTTCAGAGAAAAAGGTGCTGAAGACTAATGACAGACAATTTACTCAGTAATTCTGACAAGTTAAAAAAAGAATTTTGTGGGATAATGTGGTCAGTTCATAAAGAGTGTCGCATAGATAAAAATATTTCATTGATTACCGGCTACGGACCAAGCATTTTGCAACCTCTTCATATGCAATACCTCATTATTGGTCCTCCCAACTATCCTGAAGGAGTGAAAGGAAGGATCAATTGACAGGACACAGGAAAGAAGTTCAACCGGCAAAAGAGAAAAAGCTAAATGCTAGGTACTGCTGCCCATTCAAGATAAAGCAGGAAATGGGAGTGATTCAGGGAAATGTGATTGCCTGAGGAAGTGAAAAAGGAGCAGTCAAGGAGAAATGTTATAAACTGTAGAAATTTACAGGCCTTATAAAAACTTTTCTAGAAATGAATTCCAGACTTTAGACTTTAATCTCAAAGAAACTCAATTTATTAAAGCTTTTTTAAAAAGTGAGCAAACAACAAACATTGATTGTTCTAAAGAATGCAATCTGAAGGGTCTTTGATGCTTCTAAGTGGCAAAAAATATGGCATTGCTTTTAGACTGTGTTTTTATAAGGAAATAAAAGCTAGCTAATGGCTTATTAGTACACATGGGAGGAAATAAGTAATTTTAAAATAACAATATTTAGTAGTGCTTATCTAAAAATTTCTTTTAAAAATAAAAAAGCGGGATACAAAATTAATATACAAAAATTAGTTGATTTAAGGGAAATTAAGAAAACAATCCCATTCACAATTGCTTCAGAAACAATAAAATACCTAGGAATAAACGTAACCAAGGATGTAAAAGACCTGTACTTGGAAAATTATGACACTGAAGGAAGAAATTGAAGAAGATACAAGTGGAAGCACATACTGTGTTCATGGATAGGAAGAATTAACACCATTAAAATGTCCATACTACCCAAAGCAATTGATCTATAGAGTGAATGCAATTCCTATCTATATTTCAATGATGTATTTCACAGAACTGGAAAAAATATTTCAAAAATTTATATGGAACCACAAAAGGTCCCACATAGCAACAGCAATCCTGAGAAGGAAGAACAAAATTGGAGGAATCGTGCTACCTAATTTTAAACTATACTACAAGGCTATAGTAATCAAAACAACATGGTACTGGCATAAGAACAGACACATAGATCAATGGAATAGACTAGAGAGCCCAGAAATAACCCCACACTTTAATAGTCAGTTAATATTTGACAGAGGAAGCAAGCATATACAATGGACTACAGATAGCTTATTCAATAAATGGTGTTGGGAAAATTGGACAGATATGTGCAAAAAAGTGAAACTAGACCACCTTCTTACAAACACATAAGAATAAATTCAAAATGGATCAAAGACTTAAATGTTAGACCTGAAACCATAAAACTCCTAGAAGAAAACATAGTCAACCAAACCTTAGACATTGCTCATAGCAACTTTTTATTGAATATATCTCCCCAGGCAAGGTAAACAAAAGAAAAAGTAAATGGGACTATATCAAACTAAAAAGTTTTTGCACAGCAAATGAAATCATCAACAAAATAAAAAGACAACCCAAAGAGCAGGAGGACATGTTCACCAGTACATCTGATAAGGGATTAATATTCAAAATTTATAAAGAACTTACGAAACTGAAAGCCAAAAGTACAAACAACCCAATTAAAAAATGGGCAAAGAACCTGAATAGACGCTTCTCCAAAGAGGACATACAGATGGCCAATAGACATATGAAAAAATGCTCAAAGTTATTCATCATCAGAGAAATGCAAATTAAAACCACAATGAGATACCATCTCATAGCTGTCAGAATGGCTGTCATCAGTAAATCAACAAACAAGTGCTGGCGAGGATGTGGAGAAAGGGGGAACCCTTTTGTACTGTTGGTGGGAATGCAGACTGGTGCAGCCATTGTGGGAAGTAGTACAGAGATACCTCAAAAAATTAAAAATGGTTCTGCCTTTGACCCAGCAATCCCACTTCTGGGAATATATTTGAAGGAACCCAAAACACTAATTCAAAAGAACATAAGCACCCCTATGTTCATGGCAGCATTATTTATAATCACCAATATATGGAAGCAGTCCAAGTGACTTCAATAGATGAGTGGATAAAACAACTATGGGACATTTACACAATGGAATATTACTTGGTTGTAGAAAAAAGAAGAAAATTTTATCATTTGCAATATTATGGATGAACCTGGAGAACATTATGCCAAGTGAAATAAGACAGAGAAAGATAAATACCATATTGTTTCACTCATTCGTGGAATCTGATCAACAAACTGAACTAACAAGGAAAGTGGGGACAGACTCACAGATAGAGAGCAGATGACAGCTATTGTGGGGGAAGATTAAGGGGTGGAGGGATTGAGAAAAAGGAAAAAAACTCATGGACATGGACAACAGTGTGGTGACTGCTGGGAGGAGGTGGGTGTAAAGGGACTAAATGGTAATGGAAAAAATACAATAAAGATGAAAAAAAAATCATTTTCTGGAAGTAAATATCATTTTTTTACTCTAGGCCTAGAAGGTAAAGTATTATAATTACCAACTCTATTGGGAGAACAAATGGAATAAAAATCATGAAACCACAGACCTTTAGAATAAGAATGGAACTTTAAAGTTATCTAGTTCATTTCTTTTTCTTTCTATTTACTTTATTAGATATCAGTTAAAACAAAAATAAATATAAGTGGAATTTCCCACCCTTCCCCTGGAGATTCTAACAGCCTTTAGGTTTCCCTTATTCAACCTACCCCAGCCACACAACTGGGTTTAGAGAGCATTGATCAGATAGGTCATCACCCATCTTTACTGTCACTAGGTTCCCCATTACCTGTGGGCTCTTCACAGAGGCCGATATAACGGCAGGCGCCCTGGGTGCGCGCCCTGGGTCCTGACTTCTGAAGGGCCCCACAAAACCCCAACTTTACACTTCTTTCTAATGACACCAAGTTTGGGTTTATATCTGCAATTTTAATTACATACAAGTTTACAGTCGGTGGTAAAACCTGATAGTATGTTTATATTCGCTTATTTTCATTATTTCATTACTACGCTGCATACTATACACATACTACGCTGCATAGGCCCCTCGCTGCTGCGCTACTGCTCATCGGAGCAATAGAATCATATTTGCTACTTTGTACTTACAAAGGTTCTCCTGCCGCGCAGATTTACAATATACACAAATACACAGGGATATAAATTAGTCTGTGGATATGTACTTGTTTCATTTACAGTTTTAAAAATAGTTTTCTGTGCATATAAATAAATATTCAGGTAAGTTGAAATTATATTAAAGTAAAATTACTATTGTTGAAATTATATTAAGGTAAAATTAATTCCTGTTGTTACATCAGTGCCTAGATTTTTGTATGAATAATTAATAAATTAATAGTACATAATATTTTTATTTATTTAAAAATATGGTTAACATGTATTTTTATTTTCCCAGTCTCTTTTTTTTTTTTAAGGGGCCCAATATTTTCTTCTGTGCCGCGGCCTCAACCGATCTTAATCAGCCTCTGGCTCTTCAACTTCTTAGCATAACCCTTCAAACTTCTGTCACTCAGTATAAAATATCCTAGTCACGAACTAAATCAAATTACTTGTCTTTCCCTACATATTTAATGTACTCTCATCTTTTTCAATCCGTAATTCAGTCTCCTCTTCAGGAATGGCTTTTTCCTATATTTATTTGCCTGGTGCCTCCTACTGAACTTCTAAGGGCAAGCTCAGGTGCCCCCTCCTTTGTGAGGCCTCCTGGCCCCCAAGAATCAGGACAAGTTTTTTTACTTTTTATCTTTTTTATTATGCTACCATAACATTTTAACATTTGTATGTGATGCTTTCTTTCCTTCTTTCTTTCCCTCCTTCCTTCCTCCCTTCTCCCTCTTTTTCTTCCTTTTCCTCTAGTTTCTCTTCTCTCTTTCCTTTCATGTCTGTCTCCAATGCTAAGAATATTTCCTTGAAAAGAGATCCCCTGTCTTAATCCATTCTTATAGCTCCAGCACAGAGTAGGTGCTCAACAAATGTGTGTGGAATAATGCAAATATATGTATTCTGTCATGGAATGAATGATGCTCCTCCCCCACTCCACCCAAAGATGTCCAGGTGCTAATACCCAGAACATGTGTGAGGAACTTTGCAAAGGTGATTAAATTAAGGGTCTTGAAATGAGAAGTTTCCTGGGTTATTTGAGTGACCCAATGCAATGCTGCATTCTTCAGGAGGCCCCACATTTTCATCTCACCATGAAAGATAAGTTCAGGTTTCCCTCTGATTGGGCCATATTAGATCCCCTGAGCACCCCTAAACTAAACACCATCGCAAAAGATGATGAGATTTCACTGATTGATTTAGACCAGCAGGCTCTTCACTCCCTTCTCCCTGGAGCTCAGGGTGAGAGTATTTCTGCTGCTACTCAGCGTAAGAGAAACGAATGGAAAGGATGCTGGCAATGTAGCTAGAATATTCGTCATAGAGCTTTCATGGATTTTACTGTGTGTTTGCCTCTAGAAACCCCAAGCAGGAAGGGTCTTGACTCCTGGCAAGGCCCCAGCTTTGCATGGGGACCCCCTACTCCCTGTGTAGGACCTGACCTGACCCCGCAGAGTGCCAGCCCCAGGCAGGGCACTCATCCCAGGCTGCTTCTCTGTGGCCAGGCCTGGAATAGCAGAGGGGCTCTGCCTTTCAAGATGCTGAAACAAAACCCACTCAGTAAGCTTTAGTTGTCATTTGAATGACCCTTTTGTTCCTTTGGCCCCAGCCCTAGGCAGAAGGACATTTTAAAATAGACTTTCTATTTTTAAACATCCTCAGTGAGGAAGTTCTTGAAATCAATCCAAGGATGCAGAAGCTGGCATTCAATATTTGAACTAGTCTATTCCCGGGAGCTGGTCGTCTTTCAGAGTTTCCCCACAAACTAGCCCATTTCTCGTATATGGGTAGGTCATGGTGCCATTTCTCCTTTGTCTGCATGAGGGGAAACCCCACCCTGGTGAAACTGTAAGGGCTCAGATGAGGACTGTTTGCCTACCCAGAGCCAAGCCTTTAATCCATCTGGTAAGAAAATATTTATTGAGCTCTACTGTGCTAGACACTGTCTTCCAGATACTTGGAAATCTATCCCAATAAATTTTCCAAGTGCGCTTTTCCGGGGAGGGCTGTCGAGTTGAGTTCGTTCAGCTTGGCCTGAGCCTGCATCCAGGCAATTGCCCAGGACGCTCCTGCCAGCCTCAGCGGTCTCTCCCTAAGCCCACCAGTGCACTTCCATATCATGTCTTAGACCCGGTTTCATAACCTTTGGCCTCCTGGGGAGTAACATCAGTGGCAGCGGCAGCAGGTGGGTGACTGCTAAGCCAGGAGGGAAGCCCCACATCTCAGGCGTTTATTTAAGCAGGTTGCCTGTCAGCCCTCTCTCCTTGCTGGCTGACGGGGGTTCCGGAACAGACCTCCAGTGTTCGCATTGATCGCTGAAGATAAATTACCATCTACCTTGGCTTTGAATTATCTGGGGCAGTTCTAACCCACAGAGAATGGAGAGCTGGGAAAGTGGAATTGATTTCAAGCTTATTTCCATTTTGAAAGGCAGTAAGAAGTAACGGTGCTAGGGGATGGAGTGTTCTATGAACTGTGAAGTGAAAGGAAGGAATAGGCTGTAAAACTGAGGGTTTGGGTGAAAAATAAAAATTCTGAGGAAGGATTGCCCCCATGGACAGAATACAGTTTAAGGCATAAATGCGCCAAATGTCATTGTTTGACAGGTGCTATCCAAATACCAGAAAGTATTTTAGTATTAGTCAGTTTTGTTTTCTGCCCATATATGTACACACAATGCCAACTGCCAAGGTATAAGATTGAAAACCAGTTTGATTACTTCAAGCTCAGCATGGCTAAAATTGGACTCACTAACTCTGACCACAAATCTGCTCTTCTGCCCATGTTCCTGAGCTCAGTTACTGCCTCATTCATTCAATCTGCCAGCCACCATGGAAGCCTGAAACTTCTCTAAGTCTCTCCCAGCCCACAGCAATGCTACCACTGCTACCTGCGGATGTCTGCTCTAAATTCCTTTATAGACATTGAGGGAAAGAGGTCAAAAGCAGCTCTTGACATCTGGGAACTGGCCTCAATGTCATACAAGCCCATCTGGGACATGTTCAGTTGGACACAACCATCTCACAGAACATCAATATCAAACAGGTCCCTCTGAGACCACAGCAAAGTAAGGCTACAACATCACCATGAAATCCACAAAATACCAAACCTCCCCTCTCATTGAAATGATTAACTGCTTCTGCTTTAGCAATTACAGTTTTATCTCTCCCCTGGCTGGCCCTCCCTACAGATAAACCATTGAGACACTCAATCATAGAATTGTTCCCACTTTCCGATAGCATCCAATCTAAAGGGAAGCCCCATTTCCTTAGACTGTCCCCCAAATTACTGACCAAAGCTCAAGTCCTATAATAGATTCTTTCTAACATTCTGTTACTGAAGGTGTTGTGTGTTTTCTCTCGTTGGAATGAGTAATATGTAAATCCAACCTGTTTGACTACCTGGATGTGTTTCTGATGGATTTGACTGCAGAATACTGACACCATTCTCCTCTCTGGATTTCTGGTTAAATCGTATTCTTTATCACAACACTCTGTGGTTTCCCAGGTTCCAGGGTTCTTCCTCTCTGATTCCTTTCTCGCTGTCAGAGATTGCCTCATGAGCTGCCCATGGTCCATCCCTGCTCCAGCCACTGTCCTCCAGCAATACTGGCCACACGTGCTCATTTCCATACCTTCCTTTCCCGCCATGGGAATTTATATGACCCCATTCATTGATTATCTCTTCTCTGATATTTTCCCCCTTGTTCTCTGGCAGCATCACTCCCCAAGCACTCCCTCCTAGGCTCTCAAAGCACAGTACAGGGCTCTGAAGAGGGAGAGGAGAGGAAAGCTAGACATATCAATACAGTTAGAGGTACGTACAAAGTGAGCACTCCATTCCTATTCAATGTTTATATCTGAAACCACGAGAAAAAAAGGTAACCACATGATGTGGTGAATGTGTTAACGTTATTAATCTTTTCACAGTATATATGTAATCAAATCATCATGTTTTATAACTTCAACTTTACACAATCTTCATTTAATTTTTAATTTATTTTTAATTGAATTTATTGAGATGACATTAGTTAATGAATTTATATAGGTTTCAGGTGAACAATTCTTTTTAAAACTAATTTATTAATTGTTTTTTCTATTACAGTTGTCCCACTTTTTCCCCCATTGCTCCCCCCCACCCCACCCACACCTTCTTCCACAGTCCATCCTCACCCCGTTATCCCATTGTCCATGTCCATGGGTCATTTATACTAGTTCCTTGACCTTTACACAATCTTATATGTCAATTATATTTCAACAAAGTAGGGGGAAAATGTTAATTGTGTCTAAAAATACCTTCACAGCAACATCTAGACTGGTGTTTGACCATGGGTACCATGGCCCAGCCAAGTCGACACATGAAATTATTCATCAGTTCCCCTCCCCAAATTTATTCATTACAGGGTGAAATTTTTAGCCCCGTCTTTTTCCTGGATCACTGGGAGATTGATAAAACGTGATGAAGATCCCTCTAGCTTTAGGGAGGTAAGAGATGCCTATGTTTCTGATTAGTGTGGAAGGCCATCAGTGGGGTTAATTAACATATTTATCTTTTGGACAAATAGAGGAGGGCTGACTGGAGATCACCAAGGTTGATGCTAGTTTATTGGCAGGACTTTCTTATTAGCATTCATCACTATTTCAAGGCTTTTGGTGAGCAGTGTCTCATTGTCTAAATTAATTGGAAACCCATAGACTACTGTGACAAATCTATTTATTCTCTGCCTTTCAGGGTTTTCTAAAGCTGTCTGCATGGCTTTAAGCAAATTACTTAACTTTCTGTATCTCAGCTTTCTTATCCCCCCCACCTCCGATCCCTGCCCTGAAGTCTCCAAAACCCCGCTTCAGTGATTCTTTAACCTTTGTCTCTGTCATCACATGATATTTGTCGTGTGTGTCTGTGTCTGAATTTTCCCCTTATAAGGATGCCAGTTATATTGGAGTAGAGCCCACCCCAATGACCTCATTTTTATTAATTACATCTACAAAGACTGTTTCCAAATCATGTCACAATCACAGGTGCTGGGTGTTAGGACTTCAACATATCTTTTTAGGGCACATAATTCAATCCGTACTAGTGCTCATAAAAGGGCATAAATCAAGATGCTAACACATAACAACAAAGAACAGAGGAGAAAAGGATCATTTCAATAGACGCAACACGGACAGATAACTACAGGGATCAGACAATGCATTCCACTTTATGACAAGATGCTACTACATAGCTTCAGAGGGTAGGTGAAACTCAGAAAGGAAGGAAAAGGCCGAACATCAAACTGGAGATCAAACTGAGTTGATTTAAATGGACAAGTTTAAGTTTGCTGATAGCAATAAGAAGTGGGAGCTGGAAAGTTAAATTCAACTCAAATATATGAATAAATGGAAGATTCATATTTTCAAATTGCTTGGGTAATAAAAATCTATATTTATTTAATAGCAGCCAAATGGAAATGTAGCATTTTATAAACAGGCAGGTCAGAGACCAACACAATCACTGTAAGTATTAAATTAAATCTTATGAAATTGCCAATATTTGACCATTTAATTTACAAAACTGGCAATTTGATATGCATTAACCTAATATACTTGGAAGGAGAATTTGCTAACCTCATTAAACAGAATCAGAGGCATTGATTTTAGTGCATATATTTGTGGGAAAGTCCGGTACATGTTAAAAAGTCTAAACCCGCATTTTATTATTTGAAATGTCTTATTCTCTCTATTGGGCTAACTAGAGCATGACAAGACTTTAGATTTGAACTTGGAGGAAAATGGAAAGATTGTTTTGTTTATGCATGTTGAGGCCTAGGCTTTGGGTCTGACCCAGCTTTTCCTGCAGCGTCCTGGTTGGAGGTTACGCGCAAGAAGTAATGGGGGATGACTGATTCCTAGGTTCCAATCCTTAGATCCTTATTGCGGTCAAATAAATTCTCAGCTCTAACAGGTAGCTCGTAAAGCCCCCTTCATGCCATGCTTGTTCTCCACCATTCCCAACCCTGCTGTGGCAGAGATGGTTGTTGACCAACACAGATTAGTGCTTGTTTTCCAGAAGTGACCTGTTCTGAGGAGTGACTCTCAGCCAGGAACCACATTGCTCAGTGCATCTACAATGAGACCATGCCACTATTTCTAGACAGTGAAATGTCATTGGAAATTACATGTGACATCTCAGCAAGAGGGACCTAATACCATATACTTTTCCTTTACCTCTAGTTTGCTCATTAGATGTCCCCTGAAGCCACAAAGCAAATCAAATTGAGGCCCTGAGTTACCATTTAGAGGAAAGTCTCTCTGAGGGTCACCAGATCAAGAAATTCTGCATTGGACTTGGCATAAGTGAGAAATAAATTTTGTTTTTGTTGAGCCACAGCAATATAGGGTTGTTTGTTACAATATCACAATGTGCCCACCTTACTCCCTCCTACACTTCATTTTATTTTGAAGATTTTATTTAGTTTTAGGGAGAGGGGGAGGGAAGGAAAAAGAGAGGGAGAGAAACACTGATGTGAGAGGCAAACATTAACCAGGTGCCTCTCCTATGCACCCCGACTGGGGACTAAACTCACAACCCAGGCCTGTGCCCTGACGGGGAATCAAACTGGTGACCTTTCACTTCACAGGATGACGTCCAACCAACCGAGCCACACTGGTCAGGGCCACTTCAACATTCTGAGTCCCCCATTTGTTGCCTTAATTTATCAAGTGGTTTCACTTGGCCTGGCCTTGCAATTTCTGCTCTCTCTATCTAGAATACCTCCTTGCTTTTCTACATGATAAACCACCAAGATTCAGATTAAGTGACATTTATTGAGTCCTCCTCTTTTTCTGAGCTGTTGGCTACTTCCTTTCTTACTCTTGCTGTGTCTTGGGACAAAGACTGTCCAATGCTGCTGACATAGTTATCTTCCCCAAAGAATGTGAGCTGTTTAAATCCAAGCACTTGATCTTATTCTTTATGTTCAGAGCATCTCAAATAGTGCTCTGTATATAGTCATCTCTCAATACGTGGACATTGGCTTCATCTAAGTGAATGGGGTGGTGAGCGTTCTCTGATTACATCCTTTAGTCAGCTGTCTGGGAGGAGGGGCATAGTTGGTGTGAACAGAATCAGAGGGCTTGAGTCACTGCAAGTTTGTCCTGGTGGAGCTGTGCTATTCTTGACATCAAGAAAGCACTTAAAGGGAACATACAGAGTAAAGAAGTAGGCCCTTAGAATTCGTCTTTTGCTATTTACTGAGGGCTATAGGAAAATAAAGCTTTCTCATGTTCAGAATGTGTTTCCAATGGTTGCAGACCATGTTGAGTATGCGCTTAGCTTGAAAAACAGTGGAAACCCAGAGGTCACCAGAGATTTTTCTGAGTTCCTTTGTTTTTCTGTAAAATTTGGAAAAAAAATTATTTTTTGAGAGGATAATAAGGGAATGAAAAAAGCAAGTTCAAATGAAATGGGAAGTGCTTTAATAGGAATGCTTTATTGTCCCTGCCTGAGTTTCTAACATAGCTTGTAAAGTGAAAACACTGCTTT
This sequence comes from Furipterus horrens, assembly GCF_987537825.1. Lineage (NCBI taxonomy): Eukaryota > Metazoa > Chordata > Mammalia > Chiroptera > Furipteridae > Furipterus > Furipterus horrens. The sequence continues at coordinate 31,327,145 of NW_028327178.1, forward strand.
AATAAAAATGGAATACTATTGGTTACACGAAATCCTGTCTCTCTTCCTTCACATCGACTGGAAGAGGGGTTCCTCATTCTTTGGGGTTGCTGACGAGGGCCGTGGTGGAGTAAGAGTAGGGGCTGAGCAGAGCAGCGATGGTATAGTGGCGTGGGCCAGCGTCATTCGCTGTGAACACCACCTACGAGAGAACACAGACAAGATCCGTTTCCACAGAGCCCAACAACGTGAGTCATGGACAGAGAAACCACTGGAAATCCTGTGCCAGAGTAATTATTTTTATTTTATTATTTTGGTTTTGGAAACAGTACAAAAGGCAAAAATCCAAAGCTGGCAAGCTAACCATGGAAGCCTCATGCAGTCCTCAGAACAAGATTCTCTACTGCCTGCATGAGCAGGTCTTCTGTTTGGCAGGTCCACGCTGAAAATCAGGGGGCCCTAGCCTGGCTGAGGGAGATCACAGAGAGCCTACGCGCTCTTGTCCATTGGCTTTTGGTTTTAGAAAAAGGAGGGGAGAATGTAAAAACCGACATTCAATGACCTGAAGTCTTGAGAATGGTTTCTGCCAATCTCACCACAGGCTTGAGACCTAGAATGTTAGAGCTGAAAGGGAACATTCTTCTCATATTACAGATAAGCAAACTCTGAGTTTGAGTGCTTGCTCCAAGTTCACCCAGGGACGGAACTGGACCAGAAGTTAGGGCTCCTGTGTCCAAACCCAGAGATTTTCCTCCCATTATTCCTTTGCATTTTCCACCATGAGTATCAAGTGTATTTTTACATTTATAATAAGCAGTGAAATATGGAGTAAAAGCATTGTAGGGTTCTATTTACAATACACGCAGAGTGTGGAAGATCATGCTGGAATTTTGAAATACCCACACGTGTTAGAGCTCACTTAAATTTTCTAATTGGAGAAATTGTTGATCAGAGTGTATTCCAGTGAGTCATGTACTTCAGGCAAATTTAATAGAGCTTCTGAGACTCAGGTGCTGGGATAGTAGGTGCCTGGACTGAGGTGAATAGGAAAAATTTTGGTTCAGGAGACAGAAGACAGTGAGGAGGTGTTTGTTTTTGTTTGTTTTGTGTACAGGCCCTGGATTGAGGTTTGGACACACCCTGGGTAAGTACATTTTATTCCAAATATGGAAAAAGAAAACCTCGATTACTTGGGGACAGAAGAAAAAATATATGACTGAATCATATGAAAAGCAAAAAATAACATCAGGGCAAGAGGAGGTGAGAGTCACAAGTCTCTGTGAAGGAGAAAGAGAATTCCTTAAGGACAAGTTTCTGGAATCAAGTTGGGAAAACTTCTTATCTCTTAGAGCAGCGGTTCTCAACCTGTGGGTCATGAACCCTTTGGGGGTCGAATGACCCTTTAACAGGGATCGCCTAAGACCATCGGAAAACACATATATAATTACATATTGTTTTTGTGATTAATCACTATGCTTTAATTATGTTCAATTTGTAACAATGAAAACACATCCTGCATATCAGATATTTACATTACGATTCATAACAGTAGCAAAATTACAGTTATGAAGTAGCAATGAAAATAATTTTATGGTTGGGGGTCACCACAACATGAGGAACTCTATTAAAGGGTCACAGCATTAGGAAGGTTAAGAACCATTGTCTTAGAGTGACACTGCCCTCCATTCCCATTTAATTTTTTCTAAAAATTGTAAATGGCATATTTGTGCTCAAAATTCCATGAAACAAAGAGGGCTAATAGCTTCAAAGGAAATTCCTAACTTTCTTTGTAAGTCTAATATGGCACCTGGGTCATGGTGGGTCAAGGAGGCGGTGACTGTTGCTGAAGGAGAGCAATGTTCTAGGAGGTCCTTGTCGGAAGAAGCTGGCAGGAAAGGAACTCATGGCTGAACTCAGTCACGGAAGTGTGGCAGTGGGGCTCATGCTCCACTACTGCCCTCTCTCACTCCCCACATCCATTCAGGATCCAAGGTGGCTCATGGTGCTGCCTGACAGTCCCAAGGTCAGAGATGTGTTTTCACTTTTGATTATCTAGCAGAGTGTTCAGCAGATAGGTCTTTATTTTTAAATGTTTGTTGAATGAATACTAAAAGAGTGAAGAGCAGTCTAATGAATAGGAGAAGCATCACGGGTAGTATGGAATCTTCTCAGATCGTGCCATCAGGCTGAGATCTAGGGCAGACAAGTGTTGCAGGGAGGCTGATTGGTGCTCTGGGGTAGGGCCTGAGATCCTAGGAGCCTGTGTCTTGTGGTGGGCACCCTCTAAACTCTGCACCTGACTGTGGCCTGACTCTGTGTGTTGCTGCCTGGCTACCAAGTAGCCAGGGACATGTTTCTTGGTAGATAGGGCTACCTTGGTCACTTGTGGCCCCTACAATTTCCCTGACTTCACTGTCTACTGAAAGAACCATTTATGTGTTTGAATGTCTAATCTATGACTAAGCCAGAGAGACTGGTTCTCTTTTATGTTGAGCTATTTTTGATTCAATTAGTTGATCTTTAACTCTGAACAACATGTTTGGATTCTATTTCCATGACAGTCATCTGTTTTAAATGACTTAAGAAATTACAGACATGAAAGAGGCAGGGAGATTGGGCCCATGTACAACTTTGAGGTTCTTAGTAACTCATAAATGGAGGAATAGAGTGAGCACTAAGGGTTAGAAATGTGGTATTACCATTATTATTATTATTATTATTATTATTATTATTATTATTATTAGCTTGACTTCTCAGAGGGAAAAAGCCAAGGCACATCTGAGGCTAAATCCAGCCTGGGTCCTGTTAGTAAATATTACTGTTTCTCCCCTTACTAGTTAATTAACTTCCCTGAGCCTCATTTCCTTCATCTGTACAATGGGCATAAAAATAGGACTGACTCCAACGGCTTGTTTACAAAGATTAAATAGGTAAAATATAGAAAATACAGCAGTGTTGGGTATGTGATACATGCTTGATAAATGTTATCTACTGTGTTGCTGTTGCTATTTTGAATTCACTGCCTGTATATGCATTGCCCCAAAACACTTGTCCAAACCTCTGGGTTCCAGATGTATTTGGAATAAAGAATTTTTCAGATTTTAGAGAAGTAAAATAATACATCTACCATTTGTTACATAACACCCTAAGTGTGTCTGGAGGGCTGCCTAATAATTCAACATATGAATAGTTCTTCAGCAAACTAGCAGTCGAATGAATGAAGATGATAAAGAGCATGATGTAACTTCAGGTCATGGAACTAAATGAGTGTTCACCAATCTTAGTGAGAAAGTTTGCTCTTCAGAGTTTTGTGGATTTCTGATGACAGAAATGAGAACAAGAACCTGTGGTAATTCAATGACCTTTTTTATGGTATGCATTTCCATTGTGTGCAAAGTGCAAAACATGCATTTCCTGAGATTAAAAACAACCAAAAAATTAAAATAGAAAACAGCTTAAGTGTCTATATGCTCACCTCTGCATATTCATGGAATGGGGAAATGCCAAGCGCGGTCCAGTAGGATTTGGTGTCTAATTCCACTTTGTATATCCCTTCTACGAACTTTTCATTAGTTGTGAGCCCGTGGAGCTCTCCAAATTCACTAGTTTTCCTAAAAGATGCAAAAGTACAGGTTACATTAGGCATTGAGGGCAAGGTCACACACACACACGCACGCACACGCCATTGGCATATGCGAATATGTATTTTCTCAACTAGGCCAGGAGAGAGAAAATTCTAAGTGCTTGAAACTAACTGATAGGAAACTTGTCAGAAATGTTTCAAAACGTTCATTGAAGGTAGTTTTCTCTTAGGAGAACAAGATAGAGGTATAATTATAATGTTTCCCTTCAAGAAGAGTCACAATGATTCAGGTCTGGTGTTTGGGTGAAGCTTCATAACAGCCCCTGCAAGTGGCCCTAAGTCACTTGGACTGCCGTTCCCCATGACACTAGGGTCTCACTGGTGATGTGAGAGTATCTTTCAGAGGTGGTATCATCTGTACAAAGAGTGGGAACCCCAAAGTACAATGAGAAACCTGTATCTGACTCTTCCATTGTTTATATATCTAAATTCTTTGGTAACTCTTGCCAATAACAAATATGAGGCAACTCCTTTTTAAGCTTTTTTTTAAATTAGGCAACTATTATTTCCATATAAATACAAGCTCAAAAACTGTTGTTTGCAATTGTTCTCCATCAGAGTGCAAAAACTAAGATAAAAATGGGAATTGTCTTTATTGACTCTGACCATTGCCCTGCCACTTTTCTCTTTTCCAAGACACAAATATTAATTTCCCTTTTTGTCTTGTCATAAAAACAAAAAACAAAAAAACAAAGATTCACAGAGACATCTGAATATTTTTGGTGTTCATTCTAGCTCTTACTTAGAATAACCTCTTAACTACTTTCCACATTGTGCTTGGCATTTTTATAAACGTAAGTGAATTAAGAAATAAAAACTCAGTTGGAACCACACCAAAGAAAATGGTCTTCCCTATGATAGGTGAAGAATCATAATGTGATCCCTGGGATTCAATTAAAACCCACAGAAACACTTTTCCCAAGAGACAGAAACACTTTGCGGTGTTACTTTCTGCTGAAGTTTCCTTTCTTTCAATTAGTTGGTTTAGATTCACTGATAGGCATTTTCCTTGAAATGTGAAAACTCCCTGAAAATCGTGAAGCAGTTGATGAAGGTGAGAAGTCATTTTTGCTGCTGATTGTTAGGTGACAGTCGGGTCTATGGCTGTGCTGTGGGTTATGCATCCTTCTCTTCTGTGTCCTTTCTTACTGAGCAGGACAGCCCCCAGCCTTGCAGAGTGGGTGTCCCACAGGGGTTTGCTAGATCAGAGCCCTGGATTTTGGATGATTCAGATAAACTACAGACAGGTGCCTGGTCAACGCTGCCCTCCTTTCCTTTCTTCATTACTAAAAAAGCACAAATTGTATGTCTTCCCTAAAATTCTAAGACAAGGACTCAGCTTGAATGTTATGCCAGGGCATAAAAATCAAACAAACAAAACAAAACAAAACAAAAAACTCTTGAAACTCCACATGCACTTTTATATGTGTGAGTTTATGTGTATTTTTCTGGTCATGGAGGCCATAGTTTTCATCACTTTCTTAAAGTGGTCTGTGACCCAAGAAGGTGGTGACCCACAACTAGAGAAGAAAGAGGAGGCGCTGGCTCCTTCTTTCCCCCACCATCTGCCCTAAATGCTGCTCTGGTTCTTCATCACCCCCAGCTACGCAAAGCAAGAGGAAGGCATCTTCTCAAGGCTCACATGACCTTGGCCCAAATTTTCAATCTGTTTGTAGATTCTTAAGCGAATGATGTGAGCCCTCTCTTCAACATGTGGCAGGCAAATGGGAAGATAAAACAAAGATCCACAGCTGGGTTTGTTGGGCAGCTTACCCAGAGGCGAACAGCTCCCAAGTCTCATCAGCAGCCTTTCTGAACACTTTCACAGTCACGTCGACAGCAGGGCTACCTCGGACGGCATCTAGGACCTTGACCATCAGAGGACATTTGGATCCACCAGTGGTCTGGGCATGGAGAGGACAAGTGAGAAGTCAACAAACCTGGTCAGGATGAAAGGATCCGTCTTCATGGTGTTAGAAATCTGGAGCAAGGCAGACAGTACATGCTAATCCCATTTCCAGCAGTGTAAGTGTTTGCAGTAAATGAGCTTCCCTTACTCAGTATAACACAGTCAGGATTGTTTCCAAAGCAAGAATGGTTTCTGCCTCCAGGCACACTGCAATCAACTAGGGGATGTATAATGAATTTTAGTGGGGGAAATGGGCCCTCTGAGAACACTTGCTTTGTTAAACCTTGCCATTTGAATGGAATTACTGAAAAGATGCAATGTGCCATCAAACCAAGTAGTTTTTCCTGAGAGCATTTTAGTCAGTTGTTGCTGTAGTAAATCTCTCTTACCAGTTGTAATTAGTACCGGGTTACTTCATGACCCATTCTCTAGTATTAGGTAATTCTTCTAAAGGACTTAAGAATTACATATCTGACTAGAATGTTGTCTGCCAAGTCTTTCAAATATTAGCCAATAAATACATTTTGGTTGACTAAATGGAAATAAACTTTATAAGAGGATGTGTTTCTAAAAATTCAATATTAATAGCTTCATAAATACCCTCTCTTTATGTCTACCATCTACCTGGGGAAATTGAGTCACCAGGTATTGCAACCCCAAAGAAGCAGAACAATAGAGGAGAGCACCTAGAATCCAAGCTTCATTTCAGTGAGCTCTGCAGAACCTCATTCTTTCTGAAGTTTAAATCAATAATGTTTAAAAATAGATGCTGGGTACCTTTGCCCTAGTAACAGAAGCTGACAGGCAAAGCTGGAGGAAGTGACTTCTACTTCATTTAGTGTCCATAGGAAATGTATGAAATGGACTTCACAGACTCAAAACTCACCACAGGGCCAGCCTCAGACACAAACACCAACCCAGCAAGGCAGAGGAGCAGCAGACGATGAGAAGCCATGCCGCCAAGAGCCAGTGGGCCTCCGTGACGGTCACTCCAAACTTGGGGCTTTTATACTCACTTTTCCCAAACCAGGCTGCTGATCCCTGCCAACCTGACTTCAAACCTGCTGATTCTGATTATTGACTTAGTCAACAAAGGGAGAATAAGTAACCCACTCAAATATGAACCTTGCCTAGAGAGATTAGAGCGTCGGCATATTAGCAGTCTGAAATATTCTTAACAGGTCATTTGACCAGCTGGGTGACCAAACACAAAATACTAAAAACAAAACAAAAATAATCTGCACCCTCCTTGGCTGAATGCAGCGACATTCTTGGGATTACTTTTCTCCTTCACCTATTTCTATGCACATTTTCCATTTTCTGTACATTATATCTTTCATTTTAGATGGTAGGTGCAAGTTATAATAATTTATTTCACCTTGAATGATATTTGGCTGCACGGGCTTAAATACAGTGCATTAGAAAACATCAATGTACTTGGTATATGCCCACATGTCAGCAAGAAAAAACTCTTGTCATTGCTTACATTTTAAGAAGGCTATGTAGTAGCCAAAATAAGTTGTTTGGAAGCTTTTTTAGTCAGCAATTTGACCATAATTTTGTCGTTCTTCCCAGACAAGGTTCGTGTCAACCCAAAGAATAATGACATTTCAAGCTGGCACTGATGAGCCTGAAATACAGAGAACCAAATATTCTTTATAGCCTTTGCTGCACTGAATGTGCAGAAGCAAGGTTACCCAGTTGACTTCTGTCAGAATCAACATTTCTGGCAAGAAGCAGAGATGACTGTGAGAAGTAGAAGCTACAGCTGACAACAGATTCTCTTCCTCCTGACCAGCTTAAAAGTCCAGGAAGTGTAGTGATTTTATGACGCGTTGATCAAGTACCAACTCTTTTGTGTTTGTGTATGTGTGTACATATACGTGGCTTTATTCATGGATTCTTTAAGATGGGTTTTGACTTTATAGAGACACACATGCAGAAGACATAAAGAAGAAGATAGACAAAAATTTTTGACAAATACATGTTAAGGGTGAGCTCAGTTTGGAGCACTGAGAGTTAGAGGGGCATTTCTATAGCTGACAAAGTCAGGTTAAATAAACTCAACCAGAGATCATGAAGGAAAAAGGGAGTGGGGAAGGGACAGAAAGGCACTCAGGAGTATGGAAATGTGCAGGAGAAGACTTGGGGAGAGTGGGTTGACTGCAGGAGAGCAACAATGAGCAAGTGCAGGCCTGGAATCTTACAGCCTTAGTCTGAAGTAGCCCTGGAAAGTGTTCTGAATTTGGAGTTAGATGACTGGAGTCATCCAATTCCAGGTTCTACTGCCCAGTTTCCCAGATGACCTTCTCTGAGTTATTTAATAATCAGATACTCAGTTTATCCACTTGTAAAATAAAAACACCTATTTCTACTTAAAAGAACTGTTATAATAAGTTTTAATATGATTTGACATAAAAAAACTTTGTAACTTGTAAACCACTTTTCTGGTGTAAAATGTAATTATAGTGTAATTTGATTCAACATCTCTGCTAAGAAGAAAGTCTTTTCTCTAACATCTCTCAAATATTGCCTTCTAACATTCACCTGACTATTTTCCATTGCTCAGAACTTGGATGGAAAGCCTAGTTTCTGTATGAATTCCAAACATTTAAAAATTCTCTTATGCCTCAAGTAAATCTTCCATGCATGCATCTTAACGCTGCATTCTGTTGAAACCTAGAAATGTCATAGATATGAACTGGCAACCCCAGCCTGCCACCAGTCCATAGATATGTTATGTTCAGTCTGTGAAATGTTTCTTTAAAACTTTTGAAATAGTCATTAAAATTAAAAATTGGGACACATTGCATAACATTTTGGATTTCTGGCTTCTCTTGAGAAATCAGAAGAGATGGCAGTGCTAGGTCCCCATTCAGACATGATGACAATCAGTGGACTCTCACTCTCAGGTACAACAACTCTCAGACATGATACCTCAGCCTCGCTTCCAACTCTGAGGCTGGGGAGCATTCCCACCAGCACCATCAGGTTTAAGGGTTTTTGTTGGTTTGTTTGTTTTTGTTTTAACCTTAATGTCCTTTTTCTCTCATCTAGGTTCTTGCCTGGTCTCTTGGAAATTTGAGTTTGTAGTTGCTGATCTTCTTACAGCCATTTAAGCAGTGAATGACAGCTTGTGTTTATTTGTTTGTTTGTTTGTTTGTTTTTGCCAGGTAGACATTCTCACATCTTTGAACAATTCCTCTTTTTTAAAAAAATTCACGTGCCATCATCCCAGTTCTAAAATTTGCTGGGTTGTGAATTTCAGAGAACAAGAGGTTCTGCAATCATTTATTCATTTATTTATCCTTTAAAAATATAATTTAAAACAAGTCCTATTCCCCCACATACCTCTCCTCTGGCAACCATTAGTTTGTTCTCATAGCTATGTGTCTGTTTCTATTTTGTTTTGTTTTTCCTTTTCTATTTTCTTTCTTTTTTCCTTCCTTCCTTCCTTCCTTTCTTCCTTCCTTCCTTCCTTCCTTCCTTCCTTCCTTCCTTCCTTCCTTCCTTCCTTCCTTCCTTCCTTTCTTTCTTTCTTTCTTTCTTTCTTTTTCTTTCTTTCTTTCTTCCTTCCTTCCTTCCTTCCTTCCTTCCTTCCTTCCTTCCTTCCTTCCTTTCTTTCTTTCTTTCTTTCTTTCTTTCTTTCTTTCTTTCTTTCTTCTTCCTTCCTTCCTTCCTTCCTTCCTTCATTCCTTCCTTCCATCCTTCCTTCCTTCCTTTCTTCCTTTCTTTCTTCTCTTCCTTCCTTCCTTCCTTCCTTTCTTTCTTTCTTTCTTTCTTTCTTTCTTTCTTTCTTTCTTTCTTTCTTTCTTTCTCTTTCTTTCTTTCTTTCTTTCTTTCTTTCTTCCTTCCTTCCTTCCTTCCTTCCTTCCTTCCTTCCTTCCTTCCTTCCTTCCTTCCTTCCTTTCTTTCTTTCTTTCTTTCTTTCTTTCTTTCTTTCTTTCTTTCTTTTTTGATTCCATATGTAAGTGAAATCATGCAGCATTTAAATGATTCCTCTTCAGATATAGTTCCTGGAATCCTTACCACCAAGAACTTTCTCCTCATATGGGCCCACTGATCAATATTTCTCTTCACATGAGGTGTTCTGAATGGGAACTTTCTCCAGATGGGATCAGGCTAGCACATAGGACATTGAGATGTCCCTTGGCAAAGGGACTGTACTGTCAGTGATGCACCCTCCCCCACTTGATCATAATTCTACCCTTTGTGACCTTGGCCACAGTGATATAAAATCACCATGTTGTCAATTATCCCATGCTTTTATTATTTATATATATTATTTTATTTTCAGCTTTATTGAGGTACAATTGACAAATAAAGTTGTAAGATTTGACACATGTATACTATGTGAAAGGATTCCCATCATCTAGCTAACTGACACATCTGACTCCTCACATATCTATCTTTGTGTGTATAAGAATATTTAAGTTCTACTCTCTTAGAAAATTTTGATTATATAATACAGTGTTTTAACTATAGTCATATTTTACATTAGGTCCTCACAATTTATTCGTCTCATAGCTGAAAGTTTGTACCCATTTAACAACCTCTTCCTATTTCTGCAACTCCACAAGTCCCTGGACATTACTTTTCAACTCTTTGTTCCTATGATTCTTTTCTCTCTTTTCTTTTAAAGATTCCATATATAAGTGATACCATGTAATATTTATTTTTCTCTCAGCATAATGCCCTCAAGGTCCACCCATGTTGTCACAAATGGCAGGATTTCCTTCTTTCTTGTGGCTGAATAATATTCCACTATATATAATATATATACATAAATCACCTCTTAGTTATTCACTCATTTGTTGTTGGATACATAGGTTTTTTTTCCCCCTTACCTTAGATACTGTAAATAATGCTGCAACGAACATGGGAGTACAGATATTTCTTCAATATCTTGTTTTACTCTCTTATGGGTTAATACCCAGAATTGGGATTGCTGGATCATATGGTAGTTCTATATTTAATTAAAAAATAAATCTTCATACTGTTTTCCATAATGTCTGCACCATTCCCTCCAACAGTACATGTGGGCTCCCTTTTCCCCACACTATTTCTTTTCTTTTTGACAATAGCCATTTTAACAAGTATGAGGTGATATCTCACTGTCGTTATCCATTACTGATGAATTTTAGCCTAAATACGGGAACCTTTGTTTATGCCTCATGCATCTCATCTTGTTAGTTCCACCTCACCACTCCATCCTATTGACATCAGTTAATAGTTAATTCTGCAATTGACTTCGTTAGCATGCCTTCCAAGCCTCATGTTTGGCTGCTGTCCGCTTTGACTTGCTTGCCTTCTGAACTGTCATTGATCTGGAAATCATGAATAAAATTTGAATTTGAACAAGACAAGAAGGTGGGGGGAAAGTGAGGCAATTCAGAGTGCAGGGAGCATATGGAATCTGATTGTTGAATCACTGGTAAACTTACAGAGATAGAGATTCTTTTTCACATAAAAAGAAGAGAAAATTTTGGCGGAGTAAAGGTAAGAGAGTCCTAGGAGAAGAAGCTGATGGTGTGTTAGGAGAGAGAAGAGGAAGGCTGATATAGAAAGGAAAAAGCAGAAGAGAGAGTGGGAATGCATTCTTAGTCAAAGGGACGTTCGAATGCAACTAATGGCAATCACAAATATAAGAGAAGTTCGATGTTTCCTGCCTGAGAGGCAATTTGTGATGAGAGAGGGCTATGGGGATAAACACAGTCTAAAGGGTTTGCCTTCTTGTGTTTATCTGAGTTTGTGAAAGCTCTTTGAGATAGATGGCCACACGGGACTGCCAGGTAAGGCCAAGGGCCACTGCATTCCTGGCGCCCTGAGTGGTCACTATGGAGACTGTTCTAGAGTGAATGTCAGCAGCAGTAAGGATCCAGTGCTGAAATCTTTACTATTTGTGCAATAAACTTAGGTTCTTTCTCAGCCACATACCTTCTTTACATTTTGACTACGAGACTATAGCCTAGATGTGTAATTGAAGTAAAAAAGACCGATTTGATGACAACGTTCCTCCTCCTACTATAGAATAGTCGTCGGCAGCCGTCCGTCTCGAGAGACGATGGTGTAGCTTCTTAAGAGTCTATCTGCACCGCCGAGAATGGCTGTGCAGTCCGACTCGGGAGTGACACGGTATCTGTCTCCTCCCGTGTTGAATCGACATCTTGCGATGACGCTGGAGTGTCCTCTCCAGTGAAGCTGAAGCTACAGAGCCTGGGCAGGGTGATATGGAGGGTCTGCTGTTGCCCATGCAGCAGACCCCCCCTCTCTTCGCAGCTGAAGGGTCCAAGGGAAAGACGGAGTCAATACAGCTTGGCTTCAGGTGCGCCGCAGGAGTTGCCGGTGTTGACTACAACGTCAAACCGCCTTAGGGACTCTGGCTCCGGATTTTCTGTCGGGGTTTACTCCCTTAGCCTTTCCCCTGAAGAGGTATACCGCAAGGCAGCGGAGGTTTTTTGGAGTCAGAGTTTTCCTTCTCTGCTACTATAGAATATGCAATGATTAATGAGTAACTCAGGCCTGTTCTTAGATTAAGATTCTGCTCTCTCCCTTATAATGGATAGACCTAGTTATTAATTTTTAAAATATCACAGATAAACTATTTTTTCTTCCTTTATTTTCTGAGGGTGTGTATCAACTACTAGCTAGTGATATGTTCACCTTGAAATGCCCACTAAAATTATTCTGAGTAAGCTGATTAGCTAGAGTGCAGAGTTGCCTGGTCAAGTACTTCAACTGGATCTCATGGGGGTAGGGTCTTAGACCTTTGCAGGTTAAAGAATTTAATTTTGTTAGCTCCCCCTCAGAGTTAATAAGCCCTTGGGGTTTGATTAATGGTAAGCAAATAATAAAAGACTCATTTTAAAACCATAATACCTATTTAATTAATAGTCAGATGGTTGCTGAGTAAGCAAGGAATTAGAGCAAAGGAACTTGGCTAATTTTCTGAATTTTTACTTTGCTGTAGAGTGTGCTTTTCTTGTGCTGAGAATGCTAGTGTCTGACTTATCCGGCATGTCTTTCCTCCAGGTTTTGGTGAATAAACAGTAAAAAGCTGTTTCCTTTGTCTCCCCTTCTTTCATTTTCTGTATGGACAACTGTCCAAGTGAAGGCAAACACTTTGCAGAATATGTTAATTAGATGGCATTTTATTTTTTATTAATTGTAATTTTAGTTTCATTGCTGAATCTCAGTGGCCAGCCTAGCTGGGAGCAACAGTTGGGATCTGCCTAGTACAAGAGTCTGCCACAACTTTTAGCCTGCGTGCTGCTGTATTTGGGACTTTGTAATCAGGCCTGGGCACCTTGGGCCCACCCAGTTTAACAAGCCACCCCTCCCTACCTGGGGCACTTCAGTTTGCCTGATGTCAGTAGCTCAGATGATTCCAAGTCAAGACTTCCGTGCTTTAATCTGAATTTATATCTTCTTCAGCCATCACAAATGTGTTAAGGATTTTTATCTAGAATTAGCCATTAGGTAAAGTTACAGTTTTGGCTTCTGGAGTCACACAAAGCTCACCCACCCGCCGTGGATGAGGAAGAGAAATGCAGACAGAAGAGATTCAAGGATCTTTTACCTAGCTGGCATGTTTTCGTTGGGTTTCTCTCTGATTTCCCCTGCAGGTCTCATGCAAGTTATGCGGCAAAACAGGGTGGAGGTCACCTGCCCCTTGTATCGGCCTATGTGGTCATGCCCTGGGAAGGACAAGCATGAACTAGGGCATAGACTGATGGAAATGTGATGTGGAACAAACTCTGTTCTTCTCTAAATATGTCTTCATGATTAGTTTATAGCTTAGTTCCACTTACCAGGAGACTGCACTGGGATTTGGGTCAATTGTATCAATTAGAATTAAGGAGAATTTATTTGATTGATTTTTATCTCTGTATCCATATCTCCTTTAGGATCAGCTTAGAACCATCATCTAGGATCTTTTTTTTGGACACTTCTATAAATACGACTCATACAACGAGATTTTAAATTCATCAACTGAGTAAAAAACAAATAGCTACTAAGCATCTTTTGAATGTAAGCCAATGTGTTAACCATCACCATGGGTGCTATCAAGAAGCATATCTTAGATTCTTACAATTTAATTATTAAAATATATTTGCCCATTCAATGGGAAATAGTTGATGAGATGGATACTATTTCAGAGAATTAGGAAGTCTCTTTTGGGATCATGGAAATCTTCTGTAAAAAGGTGAGATTTAGGATAGAACTAGAGAGAATTATGTTTAGTGAAATAAGCCAGGCAATGAAAGAAAAATACCATATGACATCACCTAATAGAGGAGACTAATGAACAACACAAACAAATGAACAAAATTGAACAAGAAACAGAATAACAGTTATCAGGGGGGAGGGGGGAGGGAGAAAAGGGGGATAAGTAGGGGAAGGGTCCAGTCAAGGAACATGTATAAATGACACATGGACATGGACAATGGGGTTGGGTATGACTGTGGGAAAAGGGGTGGGCTGGGTGGGGGGGAGCAATGGGGGGAAAATGGGACAACTGTAATTGAAAACAATAATAAAAAAAAAGAAAAAGAAAAAAAGGTGAGATTTAAGCTTGATCACCAAGGATAAATATAATCTAGAGAGATGGGAGAAAAAGAAGAGAGTGTGTAATTCTTTTCCTATATACGTGAGGAAGCAATTTGAGAGCTTCAATTGGATGGGGTAGAAGAAGTTAATAGCATGCTTACTGTGGTATATAAAATAGAGGAAAATCCAAAACTCAGGATTAGGAACCAAACATAGAATCCATAGAAGTATCAGTTTGAAAAGGCTAAGAAGAGAGGTTAAAACGAAGCAAGAGCCAATGAGAGGGTAATTGAGATGCAGAAGCAAGCAGGTTAATAGGGGTAAGAAGAATTCTAGAACTGGAGGTCTGATGGCAACTGGACCCTAGAGGGTTCCAAATGCTTTGCTTCCCCAAATTTTCCCCACACATATAAGAAAGATGAGATATATAATAGCACTTAAGAGAAATAGAAGAAGCTGTTCAATTTGGAGGCAATGAACCCAGGGAATCGAGCCTTTCCAAGCCCCACCTGGCAAGTCCAAGGGCAGAGGGGACGATTCCTATTATCTTACATCTCCCACTTGTTACGCATGGATTGGGAATTTCAGCCATATCACTCTGAGGGCTAGTTAAAACTGTTTGGTTATGATATTTATTGTTGCTATTATTGATTTTATTGAGTCTTTGGAACCTCTTCAGTGAGGGATAAGGGATCTATTCTGGACACTAAGCTCTTAGGACAGGGTAATCTGTCTTAATAAGCTGTAAAAACCAGAGTGAGCAAAGGTCGAAGAGTACCAAGCATGGCCTGAGAACAGGTGTAGGGCAGTGTCTAGTGCATAGATTATATAGGCCTAAGGAGATGAGCCTAAACACAGTCTGGAGTTAGACTCTGCAGGCTCTTTAATGCTCTCCTGAGAGGTTTGAGTTTTCCCATAAGTGAGAACATAAACCTTTCTGGTAATTTATGGCTATTACGCACAAAGTATTCTTCCTCATGAAGTGGGTGGACCCATTGTCCCTAGGGTGTCCATCTGAAATCTCACTGACCATCAGTCAGGGGTGTTGGGGAGGAGGCTTCGTAGTGGATTTGAGATGGAAATTCATGACATTCAAAGTCCCTTCTGATAACAAGCCTACATAAAAGAGTTATTGAGAGTTCTGAGTGACAGTGACATGATGAAAACTAGGAAGACTGAGTCAGGAGAAAGGTATAAAATGAAGGAGGAAAATGTACAGGCTGAGAGTCTACTTAGGAAGCTAATATAGTTGTCTATTCAGTAGGATCAAGGTTACCTGCACCCTTGTCTTTCTGGAGTTATTGCAGACTCTTGAGTCTGTATGCACACCCATAAACTAACTGTTGGTGTTTATGAGTATAATTCAGAAAACCTGTAATATTGGATAGAAAAAATTACGCCTTTATTTATATAAATCTCTGACTGAAATGTAACATTTTATTAAATCATGAATGTTGACAACAAAATAGAGTATTTATTAGCAGTATCTGTGGCTTTGTCACCAACAGAAATCACACATATTTATATATACATCTAGTTGATTAATATATATTTTTTAATAGTTTATTAAAATTGTATTTTTTACATTACCATTTATCCCCCTATACCATCTTCCACCTCCACCCATTCCTTTCTCCCTCCGCAATCACCCCACTGTTGGTCATGTCCATTAGTTCTTTTTCTTTTCTGCTCTATTTCTCCATAAATATCCTTTATACTCATCACTACTTTGAAATTATAGTAGTTATTAGACTCAGTGGGAGATTTTGTAATTAATAAGTAACATTCATACATGTTACTATACCACGATTTAAAAAGTTTTAATAGCTGTTATTTTGATGTAATTTATTTTCTTTGTAATATTCTACACTTAATTTTGTGCACAATCAAGTCAAGAACCTGTGTAAAGAGACAGAATAGACTGCAGGCCAGCATGGATTGGCTGCAATCTAATGGTAGCTACTAGCATACACAAAGAAAAGAGTAGCCATCCCTGAGATTGGTTAGCAGTGGAAGGAATAAAAAAGGGAGTGGCAGTCTTGGCTGTTTGGGTTGCAGGGTGATAGTCCCATGGACAGGACTTCCCCTGGAGTAGGAAAAAGAGCACTGCAAAGACTTCCCGTGGAGACAGACAACATATGAGTCATTCTGACCCATTGGACTGCTAGATTTCTTATGTAATTCATCACTGCACTCAAAGTCTTACTTATACTTAGTGCTTGTGAGCTTGGTTCCTGAGAGTTCACCTCTGAGATTTTAGAGACCCCACAATTGACTTTGGACATTGATCAGCCTGTGTGGATTAGCACATTCATCTAGGTAACACCCCTGGGGTGAGGGCCAGCTGGGCTCTACCTAGAGACACTGACCTCAGTAGAAGCATCTTGTACAATGTCAGCATCAGCATCAGGCTGGTGTGGCGCTGCTGGTTTAGAAGTGAGAGATGGATGCACAGACAATGTTAAGCAGGTGGATGCCAGAGGGATTGTCACCACTGCCAAGCCTGGTGAAAAAGAAGTGACAAAGTTGACTCCGCTTTAACAGTCCTAGAAACCAGAGAGGTGGAATCATAGTCAAAGTTGGGAAGCAAGTGTCAACTTGGATGACATGAACTAATTTTCAGGCACAGAGGGAAGAAAAAGGTGGCGAGGAAGCCAATGAAAGTACAATAAAGAGTATCTAGTAAGTAATCTTGGAAAAATACAAATACATTAAGATTGAGGTCAAAGTAAAAACATTAGTCTAGGAAGATGAAAAATAGGGGGGGTAACTCAGCAGAAATAATGAACTCTTTTTTGAATAGGGAGATGAAACAACAAGGAGGGTTAGGATTAAAGAGTTCACAAAAGAAACAATCCAGTTAAAAATGGGCAAAAGATCTAAATTGACACTTCTCCAAGAAGGACATAGAGAGGGCCCATAGATATATGAAAATATGCTCAGTATCACTAGCCATCAGAGAGATGCAAGTTAAAACCACAATGAGATATCACCTCACACCTGTCAGAATGGCCATTATTCATAACTCAACAAACAACAAGTACTAGCGAGGATCCGGAGAAAAGGGAACCCTAGTATGCTATTGGTGGGAATGGAGACTGGTGCAGCCACTGTGGAAAACAGTATGGAATTTCCTTAAAAATCTAAAAATGGGGGTGCCTTTTGACTCAATGACTCCATTGCTGGGAATATACCCTAAGAATCCCGAATCAGCAATTCAGAAGAAGCTATGCACCCCTATGTTCATAGTGGTGCTATTTACAATAGCCAAGTGCTGCAAACAGCCTAAGTCCCTGTCAGTGAATGAACGGATAAAAAAACTGTGGAACATTTACACAATGGAATACTATGCAGCAGAAAAAAGAAGGAACTCCTACCATTTGTGACAGAATAGATGGAACTGGAGAATATTATGCTAAGTGAAATAAGCCAGGTGGTGAAAGACAAATACCATATGATTTCACCTGTAAGAGAAATCCAATAAACAAAATAAACTAACAAACAAAATAGAACCACAGGCATGGAAACATGGAACAGACTGAAAGTGACCAGAGGGGAAGGGGAGAGGGTGATAATGATGGAAAGAAGGGGAAGGGACTAGACAAAGAACATGTATGAATGACCCACAGAAATGGACGACAGTGTGGGAATTGACTGTCGGAACAGGGGGTAGGATGGTCAGAGGATGGCAAAGGGGTAAAAATTGGCACAACTGTAATAGAATAACAATAAAAAATGATTTAATAAAAAATAAATTATGTAGATGCAAAAAATAAATAGTTCACAAAAGAAATGAGAGTTAAATATTAAACTTAAGTCTTTAAGAATAAGCAGAAAATGAAACAAGGAGTCAATAAGGTATGAATATGAATATAAAAATTTTGAACTATAATGACGGTTACATAAGAATTAAATGAATTTTTGAGGCACGATTAAGATAATTTTGTTACTTAAAAAAGAGTAATATAAATTTTATTTCTAGAGCATTTTCCCCATTTCTTATTTTCTGTTTCCACAGCTACCAACTGAATTTAAACCTTCATTGCTAATTATATAGCCTTTTGCAAGTAAGTCTTAGCTGGTCTCCCTTTTGTTAATCTATTTTCCATATAATATTTTTTATAAGCTACTGCCAAATTAATCTTCTTAATGCATACCTCTGATTACAGCACATCTCTCTTCAAAAGCTTTCCCTCACTCCCTGTGGCCGGTCAGGTAAAGTCAAATGTCCTTTACATGACATTCAGACATGGCCATTTTCCTATGTTCTTTTTGTTTGTTTGTTTTTTAAAAGTTTATTTTATGTGTGTGTGTGAGAGAGAGAGATGTGAGAGAGAAATATCAGTTGGCTGCTCTTGACTGGGGATTGAACCTGTAATCTAGGTTTTGGTTACGGGATGACACTCCAATCAACTGAGCTACCTGGCCAGGGCAGTTTTCATTTTCCTATGCTCTTAATTGCATGTGTCAGACGGAGCCAGACTGAGTCTGCGCACCAATGCTCCTTGTTCATCCCCTGACAAAGACCTTTGTTTTTCTGCCCACAGGCCTGGGCTTACCTTTCATCTTCACCCTGGTTATTTTCCATGGGCCTTGCTTTGGTTTCTGTATTTGCCTGAGGATTTATTTCTTCATCTTTGATAGGAGACTGAAACCCAAAACTCCTCAACTGTGATTCAGCAGGATGGACAGAGAAACCTTTTCCTCTGACCTTCACTTGCCTCCAAAACATGCATTCTCAAAGACAATTTCACTTAACTTACTTGGCCCAGGATAAATTTGGAAATTGAAACAAACTGTTTTATTTGGAATTTTTAGATGAACCTTTTGTGTCTTTGGGGTCACAGGAACAATTTCTTTTTCCTAACCACATATCCTAGATCAGTGTGGGGCCCAGACTAAGAGAACCCACATTCCTTAGGAACGTGTAAGTAATATAGATTCTAGGGCCCCGCCCCAGACATCCTAATTCTGTAATTCTTGTGGTGGGCCCAATAATCTGTGTCTTGACCAGGCCTCCAGGAGATTCTGATGAGTTTTAAAGTCTAAAAACTGTTGTCTCACATGCAGCTCGTGCTACATCTAAGGTTCTGTCATGGAGTCCAGAGTCTGGTTTCTTTAACAGTTCTGCCACTTCCTAGTTGAGTAACTTTGGACAAATTACTTAACCTCCCTGTACCTTACAGTTTTTCTCTATAAGATAAACTTTTTGAGTCAGTTGATCACACATTGGAGTCATAGTATTCTGTGGCTCTGTGAACACCTGCAAAGACAACAATGTAAATTTCCCTTGTTTCAATTTACAGGGCAGAGCTTCAGGTCTGACTGGGTTAGCTGGTGACCAGATAATGGCTACTTTTAGGTGCCTCTAACCTTGCTCAGAAACAATCCATTTGGCCAGGTGTCTTTGAGGCATTCGGAACCTCCTAGCTTTCTTGCCAAAGTTCTGTGTTGAGAGACGCTAAGCAAATGATCCGTGACCTCTGGCTTCCGTTGAATCAGGGTCTCTTAAACCTGTTTAGAAAGAACTATTTGCAGATATTAGCAGCTTAGGAGGACTGATGCACAAACAACAATCAACCCAGAGTGCAACCCAAATAGTGGCTTAGTGCTGGTGTGTTTTAGTTACTTACAAATTCAGGAGAGGAGCTTGTTCATTGTGTTCTCAATTTAAGGAGTTTAAACTGCAAGGTCACTCTGAAACTGAGTGCTGATTATTCTAGAGAAGTAAACCATGTCATTAGCTGCCCGTATATACAATATAATTCCCTTGAAACACAACTCAGCCTCTGTTCCTTTAATACGCATTGATACCAACACTATAATTCTTCAGAAGAGACAAATGTTTTCATCAAAAACAAAATAAATTTATCTGCCCTGGCTGGTGTGGCTCAGTGGATTGGATGCCTGCCTGTGAACCAAAGGGTTACCGGTTCAATTCCCAGCCAGGGCACATGCCTGGGTTGCAGACCAGGTCCTCAGTTGGAGGCATGTAAGAGGCAACCACACATGTTTCTCCCCCTCCCTTCTTCTCTCTCTAAAAATAAATAAAATATTTAAAAAATAAAATAAATAGATAAATTTATCTATTGCTTTATCTGAGCCGTGCATAATCCCACTCGGCCTTCTTCCCACTGCTGAATCCTGAAACTGCTCCGAAGTCACCATGAAGACAAGGTGGTGTTGATGTTGGTTTGCTTAGCAGTTTTCCTTACAGCACAGTTGCAAGCAGCCCACAGCATCTGCAATTTCTAATGCCCGATCTTGCAGGTGCTGTGGGGCTGAGGCCAGTTTAGGATGCTGGAGAGCTGCTTCATCTTGCAGCAAGCTTCTCCCTGCCCCTGCCGCCCTGCCAGCTCTTCAGCGATTTAGCCTCCATCCAGAGACCTCAAGCTCCATACTGGTGACTCACTGCCAATTTTCTTAACAACATTACAAAGAGGAGTCAGTGGATATGTCTGCTCCTGTTGGGTTTTTGGAATCTCTTTGTTTGCAGGCCAGATGAGGGAATATTGATTTAAAAACATAGGCTGGGTCCCTTGTGTGAAGGTGAGAAATTGGCTTTTGGGCGCCACCACTTTTTGAAGCCTTCCAAGCATCTCCCACTCTCTTCCATAAGGGGCATAACCAAGTCTGTCAGCAGCCATCCTAGCGGTGAGGGCTCCCACACAAAGAAATAATGTTTATCTCGAGAGACAACGTAACATAGTGGGAAATGCATGGGCATGGAGTCAGAAAATCTCGGTTTGAGTCCGACTTTGCCACGCACTAGCTGTTTTACCTGCGTCTTCTTATACAACCTAGGGGACTTAATGTCCTTATCTACTAAAAGGAATAAGAATGTCATCTACCTGTTAGGGAGTATTGAATGCAATAGTGGCTAAGAGGCACAGCACTGTTATTAGCACATAGTAATTCATGAATGTTGGTCTAATCAGCAGAGGTGGCTGGGGAGATTGGCAGGCCTGTCTTAATTTTTGTTTAAGCCATTTAATACAGCTGTCTCTTTCCATGTCCCAGCTTTTTGGACAGAAATCACTATATCACATGTCAGTTTAAGATCCATTTCATTTTTGCCCTGAATAGAAACATTGGCATCATAGAATATGGAAGTCCTGTCCAAATTTAAATATTTATTAATTAACCTGATAGTTGCCACTTGGATTATGAAGGTATGTAGAAATGTAAGTAATTATCAGGGCATTCAAGCGATGCCCATTTATTTATTTAAGTGGAACCCACTATACCAGATACCTATCACAGGCCAGATAGTTCATGGAAATAAAGGTAGTGAGTGAGTTAGGACAAGGAGAGAGAGGAGCCCTGTTGCTTCTGTTAATGCTGGGAAATGTGGTCAAGCTTGATGATCTCCTCCTCTTGCATGTAACAATGGGACTGTGAAAAATCTGCATTGGGGAATGGGGAGGACTGGAACTGGGCCTTGTTATTATAATCTAAAATAGAACTAACTGTTTAAATCACATTTCTAGATTGTACATGGTTGCAGCTCCCAGTAAATAGGTCAAGGTGATAGTTGCATCAGTGGCATTTAAACTTTGCCCTGGGCTTTGAGCTTCTGTAAATTCATAAACTCATTTTTGGCAGGCTAAAAAAAAAAAAAAAAAAAAAAAAAAAATTCATTCAAAGGAACTCACTCTGCAGTGGCTTGGGTTCATAAATGGAGACTCTGGACCCTGGGATCCAGGTAACAGCATGTTGTCTGACCAAACTGGGGATGGCAGGGGACTTTAGCATCTGGTGTATTACTCTGTGGCTCCAAACTTTTCTAATATGATGTAGAGATGTTTTTAATGTAAAAATATTCTTAAACTGGAACTTCTAATATTTACCTCTTTGGAAAAAAATATCTATGGCAAAAAGTTCATAAAAATCAGAAATGCCTTGAAATGATTTTGTATTTTACAGATCAAATGTGTGTGTGCATGTTTGAAAACTAGTAACTGGATGAGTAGCTGGATGAATCAATGGTAATTGATCTCTGGATAAAATACCCATTTCAATCACTTTCAGCATCTGGGCCAAGGATTGGCAGGCCCTTTGCCCTACCTACCACATATGGTGGTCCTGAAGTGGGGGCTCTCGAGGTTCTTCTGCCGGTACCTACATCTATGACAGCATGTTGGCAGAAAGCAGTTTGATCAGTGAGTCAACGCATATCTTACAGAGAAGTGCATTACTAGGTCTTAGCTGGAAGGGAAATTTTAAGCATAAACCTGTCCTCAAACGACTAAAATCTCTTGCTGGAAGAGTGTGTTAGGGTTGATTATACATTTGAAACCAGAGGCATGTAATAGGGAGCTTAGGGGAAAATGAAGAGAAGCATAGAGCAGGTAGCTCTTCCACAGTAGGTATGTTGGGTCAGCCACCATGTGCTCCAGCCTTTGCTGGGCAACCAGATTAAGGTGGGATCCTGGGAAGACGGGTCCTGTGGACTGTCCAGGGCCTAAAGTTCCCAGGCTCGTTGCTCAGTGTTTAAGACCCTAAGGGCAATCAACTCTGGTTCTTTCTCGTAGCTACTTCCTGGTTGTATCCTGCAGCTATTGTGTGGGATGCTTTTCCTTGAGCAGCTTTTAGAGCCAAATCAGAGGTTCCATCCAAACCTTGGAAAGAGCCAGCCTGGACTCTGAGCTGGGCTCACAAGAGGGACCTGCACTGTGCCTGCTGCCCTTGTCCAGACTTCCTCCGACCAGAAGTGGCCTTCTTGCTTTTTCTGAGTGCAGATGGCCCATGACCGTCTGAAGAAAATGGCATTTGGAGTCAGGAACTAGTGGGGAATGGGGGGGGGGGGGGGGCCTTGGGGCCCAGGTACCATATTTGGTTGGATTTTTGGCTGATATTTGACACTTAAACCCTCAACTTGCTTATTCTTTCAATTTAGAGCTTGGTCTTTCTGGGAAAGCAGTATTTTTTTAAAAAGGTGCAAATGAGGTTGGGGGATTATCTGGGGATTTCAACATGGGATGATTCTCTTTAAGAAGGATAATCTGGCACTTGAATGCATGAGGGTTGCGATTCTAAGTCTTCCATGGGTTGCAGGGGCCACACTGGGTGAGTGAAAACCAGTGAATACCAGGGAAATGAGGTATACACAAAAGGAGGCATGCCTAACCATTAGGGCTCAGGAAAATTGGCTTCCTCTTACCTCTAGGGCTGGAGCTGCTAGTGGGAAGTCAGCGGGGAGAGGTTCTTAGAAGCTGTTATTCTCAAAGAAAGAAAAGAAAGACACAACAGACTCATTCAGTGGTTGCTGTCTTGCTGGTGCGTCAGGGTGGCTGTGAACCTTTTTGGATGTTTGTATCTCTGTTTACCTCTGGGACTTCTCTCATTCATTAGTAAGATTTATTATCCTCTGTTCTGGCAGAGAAAATCCCCTTTGGCAGTCCATCATATTGTTAAGTTGTTCCCACTATTTCCATGCCTCCCCCTGCCCTGAGCAGAAGACAAGCCAGGCTCTCAGAAGTGGATGAGGGCATCAGGAAGTAGAGGAAAGAACGTGGCTGTGGGTCAGACAGACCTGTGCTCAAACCCTTCCCGTCCCACCCTCAGGTGAGTGGAGGAGTCTCAGTTCGGTTCCTCTTTGGTACAAGAGAGATGACAGCACCTTCATCCTGGAGATTGGTGGTAACAAGGGATAGGATGTGCCGGCTTAACCCAGAGCCAGTTCTCGGTAATTATCTGTCCCTTGCTTTTTCCCCTTGACCAACTTTTCATAGCACCTACTTCCAGTGTGTTGACTTCTTTCAGTCGGGCCTTGTTCTCTGGCTGCAGGCTTATATGCCTGGCCCGGCTGGCATCCTAGCCATCCCTTATTATAAGCTCCCACTCTACAGATTAAAACATTGAGGTTCAGAGTGGTTCAGCAGCCTGCTTGCATAGAGTAATATCCAGCAGACATCTACTTGCTATGTGCTAGGCATGCATGGCACATTTACAACAGCTTGTATTACGCTTTTTTTTTTAAATCATTTTTTATTTTTCAATTACAGTTGACATACAATATTATATTAGTTTCAGGTCTGTCTGTGCCCCAGTGATTAGACATTTTATAACTTACTAAGTGGTCATCCTGACCTTGTATAGCTGAGAAACAAAGAAAGGTTTGGACGGTGAACCTTCACTATACGACTCATGGCCACATACATCTTCAGTGAGGAAACTAGAGTTGTAACTAAAACAGGCTTTCCAAGTTTGACCTTTTTTTCTATTCAAGGATGCCTTTCCAATGCCCTCAATGGAACAAGCTACCTCAAAGTTATTATACATTCTTGGAGATGCAGAAAGGTCCTTAATTAAGTTCATGAGAGTATCATCTACAGAGAAACACCAGAATTTTAGAAAAAAGTTTTTTAAGAAAATGAACAGAGTTTATTTTTTAGAGCAGTTCATTTATTTATTTAGTTTTTGAAGGACTTCTTGGTTGCTTCCAAGTTTTGGCAATTATGAATAAAAGGTGTTTTAAACATTTGGGTGCTGGTTTTTGTGTGGTGGAAATAGTTTTTGTTTGGCAGCCAGAATGACTTACCCAGCTTTAAGAATAATCTCAACTTTTCCAGTTATGGTCATTTATTATCAAGTGGTTTGCTTCACCTACCACATACAGGGATTCCTCAGTCCACCATGAACATACTCCCCTATTTAAGGAGGAACAATCCATATCACATAACTGTCAGAACTCTGGAGCTTGGGAACCTCTCAGGGGCTAAGTTTATACAATGTCCCCTTGGACCCCCAGGCTTGGTTAGACTTAGGGGAACTTATCACTCTCAGAAACAATTAGCAATAATGGAAACTTGACCCAAAGAAAGATCTCACATGAAGGATTCTGGAACATTGTAGACCATTCGTGGCCTTTTGGGAACAGGCAAGATTCTCAGTGACTTTCATTTGCATTGTTCTTCCTTCTAATGTTGGCTCAGGAAAGAACAATTTCTCAACAGCTACAAACACACACACACACACACACACACACACACACACACACACATGACATTACTGCTGTCCACCTTGGTAACTAAACAACACTTGACTTTTCTGTTCCCCAGCTCAGATGAGCCCACCTGGACAGTGGTTTAGGTCGACTGGACAGTGAGTTTCTCCGACACTCTCACGTCCCCCTTTTGTTTTCCAAGCTCCTCCTATCATAGTGTTAGGTCTATTACTTATGCTAAACCTGACCCCATAATTCTCATGGCGGCTCTACTTTTCTGAACACAACCTGCCTAATACATATTGTTATTCAGACGCACACAAAGTTGGCCTTTGTTTGTTTTCTATAACCCATGTTTCAAGCTCCCATTTCTGCCAATAACAGGGGTGGGTGGGCGGGTGGGATACCATTGAAACTGGTCAAAGAAAGAAAATTCTGTCTCATAGTTTAAAACAGTAATTTCTGGGTTAAAATGTTTTGCATTCTCTCTGTCTTTATTTTTTCTGGGTGCAATGTCCCTGGGCTCCAGGGGAAAGATGCCCGTACTGTTGATGGGATGGCCCTTCCCACATGCTTTGCTGTGGCTCAGCCAGCCTGTCCCTGGATGCTCTTCACTGTTCTCCTTGAGATGAGGCTCATTCCACGTGGTCCTTTAGGTCAATGTGCTGGAACCTGCTGCAGAAAGCCAAGGCCCCTGACATTTGCCTCCACTGACGAAGTGGCTGCCATGTTTGGCCTCAGCTCCTGACAGCACACATGTCCCCTCAGCATCCCCACTTCCCCCCACCAGTGCATTCCTGATTTCCCGAATTCCATGCCAAGGCTGCGGGACAATCAGGGTGCTATTTTAGAACTGTTTAGGGGCCTCCTACAAGTTTCTGGGGAATCCACAAGCAGGGAGGAAAAGGTTTCTAAAAGTCTCCAGAAGGTTGATGAGTAGATGTAGTGGGAACACAGACATGCCCTGGGAAAGCCAGGATCTGAGATGAGGTTTCTGAGGTGGAACCATTCCAGGAGCTGACAGGCACAAGGACATTCCCCGGGAGTGAGGAGCGGAATTGGAGAACAGGCAGCGTCTACGAATTAGAGAAATCATACCTGTCAGGTGCGCTTGGGAGAGGGTTCCAGGAGAGCAGCTGGGAAGCCCCGGGGTGCAGGAGAAATGCAGAAGGAAGCTTAGGAGACCAGGACAATCGTGGACTTCACAAGTCAGCCTCCTGAGTTCAAATCCTGGGTTTAAGGTCGAAGTTGGATCCTTCCTTTGAGCCTCACTTTCCCCAGGTGTTAAATGGGGACAAAGCCATCCTTTCTGCAGGACAGTCTGAGGTGTTCAGCAAACAGCAGGTACTTGATGCAGTGAAGTCCATTATTAGCTGTGCTCATCTCTCATCATTAACTGTCAACTGTTAGAAAGGAAAATAGTTCAAAACACTCCACTGCATTTCTTTAAGATGCCCCTGCACTTTGCCTTGGATCCAGAGGGTGCATATGTTTATTGTACTCATCACCCTTTTTGGATTTTTTGTTCTCTCACTAAACCGATGATGCCTCTTATAATTCAATTTACCTTGAATCCAGGAAATGCATTATTTATTTCCCCTTCATGTAGTACAAGGCTACAAGGTACATTTTGGTGTTCCTTTTTATCTCGTTTTGCTACTAGATGGCATGTCCATTCTGTAACTGTCCCCCTACCATCTTCTTCTGGTGGAAATTAAGGAAATAGTTGAACTTTGGTGATAAAAATGTAGCTGAAACTTTGAAATGAAAAAAGAAATTAAGGTAGTTTTCAATGGGCAATCATCAAAATGCAAAGTCTCAAAAACAGAGAATGCCTAAATGTCACACAGCACTCTGTGAAGTATTTGTTTAAAGAAATACTTCACACTTACTTCACTTTAAATAAATACTTCACCCCATGAAACCATAAGCTTCTTGCAGGGAAGGACCACGTAGTAATAATTTCTGCACAGGATGTAGCCTAGTGCCGGGTCCAGTAGGTGTTTTTCTAATAAGGGATTTGAAGATTGACCTTGGGGAAGAGAAAGATCCACTGAATTCATGATGCATGTCAAGTTAATCAAAAACAAAGACAAATCTTAAGAAAGATAGATGCCTTCATTATGGAGAGTACAAGAAGGGATTAGCATGAAACAGCAGCACAAAGGATCCCAGTGAGACTTAAGGAAGAACTTCCTGACATAGACGCTGTGAACATGAGTGTATAAAAAGAATGATAGCGCTCCCCTTCCCCACTTTCATTGGTGGAGGAAGTACCTCTGAATGTGACGTTTAGGGTAGCTGAACTTCCAAGTTTGTTTCAATTCTCTTTGAGAGTGAATGTATTTTCCATATTGCAAATTATTGCTCTTTTCCCCACAGGTTAGACTTCAAAGTGTACCACAATTGATCTTTATTAGCATGGGTGGGGGTGAACTTTTGTGTATATAGAAAGCTGAGAAGCTGCAGAGGCTGAGGTCTCCCTGCGGTTCAGAGACTGAGCAAGCTGGGGACTCTCCCCATTGTCCACAATCTGGTCTCTTTCAAAGACCATCTGAGTTTTATAAAGCCCCCAAACAAAGAAAACTTGTTTTGCACTGAAGGGAAAAAAACAATAACAAACCAAACCAACAACAACTTTACTTGACCTTTAAAAGCCTCAGGGCTGTTGGCTGTACCATGTAATAACTCTGCTCTTTTGACTAAAAAAGAATGCTCAACAGCTAGGCTTTGCCAACCTCTGTTTGTTGCCTGTTGCTAAGTGATACCTGAAGGAGATCAGCCCATCACAGATCATAGGTGAATGGAAATTTCCACCCTTTGCTTTTGTCTGCGGTGATGAAAAATTATTTAGGGTATTTGAGGGGGCGGGGAACCCTTTTCTATGACTTTGGCTCTTGAATTGTTTTTAGAGATCCTTTCTGTGTCCCAACAAACCCAAAGGCTGGAAGAGGCAATGAATATTTTTTTTTGCCATCCTGACTACCCCTTCACTCTTGGCTTTTCTCTTCTCCCTTCACCGTTTCTTTAGCCAGGGCTGAATGTCTGATGATGGAGAAGGCGCGAAACAGATTACCCAGCTGAACCTATTGCGAAACTGCTACAACCCACAGCTTACTCACCCATCAAAACGGGAGAGAATAATCGGATGTATTTCTAGGATTGCTGTGAGGATAAAGACAGATGACAGGATGGGAAATGCTTAGTTAGCATCGTGCCTGCCCCCAGAAAGTTCCCAGGAAATATTGCATGCTATTGTTATCACCACCACTGTCGTATGTCAGTGTTTCCCTGTCTCGTCAGAGTGTTTTTCCAAAGGGAAATACACATTTATCTTCCTCTTTCCAAGACTGATTACAGTTACAACAGTTTTTGGCCAGGATGAGACCATTGAGTAAGAAAAGTCACTGCATCGAATGGCCATGGGGATGTGAAGTCGTCGTCGTCGGCAGCCGTCCGTCTCGAGAGACGATGGTGTAGCTTCTTAAGAGTCTATCTGCACCGCCGAGAATGGCTGTGCAGTCCGACTCGGGAGTGACATCGTATCTGTCTCCTCCCGTGTTGAATCGACATCTTGTGATGACGCTGAAGCTACAGAGCCTGGGCAGGGTAATATGGAGGGTCTGCTGTTGCCCATGCAGCAGACCCCCCCTCTCTTCGCAGCTGAAGGGTCCAAGGGAAAGACGGAGTCGATACAGCTTGTGTTCAGGTGCGCCGCAGGAGTTGCCGGTGTTGACTACAACGTCAAACCGCCTTAGGGACTCCGGCTCCGGATTTTCTGTCGGGGTTTACTCCCTTAGCCTTTCCCCTGAAGAGGTATGCCGCAAGGCAGCGGAGGTTTTTTGGAGTCAGAGTTTTCCTTCTCTGATGTACCCTGACTGGAAGATCGAACCAGCGACACTTAGCTCGCAGGCCGACGCTCAATCCACTGAGCTAAACCAGCCAGGGCAGGGGATGTGAAGTACAGTACAAGAAATGGAGCAGCCAAAGAACTTGTGGGCATGACCCATGGGCATGAACAATGGTGTGGGGATTGCCTGAGGGAGTAGGGGGTGCTGGGTGGAGGGGGCACAGGGGGGAAATCAGGACAATTGTAATAGCATAATCAATCAAATATAATAAACAATATAAGATTAAAAATGCAAAAAAGAAAGGTCACTGCATCTGAAGGCTGCAT
The DNA here is from genome assembly GCF_987537825.1 of Furipterus horrens. Classification (NCBI taxonomy): domain Eukaryota; kingdom Metazoa; phylum Chordata; class Mammalia; order Chiroptera; family Furipteridae; genus Furipterus; species Furipterus horrens. Next base: position 31,356,351 of record NW_028327178.1, read on the forward strand.
GTGGCATTGTGTGCACCTGTGCTGCACACGTGTGAGCGCAACCTCTGCTCCTTTGGAAATGGGGCCGTTGATCCGGCTGTAGCTGGTACAGTTAGAAAGGTCACATGCGGTGGTGGAAAGAGCTAGTCCATGTTCCCATGTATCCACACAATTACTAAAAAGAATTTAGGAGTATCATTGTCTTGTAACTTTAAAGTGCCTCATTAGTCCACATGGAGCATTGCACAGAGCTGATTCTTAATGAACTCTACCACTAACCCGCTGCTTACAATTTTTACATGAGAAACAATTCTGTGAAGAACCTCCGCCTTGTCATAATGGGAATATTATCTCTTGAGGGGATATCTTAGAAGCTGAGCTGCAGAATCTGATTATCTTTTGATGAACCCTTAGAATTATCATAGGCTGTATCTGGTAGCAAGTGTTCTTCATTCCCCCCGTACCAGGGCCATCCATGTCAGGGTTGGGGGAATAAGAACTGGATAATTTTTTTCTCTTTATGTTCCTTCTACTTCTTTTGTAGTTTTTCCTCATTCACCCCTCTTCTCTTTCCTAACCCCTTGATTTTTACTGGAGGCCAAATATTACTGGAGTATGAGAGAGAGGGAGGAAACTCCTATTTGTCTTTATTTCTGTTTCATCCCAGATTTTGACTGTGGCTCTCTAAACCAACTTTTTCAGACTAAATCCTACTATCACAAGAATAACGGGGGTGATACTGTCCTTCCTGATAACTCTCCAGATTACATGGGTATTTTATTTCTCTTCATTTGCAAGGAAAACTGCTAGATGAAAAAGCCCACTCCCTGGGAAAACATGAGTTCCCATCCATCACTTAACCATGGATTTAGCTGCTCTCAAGAAAATATGAAGAATATGTTGTGTGTCTTTTTCCTTCTGTATCCACTTCAAACTAAAAGGCTTTTTTCCAGTGTATCATTTCACTGTATATCATTTTATCACAGAGAAAAAAATGGAAGCAAATCCTGACCTCTGGAGATATGCCCATTGACATATTTGAACGGGGGGAGTGTGCTTAAGGCTAAAATTTAATTTGAAATTCATAAAAAATTAAGAAGGATTGATGGGTAGATAGAGAAATGGGTGGGTAGGTAGATAAGTGATAAAGCAATAATGGCAAAATGATAATGGTGGAAGGTAGGTGACGGGAAAATGGATGTTCACTGAACATTCGTTCAAATTTGCTTGTGTATGAAGTTTCCCCATAGAATGTTGGGGAAAACTTGTCCAGTGACACAAGGTATGCCATTCAATTAATTTCAATAGTACCGTTTAATTTAAGGGCAACTCAACAACAACAAAAAATAATTGAGCACCTGCCACATATAAAGCACTGTTTTACTTACTGAGAGAGAATACAGGATGAATAGAGATAATGTTCTTGGTTCAGAAAGTTTGCAATTTCATAAGGGAGACCAAAGTGAAATCAAACTTTCATGGGGGCACACACATATCAATGGTTTTCTGAAACAGTCTAGTTTCAAGTACTTTCATTATTTTTAAATGTCAGAGGTTCATTAAGTAAATAACTCAATGTCATTTTGATGGTTTAACTTAGTAACACTTTTCATATAAATTAACTCACAAGTCAGGAAAAAAAGACTTTTGCCAAATGCTGTATTCCAATTTTGTGTAAGGAAACATTTTTTTTTTTTTTTTTTTTTTTGCCATAACTATATCTACTTTTCTGCTGGTTTGGTGTCCTTATTGACATAACATTTAAAATTTACTTGACAGCAAGGAAAAAGGCACTGGTACATGAGAAATCAATTAAAAGCCAGAGGGGAAAAAATAAGAGGTTAATATTTAACATTCACAGGGGTTGGAGTTATCTTCCACTTTCTTCCACTCACTTCCTTCAGGGTTTCCCACCTGGAGCCCATCCTCCAGAACATCCTGAAGTTCTTTCTGAAAACCGGATGCTCAGGTCTTTCTGAGCAGAAATTCTCAGTGGCAGTATGTTGACTAGATTCTACTCCCCCAGCGTTAGACTGTAATCTCCTCCCACCTCTTCATCTATACTCTCATCTGCTGCGTCCAGGGCACGTCATTTCCCAAATGCTGGTACCCTCACCGGTGTGAGGTCTCTATACCCATGCTCCCTGATGACTTAGTCTTCATGCTTCATGAAAAGCCCACCTCTCTAACACTTAAGCTATTTCCCATCCCCGACCTCATATAGGAATTAATCTTCCAGTCAGCCTTGGCATTTTTTATCTTTGATCCCTTGTTTATTAGAGGCTGTATTGTATTGTATTTTAGAGTACGGTGTTTGTAACTACACACCTCTGTTACAATGCAGGCCCTTGGAGGGCAAGTTTATTCATCTTTATAAAGAAACTTGAAACCATTAAACTGCACTGCACAAATGTTTGCTTAATTGAATCTAGTTTGGCAGAGAAGTAAACATCTATTCTTAAAATTAGCCCACACCCAGCTGAGTGTGTTATTTGTAAATCCATAAGCCAGGATCATTTCCTCCAAAATGCCGCATTTTTAATGGAACCAAAGGCTCGTGACTGACCTTCAGAAAGACATTTGTATTTTACCAGGAGAGGAGCAGGTTTTATCAGACTTTCATAATATGGGCATCATTTTCTAGGCAGTCTTGAAGCATATCACACTTTACCTGGGAGAAACACAGTGAGCAAAGGCAGGTTAGCAAAAGCAGGTATTGGCCTTTTTGAGTTTCCCTTACTTACAACTTATTTAAATCACTTAATCTTTTCTTTCCTAGCTTTGACAGAGGTGGACTTTGCGTCTTTTGTTGGGTGCACAGTGCCATCTTGTGGCTAAAGAGCATATAACACTCACTCAGATACTCTGGAGTCGATGGTTTGTGAGAATGCACAGGTTTACATACCTGTGCTTTTGCTGTTCTATTTCTGTCGTTCAGAGGCTCTGCAGATGGAGAAACATGAACTATACGTAGGTCAATGTTCACATGGTTTACTGCTAAGCCAGCGCAACTTTGGTTTCATCTAGCAGGAGTTTATTCAGAGGAATTTATGATTGCATTTTGTGCGTGCCCCCACTTTTTTCATAGTGCTACCGTCAGGGGCTACCCCCACCTTCTTTCTCCCGATGGTATTGTGTTGAATATAGCATAAATTTGAATCTTGCATAGGATATAGTGTTTTCTCTCTGAGAAGAAAATCCAGGTAAAACTGGGGTGACAGTAAGAGTGGTTCTTGGAGGGAAATGACAAAACTCAAGATTGCTCCAGCAGGGCCAAGTCAGGAGGATTGTAATACCAAACTTTCTGCTAGATTCCATCTTAAGGTCAACCCTGGGTAAAAGGACAGGATAATAAAACAAACCTTTAATGCAGCAAGTAAAATCTCTGACCATTCAGACAACCAGAATATCAAAACCCTGAGTTATATGGAAGAGACTTGCAGCCAGTGAAGTTCGCTTCCACTATGTGCTGACACCTCTGCAAATCTCTTCATGTCAGAACTCCCCAGACCCTTATCCGTGTCTTCACGAATTAAGTCTTACAATGAGAAAAAACCCGGGCTTGGGATGCGGCTAAACAGAGGTTGCAAATTAAATGAAGGTTGGGCAGGTGGGCCCCTGATATCATTGCTCACACACAGGTTTAGAAAATCTCCTTTGAAAACCTTGTTGGATTTTTTAAAATTTGCAATTGTCTTGTTTGAGTGTATCATGAGAAGACAGAGCAAAAAAGCCCATCTCTGATACTAGATTTATCAGGGGGATCCCTTTTGTAAGTTATACAAATATCTAATCATGGGGCTGTACACCTGAAACTAATAAAATATTGTATGTCAATTGTAATTTAAAATAAAAAATATTTTTTAAAAAGCTCGTTCCTGTGCTCAGTAATCTCAGTTCTTGGTAAAGATGAGGATAAGAAAAGAATATATACACGAGGCATTTAGAGAAATACAGAAAAAAGTTCACTTTTTCTTCTTCAATCTTTATTTTGCCTTTTCCAATAAAATACACGTAATAAAATATTTTGGTAAAATAACACTTTAAAAGTGAGAAAACTGGAGTGAAACAAAGAAGGGGTTGAACCCAGGCAGTACATCTTCCAAGAAAAAAAATAATTAAATAGATATTGTTGTTAATTTTCCTAAGCCTTTAGATCATTAAGTAAATAGCAACTTAAAAAATTTTGGTGTTAATGATTTCTGCTAGTTAAAAGTGGGTCTATACCAGTGGTTTATTAATAAACAAGCAAATATTAAGCTGATTTCTCAACATATGCAAACATGTATTAGCAGATAGGCACCAAAGCAGCCTTGCAACTTGATTTTGTACCTCAGGCATTTTTATTCTTGCCCCAGTCCCTTCTGACTAGCTGCTGATGAAGAGTTCATTCTGCAGGAGATGGAGCCATGTTCAGGTGACAGAAGGAGCCATTGCTGGGCAGATGACAGGAGGCTCTAGGAGGTGGAAGGACACAGGACAGATGAGACTCTCAATGACAAGTGCTTCACAGAAGCTCCTTGACTATTAGATCTGCCACATTCTCACTCAGTGGGGGCTGTACCCAAAGCCTAAGCTATCACTAGTGTCAAAGCCACTAACTCATCTGAAGAACTACTTCTTCCCCTTATGGTAATTAGCAAACTTCAGATACAAATTTAGAGAATGACATTTGAAGGGCTAAGTAAGCATCCCTGGAGTGTCAGTTTCTGATTAGAATTCTTCAAACACTAACTACTCCTAGGGAATAAATTAGAATTAACTTGTACACATGTTTATCACACCTTCTGTTAAAGTGATTTTGGAATTAATTAGTTCACAGACATTATAACAGGAGTCATAATGTAGAAGCAGATCCATATATTTTATTTTAAGGTCTTTGAATCTACTTTAAAAAAAAAACTGGATGGGAAGAAAGAGAAAGAACAATTTGTACTGACTTAAATGGATAGTATGAGAGAAAACCAGGAAACACCACTATGGTATGAACAGAAGCCTCAGAGGCAAGTACAGGAAAAAATTAATCCTGAGACACACTTGCAAAGGAGAGAACCATTGTATCCCCCTCGCTTACTGGCAGAGGCATCTGTGGTGAATGTGCCACAAAGTCTTGGAGGAAATTAAGAAACAACATGAAGCACATGGCCATTGCCACTGAGCTGGGAATGTACGCTGCCGTCAACAACCCTCAGGCCTGCAATTTAGAAACTGTGCAAGCAGGTGTGCTTTCACTTTGATTACCTTTGAGATTCCTCTAAAGGCTCATTGGAGCTGTAGTCTTTTCATTCAGCCTACTCTCAACTCACGCTTACATTTTATTACTGTGAAAAGTAACTTGTATTATTAGTTAACCAAATCGTTAGATAAAGAAATACATGACTTTCATGGGAAAAAAAGCAGTACAGTTTCTGAAGCTAAGTCTGTGTATGAGGTATTTATTATGGGTTGAGTTATGTTGCTTCAATGTTCCTGTGTTGACAATCTAACCACCAGTCCCTCAGAATCTGACTATATTTGGCGATAAGTTTTTTACAGAGGTAATTACTGTATTTTTTGCTCCATAAGACACACTTTTTTTCCTCCAAAAGTCGTGGGGGGGGGGATGTCTGTGAATCTTATGGAGCAAATGTTGCATCACAGACCATGATATACATTACCTGACCTGCCAGCGGTGGTAACAGCTGTTAGAAGAGGAAGCAGTGGGCTCATGCGAAACCCCTGGGGACTCTTAAATGTCTCACTTTACTGATGAATCTCAGGGTGTCTGGTCAGTATGAAGGTAGCAAAAAAAGTGATATCAGTGACTGACTGTGAGCAACTGAGCTTCATAAATTCTGACACTAGCAATGATGAGTTCTTGGGGTTCCCAGAAAACTAGAAGAGTACTTGAAACTTAAAGTCTCTCCTCATTTGTTAATGACAGTGATGATGGTTCTTAATATCGCTGTTGACTGCTGTTCAATTTACATGGTTGAAATATTATTCTGTTATATTTTATAAAATATTTTAGTACACCATTTGGTTTTGAATATTTTTTTCTTGTTTTCCTCCTCTAAACCTAGGTGTGTCTTATGGTCAGGTGCATCTTATAGTGTGAAAAATACAGTAAGTTAAAATGAGGTTCTCAGGATGGAAGAGGAAATTGGATGTAGACAACCACAGAAGGAAGACCATGTGAAGATACCAGGGGAAGATGGCTATCTACAAACCAAGGAGTGAGGCCTCAGAAGAAACCCTAATCTTGGAATTCTAGTCTCCGGAACTGTAAGAAAGTAAATGTCTTGTTTCAGCCACCTAGTCTGCAATACATTGTATGGTAGCTAGAGCAAACTAACACAACAGAATTTTTAAAACGTTTAATTTAATTTAATTTTCGATTTCAGAGAGAGGGAAAGGGAGGGAGAAATAGAGGGAGAGAAACACTGATGTCAGAGAGAAACATCGATCGGTTGCCTTCAGTACAGGCCCAGGCTGTGCACCGAACCTGCAACCCATGCAAACACTCTGACCGGAAAGCAAATCAGCCACCTTTGAGTTTGTGTGATGATGCCCAGCTAGCTGAGCCATACCAGCTGAGGCCTAATACAGTGGAATTTTTAAGGGGGGAGTTCTTATGATTTGTAAAAATGATTTATTATTTAGAAGCCGAACGCTGGTGTCAGTGATAGTCTAGGGGGAGCAGATGGAAGTGAAACGTTTAGTGGACCATTTACAAAGGTGGAGCTCAAGGGGTGGTCTTGGACTCTGATACAGGCAGCAGTCTTGGGGGCCAAGTGGGGGGGAGTTACCACCAACAGGCCTCCAGGAGCACGGAGAGGGAGGAGGTCCTGGAAATCAGAAAGGAAGCTGCCATCCAGAGATGCTACAGACAGGGACCTGATTTTTCTCTTCTAGGGTGGAGGAAGAAACTGCTGGTCCCTCAGCAGAGTCTTTTTGTTTAAAGGGCCCCCAGGGCCCTAAAATATCCACAGACCCACCCACTCTGGGAACGACAGCCAGGGCAACAGCTAGAGAGGTACCAGTCCCATATGGAAGTGGGAGAAGTGCTTGGAAAAGGAGGAAGTGCTGATCAAGTGGCATTGTTCCCTCTCAGACCCCTCCCCCACATACAGCACCACAACTTGGTGAAATAGGTTACCCTGTACCAAACGCTCCACCCCTTACAATGAAACAGGTGTGACAGCTCTACCTAAGACACAGAGGCAAACAAACACAGGAGCCTGTCAAGATGAGGAGACAGAGAAGTGTGGCCCAAAAGAGGGAATGGATCAAGGTTCCTGTGGGAGAACTAAGCGATGAGGAGATAGACAACCTAACAGACATAGAGTTCAAAACACTGATGATAAAGATACCCACAGCCTTGACAGATATGCTTAAGTATGGCAAATGCATAAGGAAAGAAGTGAAGGCTATCCTAAATAAAACAAAGGAGAAACCACAAAAAAACAAAGGTGAAGAGAAGAAAACCAGGGTTCAAATCAATCATTTGGAACATAAGGAAGAAAAACACAATCAACCAGTGTAGAATGAGGAAACAAGAATTGAAAAAAAATGAGAAGAGGCTTAGGAACCTCTGGGACAACTTTAAATGTGCCAACATCTGAATCATGGGGGTGCCAGAAGGAGAAGAGGAAAAGCAAGAAATTGAAAGCTTATGTGAAAAACAAGTCCAAGATGCACAGAGAGTCCCAGACAAGCTAGACCCCAAAAGGACCGCCCCAAGACACATCATAATTAAAATGCCAAAGGTTAAAGATAAAGAAAGACTCTTAAAAGCAGCAAGAGAATAGGAGAGTCACCTACAAAGGGGTGCCTATGAGACTATCAGCTGATTTCTCAAAGGAAACTTTGCAGGCAAGAAGGGACTGGCAAGAAGTATTCAATGTGATGAAAAGCAAGGACCTACAACCGAGATTGCTCTATCCAGGAAAGCTATCATTTAGAATGGAAGGGCAGATAAAGTGCTTCCCAGACAAGCGAAAGCTAAAGGAGCTCATCATCACCAAGCCATTATTATATGAAATGTTAAAGGAACTTATTTAAGAAAAATAAGCTCAAAACTATGAACATTAAAATGACAACAAACTCACAACTATCAACAACTGAATCTAAAAAAAAAAAACAAAACAAAAACCAAACAGAATATAACTAAGCAAACCAAAATAGGAACAGAATCATAGGAATGGGGATCATTTGTCGGGTACAAAATAGACAGAGGGAAGTTAAGAATAATATAGAAAAAGGTAAAGCCAAAGAACTTATATGCACAACCCATGGACATGAACTAAGGGGCGTGGGATTGCCAGAGGGAAGGAGGGTACTGGGCAAAGGGGTGCAAAGGAAAAAGAAACTGGGACAACTGTAACAACATAATAAAATATACTTTAAAAATATAGTAGTACATACCTGCTCCTCCTACTTTCAAAGTAAAACTCTTCAATTATATTTGTTGTGTGTATTCTCCTTTTTTCCTATCTAGAAAGTAAGCTCACACAGAACAAGTATAATTATCACTTTTATTCACAAAATGTGTCCCAAGTGCCAGAACAGTGCCTAGCACATAAAGAGTGCTTATTAAATATTTATTAAAAGAATAAATGGATTTAGGAGTTATACTATCATTCAGGGCAGCAGAAGTTTTGTTTAATGGAAATAAACTGGGAGCATTGCAATGAGATGATTCTTCATAATTCAGGCCCAATAAGAAAAACAACTCTTTCTTCTAAAATCCAGAATGGGATAAAACCATGCCCATCATCATTGCATTATAAAAAGAGTGCAGAACAAACCAAGAAAGAGACCACTAGAGATGGAGGTCTCTACCATGAGAATGGAGAGAGAGCATTCCCTAGGAATTCACAGTTATCGACAAATGTCTTGCAGCATTTATTCAAGAAACGTAAATCCTACTTTTTGATATAATGAGTAAGGACTCATTACTTAAAGTGCATGTAAAGCTATGGCAGAATTTTCTGCAAGGCGTTAAGTTTGTTGATACAAGCAACAATATTTCAGAGTAAGACAACAACATAAAAGAAAAGAGAATCTACAATTCAGCTGTGAGAAAAGAGGAAAACTTACTTTGTGACTCTACTCCTATCTCACACCATGGTGAGGGGAAACGTGGGTTTCACTCTGAATTGATCATTCAGCATAGTGAAAATACTAGGAAGTGAAGCAAGCACACACCCACTGCTGTGAATAAAATTCGTGTGTTTGTTTATTGAAGTGGCCTAGGACTCAGACTCCAAAGCAATTTTCAACACCTAATAATGAAGAAAACGATTTCTTTAGCAAAAATACCACTGGAGACCATGTATAATTTTGTGATACCCTATAGTCTCTCTGGCTACTGAGGTACTTAGGAAATCAAAGATGAATTTCCTTAGTAGGGAACACAGTGTAAGAGGTATCGCCCCAACTCTATATGCAGAGCTCAGCTGGGACCAGCTGCTGTTTTTCAGCTAACTGCCACAGACCACTTCACCCTGTGGTCAGGTTTGCTGAACCCCAATGACAGAATTTCAATGTTATAGGTTTATATACATGGACTTCTGAACCAGCTCATAAATGACAAAATAATATAGATGGTAGGCAGCAGTATGGTTATTAAAAACTATAGCAAAAATTGTTACGTTGAAAGAGGTGCATCCTGCCATCTGGAAGTTTTCTGATGAGAATCTCTTGCCTGGCTATGAATAATCATTCTACCTTACAGTAGACAAAAGCCCTGATTGGTGTGGGAAAATGGTACAACTAGTCTCATCTCTCACCACACACATCTTCTTCCCAATGATGCATTCCATCCTTAATGCAGAGTATCTACCAATTCTTGGAACATGCTTGCTTTCTCTCTCCATCACATAAGCTGTTCCCCAGTCACCTTACCAAATGGGTAACTGATTAATCTTTAATATCTTGACTTTGATGTCACCTCACCTATAACAACTTTCACAAACTCCCTGCACAAGTTGAATTATTCCTGTCTGCTCTCATTACTTCTCTCACAGTACCTAGTGTGCTCTTTGCTTGTCTCTCTATAATTCTGAGGCCCACAGGGAGAGGAATTATATATGACTCATTTAACACTGTATCTATGACATTAGCACAGTGCCTAGAACAGTAACCACTCAAATAATACTAAGGTAGGATGAATAAGTAATTAATCAATCTTACAAATACAGAAAAGATATTGTTAAAGCACGTTTGGTTTTGGAGTTAGGATAATGTTGGCTTTGTGAAATGAGCTTAAATTTTTTGGAATACTTTGAAAAATAGAGGTGTTAGATCTTCTTTGAATTTTTGGTAAAATTCACTTATGGAGTCATCCAGTCAAGGACTTTAGTTTATTCCTCAGTCACCTTACTAAATGGTAACTGAATCAGGAAGAATTAGAAAATCTGAATAGACTGATTACAACTAATGAAATTGAAGCAGCGTCAGGCTGCTTAGCTCAGCTGAGTTACGGAGCAGGGCGGGGCTGGTGTGGGGTAGGGGCACGAAGGTGGAGGGTGTTACATGGGGCAGGGCCTGGGCAGGACGGACTGGGTCTTGTAGATGGGCGTGTCTCTCCCAGGTACCTTCATCTCCTCCACTCGCAGCCCCTCCGCCTCCTTCCCTCCCCAGGTCTGCGACCTAGGTCTCGGCACCCTGCACCCCTCACAAGGCTCAAAGTGGACAGGTGACCCGAGATTTAGGGAACTTCCTCAACACCTTAAAATCACATTTACATTAGACCGAGTATTTCCACTTCTAGAGATCTGTTCTAAATAAAGATTTATGGACATAGATGTTCCCTTCAGCACAATGATGGGAGTTAAAAATTGGAAATGGCTCCACAGCAGGGGCTTTGGAAATTCTGATGTGGGGACACATAAAATGCCAAGGAGGAAGAGGGCTGACTGGCAGTGCCTACCCCCGAGGAAATGCGGTTCCCATAGGTTTCACACCCCAGAATACTTCCCGCCCAACATTCCAAGAGCACACACACACACACATGTGCACACGAGCATGGGCACAAAGGCACACATGTGCACATGCTCGCACAACATGCACACACAGGGAGAGACTGGAACTGTGAGTGCTCTGTCAGGGCTCTCCTCCCTCGAAGGGCTTAGTTCTTTTCTTGACTCTAAATTGCTTTAGAATTCAGTATTGTACTATAATAAATCTTCACTTTTTGTCACAAATCCTTTAAAAATTAAATACTAAATAATGTACTTTACTCCATAAATGAGTGATAAATGGGTAACATTGAACATATGGCTAATATTTTTGGAACTTTCAAAGTCATACATGCATTATAAAATATCTAGCCATCACCTCAAGGAGAAGAGGTCCCACCCCAGAGGTGACCGTCATGAGTGGCTTGGTGGGTCTCTCTCAGGCTCTGCCTTTTTCATTCTGTTTGTCTGTCTCTAACACAGAAAGAATAATTTTCACGTATGTGTGTCTGCCTGTTGAAATAGCATGCATGTGTTCTAATAGCTGGGACCCTGGGTGTGGACAATTGGTCCACATGTATCACATAAGAGGATCACTGAGGTCTTTATCTGTCAGCACATCAAGACCTTGCAACCACTTTAGCTGCTGCTCAGCTTCCCTCACACATGTAGACCAGGACTGGTGGGTCCCATCCCTTCTCCATGGACATTAGTGCTTTTTCCGATTCCTGGCTATGTCATCAGTGCTCTGATGGGTAGTCTCAAAAATACACCTTTGAAAAATTGTGTGGGAGCTGCTGTGGGGTAACATCCCAGCCTGAGCCCTGCAGGGGGAGGTGAGCACCTGTGGGCCTCCAAGGGGTCCTACACACTGTTCTCCCAGAGGAGGTGCCTTGCGCCCCCTCTCCAGTGGATCCGCTGGGGCCTCTTCCTCCTCACTTTGTGCCCAGGGCGGCTCACTACCAGACCAGAAGCCTGCTGGTGACAGTGCTCTGTCCCCAGTGTTGACAGTGCATGTGTCCCCATCAGGGAGGTCGGGCATCTCTGACGTGCACGGTGTGTGCCCCGCCTCTTGTTGGAAGTGCATTGCTTGCCTCGTGCCCTTTAGAAAACACAAACTTCCAAGAGTTTTCTGCACCACAGACATGTTTAACCTTTCTCAAGCCTTGGGTTGTGAAGAACGCTCTCCAGCTTGTGGTGTGTCTTTCCAGATTCCTGCATTTTACGTTTTTATTTTCGGCACAGGAACAACAGGCCCGACCTGCTCCAGGCCCTACAGTCAGACTTAGTGCAGAGGTCTGGACCCTGAGACTATGCGCACGCGTACCAAAGGGGCTTCTTTTTTACATTTGATCTCTAATCCATCTGGGATTTTTCTTTTAAATCACAAAAATATGTGGGCAAAAACAAAAAGGTACCTATTGTAAGATTTCATTTATAGGAAACATCCAGAATAGGTTACAAAAGAGAGAGAGAGGAGAAAGCACATCAGGGGTGTCAGGGGCAGGAGGAGGGGGAGTGAGTCCTTCTGGTGCAGGGTTTCCTTTCAGGGAGACGGAGCATCCCGCAGCGAGACAGTGGTGATCCCTGCACAGCGTCATGAATGTACCTCATGCTCAGGAAAGCACAATTTACAATATAACAGTAACTTCTATTTAACAGTCAAGTTCATCATGCCTTAGACGAAGGGAATATATAGCAATGAAAGCAAAAAGAAGACTACAATCAAATAGGGGTTGTGAAACAAGTTCTGGGTTGAATGAGAAAGTTGGTTGAACGGCAGTCTGCTCTGAAACTGGCCCTGGTGCATTTTCCAGCAGCTCCTCCTCTCTGGCAGCAACCAGGGCAGATTCAAGACAGGATTCTTCCCACAGGGGTGGTGGGGCCTCAGTGACAATAGGAGCTGCAGCACAGGTCAGCCAGGGCTCCAGAACTGCAGCTGGAAGGTCTGCAAGTGATGGCACAACCGCTGGAAACGGGTATGCCTCCTGGTCTGAAGCGGTGTCCTCGTCCGACTCTCCAATGGGCTCTCGCAGAGACATGACAGATAAATCCAGAGATGACTCTGACATCTGGGATCCTACTGGAGTTGCAAGAGCAGAGTTCATCCACGTGCCCACAGTGCCTTGTGCTCCCCACAGACAGAACATAGCCAGGGCTTTCAGGGAAGCCACAGACACCCTCCCGGCATGCAGTCCAGCAGACGGGTGGGCTGAGGCCCACCTTTGCTCTTGGCCAGCCTCTGTGGGTGATCCTTGTGCGTCAGCCACTGACTCCTCCTCTTAAGCGCATAGGGACCTCCATCCCCCACCCTACCCCTACCTCCCCCACCTTCTCACCCTTAGGCCATGTCTCCTTGGGCTCCAGGTCATCTGTCTCCTTACCATTAGTGAGCGCCCCATACTCCAGGCTGAGAAATGAACCCTCAAGTTGATTGTGGAGCCCGGATGGCTTTGAGGGAGGGATTCTTCTCCAACCATCCACGGGCCCCGGCTCTCCAGACCTCCGGGGGGCCACTGTAACTTCAGGCCTGTCCTGCCCCTCGGTCATGTAGCGCACCTGCCCATCACGGTTGGAAGTCGGGCAGGGGTCTCCGAGGTTCACATGTTGCTCCTCCAAGACCTGGGTTGAGCTCTGCAATGACAGTGACCAGCAGCTGGTCCGTCCTGGGGCCTCAAGCCCTGCTTGGCCCTGGTTGCTGCCCACTGTACCGTGCTCTGTGTCTGCACAGACCTCTACCCAGGGGACACGAGCTTCACCTCCACGGCTCGGGATAAACCTCGGGCAGAGGGCCCTGCCCGCACTGCATGTCCACCCAGCCAGCATTGACCTGGGCTGTGAGCATGACCGGTCCACCAGGCTCCTCATCCTCCTCGGCCTGTTCCTGCTCAGGGAAGGCCCTCTTCATGTGAATCCTGTTATACACACACACACACACACACACACACACACACACACACACACACACACACACACGTACACACGTACACACACAAAGGCAGAGGACCTAGGGCTGCAGAACTGGAATTGGAGTGGTGGCCTGGCCTGAACAAAACCGCCCTGGGCCTCCCGTGTCACCTCTGGGTTCCGCCGTGAGAAGGGCCATAGACGCCTGGGCAGAGTCCGGACCCAGCGGCGGCCACGGCGGAACACGTTGCTGCTATCCTTTTTGAGGCCTTGGCCTCTGGACAGGGGCAAACAACAAAACATCCTGCCAGTTCAGACTACTCTGGCCAAATGAGCTGGGCAAGCGCTGTTGAGAATGTGGCTGCCTGGTTACCAGGATTCCAAGTTCTGTTGGACTCTATGGTCAGAGAGTGAGGTCACTGTCTGGGTCCCCTCCCCCAAGTGTATCCTCAGACATGAGCAATATAAACAATGCCTTTTTAAAAAATAACTTATATAAATCACACTCTGAGGAAAATAAGAGGGAAATGTATATAGTAAAAAAAAAAAAAGTCTAAGATATAGGGTAAAACCACTTCTGTTGGAGTGGGAGAGCTATTGAAAAGGGCCACAGGCTTCTCAGCTGAGTTGGGACAAAACCACCCTCAGAGGTCAGGCATCTCTGTCACACAGAGGCGTGCGCACTGCGTTTTGCTGGAAGCGTGTGTGCTTGCTTTCCATCTTTTTACAAAGAACTGAATTTTGAGTTTTCTGCACCACAGGACTGGTTGTGAGGACTGTTATCTCGCTTAAGATTTGTCTATTTTTCTGCATTTTTTTTTCTTTTTTGTCTTGGGCAAAGAAAGAGCTAGCTGTTGCCTAAATGGCTGTTGACCCAGCAGTCTCTACCCCAAGACTATGTACACACTGACTGAAAGGGTTTTTTAGATTCAGTTGTTGATAGTGATTGTGAGTTTGTTGTCATTTTAATGTTCATAGTTTTGAGCTTGTTTTTCTTAAATAAGTCCCCTTAACATTTCATGTAATAATGATTTGGTGATGATGAACTCCTTTAGCTTTCCCTTGTCTGGGAAGTACTTTATCTGCCCTTCCATTCTAAGTGATAGCTTTGCTGGATAGAGTAGTCTTAGTTGTAAGTCCTTGCTTTTCATCACATTGAATACTTCTTGCCAGTCCCTTCTTGCCTGCAAAGTTTCCTTTGAGAAATCAGCTGATAGTCTCATAGGCACCCCTTTGTAGGTAACTCTCCTTTTCTCTTGCTGCTTTTAAGAGTCTTTCTTTATCTTTAACCTTTGGCATTTTAATTACGATGTTTCTTGGGGTGGTCCTTTTTGGTTCTAGCTTATTTGGGACTCTCTGTGCATCTTGGACTTGTTTTTCACATAAGCTTTCAATTTCTTGCTTTTCCTCTTCTCCTTCTGACACCCCCATGATTCAGATGTTGGCACGTTTAAAGTTGTCCCAGAGGTTCCTAAGCCTCTTCTCATTTTTTTTCAATTCTTGTTTCCTCATTCTACACTGGTTGATTGTGTTTTTCTTCCTTATGTTCCAAATGATTGATTTGAACCCTGGTTTTCTTCCCTTCACCTTTGTCTTTTTGTGGCTTCTTCTTTGTTTTATTTAGGATAGCCTTCACTTCTTTCCTTATGCATTTGCCATACTTAAGCATATCTGTCAAGGCTGTGGGTATCTTTATCATCAGTGTTTTGAACTCTATGTCTGTTAGGTTGTCTATCTCCTCATCGCTTAGTTCTCCCACAGGAACCTTGATCCATTCCCTCTTTTGGGCCACACTTCTCTGTCTCCTCATCTTGACAGGCTCCTGTGTTTGTTTGCCTCTGTGTCTTAGGTAGAGCTGTCACATCTGTTCCATTGTAAGGGGTGGGGCGTTAGGTACAGGGTAACCTATTTCACCAAATTGTGGTGCTGTATGTGGGGGAGGGGTCTGAGAGGGAACAATGCCACTTGATCAGCACTTGCTCCTTTTCTAAGCACTTCTCCCACTTCCGTATGGGACTGGTACCTCTCTAGCTGTTGCCCTGGCTGTCGTTCCCAGAGTGGGTGGGTCTGTAGATATTCTAGGGCCCTGGGAGCCCTTTAAACAAGAAGACTCTGCTGAGAGACCAGCAGTTTTTTCCTCCACCCAACCCCCACTGCTTTGTACAGTCAGAAGCAATGAGGCTTCATTTTCTCTGGTGCTGGAACAATGAGCTGCGCGGTCTGGTTTTGTGCTGGGAGCACTCCCTAGTTGTCCCTCCAGACTTTTTAAAATGTGTGACTGTGCTTTCTGCCAGCCTGCCACTGCTGCCACCACCACACCACATCCTCTCTGCCCCGGCTCCGCCCCCTCCTACCTGTCTGGATGAGTATTTCTTCTTTATATCTTTCTTTGTTGGACTTCCATGCAGCTCAGCTTTCTGGAACTTCTGATTGTCTCTAGTTTTGAGGGAGTTGTATTCCTTCTTAGTTGTGGAGGGAGACACAGCATGTCTGTCTAGATTTCCATCTTGGCCAGAAGTTTTAGTATATTCTTTTAAAAAATATTTTATTTACTTATTTTTAGAGAGAGGGAAAGGAAGGAAGAGAGCTATAGAAACATCATTGGTTGCCTCTTACACTATCCCAGCTGGGGACCTAGCCTGGAGCCCTCACATGTGCCCTGACCAGGAATCCAACTGGCAGCCTTTCGCTTTGCATTGGAATGATGCCCAACCAAATGATCCACATCAGTCAGGGCAAGTATATTGTAGTGCTTGAAAATTCAATCTTTATGTTAAAAGTTTAAAATAGATGGAGTTCACAAAATGTTATTAAAAATTTCAGTCCCCAGAATCTGCCTAGGAATGGCCTTCCATATGTGAATTCTTCTGATTGTCTTAAAATATCTTGGTTTACTCAAATCAGGATCCAAACAGGCCCCCTACTTATGTGGTTATTTCACTGAAGCCTTTTAAAAGGCTCCTTTAATCTGGAATAGCGCTTTTCCCTAATTCCATTTTTTCCCATGATTTAGTTGAATTGTCGGTTGCCTGATAGATATTTCACTGTAGCAGATGCTGTTAGTGCCCTGCTCATGTGCCTTTGGCACTCACTGTTCTCATGTTCACTGACCCAATGAAAGAAAGCAACTGTCATAGATAGAGAGCCACTGGTGTGGGGGGGGAGGGTTGGGGCTGGAGGGATTGACCAAAAAAGAAAATGAACTCATGGGCACAGACAACAATGTCATGATTGTAAGGATGTGAGGGGGCTGGATGAAGGTGGAAGAGGGTAAAAGGGGGAAAAATGGTCATGGAAAAAATACAATAAAAATGAACTATTAAAAAAAAGTTTTTTTGAAGATGGTGGCCAAGTAGATGGAAGCTGAGTCCACCTGCTCTTGCCCCCAACTCGGATTCTCCGCTGATCTTCAGACAAAAATTGCAGCTTTGTGGCTCCCTCCTGTCCCAGGGAAGGGGGCCCTAGTCCTGAGCAGGGAGCCCACAGACCCAAGCCAGGAATGACTTGGGAGAATGTGTGAGGTTGGGGAGATCCAGGGTGCGTTTACACAGTGAGCAGCATGTTCGTAGCTGCAGTGCCAAACGCCAGCCAGGCAAGTGCCAGAGAGAGAGGTGGGGGGTGGGGAATCTATCTGCACCTGGGATGGGCGGAGGCAGACTGCGGCCAGCCATGCCCGTGAGAGGCTTCAGGTCTTTTGTAGAGGTGGTGTGCATGGAAAGCTGGACAGTGGCTTTGTGCTGCAGTGGGTGTGTCACAGAGACTTTTTAAAAGGGAAGCTTAAGTGTGTTGGGCAGGGACCCTATGAGCAGCTGCCCCGTCAGCAAAGGGACAAGACTGAAAGTGCAGTTTACTCGCACTGAATATAGCTGGACAGGGGGATTACAAAATTGATATATAAAGATGCATAGTATAATTTCTACAGCTATGTTGCCAAAAAGAAATCTTTCCATAATGGTAGAAATGGTCTATATTTGTGCTACCCAGTGGGTAGCCACTTACCACATAGAACATAGCCCTAGAGCAGTAATTTTCAACCAGTGCACTGCGAGAATTTTAAACCATGCATTACCTGACTATGTAGTCAGGGACGCTGACCTCTTTTCCCTTAGACTGTCAAATAAAAAAAATGACAATAGCCAACACAGCAAAAGCTGTCATGTGGACAAATCAAAATTATACCTATTTTTTTTGTCAGATGGGCAAAAATATATTTTTGTGGTGTGCTGCAAAATTTTAATAATTAGTTTATGTGTGCCATGAGATGAAAAAGATTGAAAATCACTGCCTTAGAGTATAAGAATAATCTAAAATAGAAAAAAATTGTATTTTTTCTTGGTGCAAAAAGGGAGAATTTCCATCCCCTCTCTCATCTTAGAGCATTTACTTTAAAAAACCTGTCACTGGTCATTCTTTCTCTGCCTTTTCAGTTGGTACATACATCTTTTTAAAACTGCTAGCTTTACAAGATGGAATGTCTTTCTCAAGGACCTGGAACTCATCTCGTTGAACATCAAGAGAGATAGCAACCCTATCTCTTGTCCATGAGTGCCTGGATCCAAACTGTAACCAGCCTGCAGTCGTAGGGATATTAGAAGTTTCATGATGTGTTTGGATAAAGGCAGTCAGCAAACACAATGACCTCCTCAATTACCAGGTGAATTTAAGATGAGCTATGGTACTGGCAAGTCTTGCTTGAGGACAAGTTCTCATGTACCTTTTGAACAGGTATGTAATGGTTGTATCTGCCTGGCTATATCAAAAGGTGAGGTTTTTATCTGCCATTTCTTTATGGGTTGCCTGTGATGCATGTATCATTCACGCTTAATGCTTATTCAATAATAAAATTGTTTTCTTCTTCTACAGGCAGGGGATTTTGTTCTTGATTACATTTCCATAACAAGAGCAACCAGCTGAAAAACAAACGCAAGGAGGTAGAGTTACAAGGTCAGTAGGAGTTACAGTGGAATCCTAGAACATACAGCACATTAAGGCAGGAAGGGAGCAGAGAAACAAAGGCACAGATGGGACCAAGAGGAAACAAGGACCAAGATGGAAGGCTTAAACTCACTCATAGAATAGCTGCTGAAAATAGATTAAAACCTTCCATTAAACATCAGATTGTTAAAATGGATGAGAAAGCAAGATCTATCTAGATAATTACAGGGAACACATTCTAAAGGCATAGATAGGTTGAGAGTAAAAGGATCAAAGATATACAAACACTAAGCCTAAGAAAGCTGGTGTAGTGATATTGATTT
Organism: Furipterus horrens; assembly: GCF_987537825.1. Taxonomy (NCBI): domain Eukaryota; kingdom Metazoa; phylum Chordata; class Mammalia; order Chiroptera; family Furipteridae; genus Furipterus; species Furipterus horrens. The sequence goes on from NW_028327178.1 coordinate 31,375,438, forward strand.
CAACACAAAGAATATAACCAGAGATAGAGATATTAGATAATGATAAGAGTCAATTCTGGGGGGGAGACCCAATAATCCTAAATGTGTTTGTACCTAATTAACAGGTGGAACGTTTTTCAAAATATAGAGAAGTAGAAAAAATTAATAGAAAAATGGACGAAGCCACAATCAGTTGGAGATTTTAATATCCCTCTTTAATAAAAAAAAAAGGGAGGGAACAAAGCAATCAGTAATGATTTGAACTACAGTAAAATAGGGAAAGCAAGGAATTTTGATGTTAATGATCTGAAAGTTATTTGAAATACCTCTTTTCTAGGGAATACTTGATAAGCAATGTTTTTTTGTATAAATTTTGATGTAGTGATGATTGAAATATGGTCTGCAGATTCATGAAATCAACCAAGAGTTGCTCCCATGTGCCACTTGGGGAGGGAGCCCCAGGGTCACAAAACTATAACATCTTCATGCTTTAGGATGTCTTGGTGAGCCGGTATTGTAAAATACTTATTAATGTGACAGACAGTATAGGCAGACACTTGGGTCTTTTCCCTTGTAAACTTTAACAAGCAGTTAAAACAGCCTTTCAAAGTTGGTTGAGGTTCATGATATCATCTCTTTGGATCCAATGTGCAAGTTTCTTCAGCCAATCCTACAGGTACCTCCTGTGTTACTTTCTGGACAGAAAGCCAGCTTGTCCCTTAGGACCAAAGTTGCCAGACTTGGCACATAGTAATAGAGTGCCCAGTTAAAATTGAATTTCAGATAACAGAGAATTCTTTACTAAGGGACAAACTTACACTAAAACACCCCGTACTCATTATTGATCTGAAATTCTAATTTATCTGAGCTTTCTTGTGTTCTCTCCTCCTTAGGAAGGGAAATGTGGTCTTCCAAGAGGGCTGGCTGAGCTGGCTGTAAGCAGCTCTAATTAAAATACCGACTTCCAGCAGGTACCTGCCCTCAGGGTGCTCCTTCCACCTCTAACCCGGCAGCTATGTTCCTTGTAAAAGATGCAGCAATAAAAGGATTTGGGCAAAGAGTTGCTCTAAAGGTCATGCTTTTAATTTAAATATTTTGATGATACACATACAAATATAGTTTCCCAAGGAGCAAATGTAAGAACTAATACAAATCACCCTTTTGGTAACAAAGAAAACCATTTAGAAAATGTGATTACACTATACACATGTGATAGGCTAGAGTCTTCAAGACTGCCCAAGGAAGATTAAGACCAAGTTTTGTTTGTTCGAAGTACTTAGGTCATTTTTATATTTCACCCAGTAGTGGTATACCTGTTGCATACTTGGCAAAATGTAACTATTAAGTCTATATTGAAAAAAACAACAATACTTACTAAATAGAGAGTAAAAAATTTAGATCCTGGAAGAAGGACCTTCACTTAGCCACGGACTTATGGCATCTAAAAATATTTGCCTTTTACTCATAGAGTGGGAGCAAAAAGCATCCATATTTTGCATTATGTAATTCAAGTCAACAATATTTCTATAAATGTGCTACAAAAATAAATTTATGAAAATTACTTTGTTGTGAAGTTTATGTAAACTGTTACTCATATGCACATATACTTTGAAACTTGAAATAAATTATTTTTCAAGGAGCAATAAAAATACAATCAATTTATTTGGTTGAAACACCCAAATCACTTTTCAAAAAGGGGCAAGGATATTATAAAAATTAATGTCAATTACATACTTAATATGTAAGTCATGACCAGCTAGTCAATGACTTTGAGACATAGAATAAAATCATAACCTCAACCTCATTATTATAGAAATGATAAGGTTTTTCAATGTTTTGAAATTGTAAATTAAAGAGAGAGTCTTCTAAAATCCAGTTTAATCCCACAAATATTGATTTGGCACCCATGTTAGGCACTGAGGATAAATAATAGCATTGAAATAAGCATGGTTCTTCTCCCAGTGTATAGGCTAGTGGTTAATTTAGCTGTACAAACTTAGACTATAATATAACCTGAGGTTTTATAAATAGTATATTATTACTATAAAAAGCAAAGTGGTTTTATATTTATGAATTTTTCCCTGGGTTATTCAACTGAATTGGAAGTATTCAATATTTTCATTTTTGAGAGACAAAGGGAAGACATACTGCTATTTTTAAGGTCATACAATACATACAGTCACATGCACAGAAATATGTTTTTACCATGTCAATGTTCAAAAATTCAATCGCCCTAAGACAGACTGAAAGGCCTCTAGTCTTAAGGAAAACAAGCAAAACGGGTCACCCAGACTGTGTATGGTATCTTTGGCTACAGAACAGCGATGTGAAATGTTAATGTTGTAGGCAGAGGCCCAGCTGGTTTCCTGGATGGCTCTCCTGTATGGCTGATGAACTGGACACTGTGTTAAATTGATAAATTCTCAGAAGCCAGGTTTACTTTCTCTTTAACTTGCTTTTTGAATATTGTTTGGCCATCACTCACTAAAAGGCACTTAAGACACAGCATCATGGTTACGCCCTGGGTAAGTCCCGGAGCATTTCTGAAGTATACTCCTGGGTGCCGAGACAGCAATGTCCATTTTCTGTTAGGGAATGAGAACATTTTACAGTTGTGTGTGTACCACTAAGTCTGTAAGCATCAAGAAAAGGCAGGCCCACTGAAAACATGAACTTGCTCACTGCTCCTTAAACTGTGGGTCAGACAGTGGCTGGCCACTTAGGAGTAAGAATGCTGCACCGTGCTTTGCTTGGAGACTCTGGTGGATGACGTGGTTATGGTGGAGCTAGAATGATCAGACTCCTCGAAACCGAAATCTGGCAGAGGGCCAGGGCCTCCCGCTCCAGAAACCACGGTCTTTCTGGCTGTCATGGAGGTTTTAGCAGCCACTGGGTAACTGGATTGCAGAGTGGAAGCAGGTGTTAGCACTCTTTCTGTCACCGTCACGTTCTGTCCTACTGCTGCGCTGGGCACGGCCAGGGTGGGCTGCACACCTGAGCTGGGGGAAAGGAAGCTCTCTCTTTCCCTCACCATAACATAATGCCCATTTGGCAGGTGCGGAGTGCCTTCCAGAGGACCAGACAGGCCTCCGTTAGGCTGTACAACTCTCTCAGTAACCATGACGTTTTCATTAGCATAATGCTGATCTACCAAGGTGGTAGCTGGGGCATACACCCGCTCAGTCACAATAAGGCCCTGTGGCTGTCTGGGGCCCAGGATTACAGTGCTTGCTGGTGGCACAGTGGAGCCCGTGGCAAAGGAAGTTTCTGTCACTATGACATTACCAGAAGCCAATGAATTAGGGAGCAGTGTAGCTACCTTCTTATCCTGCTTAGAAGACACAGACCTTTCCGTGATTATTTCCTGAGTTATTTTCTCTGTATTAGTTTCATGCAAAGGTTTTGGAACTTGAAAGCTACTACTAGAGGAGTAGGTATTCTCTGAATTCACCCTTGTTTGCTCAGAGAGAGAACGTGAAGCTGTTTCTCTCAGAGGTTTTGGCCTCTCCTCAATTTCCATATCCACATCTATTTTTTGACCCAAACAAACTTCAGCTAGTGTCTTGAATTTAAATCCTAAATCATTCAAGAAGTGGTCATCTAGCTCTCCTTCAATGAAACTACAACAACCAATGGAACCATGCAGAGAATCAGTTTCTTCCTGAGAATAAACCAGAAGGCAGTCTTTGGCCGCCTGATTGTCATCTTCCTCTGTACAATGGGCAGCTTTCTGAAATGGAAATAAAAACAAATGCACAGAATTAGGGATACAACTCCACTTAAGAGCAAGACTATATTCCTGCCCAAAATGCATAACCTGAGTCTAAATGCAAGGCAACATCAGAGAAACCCAAACTGAAGGGTATTCTACAACCCATCTAGGCCAGTACCCTCAGAAATATCAATATTGTGAAAGATAAGAAAGGCAGAGGGGACTGACCCAGGTTAAAGGAGAGTAAAATGTCATGAGACTAAATGAGATCCAGGACTCTGGACTGAGTCCTGGCCAGGAAAAGACACCGCTGTGGATAGCTGTCTGAATTGAAATTAGGGACACATCACTGTTAAATCTCTGTGTTCAGTGTACTGTGGTCATGGAAGAGAGTGTGTGCGTGCGTGTATGAGAGAAAAAGGGAGACTGGGACCACTGCGGCTAAGAGTTAATAACTAATAACTGGGTGATCTGGGTAAAGAGTATGCAGAAGTGCAAAAGTTTCTCTCCTTCTTGCAAATGTTCTTATCAGTTTGAAATGATTTCTGAGTTAAAAGCTGCACACACCTACATAACCAAGGCTGATGAGAACAGGATTAGAGCAGAGAGGAAAAACATTATCAAAATCAAACAAAGAGGGCACCAGAATGGAGCTTGGCAGTGAAACAGAAAAGGGACGATAAAGAAGTGGGTTTCCTCGACACTGGCATTTCCCTTTCTCCCTGTCAAGTTAGTACTTAAGGGTGGGCAGATGGCAGGCAAGAGGGGGATGTGGAAGGAAAGAGAAAGTGGGGAAGCACTCTAGTAATGTGAACCATTTAGAAGAGAGAGGACGGAAAGCAACTGGCCTTTATGGAAGCCCATGGCCTTGCTTCTCTCAAGTGTCCTTCAGATGCCTGTCACCCCGACTTGCCCATGGGACATGTGGGCTTCATTCTCAAGAAAGGCACCCATTTCTGCTTCTAATTCCTAATTCTGGACATCAGCTTCCTGACTGCAACCAATCATCTTTCCTGCAACTTTCCTCTTCATTTTTTTGTGAACCATCTCAATAGTGAAGCCAAGTACTCTCATTCAGAAGACAAAATTTAAATGGACATCATAGATTGTGGTTTTTAGGTCACATATTTTCAAGTCTGCTCTTGCAGAGGGATTGTACTTTCTGACCCACTGCCATCTGGTTTGGTCATGTGACTCGCTCTTGCCAATGAAATCTGAGTGCAAAAAAAAGGCAGCGGCTTTAGGAGCCATTGCAAGGTTCTGCATGGCTGTGTTTCCTGCGCCCCAAGGATGGCAGCTTCCCAGGGATGATCTGCTCTCTTGGCATCTTGGAATAAAGAGCAGAGATGCATTAAGTGGTAAGAACATAGATGTGATATAAAGCCTTTGTAAGAAGTAAGATTGTGGGGTCATATGTGATTGTCACATAATTTAGCTGACTGGTTCAATGGGTCATGTCTCTTTTCCCTCATTACTTGTAAGCCTTCTCATAAAAACAAAAAATAAAAGTCCCATCTAGATCTAAGGCATGATTGCCTTAACATTACCGCATTCACATATAAATGTTTCTTCCCCCTGTACCTAAAAACCAACCCTTACCTCAGTGAAATAACTTCTTAAGAATTCCTCATTCACTGCAGTAACAGAAGCTCGTGCTCCGGCCATGTCTCTGAAGGCCCCCGTGGCTCTTGTGGTCCTCATGGTTTCACCACCCATGATGGCTCCTGCTGTCCCTGTAACCTGGGTGGCACCCCCAGAGAGATGGCTTCTGTGTTCTTCCCACCTTCCGTCCACCTCCAACATGTCATGCTGCACTTTGGTAAAGGAAGCCGAGCTACTTCCTTTCATGGTGGTTTCCTTGATGGTTACACCTCCCAGTCCACCGCCCACCCCACCGCCCACTGCTACACTCTCTCTGTGATCCATTGTCAGAAGCGGTGGCACCATCTGTGGGGACAAATGCAGTTGAGAACTGAGTCAGAAGGATGAAGGGTCAGTACAGTTGGTAGGATCTGAGCTAAATAAGCTAATTACACGGAAGCATATTAGGAAAAATATTTTGGGCAGACTAATTTCTGTTTGAGTCTTCTGAAGAGCCATTCTACCTTCTTGTTTTGTTATGTGATTATCACCCAAGATGAAAACAAGTTTTTTAAATATAGACTTGGCTCACTTATTCTATTGGCACCAACTGTGTTTCAATTTTCCTCTAAACTTTAATGCCCTCTTTATGGTTATGGAACCATCACTTTTTGTCTAACTGGACACGTGATCTTCCCAAATATGAACTATACTTTTAAGCCTCCACTGGCACTAGAAATTGCCACCCAACTAAGTCCTGGTTAACGTGAGTTCAAGCAGAGCGGAAATGGAGTATGCATGTTTTGGGAAGTGTTTAAGAGTGGTTCTTCACTTTTTTCCTGTCTGCTGTTTGGAATGTGTGGATAGCAGCATGAAGACAGCAGGGACTGGAACTCATCCGTGGAGGAACAATAAGGAAAAAGAAGCCTGCGGCCATATGAAATCCTCATGTTGGTCCTCAACTGCCCACATCTGTATTTAAGCCACTGTTAGTCTGAGCTCTCTGACACTTGATGTTGAATCATATCCTATTAGCTGTGAAGCTCATTACAGATGATGATGAGATCCAGGGTGAAGATGCAATAAAGAGACAATGGGAGGTGATTGTTAAACAGGTAGAAGAGGAGGTTTTGCGATCTTTTACAACTCTTATGGGTGGTAGGCTTACTTCTGCCAACACTATGTATCGAGGGAAATGAAAATGCAGAAACACCTGGCTATGAAATATTGTCCATTTAACATTGTTAATAATAAATATTTTCATCCTAAATCTCTACACACTCTTGCTCTCTCTAACTTTTGTTCTGTATTTTCTGAAACACGGGACCTGTCACAGTACAGCAAAACCAGCTCCACTCTGCCCTGGCAACAAGCAAAAAATAGGTTTCATTCAAAGGCATGTGAAAGAAACCTGTAAGGCTCACTTTACCCTCTCATGACCTAAAATGTTAGAAACACTTCCCAAGGCCCCTTTCAAATCAGAAAAGGAGACAAGTTCCACTGACACTGATGATCTGACCTTGTCTTCAGGCGGTGCCCCTTCATTATTCCAAGGATGCAGCATCTCTATTGTGCCAGGAATGGGGGCAAAGCCTTTGGCGTTCTTTCCACTGTGGCACATCAGCAGTAGAAGGGGTACGACTGGACAGAAACAAAATCAAACACAAATGAAAGGTGAGTCCCGACTTATTTTAAAATTTATGTTATATAATTTTGGAATTTGCCTATCACTTCCTGGAGTTCAGCCTTCACTTATTTATAGCCTTATTTTTATTTTTCTTGTCTTCACCCTGATCCAGCCTCACCGAGCTTGTCTGGGGAGTCATACCAAAGTCTACAGGCAGGATGAGGGAGTCGTACAGATTCAGAAGCCTCGTTCCTTGTAAAGAGGCTGAGTGCGGTTACTGAGTGGAACACCAAGATGGAATTCAAAAGCAACTTAAAGACTTACTTTTTTTTTTAAACCACCTTAATTTTTAATATGAGAATAATCACTGTCCAAAAAAAATATCTATGTGTTGAAAAAAATCAAAAGCTCCTAAGGGTTGAAACATTTTAATATGTTCAAATATTCTCGAGTATTGGAACTTCTATAATACTTCCCCACTTCAGCCTAGAGTAGATTTTGGCAAAAGGCAGACTCATTGAGGTTCAAATTAACTGTTTTCTAAAATGACTCAAAATTAAAACCCTTAGAATAGATCTAGAAGTCAATCCAATTTCAGAGCTCCCTCCTAACCTTTTATTCTACCTCCAGGAGGAAGTGAAGGCCAGTGTCGGCCCCTTGATCAGGGTAGTAAAGCATTAACTGCACCTGGTAAGCAGTCCACCCCAAATTACAAGAGGTTTTATTGCCACTCACATTTGGCAACTTCCAGTGATGCACTGACTCCTCCCTAGACTCTTTTTATGTAAAACAGTTGACAACAGAGTCACAGCTACTGTGACTAATAAAAAGATTGAAAACAGCCAGTGGCAATTCAACATTTGTACAAATTCAACAAATATTTATTGTGTGTACCATGTGCCAAGTACCGGAAAGGCCCTGGGGTATGTGAGAGGAGAAGGTGGTGCAAGGAGTCCCCACCTAAAAGATGCAGTCCCAGCTCCAGGCCCTCCCTACAAACCTGGGAAGCTGAGACAAGTCATTTACTGTTTTGTGTCTGTATCAAAGGGTAGAGATGATGGTATAAAAGTACACTGTAAACTGTTGAGTGTTGTGCATTCAATTCTACTGATGGCTTTGGCAAGCTCTTCCTCTGTCACTGAAATAGCTGGGGGTGACTTGAAGGTGGTCTTCTGCCCATGTTCAGTGGTCAAGTGGAGTGGTAGTCCACATGACCCCAGGCTGCAGTCCTTTGTTCTTTCATGAAAGGAACCGTGAGATCTCTACAGGACATGCAAGGCAGGCAGGACTGGTTGTCACTGTCAGGAGTGCTCAGAGGTCTCACAACTGTTGGCTCAGGTGAAGGGCAAGCCAAGCAGAGTGTATGGGGTAGGAGGGAGTTCTGACAATTTGAATGTGCAAAGCAAAGATCAATGGACATAAGATGAGTTTATAAAATAACCTTGTATCCATAATCCAAACTGATGCAACAAATCTGGTCTGAGAGCCTCCTGTGGGCAAGGCTTGTTCTAGACAAAATTCCTTCCTCACATAGCTTATCAAAATGGGGACATCGATTAAGTGAAATAAGTCAGTTTGAGAAAGACAAACATCACGTGATTTCATTTACATGTGGAATCTAAAAAACAATATAAATGAACACACAAAACAGAAACAGACTCATAGATACAAGAAAAGACTGATGGTTACCAGAAGGGAGGAAGGTTGGGGACCAGGTGAAAAAGGGGGGGGAAGGGGCTGAGAAGTACAGATTGGTAGTCACAAGTCATGGGGATGCAAAGTACAGCATAGGAAGTGTAGTCAATAATATTGTAATAACTATGTATGGTGCCAGGTGGGGACTGGAAATACCAGGAGGAACACTTTGTAAAGTACGTGATTATCGAACCACTATGCTGTCCACCTGAAACTAATACAAAATATTATTGAATATAGTTTATAACTTAAAATTTTTTTTAAATTAAAAAAATAATTAGGCCCTGGCTGCTGTGGCTCAGTGGATTGAGCGTTGGCCTGCAAGCCAAGTGTCGCTGGTTCGATTCCCAGTCAGGGCACATAACTAGGTTGCATGTCAGGTCCCCCGTTGGGGGCACGAGTGAGAGGCAACCACACAGTGATATTTCTCTCCCTCTCTTTCTCCTTTCCCCCTCTCTAAAAATAAATAAATAAACAAACAAATAAATAAATAAATTAAAAAAAATTAAGCTTTGGCCGGATAGTTCAGTTGGTTAGAGCATTGCCCTAATATGCCAAGGTTGCGAGTTTGATCTCTGGTCAAGGCACATACAAGCAGCAATCAATGATGCATAAATAAGTGGAACAACAAATTGATGTTTCTCTCTTCCCATTCTCTCTCAACTCCCCTTCTTCTCTCTCTCTAAAATCAATCAATAATAAAAAAGAAAAAAAGAATGGGAACACTAATAAGGTCTATGTTAAAAGCTGACTGAAGATCATGCATGATAACCCTGGGTATTTAATTCAGGAAATAATACATTTTTATGAAAAGTTCCAAGGCGTGCTATAATCAACTTTGGTGAATTTATTAATGATCAATTCTTGTTTCCCTCCTCACCCTCAACTGTTCTAGCCGGGTGAGGGATGACTGTAAAGAAATCAATGACTACTATAGTAACAGAACACAAGTAGTTCCCTTAATTACTAAAAGAGCCAAAGAGTGGCTATAAAAATACTTACGTAGCAAGAGCAGGAAAGCGAAAATTATGAGGGCGATTGCTGCGGGGCCCAGGCCGACGTAGCCCTCATGCAGCACTTCCACACAGCCACTGCCATCCAGACACTTGCAAACTGTGAGTTTAAGGGTCTGCTTCTCAGCGCAACTGAAGCCTTGATTATCAGAAATCAGGAACTGAATCTCACTTCTCCCAAGCTTCTGTTCACTTTGCTGTAGGAGCACACTGGTACCTATAATGGCAAGAGGCAAAGAAAAATCAGTGATTATCAAGGAAGAGGCAAGATTAAATGACAGAAACATTCTTTAATGGCTCATAATAATTAGCCCCAGGTAGAAGTTTTATTCTTTCTTAACTGCTTTTTATTTTCTGCACAGCACAATAAATTTTAATGTCTCTCCTTTGGGGGAGGGGAGGTTAAACTACCCACTCCTGCAGACACCCCAAAGATGCACTGGCATTCTGGTATGGAAAAGATTTTGTCTAATCTCTCGCTGGCTTAGGATACCAAAAAGCACATAAAGCTGGTTTAACTGCTCTGGGCCAGGGCAGAGGATGAACAGAAGGTGGTCTGGGACAGAAAGCAGAGCACGGGAGTGGGCTCAAGTTCTTGCGGACAGAGGCAGTTGGTCCTGGGTGGACGCTGGGTCAGCGAGGGCAGCCTGGGGCTCAGGCTGGGTAGAGGCTGCTGCGGTGGGCTTCATCTGCCCACTCCACCAGCTCACTGCTCTGGAACCACAGCTGGACCTCCCTCTGGGCCCCCTTCATGGAGTTGCTGGCAGGATGATGTTCCTACAGATGTGGAAGCTGAAGTCTCTTCCGATGGTGCTGGAAGCAGCCTCAGCTGACTCGGTGTGTCCCACATGGTCCCCGAGGTGCAGACCATTGGGACCTTCCCAGACCTGAAACATCTTCATCCCCTCTGGCTTGAAGCCCATCCTCTCAAAACGCTGGATTACACCCCCAGCAAGCTGCTGCTGCACCCAATCTGGCTTCCCCGGTCCAGGAGGGCCCTCCAGAGCTGGGGCGCATGAGCAGGCAAGGAACCGGAGTCTGGGGGACACACAACAGCCCCCGCAGCGCAGGGTGCCTTGAAAGGCTGCTCATGGTGCCCAGCCCACAGGCGCTGGTTGGACGCTGCTTAACTGCTCTGCTGTAGTCACTCCGTGTGCTGGATACAATTAATCCAGACACTAAATGTGTGCGTGAACAGCAAAGGATAGCACTTTGACATGCCTTACTTTTACGATGATTAATTTAACAAATGTGTGTGGTTTGCCAAATGCTAGGAATTGTTTTATATACTGGGAATATATTGACAAACAAGTGACAAGTTAAATGACATTTTCATTGAATGATCTTTATCTTATCATCTCTTAAAAATTTTTATTAAGGCAATTTAAACAGATAGTAATAGAGAGAAGAGCATAATTAATCCCCATGGTACCCATCACTAGCTTTAACATTATTACAAGCTATTTAAAATGATTGTAAAAATTTATTAGTCTTAAAAATAACAATGAACCTGTAAATTAAGAAAAACTTGGGAATTATATTTGAAACCTTTCAGAAATGAATACTAATTGTTAAGAAAAAAAAAAGTCTTCTGGATAGGTTTTTGTACATTCAAAACCACCCTGAAGGGCACCCAAAAGCTCACATTAAGAAGGCATATATGTCCATGATATGGATATGTGCACATGGCCATCTGGCACGGAGGGGTCAGACAGACCCTTCTTAATGTTGTGTCCATCACTCACCAGCTTAACCTTGAACAAGGTACTTAGCTTTAATTAAGTCAAGGTTTCCTCAGCAATAACGAGGGAATAACATTATAGAGTAAGGATTAGACGAGATAATGCATACAAAGGGCCAGCAGAGTGCCTGGCACACAATTAGTGATCAATAAATGTCATTTTAAATGCAGTTGTTACCAACCCGCAAGAACTTTTTAGAAGGCATCTACTCTGATCGCTTGCCTGGACAGGCCAGGTACACCTCAGCTTATGAGACAAAGACAACATCTTCGAGAGCAATTTAGAGAATACCCAGCTATCTTTAAGACATCAGGTTGTTTTTCTTCCCCCTTTTGTTGTTCCAAATAAGATATTTATTATAGCCAGATAAAAGACCTTGTTTTTAAACCACTTTGAAAAACTGTATTGAAAATATAATATAAAAAAGTCTATTTTATAGCGATGTTAGACTTATCATGTTTAATATTTAAATATGTAGTCCAATGACTTTGCTTACTTTCTCTGTGTGCTATTTTCCATTTTTCTGCCATTCCAACTGGATTGTCGACGACAACGAAAGTCAAAGGGTCACTGTATGGGTACCCATCCAGGTCCTCTGCAGTCACGTTCACATACTGCGCGTCCTCACAGATATTCTGCACCCGGTTGACCAGTGTGGGACAATTGTCATTGATGTCTTCAACTGTGATAACAACAGTGCCAGTGATGGTTTTTCTAAGAGAGTCTTAAAGATAAGAGAGAAAAAATGTGTATATCCTGGTTATATTGCTGGTAACAAACATAGTTTGAATTCTCTTGCCATTTTGGTAAGGAGAAGGGTATTAACAAATCAGGACACTTCCTATCTTAGATATGTTTTCATATGCAGATCAAGTAATGTCTTTTAATCCATTAACTAAGTAGAAATGTGAAATGTTTATCCACTGCAAAGATTTGGTTTTTCTATAAGATCAAAAGGGAGGTCTTGGATGTTGGAAAATAACATCAAAATAGATATAATCAAGAAAAATATCTATTTAATAACTTACCTTCTGAAATAGCTAAAATCTTTACCGTGTATGTACCATTTTGGACATATCTGGATTCAAAATCAGGAATTTTTACAAGTTTAATTTCAGATGTGACAGAATCCACAGAGACCCAGTTATCCTTATCCTCCAATTTGACATATCTGTTATAAAACAAACAAAATGAATTTTGAATTCTGGATAAATTATGAATCTCTATATATGTACAACTCTTTCAAATTTAGCTTCTGCTTCATTGTAAACATTCTTGTTCCAAGTATCAGTTTGGGATGTTTTTGATTTCTTGAAACTAGCCTAAAAGCCCGTGTCTTTACTGCATGTCACACTTAGCTGGGACCTCCCTTGATCTTGCAGCACACTCAAGACACAGACGCCGGGGGACCATCCCTTGCCCACTAAGCCAGGAGGGTTGCAAGTTGCTCTGTAGTCTGTCTTCCAGCTTTCAATTTAGTCTCCCTTAAATTTGGGATAAATCTTTGGAAGACTAACTTAGTTACCCAACAAGAACTGGTGGATAAAAATAGTCTTACATCCTATTGTTTATTGGCATGTTATCAATATTTAAAAATATGATTTAAAAAATCAATGATTGCCTTAAAATGGAAGTACTTTGATATTTTGGAATACTGTTGGTTATTGAGAACAATGGACTTCTCGCAGTTAGAAATGGTTAAAAGTAAAATCAATGCTGATGAAGTGATTTCTGGGTTTCTTGCCTCAAAGCAAGCAGAATTGGTGTCACTAGAGAGGGGATGCACAGCCCAGTCCCTTTCAGCACAGTGGTGGCATCTATTAGGTCTTCAATACCTGCATCTGCGTAAAGGTCACCACGACCAAAACAAAAATAAAAGGTTCATCAATCCATGAACCAAATAGCATGGTTTAAATGAAGAATTATTTCCAAGATTTATGTGCAAATGAAACTGGTTTCTCCATAAAATACATTAGGCAACTATTTCTTTCAACCAGACTGGTATCAAGTGGAACTTGCAGTAAAATTTGGTACTTTCTTACCCTGAATACCCTTTCAGGAAACAAAACAGATTTTGGAAAGTTTTCCAGCCTTCGGTAGGCTAGCCAGAACTTTTTGAGGTGAGGAATCCAGCCTCTGCCTCACACTTAGGAGGTGGAGGGAAATTTTTCTCTGCCTCTCAGTTGCAGGTACAACTCTGGGAAATTTAATCTTTAGACCCTTAGGGAAGTATAATGCTGGGTGAAAAGAAGTGAAATGTGCAAATTTCATTATGATTTTTTGAAAACAGGCATTTGAAGTAATTTACAATAAGGAAATATGGTCATCGCTGTCTCTTACTTTGCATGGGCTAGTTGTCCAGTGTCTTCATCAAAAACTTGAAATTTTCCGATTATTGTACTTTGGCTTGTTCTATCCATGCTCTCGCTTGTGTGAACTAAGATGGTGCTGCTTTTAAAACGAATGCCTTCTTTCACATTCTTCACCTTGACTTTGATGGGAATGGGTGTTGGCTTGTATTTATTCTTCACTGATTTGTGAAAAGGTGCTTTATTAGTGACAATAATGCTTAAGTCAAGATGCTTCATCTCTTCATAATCCAATTCCTAGGAAGGCAAAATCAAAGGGAATTCTTTCAAAAGAGAGAACAACTAGAACACACGTAGAACATACACACAAGCACACACATGTGCTTTTAATGTTAGATATAACAATTTAACAGATGGGGAACACAGCAGCATTCAGTATTACAACTCATATTGGTAATATGCAATTAAAAAGTCTGTCAATTTGATATTCATAACTGTTTAATGATGATTATGAAACATTCCAACTTATTTTTTTAAAGGTCAAAATCATTGAAAAAACATTTATTTTTAACATCTTGAAGTGATTTCTTTTATTAATGAAAACAAGTTAACGGACATTTAATATAAACTGATATTCCTTAAAATGTGTTTCATGGGTTTGTTCTGGTGACAGGGCTACATAAATAGTGTAGCCCCTCCCCCCCATACAGACACCGCACATGAGCATAGCAAAAATCAAACCTCCTGAAGCACTCTTTAACTTTGTTAAACACAGGGGTTTTCACATTTGTTTTAACAAAGAATCTACCCCCTTCCTTTTTAGCATAATGTCTATTAATATCTGGTTTGCTATCTTGCCATAAAAGATTAACCTTCCTCCAAATACTGTTCTTTGTGAATTGTGGTATTTATAAAGTACATTTGATATAACCAGTTTGTTACTGTATACAGATTTTATGTTCCAATTTGTCTCTTTTCTTTTTAGAAGTATTTCTATAGTTTTCTATCATTTAGATATACTTAGTTTACTTGGTCATTCTATTGTTAGGCATTTAGGCTATTTGCAATTTTTAAATATAATTTATAGTGCTTTGAACATTTAAATACACATTATTTCCTTTGTTGAGCTATCTCTTACTACTAAAGAAGTCAAAGTTTACTGCTAAGTCCTGTTACTTTTTACTTCTAGTAGCCCCGACTGTTTAGATGCACTGACCTGTTGCTTGTTTCCCCAGCACAACATTAAATACATTCATGTGTTCACATGAATCCCAGCAAAACTTTTGTTTTTGGATGACTTATTATGAAATTTGTTTTCCTCTTGGTAGTGTTCTAGATGGGTAATAACTTCCCTTGCCCCCCTTTTTATATGGGTCACTATGGTGCTGGGACAAGAACACAACAGGAAATGACTAAAGAAAACACTCTATGATTGTACAGTCCTTGGGAAAGTTTTTTTTTTTGTTGTTGTTTTTTGAAGTTGCTCTTGTAGTTAGCATGCTTGTTTTGATGATATATGCTGGATGAGAAATTAAATCCCCCAGACAAATGCCGTTAGTATTCAAAGACCATGGAAGGCCAAGACAACCTTAAAAATAAATGCGCTAGGGACGAGGGCAACAAAAACTGTTCCGCAGTGTTCTCTGTATACATAGCCGTAATGATCCAAAGAGATCATCCAAACTCCATCATCAAGAGCAATGTATAAGGGTCATATATCGCTATTTTTACAACTGTCCACATATTTATCATTTCCATTTTGGCCTTTTTAGTAGTACTAAAGATTTGAAACACATTTGTTAACAAAGCCAAGACTGTGTTTCATGTAATGATTTCCTATCTCTGTTTCCACAGCTTGAAGGATCTATTCTCCTTTACCTTTCTTTGGACAGTTTTATTGAAGTACAATTTACGTACAATGAAATTTCTCCATGTAAAGTGCATGATGATTTTTAGTAAACCTGTATGGTTCTGCAAACATCATTACTCTCCAGTTTTAGAATACTTCCCTCACCCCCAATAGTTCCTTTGTGCCTGTTTGCCGCCAATCACCGTTAACGCCCCCAACCCCCAGTAACCTCTGGTCTGCTTTCTATATTTTCTGTTTTGCCTTTTCTAGAAATTTCACATAAATGAAATCATACAAAATGTAGCATCTTGGTCTGGCTTCTTAGCACAAAATATTTTTGCGGCTCATCCATGTCGTATAGCATGTATCAGTACTTCATTCCTTTTTAGTGTTTAATAGCATTCCGTTGTATGGATCTATAACGTTTTATTTATCTCCTCATCAGTTGATGGACATCGGACTGTTATCAGTTTTTGACTATCACAAATAAGAGCTGCTATGAACATCTGCATACAAGTTTTTGTGTTATTTTTCTTGGGTGGATACCTAGTACTAAGCTGTTTGGTCACAGGGTAACTACTCTATACTTAATATCTTAAAAAAAATGCCACTCTAGCTATACCATTTTATGTTTCCATGAGCAATATATAAGAATTCTAGCTTCTCCATATCCTTGCTGATACTTGGTGTTGTCAATCTTTTCTATTAGAACCATTCTAATAGGTGTGCTTGGCATCTCATCTAGTTTTAAGTTCCATTTTTTCTAATGACTAATGATTTTGAGTATCTTTTCATATCCATATTAGCTATTTGTATATCTTCTTTGTCTAACTTGTCAGTGGGATCTGATTATTGCCCTTACAATTTGCAAGAAATTCTTTATACAACTGAGACAGTAAATTGACATTTTCTCAATATGTGGCTGTTGTTTTAATACTAATTTTACTTTTTAAAAAATTTTTTACTTTTCATTTTAGAGAAGGGGGAAGGGAAGGAGAAAAAGAGGGAGAGAAACATTGAATGGCTGCCTTCTGTATGTACCCTGAGTGAGGGCTAAACTTGTAACCCAGGCATGTGCCCTGACCAGGAATTGAACCTGTGCCTTTTTGATTTTTGAGACGAGGCCCAACCAACTGAGCCACACCAGCCAAGGCCCTAATTTTACTGGTTTTTGTCCATGTCCCCTTAGGTAGAAAATACTATATCCCTTTTTGTGCTGCTATGATACACTGGGACTACGTTGACATTTCTCTCTCTTCACTAAGTGACTCCTTCTCCCTGTGTGTGTTATAGGCTTTTTACCTCAAGCATCTAGCATGGTTTTACCTGTAAATGGTGACTAAAAGTATGCTTACTTCTATATAAGCAGATAAATATATTTCATCTCTGATGCCATTATCCATTTCTTTAATAACTACAACATGTGTCTTCCCTTTAAATATGAGGTGGTCTTATTACAATTTCCCCTTCTCTAAATGCTCTATATGCATATAGTAGACTATTGATAAATGTTGCCCATAAATATTACCATGAAACTTAAAGTTAATTTTTCTCTATTCTCTTATACATTTATATTATCCTTATTCCTTTTCCCACTGTTAGATTTTTTTTCTACTCTGCTATTTATTAAGGTTTTGTAACAATTTGGAAACTTCTATAATCAGTTTTTGTCTGTGTGTGATTCATGAAATATTAGTATTTTGAAAGCTGAAGCTTTGCATTTTATACCAAAATCTGATAAAGCAATTCTATCATAAACCATTAAAAAATACATTGATATTCTTCCTTACTCATTCTGTTAGATAAAAATCCATTCTGCAATTTTTGTTTCAAAAATTCTGTGGGGGTAATGAATTTCAAATGTGTAAGACCCATGTTATTTAATAAGGCTATTAATTTTTCTTTTCTTGATTCAATTAAGCACACAAGGTTAGAATAGTATGTTTCAAAACGTGACCCTCATACTACTTATATTAGAATCACAAGTGATTTTTGTTAAAAAAGGCAAGTGCCTGAACCCCACCCAATTACAGATTATTGATGATGGGGCCTAGGACTCTGCATTTTGGGCACACAGATTTACTAAGCAATTCTTAGGCACTCTTAAGTATTAGGACAACTGGTTTAGAGCTTTATCAAGTCATTACAGCTTTTGTGTTTCGACATTATTAATAAAGCTTGGCTTTATTGCTAAGTCAATCAAGTAAGAAAGTGTAGGCTCGGCAGCAATGAGTAGAGGCAAGCGGCCATGGTGTGGGAATATTATAGCCAGGTATAGGCTGCAAGCAAGACCTCAAGTGTGCTAAGCAGTAATGATGCTGGCATCATGCTGTCAGATTAGGATTAGAGTCCTCTGATCTGAATTTAAACTGCAGTGTGACCACATACTGACCATAGAACTTGGGCTAATAGGGATGGCTTCTATCTCAGAAAATTGTGGTGCCAGTTACTTGAGTATATAAAACACTTTTAAGTTTGGGGTCAAAATATGGCAGCATCCTTCTCTGTACAACTTCTCCCATTCTTGAACACTAAGTACTTACCTTAATAAGGGTCACAATTCCTTCATTAGTTTGAGTATCAGTTTCTATGCGGAAATACTCCCTTTCATTTCCTGATGCAAATGTAAAATTTGCTAACCAGTTATCAGACCCTATTTCATCTGCATCGAACACTTTTATGCGCATGACTTCTATATTGGCTTGGTTTTCTTCAACGATTCCTTCATACTGCAAAACATGAACACAGGATTTTTATTTTAATGTAACACAAACACAACTAATACATATTTAGGTAAAACTAAAATATGATTAAGTAGATACATTTGTTATAAAAATAATAGTTACCATTTCACTTTTCACTTCGGGTATATTGTCATTGACATCCAAAATACGAATCTGAACTTGAGCTTGTTTTACTGGTTTATCTGTTATTTGTCCATTGCCATCTCTTGCTTCTACTGTCAAAGTATAGCTGCTGTGTTCCTGCAGGGCAAAGAAATATACCCAACTGAATGAAAATAAATTGCTCCCAAATCTGTCTTTCTGGTTTCAGTTCACTTTATCATTAAGGAAATAAACCACAGTATAATTTATTCATAAATAAGTTTCACGATCTGCTATTATTCATGTAAAGATGTTTATTTGTTGGCAGGGTTTTTTTAGAAGGACAGAAAAGCCTGGAGGAGTTGTTGATAGTCAAATTCTTGGATGTGTCATTGGTGATATTAGTCAAACCCTTAAATAGTCACTAGTGATGCTATCAGGAGATGAGTTTCTCCTTAAAACAGACTGCGCACAAGTATGCTGTTCAAAATGTAGTCTGCTCTACTTTGGAAGTGGTGGCGGGGCCACAGGAATTGGTTCTTTTTGCCTCACATTTCATTTTCAGCTAATAGTTAAGCCAAGAAGGCCTAGTCCCCAAGGAAACTTGGCCAGTGAAGGCAAAAGTTGGTGACCTTTGTCCAGACATCCAGAGAAAGATGATTCTTAGAGAAGGTATTCTGAGCACGACATCTCAGATGTTATGACAAAGCTAAGTCTTCTCTTTCATACGGCCCTACTATGGGTTTTCACTAACTGTGGCTGGGTGAGTTTAAGGAAGAGCAGAGCAGCCAGTGGCAGTGCGTGAGGCCTCTGCGGGGGGCAGAACTACTCGGTGAAAGGCAGAACAGCAGAGGCTCTGGAGCCAGCTGCCTGGGTTCCGATTCTGGCTTTGTCACTTACTAGCTGTGCTGGATACACTTCATCCCCTCAACCGTCGGTTTCCTTCTGCATAAAATGAGAACAGTATATGGATCTGCCTCACAGGGTTTCTTGGTAGGTGAAATGGGTTAATCTTTGTAAATCCCCAATAAGTGACAGCCATTAATATTGGCTAAATTTTCCATAATTCAGAAATGGCAGCCTATGAAAAAAAAATCACGCTACTTCAAAAGAATACTTTTTCTGTTTTAATTTCATGTGAAAGGGTATAGAGTAGAATTTTAAGAAAAATAAAATTCTTAAATTTTACAAAGATCTCAGTAGGAAAGTTGAGCACACCCTCTCCCTCTCTGGGCAGAGTGAAATCACTTTTCCAAGTAATAAAAATACGCTGACTGCACTTGGATGATGATTTATATTTGATGCCAACACAGTGTTCTTAGGATCATCAACATTTTACTCATGCACATTGTTAAAATTTTCATGTATGTAGCATTTGTAAAATCTTCTATCTCCCTCTTTCTTCTAAAATTTTCCCTTTGAGTTAGAAATAAAAATGTGAAATGTTTGACAGAACAGCCTTTCTAGGAATCCTACTCAAATTTTATCCCCAATTTTGGATTTACAATAATTCCTTCCTTTACAAATAGTTCTATTGCCCAAATAGGGCTGCTATTTGTATCTTTTTGCCTTACTCTGTATATCTCTTACTATTAAGAAGAGACTCCTAGTGTTTCACCACAGAACCACAAACTAAGCGACACTGATTTAGAGCTCTCTAACAAACAGAATCCTGTCTGGAAAGGCCCTACAACAGTGCTGTTGTAAAATTTTAAATTTCCTAGCAGCCACAATTAAAAAAGTACAAAGAAACTGGTGATATTAATTAAAAAAATATTTTTTATTCAACCCATGGTATCCCAAATATTATTATTTCACACATACATAGAATCAACAAAAAAGTATTAAGATGGTATTTTACATTCTTTTTTTCCCCCATACTAAGCCTTACCAATCTGCTACATTTTACATTTATAGCACACCTCAATTTGGACTAGTCATATTTCAAGTGTTAGATGGGCATATATAGACTAATGGCTACCATATTGGATAGCACATCCCTAGAAAGGGATAATGCTAAGAGTGATCCTATGAGTGAGAAATACACAATAAAGTAGTAAAACTGAAAAAGAAATAGAGGACAACCTGAAAGAATAAAGGAGAGTTTAAAAGATGAGCAACATGAAGTATTAATTTACCTCTCTGTCCAAGGTAATACTGGTTGTATAAATCTCTCCTGTGTCTTTATTCAGGTAGAACACTGGAGGATTAGCCGGCTCCTGAGATACGATTCTGTAGGAAATTTTAGCATTTGGAGAACTGGGATCATCTGCATCTGTCGCGGTGATTTTCATCACTAGCGTATCTGGCGTTAGAAACAAAGGTGTCCAAAACGAAATTCATGTTATTTTATGTATCATTTCAGCTTGTTCCAAAAAGGATTTCTGGTGCTTATCAGAATCACAGTTTACCAAGATCAAAAATTGAATTGGGTGAGTAGTAAGCATGACTGGATTATAGAGTAGGAAAAACAAGATGAGGGCGGGGCCATGGTTACTATAAGGTTAAGGTGATGTCCTGAACACTTGCTACAGGAGGGTGACAAACTTATTTCTAATAGTTCTAATAAGTGAAACAGAGAAAGAAAAACAAACAGATGCTTATTAAAATACCTACAATTCAGAAGAAGCACAGCTATTGCTTACACTATGATCAAAGACAAATCTCTCTTGCTAGTGTTCATGTAGAACACTGCATTGAACATTGTCTCTGAATCTGACAGCAGAAATAATGTAAGTCAAAGGTCAGCAAACAACTGCCATTGGCCAAAGCCAGCCAGCCATGATCTCTATTCCAAGGGTAAAAAAGAAAATGTCATGTAAAGTTTTTTGAACTTATCACACACACACAAAAAACTTCCAAATCTAGAGCAATCGGTTTTTCTGTCCTGTGGTTAATATAAAGATACAGGATTTCGTGTTCAGTTACACAATGGGGTTAAATGACTTTGGGGATTCATTCATAAAAATAGTAGCTTCTTACGTGCTGCACTCAGTTCTTCAACAGACCCAACAAAGACATCCTGCGTGAACACGGGCTCATTGTCATTGATATCAAGAACTTTAATGCGGAGTTCTAATGGTTTCTCCAGATTGTTTCCTTTTTCATCCAAAGCATAACCAGTTAGCTGAAATCATGGCATAAATAATAAAAGAGATTAGATTCCAGCTAAGGTAATTACACTACCGTCGTATCAAAAATTAGTAAGACAAATTATGACTGTTACCAAAGAAAAACTACAAAACTAATAAATATAAAATTCTTCTTCTTACCAGGAAAAATGGTGTTTCTTCTCGGTCAAGAATGCTGGTAACATTCAATTCTCCGGTGTCTTTATTAAAGGCAAACACACCAAAAGGTGGCTCTGTGATCCCTTTTCCAGTGTATTTGTAAGTAATTTTTATTCCTCTTTCTTCTGCAATATCAGAATGTATCTAACATAAAAATAACAGGAACATCTCAAGTTAAACTCCCTATAACTAACATGCAAATATTAAAAAAATAAAATTTATTTCTGAAGTTGTCATGTTGGTAGAAGGGAGGTGGGAGAACACAAGTGCTGGCGTCCGAGAACCTTGGTTCTAATCCTGCCTCAGCCACTCACTGGCTAGATGATATGAAGACAGTTCCTCGACATCTCTGTGCCTCAGTGTTCTTATCTGTGAAGTGGAGATCCTAACGCCTACCTCTTAGGGTTGTTGTCTAGTTAAGATATTCTGAGGGATCCATCTTGGGAGGGGGGTAGATTTTAGATTTAGCACAGAAGGTAAAAATTGCAGAAGGGAAAAAAACCTTCATAAAGCCACTTGATCCTCTGAAAAGTATGAAAAAGGCATACTTCCATAGAAGGAGGAAACTGGTTCCTCCATTTCCTCCTTCAGATACCACTGAACCCATTGCCAGCCATCTGACTGGACAGTTCTTTGTCCTGAAACTTCAGGATTATACTTTGTACCCGCAGGTTTCCCAACATGTGCTGGGGCTGGGAGGTTGCTGCTGCGAACAACCAAGGGAATAGCAGATGGAGTTTCTAACCTCCTGCTGCCCCAGCTCTGCTCCCAGAATGAAGAGATGAACTGGAGCAGTTCCAAGAATACTTTTCACTGAGCTTCTGTTTTCTGTCCTTTTATCTGTTTGTCTTTCTCCATCTCTGTGCTTCTGTTTCTCTCTCTCTTTCTTTTGGCCAGCTATGTACATATATATATACACACACACATTATTTATAAAGAATATTCTAGATCTTTATGTACTGATTATATGTATTATATAATTCCACTCATGTTAACAATAAAACTGTGTAAACATAACTTGGTTTGTATATACATATACATGCATGTAAGTGTTCGTAAGTAAACACATTCTTATGAATTTCATAAGATCTATAAGATACTAAACTGTTGACAATATTACTTCTAGATAAGAGAATTTAGAAAGCTGGGGCAATTTAACAGGATTTTTTGCTTTTCATGTTAATTTTACTCTTAATAATTTGTACAATTAAAATTAGTAAGAAGAGCTATTGCATGCTGAACCTCAAAGAATCAATGCATCTTAGGAAAACGTAGTGATAGAATGTGAGTGACCCAGATATCTCAGAAAACCAAACCGAAATGAAAACCTCATTGCTTATATACACACTACTATGTAAAGCCATAATTAAAAATCTGGATTTCAGAAGCTTTTGTGAAAACAACTTGTTGCTGCAAAATGGAAATGGTTGTCTTCTGCTACGTCACTGCTCTTTCTTTCAGGGACCTCTTCATTATGACATTTATAACATCGGGCGGGTGATGTAAACTTTGGATATGACTATGGCACAAAACAAGCTGAAACAGTGATGGGGCAGAGAGATCGGGTGAGGCGGGGAAGGGGACTCTTAGGAGGTGACACTGGGGCAGAGGCTTGATGCAAAGAGATATGGCAACTACCTGTGGGGAGGGGATTCAAAGCAGAGGTAGCAGGAATGGCAAAGGGGGAGGGCTGGAATGAGCTTATTTCAGTTAGGGGTGTAGCAGAGTGGCAGGTGGGGGGCTGATGGGGGCAGAGGTCTGAGAGGAGGTCAAGGCCAATAAAACCCAAGAGCTCTGTAGACTGGGATAAAGAGTTTATTCCTTTCACTGCAGCAGGAAGCTATTAAATGGGTCAACATGTTTTGATTTATATTTTCAAAAGATCACTCTGGCAGCTTTTGGGAGAATGTACTATGGGAGAGTAGGGGTGGGGTGTTGGGGTGGGGGTGGCAAGCGTGAGAGCACAGACACATGGTCAGGGCTCTTTTGGTAACACAGGTCAGATTAGGGGGGTGGCAGTGGAGAGAAGCTGGCAGATGTATAATATATTTTGGGGGTAAAACTGATAATACTTGCTACATTTTTGACAAAACTAGATGAGATTATAGTGCCACTTGCTGAAATGGGTAGAATTTATGGAGAATGTCTTCAGGGGAAAAATCAAGGGGTTCGGGTTTGCATATGAGACACTACCATATAATTGATCAAAATAGGACCCTTTGGGAGTGAAAAAAGAATAATTATTAAGTCAGTAGAGTGGGCATAAACCAAGACTATCTCAAGCAGGACATCTGGTCCCCCTCTCTATTAGGTATCAGTTCTTTCATTTTGAAAGTCCCTTTTTATGTGTCGGGTGGCAGAATACGCCACACCACAATATGCCACTTTAGTATGGGTGTATTTTGAGGTGAAGGCAACTGAGAAGCAGCAGATACAAAAAAAGCTCCCTGCCCTCCCCCTATCTAAAAGCAGGACATAGATTTGTAAAGGTGATCTCTCTCACCTTTCCACCAAGGACAAAAGTTAATCATCACTGGCAACTTTACACCCTTATCAGTTTGGAGATGGTACAAGAAATCCACTTAACAAACTTTACTAACTGAACTTTTTCTACCATTAGTTTGCCATATATTTGCCTTTCCACAATTTGCTGCCCTTTCAAATTCCAGGTCCTTTTTCTTTGCCTGTCACTTCTCTAAACATTTATTGTTCTTTTCCTAAGATGCTAACTAAGCCCAAATTCTAATCAAACCTTTGAGTTACTCATCTCAGGAAACTCCAAGGGGTTACATGCATAATGTACATGTTAACAAACTTGTTTTTTTCCTTTCTTGTTAATCTTTCGTTTGTCAGTTCAACAGGACCCCAGTCAGAGAACATGGGAGGGTAGCAGGAAAAAGAAATTTTCATCCCTTACCTACAATGAAATCTTCTTCTGGTTATTGTAACACTTTGTTACACAAAGATTCAACTGATGCTAGATCCCTTAACTCTTAGTTGAACCAAAGCTCCAGGTTGTATATATCTTTGCCAATGATGTGATCTCTTCCAAAATGGGAAAGAAGATCTTAAAGTTATAAGTTTCTGCTAAAAATTAAGCTTTGCTAGTTTTCAAATACATCTGCCACACACACACACACGTGTATATATCCGTCGTCGTCGGCAGCCGTCCGTCTCGAGAGACGATGGTGTAGCTTCTTAAGAGTCTATCTGCACCACCGAGAATGGCTGTGCAGTCCGACTCGGGAGTGACACGGTATCTGTCTCCTCCCGTGTTGAATCGACATCTTGCGATGACGCTGGAGTGTCCTCTCCAGTGAAGCTGAAGCTACAGAGCCTGGGTGGGGTGATATGGAGGGTCTGCTGTTGCCCATGCAGCAGACCCCCCCTCTCTTCGCAGCTGAAGGATCCAAGGGAAAGACGGAGTCAATACAGCTTGGCTTCAGGTGCGCCGCAGGAGTTGCCGGTGTTGACTACAACGTCAAACCGCCTTAGGGACTCCGGCTCCGGATTTTCTGTCGGGGTTTACTCCCCTAGCCTTTCCCCTGAAGAGGTATGCCGCAAGGCAGCGGAGGTTTTTTGGAGTCAGAGTTTTCCTTCTCTGATGTACCCTGACTGGAAGATCGAACCAGTGACACTTAGCTCGCAGGCCGACGCTCAATCCACTGAGCCAAACCAGCCAGGGCTACGTGTATATATACACATACGCATATGTGTACATATACATACACACTCATTAAATACACTGTATAATTTTCCTTAAATTTAAAAGTGAACATAAAAGTCTTTGCCCATCATATTTTAGTAATATGCATATATTTTTTGTTCCTCTTTAGAAGGTACCTTGGCAATTGGATTCTTTTTGGACAGATCCTCTCCTTCCCGAAGAGACACAGGGGCGGTGATCCAGGCACGCTTTTGCCGCACTAAGTGAGTATGTTTAGGAAGCAGCTTATTTTCATGTTGTGTGTTTAAGACCTACAACAATAAAATATTGCAGTAAATATTGAGTACTCTATGACATTAGTAGGTATCGTGCAATTTACTAAAACTCTAAGGATAGCTGCGCAAATTTCAAGGTATTAATTTCATATTTCTTCACAGGCTTCATTTCCAAAGAGGCAATGTATATATTCTAGCAAATTCTATAGGAGTTCAACAGAGTCTCCAAATCAGTATAGCAGTTGGATTTAGTTTTTATCAGTAAGAAAAGATTTCCCAGAGTGAGGAGTTGAAAAGGATAAAGAATAATTTAGTGCCCATACAACTGAGAAAATTATAATTAAGGTAAAATTTTTTTTTCTCTAACTGAAAATGAAGTTTAATTTTTCTGTGGTGGCTTATATTTAAAACTGAATTACTAAATGTTTTAAGACTAAATCTTACTAACTTAGTGATATCAATTTGACTAAAACTAGTGAAAGTGTCAGTTAATTAATTTATTGTTTTAATGACGGGACAAAGGATTAAGTTGCCCATCTTCAGTTTTTAGAACCTTTAAATGGAAAATTATTCTATAAATTTTCAGTTCTGTTTTAATAGATAATATATTTTATCCAAAGAAAACTTCAACACAGCTGACCTAGCATCTTAAGGTCAGAAATGATTATTCCACTAGTTTTATCATTTTATTCATTTTATAGCTCTGTATACCACGTATTTTATTTAGAAATATTTACACTGGACATCACTAGGTCATTGATTTTCTTCTTTATTTTTAGTTGAAAAATTATTCTATAACTTAAAAAATTAAATTATGTAACAAAACATTAAATAACATTGAAGTTTATAATTTAAAACTTCCTTCTACATTTTCATACTTCAGACTATTCACTGTTAACAACTTGATGAATGACTATCTTTTATGATCTTTTCTTATGACCATATATTTGTATATGTATAAAGGTCTTTTTCCTATAAAAATAAATATACTATACTTCTCATTCTGCCCCTTGATTTTTCATTCAGTTCTTTACCACATTCTTGCACTTACCATATATTGTTATATTATTCTCTTATTGATGGACAGATTGCATTGACATCCCTTGATATATGTTCCTGTGCATTTAAGTTTGGGTAGGAAAATCCAGGTTTAAGGGAGTGTGCATTTCTAATCCGGCTGCGGCACAGCCTAATTGTCTTCCATGAAATTAAGCCTGAGTCCAAAAGATAGAAATAATCCCCTTGGTTCCTTACCTCTAAATGGAGTGCATTTCCAAAGTTAAAGCAGATCTGAAAAATAAAATTATTTATTGTTAAATACAATTTACCCCTCATTTCAGTTTAAATATTTTGTCAATCAATAACCTAGGATATTACAGACATTAAAAACAACAACAAAAGGTTTAACCACTACTATTCTCCTTCGTCAAAAGGAAACAAATTTTAATTTTCCCCTTTGCCTCCCTGCCATGACCAGGGCTAATGAAAGAAATCTACACTCTTTTTAACCCATAATGCCTTCTCCAGGGAACTCGAAATACAGCTAATATCTGAAAAGCACAACCGAAAACTCTCCTTTTGAACTCTTAGCCAATCCCTGATGCTTTTCTCTTTACCTTGTGGCTTTCATCTCATGCTCTTGGGAAGCCCACTTACTTTCCTCAAGGCCTTTAGTGTGAGATACCCCCCAAACCCCATCTCCCATCATCCCCCACGGGTCATGTGCACAACTACCCATATTAGACTTCATTCTTCACTGTCTCCGGTCCCACCAACTCTTCTTTGGTTCTCATCAAGCTTTATCGCATTTTGAACTTCATCATAACACAGAACTAAATAGTTATGTTTGCTCTAAAATCTGTACAATAAATCCCTATCCTGCCTATTGACTTCTGCTTCACTTTTCTCTTGGCTTAATCCAAACCAGTACTTTCTAATGTGGTGGCTGTAAGCGGCTATTTATACTTAAACATAATGAAAAATTCATTTGCTCAATAGCCCATGAGGTCAGTGGCCTGAGACATTGCAGACGTCCATCAGTGCAGACAGCATTATTGGACAATGCTAGCATTAGATTATTGCCAGCCATTCCAAAGATATTGTCAGTGACTCAGAGACCCCTCATTCTCTCAACCTTCTAATACTCCTGCCTCACTTTTCCCCAATGTTGTATGCCTGACTATTATTCTCTTTGATTCTGACCCTGTACTGACAGCATTGCTCCTGAGGGCCCGAGTGGCTGATTGGATTCATCACACATCCACGCTCTCCAAGAGCTGCTCCCTCCACAGGGTTGGTGTTGGTTTCTAGGGTGACCACGTATTATGCTGTTTCAAGAAAATCTGGGTAACACCAGTGGTGCAGGTATGTCCTCTGTTAGCAACCCTTTTATTCTCAAAAGCGTACTCGTTCAGACCAAAATTACACAGTCATCTTATCTTTGTCTTTCTTATTGTATCCCTATCACACGCACTATTCCAAACTTCACAACCTCATCCAAACCTAATTACCTCCCAATGGCTCCACCTCCAAATACTTTCAAATTGGGATTTAAGGCTTCTACATACGAATTTGGAGGGAACACAAACATTCAGTCCATAACAGTGTATAAGAGAATTTTGGCCAATGTGATATCAGGGGAGTCTGGAAAAAATTATCCTCACTGATAAGAAGAGAAGCACATGCAAAGCCTCTCTTCACCTGCTTCTGGACAGTGCTGAGCAAGGATGTGCCTTTTGGAGTGGCTACAGCCATCTGTGACCATGAGGAGAAAGCCAGTAAAATGGCAGAGAAGCCAAACTGAAACTATAACATCTTTCAGTTACAGAAGTGGCTAAATCTGGAGCCACCCCATCTCCAATCCATTTCTTATGACATTCAATATTCTTTTTATTTAATCCACTTTTAGTTGGGTTTTGTTACTTACACTTGAAAGCAACCTAATTGATATGTCCACTTGGCATGGTTATTATGCCAATTAAAAGAAATAATGTCTAAGTGTTTTTATTGCAAATGTCTGGCACATGGTAGGCACTCAGTATATACAATTATGAAGGTATATCCTCAATTCCAAGATTTGCATTTTCCTCATCTTAAAATTTCTGAAATTTGGCCCTGGCTGGTGTGGCTCAGTGGCCTGCGTGCCGGCCTGTGAGCCAAGGGGTTGCTGGTTCGATTCCTAGTCAGGGCACATGCTTGGGTTGCAGGACAGGCCCCCAGTTGGGGACGCATGAGAGACAGTCACACATTGATGTTTCTCTCCCTTTCTTCCTCCCTCCCTTCCCCTCTCTCTAAAAATAAATAAAAATAAAATCTTTAAGATAATTTTCTGAAATTCGGATTTACTCACTCATGCCTTCAATTTCCTGAGCTCCTACGATATGCATGTTTTTAGATGTTGGGGAGTAAAGACAAAAATAGATCGTGATAAGAGCTATAAAGAAAATCGAAGTGGGGCAGGGTGGTAGAGTAATTTAGGACTGTGAGGAGGCTCTCAGAAGAGGGTGTGTCTGCAGAGACCTGAATGGAAGGAGGGAGCAAGTCAGAGAGAGCCCTGGGAAGAGAACAGCCAGGCCATGGAGTGGGGATGATTGCAGCGTGATCACGGTTGGTGCTGAGAGGAAAGTGAGTTAATGTCAGGGCTTTTGAGGTGCCGGTAATCTTGTTTCTTAAGCTAGTTACTGGTTACATGGTGTACAGTTTGTGAAACTCCAGTAATTCGGCACACTTGTGATATGTGTTCTTTTCTGAATGTTATACTAAAAAGTGACAAAAACTTGTGTGCATCTTAAAGCTGAGGGAGTCTTGGAATCTACGTAATAGTATTGCTATTCGTTTCTGTAGAGCACCTATTGCAGTAATTTGTTTCCACAGCCACTGAATAAGGCAGGATGGACTGAGATATTTGCTTTACATCCATTGCACAAAAGAACCTAAGAGAATTGTACTAACATTCTGTCAATTGTGGAATTGTTTATTTGATTTAAAAAAAGTTAAGATCTTAACTACTTTTTTCTAAATACATAATTTGGACTTTTTCTTGGGACTTTGTATCTTGTAAAACACATTCTTAATTTAGAAAAGTGGTTCTCAATTGGAGATTTTGCACACCCCCAACCCCTCACTGGGGATATTTGGTAATGTCTAGAGACATTTTTGGTTGTCTAATGAGGGGTGGGGAGGTGAGAGCCACTGGCTCTAGTGGGTAGAGACCAGAAATGCTGAAGGCCCACCATGCCCAGGCAGTATCCCCCCCACCCCTCACATCCAAAGCATTATCTGGTTCTAAAGGGCAAAGTGCCAAGGCCAAGAAATCCTGATTTAGACCATGTTTCTGTGATTATAAATTACTGTAATAACTAGGGTCATGAAGGTACAAGTTCCACAGGACCATGAGGATTTCTGCAAACTTCCCAACTGGTAGCATATTGTAGGCAATATAAATGAAACAAGGGACACCCTCTGTCTCTGTCCTCCATTCCCACTCCTCCCCACTTCCCTTTGAGGTTTGCCAGCTCTGTAAGTTTGAGTGACCTCCTGGAGGGTTGCTGTAAAAGGGTTTCGAGCATTGGAAGGAAGATTGGACAAGATGATCAATGGTTTTTCCCAAGTATGACACTTGTAACTCTTTTTCTCACAAAGAACTTGGTGGTAGAAAAAAATGTCATGTGCAACATTCCTTTAAGACTGAAGAGGTAAAGTAAGCTTCTAGTCTCTGTATCCAAAGACTGGAAGACGGACCAGATAAATCCTTCAAAAGCA
The DNA here is from genome assembly GCF_987537825.1 of Furipterus horrens. Lineage (NCBI taxonomy): Eukaryota > Metazoa > Chordata > Mammalia > Chiroptera > Furipteridae > Furipterus > Furipterus horrens. The sequence continues at coordinate 31,405,763 of NW_028327178.1, forward strand.
TTCCCCAATTACTAAAGTTTTAAAAATTAAAAAAAAATTTTTTTTTCTTTTACCCTTGAATCCTATGCATCTTGTAAAAACTGGCCTTCCTGGTCACTGACAAGAAAATAATTTGGTTTTGGCAGAGGCATGAGGGAAGGCCAAACATCGCTGCAAAAATACTATCAATCAATGCACTCTTTGTTCTGAAAGGTGGCACCTTTAAAAATTACTTCCTGTTCTGAAGTCACCTTGATGAGTTTAATAAGCAGAAATCAGGTCTTATGAGGCAATGGATGACAGTTCCTCCTGGCTGATAAGACTCTTGGGGAGGTAGTCTATATTTCTTATGTTATGGCTAAACATCATAACTTATTTAGAAAATCTCAACTTAAAAATCCAACTTATAGATGATTCACACCTGAGTATGATTCATACAGACGTCACACTCAATAGCCAATTGAAACAATTACATTTTTGTTTTCACAGCTGCTACTTTAGAAAAGACTCAGCCAAGAAAAGCAGTATTTTAACCTTTAAGTTTTGAATTCTGAATTTCAAGTTTAGATAGCAAAACTACATACTTTAAGTCTAGCTGCAATAAATCACATGATTTATCAAAATTGTTCAGCTGCTCTTCAGATGTTTGGGCTAATCTTAATGTAACAGATATGCTTTTGGGTGAGTCATACTAAAATTAGATTTAAAGAGGAAGATATTTTCTTTGAAAACATTTACTGCCTCAGTGAATTTTAAAATACGGATTTAGCAATGCTGTGCTACAGATGGGTAGTTAGATCGCGTACATTCTGACATCAGGTTGAGTTTTGTATAATCATGGACAGCTCCTATTCTGTCCTTTGGTATATAAGGAACAAGGACAAATAAACTGAAGGCCCAGAAAAGTCAACATTACTTTATTTAATGTTAATTTCGTTGGCCCCTAAAATATTAAAAACAAAACAAAACAAAAAAAATCCAGACAAGTTAATCAGATTAAAAGTCAGCTTTTTACTATCAAATCTTCCTTCTTCTCCCAATTAATTTCTAATAGGGATGTTAACAGAGGTGCTCAAACTTGAGTGGCACTAGAATCACCTGGTTAAAACACAGGTTGCTGGCCCCATCTGAGAGTTTTTGATTTAGCAGGTCTGGGGTGGGGAAGAAGAATTTGTATTTCTAACAAGCTTCCTTGTTATGCTGATGCTGTTGGTCTGGGGAATCACAATTTTGAAAACCGATGTGTAAAATCACAGAGTAGGAAAGGAAAGAAAAGAAGAGAGAGTAGCTAATTCATAAACTGAATAGTGAACCCTTAATTAGAGAGATGTGTGAAGCAATGGATTCTAAATCAGGAAGTCTGGGAACTGAGTTTATTCCCTTCCGTTACAAGATTTTTTCCCCTTACCAGTAATAATCAGCTACAACAGAATTGCTTTAAATAGTGTTTTCACTTGGTTCATATCGCTTCTTCTAACTTGTTTTACTTGATCCTGTGCATTAAAAGATTTTTTTTTTTCACTTATTTCAGAGAGAGAGAGAAAGAGAGAGAGAGAGAGGGTGAGACAGGTTAGAGAGAGAGATTTTGTGGTTCCACTTATTTATGCATTCATTGCTTGCTTCTTGTATCTGCCCTGACTGGGGATAGAACCTCCAACCTTGGCATATCTGGACGACCCTCTAACAAACTGAGCTACCTGGCCAGGGCCGATCCTGAGCCTTTCTTTTGAAGTATTTTACCCATTTATTAGTATATATATTCTTTGGAATCAGGGAAAATATAAGTAAATCTGTATATTTCATTTCATACAGTTTGATAGACAAAAGTGATGAGTTGTTTCCACATTTTTGCTGCAATATATTTCTGAAAGTTACATTAAAAATATAGAATGAGGAAAAACAGATCCTTCCCCTCACAACCCCAATTTAAGAAACTGAGAGCTCCAGATTGTCCGTTTTCACCATTAGGTGGCACTGGTTTGTCAAGAAGGCAAACTTCAGGAACTACTAGAAACTGGCCGATAGTTGACTCCCAGGGCCACAGTGGAAAAACAGGCATTTTCAACTGGCCTCAAATAAGTGGCTGACAAAATAGATCACAGTGAAGATCGGTGGCTTTTTGAAAGCTGTATGAATACTTTGCAGGACTGTATCTATGAAACTAGACAAATCTTAATTTACATTTCTTCTCCCTTTTCCTTTCCAGCATTCTAACTTGTAATGAAACTAAACCAATGATCTAGACTCAGAAGTTCAGGCCTTACCGATGACAAACCACAGGAAACTGCTCTAAAAGGAGGTCACAGTGATGTCTGTGGATTGACAAGATGCATATGGCGTTGGGGGATCTGGGTTCTATCTGGCTTGGCCCACTAATAACAGTCACTAAATCCAGTGATTGGCACTTAGTGGGTGCTCAAAAACGAAAACAAAACAAAAACAACAACAAAAAATAAAGTCAAGTTCTCTTCCCTGTACCCCTCTCCCCTCACTCTCAGCTTCCTGGCCACGAGACAAGTTCATGAGCACCGAGGAGACTATTTGGCACATACAAAAAGCACAGTAGTACTGATGAATGTATTAAAATCAAACATTTATTACTCAACCTATCTGGGCATTAAATATTTCTTGTAAACAAGTGAAATTCAGATTATGATTCTAGTTTCTCTCATAGATACTTTAACTCTTAAATTTTTAAAGAATATTTTCATGTCCAAGGTATTCAGCTAGTTTATGTATAAATGACAGGCAGATCCTGCTCTGAAACAGCCTAGATTAGTAGGAGAGATGAAGTGTACATATACTACTATAATACGAGGTAGAAAAACTTAATTGTGTGAATGACATGTACAGAAACAGTTCTGGGGAGCTTGGAAAGGGCAGAAATTACTTCCCGCCAGGGAAACAAGGAGAGGCTCAGGCAAGAGGTGGCAATGGGCTTGGCCTTGGAGAGGAGAAGCTGCGTCTGTGCACGTGGGAGGCGGAGGGAGTCTCGGCATCAAAGGTAGCATGTGCCAGAGCCTGGAGACTGGGGCCCAAGAACAAGAAGCCTTGCAGTTTGGCAGCTAGACCACATGATGGTGGCAATGAAAAATAAAGACAAAAGGTTGGACTACGGATCTTCACTGATCTTGAAAGGGCTGGGGAGTCATTGACAGCTTCTGACTGGGAATACTAGACCTTCACAACACTAGACCTTCATAAAGATTTTCTGGCAGTACTGTGTAAGATGAAAGGCAGAAGACAGTAGTAGTAAGCCAGAGGGGTAATGAGGGTGGCAAAAGGTACTGGCACCAGAATGGGTGGGTGGAAGGAAGAGTCTTTATGGGGCCAAATCCAGTCCTTGACAATGCCCTGTGTAGGGGGTACAGGGGATGAGGGGATATAACATTTTAAGTCTGAGTGGCTAGCAGGATGTGATTCTCAGAGCACTGACTATAGAAATGTTAAGCTTAGACCCTGGGGAAATCCTTTGAGGAGGGAGGAAAGCTACTAGACAATACAGAGCAGGAACTGTGGCTCAAAGGTAGGCAGGGGTTGCATGTATGATGTCCTAAGGGCAGCACCTTCTCAATCACTGCTGCTGCCACCCACTGTCACCCACCCTGCCTCCCACACGTCTGATATGTCTTCTTGTGATATGTGTACTGCATACCCCCCTCCTGTGCTTTATTTTTGTGTGGACATTACTCATTTTACCATTAGACAACGGTATATATAAATCCTGGTATTCCAGCTTCTTTCACCTCAATCACCAAGCTTTGCATATGATAAAAATCTGTCTTATATTCTATGTTCCAACTACAATGAATTCTTCAATTTCTTCCAAGGAACCACACACCTGTGTCTTCAGGTCTATGAATGTGCTCTTCTCTCTACCTAGAACATTCTTCTCCCTACTCCTCTTCATATCATCTCATGAATTTATAATTATTAGATCTTGGCAGGGATGCTCAGTGCTAGGGCTCCTTCTGTAGGCTCCACGGCATGATGTGTTGTTTTATCATTATTCTTCCTACCATAACCCATTTGAAAATCAGTCATTTGCTTGTTACTAGACTATAAGCACCATGAGGGAAGAACACGTCTAACTTTTTCTTGGTCTTCCACATCTATCACATTGCCTAGTGGTCATGTGTGGTTAGTTTCTATAAAATTTTTTGTGGGCATTACTCATCTTACCATAGACTATGGTATAAATCCTGGTGTTCCAGCTTCCTTTACTTTATCACCAAGCTTTGCATATGATAAAAATCTCAGTAAATTTAAAAAATAATTTGAAATTAACAAAAATAGTGCAATGTCATATGTGCTATACATCTGATACTTTAAAATAAATTTAGCTAAGAAAATAATCTTTCATTATATGTAAAGTACATGTTTGAAAGTGTTATCAACCTTTAAAATTTATGGCACATTAAAATACAGAAAAAAAAGCTATAATTAAGAATTGCTCAAATTGATGTAAAGTTCATTAATAATTTCCATTAAGGTTTCTGTTTTTTACTACAATCTGGTGGTTTTAAAAATAGCAATTCTTATTTAATGTGTAATTTCTTTCCACATTAATATTTGTATGCCTCATTCATGAAGAATTATTTTGCAAAATTTTGACTGATAACTGCTACTCTTAGACTTGTCTCATAATGAGATTAATGTGAAGTTTCTATCAATACATATTTCTGGATCTCAGACTTGGGAATTTAAATTTAGCTTACCAGGTATTCTAATGATCAGGGAGAATCCAGACCAAAAATGCTCATGTCTTTTTGTAAAGTTCTTTCTCTTAGTTTGCAATTAAAGAAACTTTTGTTAAGACTTGCCATTTTCCAATTACCTATTCATTTTTAGAAACAAAAACAAATGTGAAATTATGTATTTCTAAAATTCCTAGATACAATAATTGATTATTCTCACAAGCTTCAGTATTTATCATCTATTTTATACTTGAATTTATTCTACAATTTGTTATCCAATTGCATATTAGAACATTGTATAACTCTGATTTCATTGATAATTTATGGGTAGAACTGTGTCTCCCCCAAAAAGATAAGTTGAAGTCTTGACCCCCAGTATCTCAGAGTGTGACCAATGTCCAGACTCAGACATGCGCAGAGGGAAGACAATAGGAAGAGACACAGGAAGAATGCTCTGTGAAGACAGAGGATTGGAATGATGCATCTACAAGGCAAGGAATGCCAGGGAATGCTGGAAACCCGCCACACACTAGGAAGAGAGCCTACATGTATCAGAGGGAGAATGGCCTTGCCAAGACCTTGATTTAAAACTCCTAGCATCTAGAACTATAAAACAACAAATGTCTGCTATTGTAAGCTACTCAATTTTTAGTGCTATGTTACAACAGCCCTAGCAAACGAACACACTAGTAGATATAACTGTTCATAGTACAATTTGCTATAATTGAATCCTTAAAATATAGTTTTACTTAAAGGACAAGCTTCATTAGTCCAAGGCAAAATTGAAGCAATAATAAGAAAAATCTCTTCCTTGAGTGCCCTCTTTAGCAGCCTGGTGAAGCCTATGGACCCCTTCTCAGAATAACCTTCTTGTTTTTCATTTTATTTATTTATTTTTAAAGATACCATTTATTTATTTATAGAGAGAGGCGAAGGGAAGGAGAAAAGGAGGGAGAAAAGCATCAATGTATGGTTGCCTCTCGTGGGCCCCCAACTGGGTACCTGGCCTGCAATCCAGGCATGGGACCTGACTGGGAATCGAACCAGTGACCCCTTGGCTCAATGCACTGAGCTACACCAGCCAGGGCTCAGAATGTTTTTGAATTTATAAAATATTTAAAACACTACTGGATTATGAATGAACCCAATTATGTTGAAATATTTATCAGAATTTAAAAACCCACCATATTTGTGATACACTTCATTAGCAACACATTAGCTAATAAGATCTAGTAGAAAGTCTATTAGTGATGAGAATAAGTGGTATTTTGAGATATAGTATGATGTGAAAATATTTATGAATTCTATTGTGATAAAGTCACAGGTACTGTTAATGCTATTGCAGTATCTTTCCTATACTCATAATTTAAAGAAATGCTAAATTTCAGTTACAGGTTAGTGAAAATAGATACGTAATTTATTCCCAGCCCTGTCTAAGGATGCTCTGAATTTTACCTATGGACCACTTAGGAGTTGGTAGATCCCAAAGAACTCTTGAAGAGAAAAGATTCTCTGCTTTTATTCACAAAATTATCTCTCTTTTCCATTTAGATGGACTTGGTCTAAATGGCTGTAGTAGCTATATGGGTACCACTGAACATCTCCTTCTGGTGTGTCTTTCTGAATTGTGGAGGGAAGCTGAACCCACACATCAGATTCCCTTGCAGCTAAGGTTCTGAATGTGATTTAGGTTCAACCAAATCCATCCTTACATGAGTGGGAAAGAAGAAAGTGAAGAAGCCATTGTATGCTGTTTTTGCTGGCAAGCTTGGATGTGGATATAGCTTGATTTTTGAGGCAGTCTTATTATGGTGCTAATGTCCACCACTAGATTCATGGGTGCCAAGAGGCAGGGTATAGGTATATTTAGTTGGTACGGATCCTGGCAGTTGTGGCATGGTTCTGGGAGCTGGCAGCAACAGTATCCTAATCATGGCAGCTTCCATACTGTGAGATTGGCAGGGCTTCTGGTACACAGGCCAGGCAGCCCCTCCTCCCTAAATGTGTGGGTCCTGTTGTGTGGCTTTGAAGTCATTACTGATAGCACAAACTGTAGTCTGCGTCCTCAATCCTCCCTACATTTATGTAATCAACTGAATGTCCTGAAATAAATCTCTTCTTGCTTTAACTAGCTAGAGTGATTGCTATCTGCAACTGAACTCTGACCCATACAGAATAGAATTTATATCCCCTTCTATAAAAGATCTGTTTCCTTAAGAACTACTTCTGTCAGAGTCCTGGCTGGTTTGGCTCAGTGGATTGAGCGTCAGCCTGCGAGCTAAGTGTCGCTGGTTCGATCTTCCAGTCAGGGCACATCAGAGAAGGAAAACTCTGACTCCAAAAAACCTCCGCTGCCTTGCGGCATACCTCTTCAGGGGAAAGGCTAAGGGAGTAAACCCCGACAGAAAATCCGGAGCCGGAGTCCCTAAGGCGGTTTGACGTTGTAGTCAACACCGGCAACTCCTGCGGCGCACCTGAAGCCAAGCTGTATCGACTCCGTCTTTCCCTTGGATCCTTCAGCTGCGAAGAGAGGGGGGGTCTGCTGCATGGGCAACAGCAGCCTCTCCATATCACCCTGCCCAGGCTCTGTAGCTTCAGCTTCACTGGAGAGGACACTCCAGCGTCATCGCAAGATGTCGATTCAACACGGGAGGAGACAGATACCGTGTCACTCCGGAGTCGGACTGCACAACCATTCTCGGCGGTGCAGATAGACTCTTAAGAAGCTACACCATCGTCTCTCGAGACGGACGGCTGCCGACGACGACGACTTCTGTCAGATGAATTGACCACACAGATGGCTCCTGACTTACAATGGTTCAACTTAACGGTGCAAATGTGATAAGCACTCAGTAGAAACCGTATTTCAAATTTTGAATTTTGATCTTCTCCCAGGCTAGTGATATGTGATGTATCTCCTCATTAGCCTCACGATCATCAACAAGGTAAACAGGTAAACAACTGATATTCTACAGTGTACAGTCATGCGCCACATAATGATGTTTTGGTCAATGATGGACCACATATATATGATGGTGGTTTCATAAGATTATAATGAATTATAGGCAAAAAGTTTGTTTGCAATGTTGAAAGAAAAGGCTGACTACGATGTTGAATTTACTGCTAGCTCTGGGTGGTTTAAATAGAAGAGGCTTAGCATGCTGTCCACCTGCTGTGTGCCCACTCACACACACACGCACACGCACACACTGTTGTGTGCACAGACTCACTTCCCTTCCCTCCATTTCCTTTTCTCTATCTTTCTTCCCAGTCCTGTTCCTCCCTCTCTCTCCTCCCCAACCCCTCTTATTATTTCTCATCTCAGGCTTAGTTCCCTGGGTTTCTGGATCTCACCCCTTCCTTTCTTTCCTCATCTTCTTCTTCCCTTCCCCCTCCTGATGTCTACTTCCTCTCCAAAATCACCTCCCTTAGCAGCATTCCCCCAACCCCCAACAAACACACACACATTTTTAAAAAATACTGTATTTTTACTACATTCCTTTAGATACACAAAAACCATTCTGTCCAGACTTCTGCTTCAGCTAGTTATAATCCTCCCCTTTTAAGGAGCAATTATTGCCAAATTACAGTCAGAATGTTAAGTCGTTAACATAAAAAATATTATTTTAAAACACCAACTTTGTGAACTTTCAGTTAAAACTATCTTTGTGTGGGTGGTTTTAAAAACGTGGCTTTAATAAGCAAAAAAAAAAAAAAGTACATTTAGCTTTTCTTCTTTTTTTTTTGCAGTCTAAGAATACAGGTATTTCTGCGGTTTCCCGGTTCAGTGACGTGCACTGACCGGTGTACCTGGGGAATCATAGAAAACTTGAGCGAACCTGGAAGAAAACACGTTTGTTGCCTCTATTTGCTTCCATGTTTCCGCAGGAGAAGACTCCAAACAAAGACACAGATCTCCAGGGAAGGTGTTCCCCGCTCCAGGGCCCTTTACGCCCACAGATCACTGATAGAAAAAGGCGTAGGGCTTGGGTAGCGTGGCAAGAACTGAACTGTGGCTATGTTCCAATCCTCCCAGCTCAGCCCAGCAGTTTTCCCGAAGCCCCAGGGTTCCAGCTCGCTGTAGCCTGCCCGGCCCTTTCCCACCTCCAGGCACAAAGAGGGAGAGCCGGGCGGGCCTGGATGGCTCCGGCAGGAGCGGGCGGGTCGGGACGCGAGCCCGACGCCCGCGGGTGCCCTGGCCTGCCCGGGCTCCGCGACCCGATTGGCACACTTACCAGGAGAAGCAGTAGGGCGCCTTCCGCGCGCCGCGCCATCGCGCCCCAGTCCCGGCCGCGCCCTTGCCTCCGGCCGCTCGTCCCGCTCCCAGCCACCACCTGGGCTGGGTCCCAAGGAGCACGCACTCGGCTCCTCCCAGAGCCCGCACCCACCTCCCAGTTCCGCCCCGCTCCGCCTCTCCTTGCCCCGCGGCGCCCGCGCCGCTGCCGGGAGCCGAGGTCACAAGTGTGGGCGCCCCGGGAAAACAGAGCCCGGGGCCTGGGAGCTGTAGGAGCTGAGGCTGGGAACTGGCAGAGGAGGGAGGCTCGCAGTGACTCCCGCCCCCGATCGTACAAGCACCTGGGGCCGTGAAGTCCCTGGTTGGGGACTTTGGGTGGCAGGCCCCGCCCCGCCGTCCTCTCTTTCCCAATCGCCTCCTCCCAGGAGAGTGGCCGGGACTCTGGGTCCCTAGGCAGGGCTCGGCCCTAGGGCCGACCTCGCTTTCCGAGGTGACTCTGCCGCCCGAGGTCGCCGAAAGGCCCAGCGCCCTGTGAATGTGTCGTGAGCCCCAGAGTTTAGGTGGCGCAAAGAAAGACAAGTGACGTGGGAAGCCGCGTCCTGACTGCAGACGTGGTGCGTGGGGCCCACCCTCAGGGAGCCGAGGTTCTGGCGCAGGATTCCAGGTGGCTGTCTCCGCGAAGGCTTTTCACCTCTTCCCCAAGGCCCCTTCATTGCATCCAACAGGTTTGCAGTTTATTTGGCTGAGGGAGAAAGAATTACAGATGATCTAAACGGACAGTTCTGTGACCCCTTGTTACCTAGATTCGATTAGGACAAAATTCCAGAGGTGTTAAGGGGAAAGGTACTCTTCGATATGATTTACAAAATCTCTTACACAAAGCATAACTAGAGGTCAGAATTCTCGCTCCAATAGTTACTAGCTGTGTCACCTGGACAATTTTTCCATGCCTCAGTTTCCAGATCTGTCAGACTGGATGAATAGCTCCCAACATGGGACTGTCCTAAAGATTAAATAAAAAAAAAAAATCTACGTGAAGCGTTCTGCAGTGTCTAGTTCATAAGGGTGCAATAAATGGTAGTTGTTATAATGATAATTATTATTCCAAGTGTAAATGTTAACTTGAACTCTTCTTGAAAGACAAAAACACTAGCATCAGCCCCAGATTAGGAAACTTCTAAGAAAGGTTGACTATTGATGTTGGAGTAATGGAAGAGCTTATAAAAATATAAAGGGTTCATTTGCTACTAGAAAAATTTGGCCAGAATAGCAGACTTCCTTCTGTGGTCTAAGGTGCTTTCATCTCCCCTCCACTGGGATCTCCTACTCTTCTCTCCCCTGTTCTGATTTTGCCAGTTTGCCAGGTCCAGTGCAATTGCCATCTCCTCGAGTCTCATTCTTCCTCCACCACCAAGGACCAGCCTCTCTTAGAGCTGAAAGAACCACATTCTTCTCTGTTTGCTTAGGGCTTAACAGCTGAGTGACTGTTCTACTGCTATTTGTGTTGGTGGTTAAGTTAGCTGAGGTCTGGGCATCTAGGAAGAGTATCTGCTTAGCTTACCCTTCTGTTTCCAGTGCCTAGAACAGTGCTGAGTGCCAGGGATAGTTTAATCTGAAGGAAAGTACTCTTCTAGTTTCCATTCTTTCCTTTTGATCCAGACATGGGTGGTAGCACACCTTGGTGATAATTCTCTTTCCCCATCATGCTGGGAAAACTAATTAAACAAGGAAGGCTTTTTCTAAACGCTTTAACAGATCATTCCAGGAAACTATATATAAGTCCTATCTAGAATTAGTGCTCTTGCAAGTGAGTCTTATAGGCAAGTATTTATGCCTTATTATCAAGACTTTGGCTTCTGTTTAACAGTGACGATAATTGCAGGTTCCAGGATGAGAAATAACTAATGCAAATATTATTTTTGTTGGGTTGTTCAGCTTCCCCCAGAGACTGTCAAAGTCAGTTTCAGGATTGTATACTTTCCATAAGCCATTTATTCCAAGGCTTTGTGAGGTGTCAATATACGTACCACCCAGTGCCATCATGTGTCATTCTTGAATTAGCTCCTCTTTAAAAATTCTGAAACTTGACAGTGACCAGTGGGGGAGGAGGGAAAAGGAGGGAAAGAAGGGGAAGGGTCTAGACAAGGAACTAGTACAAGTGGTCCCATGGACATAGACAACAGGGTGGGCATTGACTATGGGAGGTGCGGAGGGCAGGGTAGGGAGAAAACAATGGGAAAAAAATGAGACAACTGTAACAGAAAAACAAAAAAAAAAAAAACAAAAGAAAAAAGAAAAAATTTCTGAAACTTATGACTCAGTGAGTTGAAGAGACATGCTGAAAGTCAAATAATACACAGCTAGTTCTCTGGCTCATGACTTTTCTGCTGGGATGAGAGTAAATCTACTTCATAAATCTCTGTGCACAAAAACAAATGTGACTGTTACTGACAAAGGATTAATTATTGCTTTAAAACAAATGAGAGTGTTAGAAAGATGTGAAAGATTTAACTTACAGGTTTTTCCTCTAAATTACATGAACATTATGGTAAATGTACTTTTCTTAAGACACATACTTATAATGCATGAGTTCAAAATATACTTTGTGCAAATAATTGGCTTTAACATCTACATCTACCCAAAATATCTACCTGAGTTATATTTCCCAGAATAATTTGCTGAATTCAAAATACATATGGGTGAGAATAAACTTCAAGTGACTAGCTGATTAGTATCATCCCTTAATCTTATCTCAAACATAAAAATGAAAAACAAAAGGTTTTTGTAAAGACCAACAATAATTAAAGAGTCTCTTATCTATCATCATGGCCTCCTTACTCCCAATGCACTCCAACATTTATAAATCAGCAGGTCTTGGCTAATGATTTGACAGATGGCTGGTATTTGATTCCATTGAAAATTCCAATGAGTATATGTGTTAGAATTAATGTCAAAGAGTTAGGAGCCAAATCTGTTGTTATCCTATGAAATACCCTGAAAGCTAACGATAGAAATGTGTGGCTGTTAAAATATTAAAAAAAAATGTTTATTGTGGCCAGGAGGCTTACTCATAGAAAGCTGATTAATAAAGCATGTGTGTATACAGAAAGAAGATGAAATATCTTCAGGCGATGGGAGAAGGGCAATTAAAAGGAGGAATGTGTTTTCTAGTTTAGCTTCAGTCATGTATTCCTTCATTTATTCAACATTTAGTTTGTACCTGTTCAACAAATATTTAATTTTCGGTTTGTTGGGGATGCAAAGATAAATAAGTGTTTCTTCATTTAAAGAAACAAAAATAGATCTTTACAAAATAGATCATATATTATGAAATAATATCTTTAACTACTTGTAATCTATTATAAATGCTGTGGTAGAAATATATGCGGGGTATAATGTCATCATAAGTAATGGAGTCCCAAACCCACACTTTGAACCATGGGATTAGAGAAAGTTTTTTCTTTGTGTGTGTGGGGGGTATGTGTGTGCTGAGCTGATTCTTAAAAGAAGAAAAATTTAGAAGGAGACATTGCACTTGCCAGAACAGAGTAACTCAAAGCATAGACGCTATGAGTGAAGAATCAGGGGTTTCAGATTTATCCGTGGAGGAAAAAAACATTTTTTTCATCTTACTGACACAGAAAGCGAAGTCAGAAGCAAAGGTGTTTTTTTTTTTTTGTGAAAATTGAATTTGAGATATTAGAACAATATCCAGTTAGAAAAGTGTAGTAAGTAATTGGAAATGAGAAGGAGAACACAATTGCAGATTGATTTAGGAGGCAGAAATAGTCACCTAATTTTCTATTTTTTTCTGGCTGTTCTTTCTAAATTCATTTCTTATTCTCTGCCTACCTGTTAAATGCATATGCCTTTTGAGTTTTTTCCTTCTTTTCTTCTCACTTGGTACCAAGCATGAATCTGTAGCCACTCCCACTGTGCAAATCTATCACAGTGTTCTCTTCCAAGACTCAAACATGGAACATAACCATTCAGGTATTTCACGGGGACCTCAAACGACCATAATAATTTCATAGGGATATCAAACTCATCATACTGACAAAAAAGATTTTTCCACTCCTTCACACCTCTCTAACTCAATTTTTCTACATCCTCAAATGCCTTGTCAATTTTGCCACTCAAACCAGGAACCTGAGAGGCATCATCAATTCTTCTTTTCCCATACTTTCTATTTTCAATCACTTACCCTTTCCCCCATTCCTTTCCCTCTATGGCCCCGCTCAGAATGATTCATACACCTGCCTAGCAACAATCACACTGTGGTGTGGGGTTATTTCATCCATGTCTGCTACTCCACCCATTCCTCTTTCTCAAGAGTGTTAGTACTTTGAAAGCAGAGGTCATATATTAGATGACCAATAAAAATGTGTTGAAACAAGCCCACATACTGGGAGGAATTAAATAGAAATAAAAAGTAGTATTGTAGGGAAAGGTGTTTGGAATATCCACTGCAGATAATATGTTAGAGTGGATCTGGTCAGAAAATGTTGTGCTGGGATTGTGTGTGCGTGCATACATACATGCACACATACACATGTGTTGGTTTGCATATGTGAATTTTCTCCAACCTCACTGAAGCCAGGAGCAGGAGAAGAATAATGGTGGTGTGAGTCAGGGTGGCCAGGTGGCCTGGCTGTCAGTTAGAAGGTGTTAAGTGTCTAGGATATACAAGGAGCTGAGTGTGGCAGAAGAGATGGACAGGGCAGAGTTGGAGGAGTTCAGGGGCCAGTTGAGAAGACAGTGTATTACATCAGGTATTGAGAAATGGAAGAGGGTTTTTCTTCCCTTTAATCTGGAGAAGGAACACGGTCCCTTTCCACAGAAACCAAAGCAAGAGTGTCATCACAGACACTAGGAGTCAGGATGTTGAGATTCTCATGGACTCTCCAGTTAGATGAACCAAGAGTTGCCTCCACCTTAGGCAGTGAGAGAGGAGCATTGGCCAACTTAGGGGTGGGGGATGTCCTCTTACAGTAACAGGGTAGGGAAAACTTTGTTGTCTTTCTGAGCTAGAACTTACAGAGTAATCACAGAAGCCCAGCAGACTACAAGCCCTATGGTCTAGCAGAGAAGCCAGCGTATCTTCAATGCACAATCACACACCTTGGGGACAACAACAGTTAACCCTGGAGCACAGCCACAGACCATTGCCTGAAAGCGTGAGGGAGCCCTGTGCAGTGAGTCAGGTGTCTGAGTCGTTCCCATGAGCTCCTTGTGAATCACTGTGAGAACCGGCTGCTTGAATGCAAAGTCCCAGAACCAAAATGGCTTAAGGAGATTGTTAACTTTGTTCATGGAACAGAGGAAAAGTAGGAGAAGGTATTGTTGGTGCAAAATAGCATTTGGCTCAGCAAAGAAAACAAAGTTGTCTATTCTTGGATCTAAATAGAGTGCTGAACACATCTTAAGATTAAAAAAAAAATCATACAGGTTTTAAAAGGTGGTAAGACTATAGTAATGCTGGGTTGGGGTGTATACAAAGCAGCAATTATCTCGATTATCTCAGAAACCTTAGCAAGGCCCTGGTGCCCCGTCAAAATGCCTCTCCCTCCTACTGACTAATGTCTAAAATCCATTAGCTGAAGGCTCTCGTGTTACATGCACATTCCTGGATGGGTGGCATGTTATCAGCCACTTACATCACAGCATGATATGGCTAATGCCTCAGAGCCTTTGCACTCTGTTTCTTTTCTCTAGAAGGTTTTGCTCCAGACATACACAAAGTTTATTCCCTCACTTTTATCTCTCCCCCACCAGATACTACCTTATCAGTGAGGCTTTCTCTGACCACCCATTTAATAATTGTAATTACTCCCATCCCCAGAGCTCCCCACCCTCCTTCCCTGCTTCATTTTTTTTCTTTTTGGCATCTCACAATCTAAAAGGCTATGCATTTGCTTATTTATTATCTGTTGCTGTTCTCTAGAATGTAAACTTCCTGAGGGCTGGGGTTTTTCTCTGTGGACTGCTATGTATCCAGCACCTGAAACAGTGCCTGACCCAGTGAAGGTCTTCAGTAGATAGTATTTGAATGTGTGAATAAATGAGTAAGTGAATACATTTTCAAGGTTATTTTGGAGGCTGGGTTGTGTGTGTGTGTATGTGTGTGTGTGTCTGTGTGTGTGAGAGTAAAATGAAGGTAAAGGGGAAAAGGGCAAGAGACCATGGTATTCCTGGAAGGATGTGAGTAAATGTCACTAAAGTGAGTAGGGGTGTGTTGGGAGGCTTGGTTCACTGTGGGTAACACCTCCCTCCCTTACCACTGAGTGAGCAGAATAAAGAAAGAGGAGTGCAGGGGCCCATGGAGAACATTCCTGTGTCCCTCCTCTTCATTAAGGCTCTTTTCTTTATAGGAGCAACAAGTGTGAAACCTTAACAACATGGAAATTCCCCCTTCCCACTGGAGTTGAACAAACTAAGCATTCTTTAGGGGAGCGTGACTCTTGGGAATGTCCATTTTACCTACCCAACTCCATTTACAGAATGAATCTCGGGCTTTGGTTTCACCCTAGGATTTGTGATGGGAATTCTTGATAAGATAAGGGAAATAGCAGTGGCTGGGGAGAGAGGCTGGGAGTGTTGGGTTGCTAACAGCAGCCCTGAACTGGAATTCGGTGTTTGTGTGCATGACAGCGCTTGCTGGTTCATAGCTGGCACGGGAGTGTTTACTCAGAGTGTCAGACAGAAGCTGTCATGCTGATCTCATGTGACTAACAACCTTGGGAGATATGCAGAAAAAAACCCTCAGAAGACAGAAAACAGTGCTGGTTTCTTGGAAGTTACTTCTTTTGCACGTAGACAAGTGACATTCTTAGGAATAACAAAGAAGTAAAATAGAAACAATGCAATCATTTTGGAGAGCAAACATGGACGTAAAATATGGGCTTTAAAGATCTTTTCAAAATGATTCAGAATAATGACGTTAGCAAAGAGAAGCAGTATCTCAAAAATGAATAAAATTTCATTTTAAAGCAAAAGCAAGGATTCAGAGGTATTCAGTTACTCATTTTAATTTACTTTCAAAATCTGTTGTTGGTGGTTTTTTATTTCAGTACCATATTAGTCAATGTAGTAATTTTAATCAAGTTGTGAATTATTTGCTTGTTAAAGTGATTAGAACACATTTAAAGTTATTCAATAACAGTGCTACTCACATTTTGACATCTCCTTCAGATGGAGATAGAGGGTAGACTCTAGCCCGGAAGGTGACAGAGCCTCAGCGTGAACTTGTCCACCAGTGTGCTGTCTGTCATAGTTGTCCTGCACAAAAAAATATTGGGGATCACTACTTTGGAGGACAAACTTGTAAGAGCAGTGCTAACCAAAAGTTATGATACTGTTATTTTGAATCCTAAATTAGATATTATGATTGGCAAATTCTTTCTATGTAGTAACTTTACTTTTGTATCAAAAGTAATTGAAAACCTTTTAATATGATAAATAGTAATTTAATTAACTCAGTTTCATTCATACACACCCTGGGAACTGGAGTGCTGAAGTAGTTTTCAGATGTGAAGAAGAGAATCAAAATGTCTCCAGTGACTGAGCATTTCAGGAAAATGTTTGTTTTTAAACTTCTTTTGTTTGAACTGTAAATTTTAATCTCTTTGTTTTTGTAGTGGGCCTTGCATTACCTCATCTAGTTCCTACTCAAAATAGAGATTTTATTAGACAAAAACATGTTCAAATATTAAGCAAACCAGTTAAGCTGAAACAATGAAAGTTGGAAATTATTTTTCTTTCTTCCTAAGACAAAGGGGAAAAAATGCTCTTGGTAATTTAGTTCTAAGGATCACAGTGACCCTTACCAGCTTGTCTGAGGACAGTTGTGTTTAAAAATTTAAAAAAATGTTAATATTTATTATGAACATTACTATATTCTTGAAAGTTGACCTCTTATTTTACTAGGCAACTGTCTCTTAATTTACTGTAACTTTTTTTTCCAGCTGGACTTGAATAATGTCATACCTTTGGAGAGTCACACCCATGCAGAGTCAGCTATTACAATAAAGGTAAGTCAGTCAACAATGACTTCTTGTGACTAATTGTCTTGTGGGTATGAAAGAGGAAGAGAATGTATCACTGTACTTCTTTCTTAACTTTAGGATTAGAAAATTCATCGAAATAATCAGTAAATTTGATGACAATTCAACAAGTTAAGCAGGCAGTATTACTGGAAAGACAGAGTTGAACAAAGTAAAATCCGTGTGAAAGCTCATGTGAAGAATTGCTTTATGGATCATAAAAGTGTCATTGTGAGCTTCCATTGTGTGGCACTGTGGGAGAATCAGTCTAAGACTCAGAATATTCAATAATTGGAATCTTAAATTCACAGAGTATGGTTTATTGTTCCTCATACCTTGGATTTTCACTTTAGAAGTATGTATGAATAAGTCATCTAAAACAAAAAAAAAAATAGAGAAAGATTGTGGCTTCTTGGCTTTTAGGAATAACAAGAGGATGCAAGTTCTATAGAATATATTTATTTATGTTTATTTCTTAGAGACTAGCTGCATTAGGTCATTTGGTCAGAATGGGAAACCTGCATCCCAGGTGTGCTCTGTGGTCCTAAATGGACAGATGCCAAGTATGGGATTTGAGGGACACTGGAAAGTGTCTGTGCACAAAATACTCTGCCTCCTGACTGATGGCCTAGTGATAATAAAATTTCATTTTGTTTTCTGAGTCAATGGATATTTTATAATTTTAAGATATTTACTCCAAGGAGGAGTAACAAAGTGCTTTGTGTGATTTATACATTATTATGAAGGAATTTATTAAACAATTTAAAAATTTATCAGCTAGTTATCGTCACATTTTAAAAGGAAGCAGGGGATAGTGATTTTGAAAACATTAGGTAGATCATGTCCTAGAAATAAGGTAAAAATACATGCAAAGGTAAAGACAAACTTCACTTCCTTTCATTTTATATTGGGTTAGCTAGCTTTTGCAAATAAAGCTCTTTTCACTTGGCCAGGAACTTGGCAATACAAGTCATGTAGAAACTGAACATAAAGCATGGTCATTTTGTGTGTGCAGTAATTGCTATTCTAGTAGCATTACCTAATATTTATGTCCTACTGAAGGTTGGGTCAGTAGCATCTCATTTTCAAGTAATCTCCCCCCTCCCCGCCCTGCCCCCACCTTCACCAGGCTGCCCTATTCTACTTGGTGGAAATAACATAATTAGAACTTGTAGGGAAAAAAGCCTCCCACTCTGCCTTTTTCCAAGGAAGCTCAATTGAAAATTACAGATTCTCATGAGTTTGGCTATTCCTCTCTATTTGCTTGTGTATTCAGAGGAATTTCTAGTGCAGAATAGACTAGACAGAACAAGCTTGTGCCTAAAGCAAAATATTAATGAAAAAATCACAGTTGCAGTTTGGAATTGCAGAAAGAGAATTATTTCTAGTCACTTCCTAACTCTGCCTTTATCAACAAGTTACTTTTTAGCCTGTTTTCTCAGCCTGTGTAAAACAAGGCTTTGGATCAGATAATATAGATGTTTTGAGTTTGTATAATTTCAGTTGTTTGGATGTCAGCACTCTTAATTTTGAGTTGAGTTCATTTTGAAAATTTAAATATTAAGTTACAGAGAGGTATGAAGAGGTTAAGTAACTTGCCCAAAGACACATGGCTAGTAAGTGGTGGAGCTGCAATTTGAACTCAAGTACTTGGTCCTCAAAGTATGAACTCTTAACCATTAACTTAAAATGCAAATTAAAAAGGCAAACCAAACACATTTTAACTTTATCTTTTATTAATCATTAACATATATATACCATACCATTATTTTGTCCACCTTTCATTATTTTTGATTTAATCTTTATTGTATTTTTATCCACTACTACTTAGTTCCCTTATACCTCTCCCCTCCCGGCAGTCACCACACTGTTGTCCACGTCCATGAGTCTTTTTTCCTATTTTCTCAATCCCTCTATTCCTCAATGCCCCCCCACAATAGCTGTCATGCTGCTCTCCATCTATGAGTCTGTCCTCATTTTCCTTGTTAGTTCAGTTTGTTATTAGAGTCCACATATGAGTGAAATCATATAATATTTGTCTTTCTCTAACTGGCTTATTTCACTTAGCAGAATGTTCACTAGGTCCATACACACTGTTGCAAAGTGTAAAATTTTCTTCTTTTTTATGGTCAAGTAGTATTCCATTGTGTAAAAGTCCCACAGTTGTTTTGTCCAGTCATCTACTGACTGGCACTTCGGCTGCTTCCATATCTTAGTAATTGTAAATACACTGCAATGACTATAGGGATGCTTACCTTGTTTTTGCATTAGTATTTTGGGTTCCTTTGAGTATATTCCCAGAAGTGGGATTGCTGGGCCAAAAGGCATAACCATTTTTAATTTTTTGACATATCTCCATACTGCTTTCCACAGTGGCTACCCCAATCTGCATTCCCACCAATAGTGCAAAAGGATTCCCCTTTCTCCACATCCTTACCAGCACTTGTTGTTTGTTGATTTACTGATGACAGCCATTCTGAGAGGTGTGAGATGATATCTCATTGTGGTTTTAATTTGCATTTCTCTAATGATTAGTACATTGAGCATCTTTTCGTATGTCTATTGGCCATCTGTATGTCCTCCTTGGAGAAGTGTCTATTCAGGTCCTTTGACCACTTTTTAATTGAGTTGTTCAGTTTTGTTTTGTTTTTTTGGTGTTGAGTTTTGTAAATTCTTTATAAATTTTAGATAGTAACCCCTTATCAGATGTATTGGTGAATATGTTCTCTCTTTCCATGGGTTGTCCCTTTATTTTGTTGATGACTTCCTTTGTTGTGCAAAAACTTCTTAGTTTGATGTAGTTCTATTTGTTTATTTTTCTCTTGTTTCTCTTGCCTGAGGAAATGTATCCAATAATTTATTGCTACAAGCAATTCTGAGATTTTGCTGCCTATGTTTTCTTCTATAATTTTTATGGTTTTGGGTCTAACATTTAAGTCTTTGATCTATTTTGAATTTATCTCGTGTGTAGTGTAAGAAGGTGGTCTAGTTTAATTTTTCTGCATGTATTTGTCCAATTTTCCCAACACCATGTATTGAATAAACTATCTTTAGCCCATTGTATGCACTTGCTTCTTCTGTCAAATATTAATTGACTATAAAGGTATGAGTTTATTTCTGGCTCTCTCTATTGATTTATCTGTCTGTTTTTATGCCAGTATCATTCTCTTTTGATTACTATGGCCTGATAGTATAGTTTGATATTAAGTAGCACAATCCCCCCCCGCTTTGCTCTTCTTTCTCAAGATTGCTGTTCCTATGCGGGGCTTTTTTGTGGTTCCATATAAATTTTTGAAATATTTGTTCTAGTTCTGTGAAATACATCATTGAAATCTTTATACAAATTGCATTAAATCTATAGATTGCTTTGGGAAGTATGGACATCTTAATATAGTGGAAGGAATACCCAGTAGATTAGGTGAAGCAGAGTATCAAATCAGTGACTTAGAAGACAAGATAGAAAAAAACACCCAGGTGGAGCAGCTAAAAGAAAAAGAATTTTAAAAAGTGAGGAGAGCTTAGTAAACATTTTGGACAGTATGAAACATACCAACATCCACATCATGGGGACACCAGAAGGAGAAGAAAGTGAGCAAAGGATCAAAAACCTATTTGAAGAAATAATGACCAAAAAGTTCCCTAATCTGATAAGGAAAAAGACACACAGGTCCAGGAAGCTCAGAGTTCCAAATAAGCTGGACTTAAAAAGGCTTACACTGATACACATCATAATTAAAAAGCTGCAAGAGAAAAGCAGGTAGTTACCTATAAAAGAGCACCAATTAGAATGCCATCTGATTTCTCAACAGAAGCATTTCATTCCAGAAGAGAGTGGCATGAAATGTTCAAGGAGATGAAAAGCAAGGACCTACAACCAAGGCTACCATACCTGGCAAGGCTATTATTTAAAATAAAAGGAGAAATAAGGAGCTTCCCAGACAAGAAAAGGTAAAGGAGTTTGTTAGCACCAAACCAGTATTACAACAAATGTTAAAGGACTTGCTTTAAGAAGAAGAAAAAGAGAAAAGAAGAAAAAGAGAAAAAAAGAAAAAGAGGAAAATACTCTAACAATAAAATGGTGCTAAATATGTATTTATCAA
Source organism: Furipterus horrens (assembly GCF_987537825.1). Classification (NCBI taxonomy): domain Eukaryota; kingdom Metazoa; phylum Chordata; class Mammalia; order Chiroptera; family Furipteridae; genus Furipterus; species Furipterus horrens. The sequence goes on from NW_028327178.1 coordinate 31,426,815, forward strand.
TAATTACCTTAAATGTAAATGGCTTAAATCGTCTAACCAACAGACATAGGGTAGCTGAATAGATAAGAAAACAAGACCCATATATATGCTGCCTCCAAGAGTCACATCTCAGATCGAAAGATACACACAGGCTGTAAGTGAAGGGATGCAAATGGAAGGGGGAAAAAAAGCTGGGGTAGCAGTACTTATATCTGACAAAATAGACTTTTAAAATCAAAGCTATGTAAGAGATAAAGAAGACACTACATAATGATAAAGGGAACAATCCAATAAGAGAATATAACCCTGGTAAGCATTTATGCACCCAGCATAGGATCACTTAAATATGTGAAGCAAATCTTGATGGACAAAAAAGGAGAGATCGACAGAAATAAAGTGAATGTCGGGAGTTTTAACAGCCCATTGGCATCAATGGATAGACCTTCCAGACAGAAAATCAACAAGGAGACAGTGACCTTAAATGACACACTAGATATCTTCAGAGCATTTCACCCTAAGTGCACATGGAACATTTTCTAGGATAGACCACACGTTAGGACACAAAACAAGTCTCAGTAAATTTAAGGAGACTGAAATTATATTAAGCATCTTCTCTGACCATAGTGCTGTAAAACTGGAAATCAGTCACAAGAAGGATACTGAAAAACACACAAAGACATGGAAACTAAGTAACGTGTTATTGAACAATGAATGAATTAACAAAGAGATCAAGGAAGAAATCAAAAGATATTTTGAAACACATGAAAATGAGGACACAACAATCCAAAATCTGTGGGACATTGGGAAAGCAATCCTAAGAGAGAAATTCATAGCATTACAGGCCTATCTCAAAAAAATAAGAAAAAACTCAAATAAACAATCTACCTTCACACTTAATAAAACTTGAAAAAGAAAAACAAGCAAAGCCCAAAGTGAGTAGAAGGAAAGATCAGGGTAGAAAGAAATGAAATAGAGTCTAAAAACATGATACAAAAGATCAATGAATTGAAGAGCTGGTTCTTTGAAAAGACAAGATTGACAAACCTTTAACCAGACTCATCAAGAAAAAAGAGAGAGGACCCAAATAAATAAAACCAGAAATGAAAGAGAAGAAATAACAACTGACACCCAAGAAATACAAAATTATTATGAACAATTATATGCCAACAAAAGACAACTTCAATGAAATGAATAAATTCCTAGAAACACACAATCTTCTAAAACTAAATCAGGAAGAATCTGAGAATCTGAATAGACAGATTACACCCGGTGAAATTGAAGCAGTAATAAAAAACTCCCAACAAACAGAAGCTCTGGACTGGTTGGCTTCACAGCTGAATTTTACCAAACATTTCAAGAACTAACACCTCTCCTTCTCAAACCATTTCATAAAATTCAAGAGGAAGAGAGGCTCCCAAACTCATTTCATGAGGCCTGCATTATCTTAATTCTAAAACCAAATAAAGACATTACAAAGAGAGAAAATTATAGGTCAATATCCCTGATGAACATAGATGCTAAAATCCTTAACAAAATATTAGCAATCTGAATACAACAATGCATCAAAAAGATCATACACCATGCTCAAGTGGGATTTATTCTGGGAATGCAGGGTTGGTACATTCACAAATCAATAAATGTGATTTACCACATGGACAAAATAAAGGATAAAAACCTTATGACCATATCAATAGATGCAGAAGAAACATTTGATAAAATCTAGCACCCATTTATGATTAAAAACTGTCAGCAAAGTGGGAGTAGAGGGAACATACCTAAACATAATAAAGGCCATATATGACAAACCCACTGCCAGCATCATACTCAATGGGAAAAACTACAAGTGTTCCCCTTAAGATTGGGAACAATACAGGGATATCCACTTTCACCTCTCTTAATCAGCATAGTACTGGAAGTCCTAGCCACAGGAATCAGACAAAAAGAAGAAATAAAAGGCATTGAAATTGCAAAGGAAAAAGGAAAAACTGTCATTATTTGCAGATGACATGATACTATACATAGAGAGCCCAAAGATTCCACTAAGAAACTACTAGAAGTGATAAGTGAATTCAGCAAAGTATCAGGATACAAAATACCCAGAAATCAGTTGCATTTTTATATGCCAATAATGAACTAAGAGAAAGGGAAATTAAGAAAACAATCCCATTCACAATTGCTACAAAAAGAATAAAATACCTAGGAATAAACCTAACCAAGGATGTAAAAGACTGGTACTTGGAAAATTATAAGACACTGAAGAAAGAAATTGAAGAAGATACAAATAAATGGAAGCACATACTGTGTTCACAGATAGGAAGAATTAATGTCATTATTTTTGATTATCTAATAGATGGAATGAGATTTTAACATTTTCCGTTAAGTCCTTCTGAAGTAGTTTTGATTTTCTGCAAACTTTAGTATGTTTCTTTGCCTGATGACTCTATGTTTCCTCTCAAAATATTCAACATTTCCTGACTTGTTCATTCATGGAGACATTCTATTCCACCCATATTTGGTTGGCTAAGTTAGCAATAGCATGCATTGGCTTGTCCTGGACGCCCTGCGAGAGTCTTTGTTGCACAGAGGAGAAAGTTTTCTGTCATCTTGCAGCATATGCCTTTGTGTTTGGTTTGCATCTTGAAAAGAGTATTTAAAGACCAGCACACAAAAAATGGCAGTTCCATGGTCTAAGAAAGTGTATAGAGAAAGAGTGTGTAGTTAGAAAATAAACTTAGAATGCAACTATTAGCAGCCAATAAAATATTTCCTGAGCAAAAATCCTTAGTGATTTATATGAGCTGAGAGGCAGAGGGAAGATGCAGGAAGATGCATATTGTCAGAACTCATAAGATGAAGGATTTATTACACATTAAATTTTTGATATACAAAAAGTTGTACATAATAAAATGTATGCATCTTGATGAGTGTGGAGACAAGTATATACGCATGAAATCATCACCACAATTTAAGCCATAAACCTATCCATCACCTCCAAAAGTTTCCTTACACCTTCTTATTGATTGTTATTATTATTCTTTTTGTGACAAGACCACTTAACATAAGTTTTACATTCTGAGAAAAATTTTAAGTATACAATATGATACAGTATTCCCTCGCTGTATCGCGGTTCACTTATCGTGGCCTCACTGTATTGCGGGATTTTTAAAAATATTCTATTTAATTATTTATCGCAGATTTTCGCTATATCGCGGGATTTTGCAGTACTGTATACCTATGTTGTTAAAGTTAGGTAGGTTTAAGAGTGTAGAATAAATGTAAGGTTTCCACTTTGCGGGGGTGGTGGTGGTGAGGATCTGGAAGGTAATACTCGTGATAAGTGAGATCTATGCAGTAGATCTCTAGGACTCATTCATCTTGTATACCTGAAACTTTGTACCCTTTGCCTAATATCTCCATTTCCTAATACACTTTTTGTCACTAATCAAAGTGTGGGTGTCAACCCTGGATGAAAATAAGTACAAGTTTGGTCAAACAAGACCTCTTCATTGCGCTTTACCTAAAGAAAGGCGAAAAATCTAGGCGACTCTTTTCTTTCGAATCTAGAGAGCAGACTTCTTGCATGTAAAAACTTTGTATCAACAACATACATTAAGTATTAGTGTCTGGTCCATGGATATGAAAATGGAAAGACACTGCTTCAGCTAAGCCAAGATACATGGTTACCTGAGGCAAACTGTGCATGTGTGTTTGTGTGTTTTACCTCCTAGTTAGAGCATATAAATCTTATTAGCAGTACTAGTCAGTTGGACATGGGAAGACATGACTGAAGTTAATCTCACATTTTGTGTTTAGATACTCATTTTTGGCTTAGTGAAAATGCCTCCTTGCAGGAGTGAAAACCATGTCATTATGCCACTTAAATAAATACAGGATTACCTGATTCTGTACTTCTTTATAATTAAGAAAGCTTTTTGGAATCCTCTCCTGATTATGAAACAATATAAATACTTCCTGTGCCTTCTGAGAAAATGAGGACATCCGTATTCTTTCAATATTAATGTTTACTTATATTATCCTAATTTGATGTTCTGTGTTTTCACATGAAATTTACTGCTGCCTAATTTAATAATGAAAATTCAGCACACAGAAAACATCAGAGCTGTTCTGAGACATAAAATTAAAAATACAATGGTCCCATGTACTTCAAGAGTATAAAGGAGGAATGGAGATAGCTTTAAGGATTAAAATAGTTGTTGTAGTTGTTAAAGTGTGTTGTTTTCCATAAGTAATCATGGAAACACTAAGATGAATGAACCCATTTAACTTTATTTACAAAAAAAAAACAAAACAAAACAAAAACTAAGCTCAGAGCTACAGAGAACAAATTGGTGGTTGCCAGAGGCCATGGGTGATGGGGGCTGGTAAGAAAATGGGTGACAGAGGCCAAAAGGTACAAACTTCTAGTTATGAAATAAATAAGTCCTGGGGATTGTAATGTACAGTATGGTTGCTATAGTTAATAATACTGAGTTGCTTATTTGAAAATTGCTAAAAGAATAGATCTTAAAAGTTCTCATCACAGGAAAAATATTTTTTATACTATGTAGGGTGACGATGTTAACTACACATTGTGGTGATCATTTCACAATAGTACATACAAATAAAAAATTTTTTAAAAAGTTATTTTTATATCTAGGCACATGTCACATAACCTTTTCTAAAAAGTGCACTGTCAGAATAATTCTTAAGAAGTTTATTGAAAAAGAGATTCTATGACTTCTCCGTAGCTTGTTTTTGTTATTAAACGTGGAAGAAGACTGGTCATTGTGCTCTGAAAAATAACCTCAAATACACTTCAAAATAACAGCAAATCATATATTTGCATTCTGTTAACCCCTCTCTCTATCTCTACCTCTTTATCTCTCTATATCTCTCTCAGTGCTAGATACATAGAAAGGTATATAGAACTCTTAGTTCTGTGTGTATGTATGTGTGTGTGTATACACGGGTGGGCAAAAGTAAGTTTGCAGTTGTTCATATGTAAAATAATACAATAATTAATAAATAATAATGCAAGAATAAACTGTGTTTTGAGTAAACCTACACTTGCCCACCCCTGTGTGTGTTATACTGCTTCTTTAATCTTCAGAATTTTATCTAGATTTATAATATTTTTAAATTAAAATATATATTTTCATTGTTCTCTTTGTATTTAAAAAAAATTTCATGTTCTATTCAGTCATAGAGCTAAAAATGTACAGATTATTCTGAGAATGATAGTTATCAGTAGCGCTGAATAATTATAGATTAAACCTTTACACTTGTGTCACATTAGTGCATGACCTTGAGGAAGTTACTTCACTTTCCCTGGATACTGTTTGTATGACTGTAATCTCAGGGTTATTTTAAGAATTGAATTAGAACAGGTAGCTCTCCTAGCCACCTAGTAGGTAGCCCTCACCCATGTCTCGTTTCTTCCTACTCTGGTAACTGCATTTATTTACACTTGCTCTTTTAGACCATCATTCTCTTGAGTTTTAACTACATCTGTGTTGTGTTTAGATCTTTTGGTTTATATTTGAAAAAAAAGTCAATACATAAACAAAAAAGAAAGTAAAGACACCAACCTAGAATGGCCAATGTCTTGATGTCTTGTCATGGAGAGAATCTCAATGCAGTCTGGATCCGGAAAAGGAGGAGGAATTTCAGTACTCATCATGGAAAATGCGTCCTTTCTGTAACCTGGAATTTAAATGATTGTTTGTCTTGTTTTCTGGCCAGTTATTTCCCCTACATAAAACAGTCTTATGCTATGGTGAACAAGTGTTAAACCATATAATCTGTGATTCAGAATTACTCTTTGTACACCCAGTAAAGGACAGAGAAAATGCTGACTTGCCAAGAACAAGAAGGAAAGATCTTGAACTTTTACTTGCTTTTAAATTGTGAGTTGTCTTGAAGTTAGTCAGTTGAACGTATTCCTTATACACACTTGATTTTTGAAAGTTAAGATTTTTATTCCTAGAATTTTCTAATAGGAGACACTGCTGATGTTTTACAAATTTACCTACATGACTTTCATTTTCCTGAAATTGAGTTGAAACATCTGAGTTAAGCCATCTGCGTTTCTCTACTCAACATGCACTCTAATCCAGTTTCTGCTTGCCATACCCCAGGTACGCGTCTGCATTTAAGAATGAGGAAGGTCAGTCAGAAGCAAGATCTGAAGTTCTGAAGGGACTAGCTTTGTGGCACCTCTTCTAAAAAAGACACAGCAACAGGAGTTTACTGGGGATCAAACCCACCACTGTGGCTAATGGTGGTCACCAGAGCCATGGTCCATTTTTTTTTGTTTTCATCATGTTAGGTTAGAAACTTTACCTTCTCTTTATTCCAGCTTTTCTCTCTGAGTCATCATAGAATGTTGAAACTTTTGCCTGAAAGACAACTCTAAATTACCAAAAAAATAATAAATGAGTTAAAGCATCCAGTTAGTAAAAGTTTGCCCTAACCTCATCCAGCACCATCTAGATCCACCTGAAGAAGATATCCTGAGTCTTCAGGTATTTCCTTTCTGTCTGGGAGGAGGCAGAATAAGTAGCAGCTAGAAAAAAAATGTATTATACTGATAAAAGCATATATGTAAGCCACTTCCTTATATCACATTTTTGAAATAATTACAGAGTGTTGTTCAGCTTTTAGTGAAAGATTATGGCAGTACCCATAAATTTGTCACCAGTATTTTTAAAAACAATGTTACACTGTTAAAGTTTTACTATATACTGTTTAAAATTGATGATACATCAAGTAAACAGTTAAATGTTTTTTGCTTAAAACAATTTTTATTTTTGAAAAAATATACAAACATTATTTTTTTGCTTTGAATTTAATTTTACATGGCAAATCAATTTGAGGTCCTCCTAGAAAAGATTGACCTATTTTTATTTCAAAATACATTTAATTTCAATTATTTCATTATATAGCCTTTGTTACAATGGCATGGTTTCCTCTACAGCCTGGCAATGCAGCAAAATTCCCATTTTAAGAGGCAAAGTTAAAATGCTTTGAGGATCCTGAGTACACTTTTGAACTTGGAATAAGGGTTATTATGGCTATTAATTTAACTTTTATGTATAAACACAGGCACAGATCAACTGTGCGTGTGCTAGATCCCAGAGAAAGTGTCCTGAAAAGCAAGAGAAGAGGTGTCCAGTGGTAATAACAAGGGGACTTCCTCAAGACCACGCAGGCTGCTCCATACAGCCAAGTTCCCGTCACTTCAGGACTTGCAGGCCTTATTGCAGCAACAGCCTTGTCTTGAAGGAACTGCCTGCACTTCGCAGGCTATCCTAGCACATGACTTCCTGGTAGTCATGGCATTTGGGCGTGGGAAGAATAATACTAGATCTAAGAAATTTTAGGGGATCTCTTTCCCCCAAGGTATCCTCAAGGCTGCACCCTTCTGGGTTAAAACACAGTTAGTTTGCATTCCATCTGGAAAAACAAATATCAGTTTTGAATATGGCAAAAGAGTGAAAGGAGAATTTTATATGCAATTAGAGACAATAAAGACTCAGCTAAGACAATAATGCTGATAAGCAGATAGGGTGCTCTCAATGGGTTCCAGGCTGAAGATCTTGAATGACCAGAAATGATTTGAAGAACTACTTTGCCATCATGGTAAAACTTCACTAACTTAACATCATTATGCTCAAGAATTAAATTGCTATAGTTGTTTAATTTAAAAGGAGTAAGGCTTACAAAAAATAGAGCTTCCTGGTAATCCTTTTTCACACCCTATTTGACCTGAAATGCTGCTTATAATACATATTTACAAATTTCATCTTGTGTTATTCTAGTCAGAGTCCCCTCTGCTTATGAGAAAAGCCATGTTTTGAATTTCCACCAAGTCTGTAAACATTGTTAACATAATAAACATCATGCATGTCATATGTAAGTTACATCTACACACTGACATTGAAAAAATAAGGAGCATTTTTAACTATTAACATAGGATTTGTTATTGAGAAGTGTGTAGGAAGGAATACAGTGTAAAACATTTTCTTTGGCTAGAGCATTTCAAGATGATTAAAGAAACCCCAAATACTATTTACACCATACCAACCTTTCTTAAATGTTCTATGCTAAAATTGTCTTATTGTTAGAATGTGAGGCATTAGATGTAGCAAGTTTAATGCATAAGCCAATAGCCCTTAGCCTGAGCAAGAGATGCACTTAGGGTCTCCCAGCACCAAGAAGATAGAAAAAGTTCAACTGTGACTAGTTATTTTTTCTTTCTCGAGCAGCTCAAAATGCTTTAGCAAACACCTTAGGACTCTTACACCATTATTAATGATATAAGAAAAGGCGATAAGAGACAAGAACTGGGACTCTTGACTCCACGTGCTTAATCTTCTAAAAGTTCATTGCATTTTTTAAAAAATAATTTATTTATTTATTTTTTTAGAGAGGGGAAAGGAGAAAGAGAAGGAGAGAAACATCACTGTGTGATTGCCTCTCACTCGCGCCCCTGACTGGGGACCTGACGTGCAACCTAGTCATGTGCCCTGACTGGGAATCGAACCAGCGACACTTGGTAAAAGTTCATTGCATTCTAATGTGATAAACACCTTTCTTTGGCACTGCAAAAGTAGAAGTTTAAAAATGGTGGGGAAATTTTTGTACTGAATATGTTAATATTTTTCAAAAAACATTAAGATTTACTACCACTTGAATTGTATTTGAGAATTGAGAGTGGCAACATTTTCACTTTGGGACTGTGAACTAGAAAAGTGTAATTATGATCACTTTATCAGAGTAGCAAGTAAGTGTCAAGTTAGAATGACGCTGTGAGACTCATTATGCTGTTATGGATCATTTGGTCCAACTATCTTTATGTGGCCAGTATATTGTTCCAGTTCATGCTGGTCATATCAGACGGGAACAAGGATCTTCTATACAGATCCTGTTATGTGACCCTCGTAGCTCAGTTGGACAGTGTAGGCTGCCAGAACCACTGGAAATAGGACAAATTACTCTCTCTGTCACTATAACATTTTGTGTGAGAAGCGGGTCAAAGGTTGTAGTGGGAGGTTGCATGAGGGAGCCAGAAGCTGAGTAAGTCTCCGTTACCAAATAGCTACCCTGATGCAAAGGGTCAGGGATGGGAATGGCTGGTTGGAGAACAGAGCCACAAGCAGACAAAGCAGCAGCTCCTTGACCGTCTGACAAAATCTGGCACCTAGAACATTCTGACTGACGGATTTCTACAGAATGGTCACAGGATCCAATCCCAGAACCACTATTTTGGGTGGGTGGCTGAGATGGTTTGGCTTTGCTATCCAGCCCAAGGCTTATCTCTGCGAGTTGTTTAAATTTCGGGCCCAGTGAATCCAAGAAACTCTCATCTAGGTCATCGGCAATAAAGCTGCAACAACCCAGGGAGCCCACGGGGGAACTAGGAGCACCCAGTCCTTCGTTGTCATAGATCAGCAAGCAGTCATTTGCTTCCTGGCCATTGTCTTCCTCTGCACAGGCAACTGCTTTCTAAAGATGCAAAAAAGTAGAAAAATGAATTTTAAAAAGGAGTCAGAACTCAAGGTTTGATCATGAGTGCATAGTTTAGGTAATCCATAGACATAAAGACATACTCTTTGTACCAAAAATCATTTTACAGAAATTGTCTGGTGTTTGGAGAGTAGTGTAGTTGACATTCCCTCAAAATTGAGCCTGGCCTAGGTTCATGTTCTAATTCCTGATTTTGAAGGCATTTACATGGATTTATGCCTATAGAACAAATGTGAATGAAGCCTGCAGGTTACTTCCTGGGCCAAGTGTTAGGGTACCTGTGTGTGCTTGTGTTAATGTATGTTTTTGTGTTTGGGGGTCGGGGGAAGTCATCCTACCGTGCACTGTCAGACAGAGCTCTCGCCCAGGCTGGAGTCTTTACCTAGACCCTGCAGCTCTTGTGGGAGCCTGTCCTGTAATCCCATAACTAGAGCCCATACCAGCTCAGAATATTCTCAAAAACCTCATCCCCGACAGTCTATCCTCAAACACAGTGTTAGCGTTCATCTGCTCATACAAGGGCAAGATCCTGGCACTTACCATCAGTTCGGATACCAAAACTATATGTGAGATCTGTTCTAATGACAACACACTAACCAGGAGGCAAGCAACCTGCCTCCCATAGTCCTCTCTGTTCTTACATTCTTGTCCCTTTTTGCTTCTATGCTCATCTGGTCTTCAATCACGTTCCTTCTTCCCCCTTTTATTTTTGGGTCTTTAATTCAATGATTCTTCAATTTTTTTTTTTGGACGGAGACCACTTTGAAAATGTGGAGAATACTATAACCCTTTCTCATACAAATATATGCACTTGTGTTCTGACATCCTTTATGGTATAGGAAATACAAAATAAGCTGCTTTGTGTTCCCAAGGAAGATGTTGCTGATCCTGAAATGTAAAAGATTTTGCTGTCTGTTGCTATTCTAGTTGGAAGGATAAAGTGCCCCTTGCTATGTTTTCTCACCTTGTATCTATTTACTCATCATTCTTTTGACCAGTAGCCCAGTTTGGGCAGCCATCCTAGATTATTTGTATTATTTAGGCAAAGAACTCTATTTTTCTTATATTTTCACAAGCTGTAAAAACAATAAACTGAAAAACTAAAATATAGTCAAGTTCAAAGATCTGTAATGTAAATAAGATACTGGAGCCACAAAATTATTCACCAAATTACCTGAGAAAAGTAGGACTCCAAGAAATTCATGCTTATTTCTCCTTCACCATATTCCTTCTGGGTTCCTCCAGTGGAATGCCTTGTTCGCATTGTTCCCGACTGTCCTGTAGAACAGAAGCCAAGTCCAGTGGTTGCTCCAAATCCTGCAGCAGCTCCAGATCCTCTAGATGCTCCAAGCTTGGTGGCCATCTCTATTCCTGAAGTTTCTTCCACCATTCCTCTGGCACATGTGTTTGTACAAAGTTCTAAAAACAAGGGAGAAAATTCTGTAACATCTCATGCTGTGATTTTTCTTTCTGGTTTTTGATATCTATGATATTAAGTAAAGCAAATCAGTGGGAAAAAACACAATTATATGACTAGAAGTGATAATAACATCCCATGGTCTGTTATGTGAGAGTTACAGAGGAGGTGAGAATATAACAGAGGCTATTAGCAGATGAAATAGCTCTGAAAACATACTGATTGAAAAAGGTACAAAGGAAGTGGATTTTCAGTGACAACAGCCAGAAATGGAAAAGTAAAAACAGAATGTTCAGCACACAGTCATGGAAAACTTCTAATGCAGTCCTTGTTTGCTTTCAGGGAAAAAAATTGTAATTAAGCTGTCATATTGGCTCAATATGAAAGCCAAAGAGAAAACATGCAAATTAGCAGATGCTAATTTGATGCTTTGGTACCTAAGGAAAATTTAATGAGTTGTGACTTTCCTGCCTGTTACCTTTAAATTATACTTTCATGGAAAGTTCTATCTTCCTAGAGAACTCTAAATATAGTTTTTGCTATATAATTATAATGGGAGAGCCTGTGAGGACTGGGGTCACTGATAAAGACTGACAGTTGCTTTTTGGGAAACATCTCATGCAGATTTTGCAGGATGGATATTTAAAAGCAATCTATTGCTAAGTATGGAATTTAAAAGAATTTTAATATTAGGCATTAGATCTTACTGTTTCTCTAGTTTATGCCTTGGTTGTGGCATTGAGATAATATAAACAAAATAGTCTTTGGTAAACCAAAGAAAAAACTTCACCTATATGACAACATAAGCCCTCTAGTCCCATTATGATTGAAATAAGAATTGGTCATTGAACTCAAGTCAGGATACTGTTAGTTTTGGGGGATAAAGAAGCAACAAGGTCGAGGACATGTACACATGGGGCTTTAACTGCAAACAGTACTAATGTTAAGAATAGTCAAAGTTGGGTGGTGGGTACGTAGTGTTTGTTTTAGTTTCCTTTATATTTTCCTATATGTGTGAAATCTTTTCTAATTAAAAAAATCATAACTGACTGTCTGAGAACTATAGTTCAGTTTATTAAAGTTTGAAAAAAGTATAACAAATCTTCAGATATTTAAAATGGTGGCATCATTGGGAAAATGAACTTACTGAAGCCAGAGCTAGGTCACAGAATTGACTAAAATACTAATAGTAAACCATTTCTTTGAAACCCTATTTCAATTATACCATCTCTCAGCATGTACACATATATGCAAACTATTAAGAAAAGAATTCAGAATGCTTATTATTTTTCAATATTTTTTATTTAACCCGCTATTACTTTTAAAAATTAATTTGATGTCCACTTACCAGAATTTTCCACGAAATCAGTTCCATTGGAGGTTATATGTGGCACACAAATATTTGTGATTTCCTGCAAACCCTATTTAAAAAATAAATACATTTAAAATATGAACCAGATTTTGTGGCCCTTTGTAAATGGTGACATTACAAGAAACCCAAATTCTTGCAGGAATAACCATTTTCATGATTTAACATCTGAAGAACTAAGATCTTAAAAGGCTCCATTCATATCAGCACTAACTCACAAGGGTACCCCCTTGACAAGTTAAGGAGTCTTTTTTTAAAAAAAACCCATTACCCTTTTACTTATCTGAATATAAATAGAATTTTGCTCTATATAATTGAAATAAATGTTTTACAAACTGGATCCTCACCTTGTCTTCAGGTTGAGCTCCTTCGATTCCCCATTGATGAATTGTTCCTTCTGAACCATCAGGAACTGGGATGAATCCAGCTGTTCCTCCCCCTATGGGACCTTTCCCACAGTCACAGGTCAGCAGCAGGAGTGGGGCCACTAGCATAATGGAAAACAAAATATCGAGACATTTTGATCACTTGGAAATGACCTGACAAGTGATATGACACTAGTCAGAAATGTTTCAAAGAAAATGCAATATTTGTAATCTAATACATTCAGAAAATCTAATAGAAATGCTAGTTAATTTCTATAAAATAAATTTGGTAAATTAAGCATACTAATATTTCATATGATTGTGAAATGAAGGAGACAGATTGGGTCATTCTTATGCTGTGTATATTGTTGTCTTAAAGTAGGCACTGTTTGATGACTGATAAATGCGGTTGTTCAGTTCCTCAATGCTTTTTCGTAATATATTTATATTACTATTGCATTTATTTGTACACGTTGAGGCTATGTACATGGTGTCAAGCAAATACTCACCTGGGTGGTCAAGATTTTAGGTGGGCATGATGTTTTAACAATCTGGTCTCTAGTGATGCTGTAGTAAACAGCAATCAAACCAGCAAACTCCCTCCACGGGCAGAGCGATGATCTAGTATCAGTGCACTCTGCATTATGATCTAACGGCCCCTAGCTTGGAGGGGCCTTCCTGCCACTGCCTCTCTCACCTCTGGGCAATAAAGAATAACATCGTTTTCATGCTAGTCAAGGAAGCGCTTCCCAGGCTAGGTAGTCAGTGACTGTACTCCTGCCTCTGGCCTGTAAAGGCCACTTTGGGCTCATGTTTGAACTCAGCTCACTCGGAGGCAGCTCAGTGAGGTGTTTAAGAGCACAGCCACTGGAGTCAGACTTCTAGGGTTTCAGTTTTTGTCTCCACCACTCACCAGCTGGATGTTATGTCATCTTCTCTTGCCTCCATTAACTCATCCAAAGAATGGGAGAATAAATGGTATGAACATCATAGATTGTTGTAAAGATTACATGAGTTAGTACAGGTAAAGGACAGTAGTGAGCTCTATAAAGATTTGCTAGTATTGTTTGGATGGGCCACATAAATTATGCAAATTTTCAGTCATATATGTGTAAAATCAGGCCAAGTGTGTAAAATAAAGTAGGTTGGATGTAATTACTATATTTTCTCAAAATTTCATATAATGTGTATATAGATGATTACTTCTAAAAGCTTTATTTATTTTCTATTATATGACTTTATTAAATGTTTGGGAAGGATTGAATATTGTGAGTTGACAAATTAGTTTTGAAAGGTGATGTACAACTGTATGGTCGGTGTTTTCAGGTGGGCATTGTAATTATAGTCTTAGGAAACTTGTTTGTTTATCACTCTATGTGCAATATGTGTTTGGTTTTTGTACATATCCACAGAAAAATTTTCAAAGTCTTGAGTATATTTCTACAGACTGAAAAATGTGTGTTCTGTTCTGTACAAAATTTAAGACATGGCATTTTGCAAATGCGAGGATCACATGAAGCAAATATGGTTTTGGGACTAACACAGTATTTTTCTCTGACTGCCATAATGAGTCACAATCCCAAAGGTTCAGTGGCCTGCAGGACATCGCCACATCTCAAAATTTAACACTTGAAAATCAAACTCATCATTGCCACCTTACATATCTGCAACTTTTCTGATATTTTAAATTTCACTTAATGGTTTCAGAAGCAAATGAATTAAATGGTTCACTTTTTCTGTCATTAGTCTCCAAATCCTCTCCACGTATCCGTTATGCCTTTTTCCAGTCTCATGTCAAGGCTGTAAAGTTGGCCTCGCTCTCTTCTAAACTATGACAATTACCTCTTAACTCTTCTTTTTTTTCTCATTTACAGTATGCATTGCTGTCAGTGTTATCTTTCTAAAATATAAACATGATCATGATAGTCTTTTATTCAAATATGTCCAGCAACTCCCCATTCTCAGATCCTAAAGTACAAACACCATGTGTTTGTAAGTCCTTTCAAATTAGTCCCAAAATATTCTCCAGTTTCACCTTCACGCCACAGTTTTCCCAAGTGTTAGCCTCCCAAGGCTGTTGGATTCTTAAAATATGCTAAGCGTTTTCCGGCTTTGGCAAACGCTGTTACTCTCTGGAAACTCCTTTCCTTCTTGTACTTACTATATCTTACTCATTTTCCAAGACTCAAGATTCTGCAAGCTTATTCAATATTCCTTTTATTTCCTTCTATTATAGCTTTATCATGGCATAATTTTGTTCCATATAGTTAGATATGCACAAATCTGTGAGCAGCATGAAAAACCAGAACTCACATATATGCACTTGAAAAATCTTTGTTTGTTGAAACTAATATATTGAAAAACTGAAACTCTAGGTGTCAATATCAGCTAGTAAACAAAATGCTGCACAATAACTTCAGAATAGTAAACACTTCAGAGGAAAGAAGAGGAAGAATATGTAGCATGTGTAGTAGGCCACTAGATGTATGCATAAAACTTTATTTAAAAAGAGAGATTTGAGAAAATACAAAAATAGTATCTATTAAGTCTGAGTGGTGATTATAGTTATAAGGTTATATGTGTACAAATATTAATATCTGTTAATTCTAAGTTATAATTGTATTTGTGCCTTTCATGTAATTTTCTGTACTTCTATGTGGTTTAAAAAATTTCATAAATTAAAATTTAAATGAATAGGTTGAAGTGGATTTGATCATAATGAAAAATCATTTTAACTCTAAAAGTCTATGGTTTTATAGTAAATTAGGGAAGTGATTGTGAATTTATCAAGCATTTCTCTTATTTATACAATAATTTAGCAGAAGTTATTTTAAATTAAAAATATGATTTGATTCACAAAATTTTGATTTAAATGCAGCTTTTTAGAAACCTATTGAATATATTTTACTTATTGAAAAATAATGTAGGCCTGTAGTTTCCCTACATGTGTTCAATAAAATTAATCATATTATGTATAGAAACTTTAAAGGGGGTATATGTTCAGGTGGTAAGCTATTTTAGGAAGTGTTGAATTAAGCGATAATATCTTAGAGCCTATGATATATTAATGTGTATTGTAAAGCTCAAATAAAGCCTATGATTTCCTATGTATTTCTCCTAAATTCATTTGTCCAAGGTTCTCTTTTTATTTCAGAATCTCATGAGGCTTGAATATGGCAAAAACATTTTAGAAAGTGTCTCACTCATGGATAAAGTCATTATTTTGACCACGAATATTACTGTTGTGTGTAGAGAGGGTTCATGCTGCCCCCCCCCCAATTGATTCTGTTGTGCTGTTTTCTAAATGTCTAACATTTATGACTTTCTTATGTCTTATGCTAATGGCTAACACTTATGACTATTGGTTATGACTGACATATATGACCTGCTTTGCTGTGTATGAATATAGATGGTTGGCAAGTGACACGTTAACTTTAAACACTTCAGGCTCTTCCTGAAAATGCCATTTCTCCTTGGCTTTGCCTGCAGAACAATCAGGGCAACTTTCTTCTGCTTTGCAGAGCGCATCACCTGCGTAGTGCAAAGGCCTCTGCCGATGCTGACGCCCCGTGAGGAGAAGAATGAAGCGTTGGCATACTCACACAGCAGCAGCAGCAGACCGAGGAACATCAGGCCGATGGCGGCAGGCCCCAGCCTTCCAGATGATGGCTCTTCCTCATACCTGGGCCCAGGGCGTGAGGCTGTACAGACGTCCCTGTTGTCACACTGACAGACCTCCACGGTCAGACTCTCTGGAGTCTCACACTGCCTGTCTTGTCTGTCTGAAATTATGAGGGCGATTCTGTACACGCCAGGGGATACCTGCTGCCGGGCTGTTAGGAGTGCAGAGGTAGCTGCGGAGAAACAATCATACAAATCAACGGTAGGATAAGGTGTCTTTTGCTCTTAAAATAACTTCATTTTTTGTTAACAGAACCAGAGTTGCCATAGACATTGCTGTCACAAATAGTGAGGCTAATAGTAGGGTGAGATTTGAGCAGTTATGAGGGCTTTAAGGAATTCAGTTGGGTAAACGGGGCTGTATTTCCTCTTTGTCCCAGATGGGCCCATTATAATCTCCCATAAAGACTTAATCTTAACTTGAATTTTCCCACAAAATGGGGTGGGGTGGGGTGGGATGGGGGGCAGATGTAAGTTAAATCCCAGATGTTTCTTTTCTGGGGCTTATCTACTCTCCTGCATGTCTGTACCAACCCCTTGACTCTTTTTTTTCTTTTAAAAGATTTTATTTATTTATTTTTAGAGAAAGGGAAAGGGAGGGAGAAAGAGAGAGAGAAACATCAATGTGTGGTTGCCTCTCATGTGCCCTCATCTGGGGGCCTGGCCTGCAACCCAGGCATGGGCCCTGATTGGGAAACAAACTGGCGACCCTTTGGTGTGCAGGCTGGTGCTCAATCCACTGAGCTACACCAGCCAGTGCCCCATTGACTCTTGTGTGGCGCTCTGAATGTATACCTTCTGCCTAACTCCATATTTTTGTGCCTGGCTTACTAAAACTGAACTTCTGCTTTGGCTGATGCTACCTCCACGGCTCCTGTCAGCCCTGATCCCATGAGCCTAATGCTGGTTGTATGGGATTCCCTGTGGTGAAGGCTTGTCTATCCGACTCATGAGCATTGATTGCTCTCCATTCTCCATTACTATGTTGTCCCTCTCTGAGTGGGCTCCAGCAGCAGCTCTTGGTAGCTGCAGGGCTGTGCTGCTTAAAATAGTCTTATTTAGTTAGTTAGTTACACTTCATATTATTTTGTATTAGTTTCAGGTGTACAGCCTGTGTTGAGTCAGTCTTCACTCCACCAAGCCCTTTGCCATTATGCCTGGTCCACCCAGTCCCACCACAGTTGTCTGGCCCAGCCTCTCCTGAGCAGGTACCAGCTCCTGTCTCTCTCTGATATTTCTTGTGCAGCCTTTTCATTGGTCATGTGTCTGGTAAAACCATTTGCTGCTAAATGCTACCTGTATAATTTGGAGCTCAAACCTTACACCAGGATCAGTAAGGCCCCAGGAAAGAAGGCTGTGGAGAACAAGTTCCCTTTGGTGACACTAACAATGACTGATACCTGTGACTGGGGCACCATGGAGCACATTTATAAAAGGAAGTAGGATTGGTTCAGAAAAAAGTTAGAAAAAAGTACCATGGAGCACATTTGTAAAAGGAAGTAAGATTGGTTCGTAAAAGAGTTAGAAAAAAGTGAGTTCATTTACAAGGGATTTGAGGTGGCCTGATGGTCACTATGGAATTTAGAAAGGGAGTAAGAGTCTTACTAAGTCTAATGGCTGTTTCTATGAGACTCCTGGCAAAGGTAGGAAATGTAAAATTAGCATGATAAAGGCTAAAAGAAAAGGAAGGATGGATTAGCTCTTCCCCATTGGCTAATGGGGTTTACACAGTTCTGTTCACCATGTGTTAAAGATTCCTGACTAGAGATGCACTAAGTAGCACTCCCTATGAGCTTTGAGCAGGCCAACACTTCTCATGCTTTCTGTCTGTTCACAGCCTGCCCAGTAAGAAAAGTTTATGTATTTAGAAATCTAAACAGCTCTGCAATAAAAGAGATGCCTGACTTCAATGTTATTTTGGTGTGCTCTGGAGATAGAAATAACATATAAAAATAAAAAAATTTGGCGTCCACATGAAAAACAGAAACTATTAAATTGTGCTAACATTATATCATATCATTTCTTTCCTCTCCTGAAAAGAGAAGAAATTCATGAGGCTAAGACCACATCTTCATTGCAGATAATTTTTTCAGTTGCTCTTGGAAAGAACTTGCTCCCACGTGAGCTCTTATCCTTCTGAAAATATAAAGAAGCAGCAACTTTCATTTATGGATGTAACTTTATTACTCACCATTAAGAGTTGTGATGCTCCATACAATTGGCAATTTTACAGATTGATCTTCCAGTGAAAATGTGTAGGGGCCAGTATATTTATTACTATCCTGTGCTCTAGCTGAAACAACCACGGAAGGAGATGAGCTGCAAATTGTTTCCTTTTCAAGGACAGTTGTTGGACAGTTTTCATTAAAACCAGGTACTTCCACATATATGGTGCCTGTCGATGTTTTACCTGTGTTTTCTGTAAGAATGACATTTTAAAGTTAAAAAGAAACAGAACGAATTGTCCACAAAATTAACTTTTTAAATTTCTCTTTTATGTAGCCAAGTTAGTGTCTTTTCATGAGAGATTATATTTGTTATTCTCACAGATAAAAATATCCTACAGTTTCCACATCTTGTAAAAAGCAAATTTAAATTTATTAACTTGGTTGGCTTCTCTAATTTGTGGCATTGGCTATTAATTTAATATGCTTGGGACCAAGACCTGTAAAGTGATGAATTCACTGACTACAAATGAGATCAACATAAAAATAATAGTTTTCTTCAATGCATTCCACTTTATGATCCCAGCACTGTGTGAAAGATTTTTGCTTCTAATACCTGAGCCAAAGTATTTGGAATAAGAAATGATTTATTTTTGTTACCTAAGATATAAAAGTTCATTGAAGAAAAATTTAAATATGTTGACAATCAAAAACAACAAAATGAAATCTCTCTGTGGTGGGATTGAGTCATTTCTGTATTTTCCCTTCATGTATTTTGCTGTTTTCCCAGATTATATGATTTTTAGTCTTTATTCTTTTGTTTCATTTTTATGTGTGCTCATTGCCTTGAGCATGTATTAATTTCATACTTGGGGAAAAAAGCACATTCAGTGAATAATACTTTTAAAACATCCCATAAGATTTTATTATTTAATAATATAAGCACATGAGATCTCTATAAATAACTCATTCTATAAGTAACTCACAAAGGCACCTCACATTGGAGTTGAGCTTCCCTGATAGGCTTTCAGTACCAATTTTTATCCACCATTCTCAAACCCAGAAATTCTGGTGGGTCTATAAATCCCTGTCCCAACCATAACAAGCAGAACACAGGACAGAACACAGAATTCACTAGCACCACAAACTCCACTGAGATGTTGGAATGCCCAGTTTTCTAGGCTCACCTGCCTCAGACTTGAGACTCAAAGCCCTAAGATCATTTATCTAGTGATAAAGGCAGTTTCTTAAATAATCATAACCATCTATTCAGAAATAAATGCAATTGGAGTAACATTTCTCTAAATTTGATTGAAATAGTTTTCCTTACCATCAATGGCCAGAATCTCAGCTATGATTGTTTTGTTGACAATGAAAGTAGAATCCCGATAAATGTTTTTGGCAAATTTTATTTGGGCCGTTTTTGAATCAATAATTAGCAGACCACCATCATTGCGTCCCATGACATATCTGTTTTATAATAAAAAAAGGTAATAGTTTTCTTTCAAATATGAAATGTTGTCTAATGAAAATGACTCATTTTGTGTTTAATGTTTTTATATTGAATATAAGACATTGAAATATGCTTTTATAAAGAGTAGCAGAAAATTAACATATTAGCATGGACAAACAGTATTTTATGATCCTTGAGTATGCCTTAGTCTGGTTTTCCAAATTTATGCTTTGTATAATAAACTGTGTCCTTGCTCTTTATACTACAGTAACTACTTTTGCATAGTGTGCTTAGATTTTAGGCATATACAAAGGAGGCACCCTTCAAAAACCAGAATTATGATCTGGAGGGTGGGACCCTTGTAGTACAGGCTCCCCGCACTAGGTCAGTGTTCTAGGAACCTACCTGTATTGGTATACCAGCTGGCATTGTTGTGGAGGCTGCCTTCTGTTTCAATGAATTTTTTTGAAGACTTTCTAGGATTTGCCCATTTCATGATGGGTGATTTACCAGTGCACCTGCCTACACCACACTGAGTGTTCAGCAATATTTGACCAAGAATGGCATGGCCTCCGAACCCTATTCACCTGATCTCTCCCCAGGCAACTTATATTTTGGCTTCCCTGGATGAAAGAAGTCCTCAAAGGGAAATGTTTTGCTGATGTGGAAGAGGTGAAACAAAAAAAGGGCAGAAACACTAAAAGACATCAAAATCGATGCATTCAGAATTGTTTTGAGCAGTGGAAAAAATGTCTCGATAGGTGTATTGTATCAAATAGAGAGAACTTTGAAGGCGACTGAAGTTTAAACACAAAAGAATAAATACACAATTTTTTTATAAATAAATTCTGGTTTTGGGGGTCCCTCTTCACACATCTTTGTATAGACTGTTCTATTTTATTGCACCATAATCTTCTTCTGGTGAACCTCTACCCTTAAGACTAAATTGAAAGTTTTATGAAACTTTTCCCTGACCTCTCTAGACAGGCTAAAGCACTTTTCTTTTATTTTATTCTTTAACTTATACTTATGTAATCTTTTCTTATAGTACAATATCATCTAATGATTTAGCTATAGAGCTCTTCTCCAGTTATCCAGTTCCTTGAGTTGTCCACCTTTGTATATCTTTGTATTCTTGCCATATAATAGTTCAGGTGTTATTTTGTAATAATTTATATATTAAAACTACATCAAGGAATAATAAAATGTTATTAAGATAATCTTACCTGACATTTGAGGCAGCTTTGCCAGTGTCTTCATCAATGGCTTGATACGTTCCCAGGATGTAATTGACCAACCTTTTACTACTTATGCCTTTTTGAACAGTAAATGTCTTGGAAGCAGGACGGAATGTAATTCCTTCTTGTACATTTATAACTTGAACTGTGACTTTGGTTGCCTGGACTCGATATTGAGAGATTATTGACTGGTGAAATTCAGCTTTGTTTCTGACGGCAATACTAAATTGCGCATTTTGTAGTTGCTCATAATCTAGAGGCTAGAATAAAATTAAATTAGAAGAAGTGTCAGAGAGATATGGTCTGGCAAACTAAGAAGAGGACAAGAAAACTCTATGTTATATGCTATGAATGGATCCTTTTATTTCCATAAATAGACACAGAAATAGCAATATAGTTTCAGAAATCGTTGTAATGTTGAGGTAGAGAAACCTTTAGAATTCTTAACTCATGAAACCTCAGTTTGGTAATGATACTCAAAGCAGGTACATCTTTTTAGACTAGTAAAATATCATTATAGTTTACTAGTCTATAGTAAACTATAGTTTACTAGTTACTAGTCTATAGTGCTGTGTGGTGCAGTGCAAAGAACCCCAGATCTGTTATGGCAGCATGGTTTGAACCCTGGTTCTGCTACTTATAATCTGTGTGACTCAGGGCAAAATATTTACTATCTTTGCTCCTCAACTTTCCACTTCTGAAAAAAGTTCCTTACCTCATCCGATTGTTGTGAGGGCTGAACAAATTAAGGCCCATAATACATTCCTATAAATGGCAGCTCTGGCCATTCACAGAATAGTCATTGGATTCATGTATAATAATGTCTTAAAAATTCCTACATGGCAAAGGCAAACTATCTTCATAAACTTGGTTGGCAAAGAGGCCTCTGCAAAGCAGTGAGTAGGTGGCCCATCAGCTTTTTGTAGAACCATTTCCAGATAGTCTTGCATGGGAACTATTTGTTTGACCCTTTTATGGAGGTGGCCCAAACGAAGGCCTGAGGAATCCCAGGATAGCCTTTTCTATTCACTAGTAAAAGTTTCAAGGTTGATGAGATAAGGGAAATGATCATTTGGTTACATTTGTGTATTACTGATAATAACTTTGCAATGACTGGCTCTGTGGCCTCAAGCACTTCCTAGTGGAGAGGAAGAGAAATTGTGTAAGTAGATCATTATAATACAAAGGGTATGTGACAATAGAGATTATAGAGCCAATGTGTGAAAGCGAGTATTTGTCCTTGAGTGAGTCAGGAAAGGCTTCTGAGAGGTTTTCATGTGAGCTGCGTGTTCAGGGATGAGGAGGAGTTATTCAGGTAGAGGTGAGAGCACCTGCCAACACCCTGAGTTACAGAAGGTAACTGGGGAGTGGGCTGGCTGCCAATGATGAGAGGCCTCACCTGAGGAGGGTGAACCTCATCTTAAAGGCCAACAGGTGGTTATTAACCTTGAATGGCTACTACAGTCTTCTGAAGAGCCTTTAAGAACCTCCACTGGGGCTTCCCATGGACCAAGGGAACCAGCCGTTCTCACAGTCCCACCAGCTAGGAAAAGTGGGTGATTCCAAAGAACAGCCAAGATTGAGAGCTACTTTTACAGATGGTGGAGAACGAGCAAAAGTGTTCCAGGTAAGAGTGACTGGTTCCGATTGGTTTTAAGAAAAACATGGTAGTGGACTGGTTTGGCAGCAGGAAAACAAAGGGTGGTGGCAACAGGAGGTGGGGGCATCTGTCAGGAGGGATCACAACCACATAGTGGGGAGGAGGAAAGGCCGAGCCTGAGCGTGGGCCAGAAGAAGGGTGACCAGGGTCATGTTTTAAGGGCAAGTTCTAGAGTAGAATTTGATAACTGGCTGTGATTGTGAGGAAAGGCCACAATGAAAGGATAAGGCCCAGGTTTCTAGTTTGGGAAACTGGGCAACAAAAATGCAGGAGACAGGGAATATCTCATTCTCAGGCATTCCTGGGAGTTTATGATAAAACTCTTTCAAAGGACGTTGGCTGTAGCCCACTCTCTGAACAGAAGAGTAATAAGAACTGCTTTCACGGCTTCCAGCAATCCAGGATTCCAACAATCTCCTTGTTAAGGGAATATTATGTGTGTGTTACTCTACTGGACTCAAGAAATTAAGGAAAGAAGCTTCCATGTAGTTCAATACCCTGTGCCAACGAATGTGCCAAGTAGTGGTTATTTTTTCTAGTCTATACAACATCCAGGCAGAATTATGTTTGCTTATTCCAGTTTGTGGTGTTTGTATGTGTATGAATGTGGGGTGTTTACTGTACCCAAGCATGTTAAAAGGAAACTTTACTCAATCACTAATTTTTCATCTTGCAGATTTAGTTATACACTCCCACTTTCGAGAAAAGCTTGCCTCTTTTCCCTTTTGATGACTGTAACTAGTCCATTTAAAATAAGTTGAAAAATTCAAAAGCCACAATTCTATGTATTTGTATCACTTCCTAACTTCAACTGTAAAGAGGAAATTAGATTAAGTCAAAAAATGTGTTTTACTTTCTTGTACTTAAATCAGGCATACCTATGCATATATGTATCTTAGTGTGTTTGGGTTAACTACAGACAGAATGGTAGCTTGGAAGGAAATAAATCAACTTGTTAAAAAAAACTGTTCTTAAAAAATGGGGCTATGTGTTGTTTTTAAAATTTTGATCTACTATTATGTGTTTTCTGAGTTTTCTCTAAAGAAATGGTATTATTAATAAGTGCACAAAGTTTATTTGTAGAAATAATAGTTCTGGCTAGTAGAAAGTATTGTTGCCACTGAAGGGAAATCAGACTTTACCTTAACCACTTTCAGGATGCCTTCATTAGTTCTGGAATCAGTTTGTATTTCAAACCAATTCCCTTCATTTCCAGAGACAAAGAAATACTCTGCAAGCCAATTGTCTGTGAATTCTTCATCCAAATCTATTACTTGAAATCGAAGCAACTCAGAACTTAAAGTGTTTTCCTCAATACGTGCTAAATACTAAAAGAGGAGAGAAGCAGGATTTAAAATTGAATGTCAGGTCTTGTCAAAAGGAATTATATTTATTCTGAATGGTATTAATCATTAATTCTCAGTTTTTGTATTGCCTCCTTGCCAGTTACTGAATTCTTATTTCACAAAAACTTATCCTTTTATGTCATTATTTGCAGATGACATGATAGTATACATAGAAAACCCTATAGACTCCACTAAAAAACTACTCGACATAATAAGTGGATTTGGCAAGATAGCAGGGTACAAAGTAAATATACAGAAGTCTAAGGCATTTCTGTACACTAACAATAAAATATCAGAAATAGAAACTAAAAACAAAAAAATCCCATTTACTATAGCAACAAGAAAAATAAAGTACCTAGGAATAAACTTAACCAAAGAGATAAAAAACCTGTACTCAGAAAACTACGTAACACTGAAGAAAGAAATTAAGGAAGATGCAAATAAATGGAAGCAAATACCATGTTCTTGGATGGGAAGAATCAATATCATTAAAATGTCCATACTACCCAAAGCAATTTACAGATTCAATGCAATCGCTATTAAAATACCAATGACATATTTCACAGACCTAGAACAAATACTTCAAAGATTTATGTGGAACCAAAAAAGACCCTGAATAACCAAAGCAATCTTGAGAAAGAAGAACACAGGAGGAATCACAGTTCCAGACATCAAACTATACTACAAAGCCACTGTGCTCAAAACAGTCTGGTACTGGCATAAGAACAGACATATAGGTCAATGGAACAGAATAGAGAGCCCAGAAATAAACCCAGGCCTATATGATCAACTAATATTTGACAAAGGCAGAAAGAGCATAACATGGAGTGAGAAGAGCCTCTTCAACAAATGGTGCTGGGAGAATTGGATAGGGATGTGCAAAAACACGAAACTAGACCACCAACTGACACCAGACACCAGAATAAATTCAAGATGGATCAAAGACTTAAAAGTAAGCCATGACACCATAAAAGTCCTAGAGGAAAACATAGGCAAGAAAATTTCAGATATCCCATGTAGCAATATTTTCAGTGATACATCTCCTAAGGCAAGGGAAATAAAGTAAAAAACAAATGGGACTTCATCAAACTAAAGAATTTCTGCTCAGCAAAAGAAAACATTAGCATGATGAAAAGGAAACCAACCATATGGGAAAACATGTTTGCCAATGATACCTCAGACAAGGGATTGATCTCCAAAATATATAAAGAACTTACATATCTCAACACCAAGAAGAGAGACAGCCCAATTAAAAAGTGGGCAAAAGACCTGAACAAACACCTCTTCAAGGAGAATATACAGAGGGTCCATAGACACATGAAAAAATGCTCAACATCACTAAGCATCCAAGAGAGGCAAATAAAAACCATAATGAGATAGGACTTTACACCAGTCAGAATGGCCATCATCAACAAATCAACTAACAAGTGCTGGCGAGGATGTGGAGAAATGGGAACCCTGCTGCACTGTTGGTGGGAATGCAGACTGGTGCAGCCACTATGGAAAACAGTATGGAATTACCTCAAAAATGGAACTGCCTTTTGAACTAGTGATTCCACTGCTAGGATTATACCCGAAGAATCCTGAAACCCTAATTCAAAAGAACTTATGCACCCCTATGTTCACAGCAGCGCTGTTTACAATAGCTAAGTGCTGGAAACAGCCTAAGTGCCCATTTGTAGATGAGTGGATCAAAAAACGGTGGTACATTTATACAATGGAGTACTATGCAGCAGAAAGAAAGAAGGAACTCCTGCCATTTGCAACAACATGGATGGAACTAGAGAGAATTATGCTTAGCAAAATAAGCCAAGCAATGAAAGAAAAATACCATATGATATCATCTAATACAGGAGACTAATGAACAACACAAACAAATGAACAAAATAGAACAAGGAACAGAATAACAGTTATCAGGGGGGAGGAGGGAGGGGGAAAAGGAGTATAAGTAAGGGAAGGGTCTAGTCAAAGAACATATATAAATGACTCATAGACATGGACAACGGGGTGGGATATGACTGTTGGAGAAGGGGTGGGCTGGGTGCGGGGGAGCAATGGGGGGAAAATGGGACAACTGTAATTGAAAACATAATAATAAAAAAAACTTATCTTTTTAAAGAAAGATGCAGGGAACTTAAATAGAAGCCAACAAGCTGGCAAATGTTGAATTAGGGCAGCAAAGTCTATAATAAATATATATATATATATATGTATATGTATATAAAATTATTCTTGAAGTAGTAAAGGGTGTACCTGAAATTCTTTGAACATTGGGAAATTATCATTGACGTCTTTCACTTTGATACTGCTTTCACATTGATTTGATAGTCCTTCTCCATCTCGGTCTGCACCACTCACAATTAGACGATAGCTGCTAACTTGCTAAATTTGGAGGAAAGAAAGAAAAATAATTAATCTCTAGTGCCAAAAGTATGAATGATAACTACTTGAGTCTTATGAGTCAGGAAGGGAAAATATTCAAGTTCATGGTTTGTTGGACCATGTGCACTGTTTCCTCTCCCACTTTGATGCCCACTGGTATACTGATACTTGTTTATTGAGGGTACAATTGATTGTGCAGGTGTGAGGTACACACACCACCGCACTGGAATCACATTAGAACACAGTTTCCCTAGATTGGCCCACTGGAGTATTAGGAATCTCTCTTTCTCTTTTCATTCTCAGGTAGAACGGAGTCACCTCTTTTGGCTTCCTTACATGAAATCTTTTACTGATAAATGCTCCCACGCGCCTTACTTTACCTCTCGATCAAGAGAATTGGTCAAAGTACGAACTTCCCCGGTATGTCTGCTTAGGAGGAACATGGGCACGCCTGCAGGTTCTTGAGAGACGATTTTGAAGGCAATTTTAGAGTTCAGATGGTTTGGTTCATCTGCATCTGTGGCATTTAGTATCATCACCAGTGAGTCTAGGAATACAGAAGTTCATTAAGACTATTATGATCACATTAAATATTCAACACAACTTCAAATTAATCTTTGTTTTTTAAGATCTTATAACTATATGTGTGCTCTAAAAACATTACGTGTCGCTTGCTGTCTTCATCAGGTAGAACTGTGTTACCTTCTATAAAAATCCTCCAGTTCTCTTAAGCCTTGGCTCTGTTGGGGTTGAAAGTATTTTCTGTGTTTGTTTCTTCCCTTGATGGATGGCCTTATGATTCTTCCTTTTCCCCCAATTATCCAAGTAATGTGAGTGTGTCTCTGTCCCTTATAATCTGAAAATGCCCTACTGATGCATCCAGGCCACCTATGACCACCTCTTCAGCTTTGTGACTGCTGGGTATTCATGTTATTTCTATTATAGAATAAGATACTTTGACCTCATAACATAACCACACTTACAAGTACAATGGCAGTTGGATAATTAACTCAAGTACAAATATTAGAAAGACGGTTCAGGTTATCTTTATGAGTTTTTCTGGAAAAATGATGAAACTAAGAATAAATTAGCTTATAAAAAGGTTATACTATAGTGATACTTGTATTTGAAAATTAAAAAGAATTAGCAGTCATAGGTTCTGTGAAGAGACTTACTTGCAGGGCTATTTTCTTCAATTTCACCCATGAATATACTTTGTGAAAACACTGGAGGGTTGTCATTGATATCTAAAATTTTGACTGTTAATATAAGTGGTTTCTCTACATCTTGTCCTAGGGTATTTAAAGCATGACATGTGATCTAGAGAAAAAGGGAAAATGTTAATTGTCATTCAAAAAACTTAATTTTTATATTTTGGGCCTGTCCTGGCATGTATAGAACCTTTGGGCAAAGGAGAAAATCATTTCCCCAAAGAGCAAACAAAGTAGGAAAAAGTACCCACTCTGGCAGGCCTGTTGGGCTAGTTGCCCCTTCCTCCAGGCTGAGACTGACTCAAGGCAGGGGGAAGTTTTTGGCACACTGCATGCTGAAGTTTAGCACTTACGCACCTCCTGGTGTCTTCCTTCAGGAGCATGACCACAAGTGGAGGCTCTTTGTTGAGGGACTAATATTGTTATTTGTTGGTGGGTTGATTTATGCACTGGTCTCTCCTCTAAATTAACCAGTACAAGAGTATTATTTTCTAAAACCATGGTGTGTGAGGGGGAATAGGGTCCCTGGTGTTGAAGACACTACTTACGTGGAAGCTTGGGGTTTTCTCACGATCCACTATGGATGTTATGTTAATTTCTCCAGTATTCTTGTCAACAACAAAAATTCCCAAAGGGGGCCGATCAATTCCTATTCCAGTAATTCGGTAGGTAATTTTCTGGTTTGCATGGAAATCTGAACTAATCTGCAGCCAAAAATACCCAAAATGTTAAGGTGATCATCACTCAGGCCTTTTCCTTCCCATCTTTCCTCCGCCTCTATTATCTTAAGTCATCTGGTCATTTTATTCACTTTTTCTGACACTGTGCTGTTTATCATACTTTTTACCTTGATAGATACTAGAAATATGATATAAATTCCAGTTGTTAGCATGGACCAACATGTGTTAATCATTTTGGCTTTAGAATATTTGCTTAGATTGTGGCCACTGCGGTGGTATTAAAAGGTTGAGAGAAAGTTAAAGACACTTAATATTGACAAAGGTACTTCTGGATGCTCCCTTTTAACATTAAAAAGGGACATTTATTTTAGTTTAAATATGGAGAATTGGAGAGAAAAAAGGGAAAGGGATTCTATAGTAAGTGTTAAAATATGTATTAAAATGTATTCCTTTTTATTATAGTTTTTAAGCTTTTGATATCGATAATTTCAAATATATATAAAGTTCAAATAGTATAATAAATCCAATACATTTTATCACCCAGCTCCAACAATTAATGGTGACTCCCAACCATTTTTAAATTGTCTTATCCATATATACTTTTTTCTACTTGCTAGAATCTGGATCTAAATAAGGTTTATCCATTGAAATTGGTCCATGAATCCTTTAATTGTTTTGTTACTCTAGCAACTATAGTTCCTTCATCTTTCTATCTCTATTATTATTATTATTTTGTTTTGTTTTTTTGGTTTTAGATGTCAGGTTATTTGTTCCGTGCACTCTCTAGTCTGCATTTTGCTAATTGGAGTCACCATATTATGTTAATTTACATCTAATACATTTATTCCGAAAACTCACATTGCCCCTGCTCATATGACTTACTGTGGCAATTGGGTTTCTTTTTGAGTTGTCCTCTTCTTCTCTGCAGGGTCTTGCAAATTTCACCCATTCACGTTTGTGTCTGCTTTTGGCTTGTTGTGCTGCTATTCCATTTTCTCTGTGTTGTCCTCTGGTCTTATGTAAAAAGGGATCCCATTTTATTATGTACATTGTTGGACCTTTTAGCTTTGAGAATTGATTATAGATGTAGGTTGAGGAGCCCCCTATGTTTCAAGACATCTAAGACTGTTAGATGTCTAAGTTAATCTACCTCATATTTTGTCAAAGAAGAAACATTAAATAACTAAAACAATTACAAAGCGATGTGGTTTTTAATATAGCATTTAATCATATTTTATATTTTTAAAATATATTTCACAGTATCTATTCTGTGTACATAGGGCCTGTTTAATTAAAACCTGTTGATTTAAGATAAGAAGAAACAATGCATAAGATAAGTTACATTAATAACATTTATACATAATTAGTATTTACTTATTATTGCATTAGTTGTTAGAATTTTAACTTATTTTCACAATTAAATTGTTAATTTAAAAAATTTAATATATATTTTCCTGAACATAGTTTTAATTTTTTAAACAGAAGTATTATTTTTATTACAAAAAACTTTTATACTTTACCTCTATTCTCGATTCTCCATGAACCAATACAACCACCTGCAAAGATTTAAATAAAGTCAAATTAAATGTGAATTTTTCCAATAAGCACTAACTACATAAGGTAATGATCCTGATATCCACATTCTGCTGTTCATAGTATAGTTTCTATTTTTCAAAAAAGTAGATTTGGAGAAACTAGTCAAAAGGTAAAATCACAAGAAAAAGGAAATGCTCTCACTATAAACAAGTTCTTCCAGTTCTTTAATCTGACTACAGAATTTTAAAGATATACAGAAAAATATATTGGATTTTGAAAATCTCTTCCTAACAGCCAGTTATAGCAAGTAGACATTTTGAGTCTGGCTGTTCTATAAATACGTCCCAGGAGATATGGAAATTGTTGCTTTGGCAAACAATGGCAATCGTCATTGTGATAAACTCCAGCAAGTTCTGTAGGCAATTTTTAAAAACCATGGCTTATCCAGGTGGCTTGTACGGAAGCAATCCTGTTAGCTGCAGAGTAAGGCTTTTTGTTTTTTTTCACTTGTTCAAGAGTGGACATATGAAATGGAACTAGTCTGGTTTAGGGAATGGAACATAAAAGATGGGGATATGCTATTCCAGCCACAAGTACTGTTTGCAGTGGGATACAGATCTGCTCATCTCTGCTCTATTCAATTTTTCTTACTCATCAGGAAAAATTAAATGAGGATAAAATGTGAAGGCAGACAGGCTAAAGTCTTTACTTTCTCAAGTGCATACAAGGACCTTCATCTTCATCATTTTCCATTTTGTTTTCTGCCTGGATGCATTCTTCTTTCCCCTTCACCCACTTAAATATTACTCGTCCTTTAAGATCAATTCTTTAAGTTCCAACGACATCCATGAAACTGTCTTTACTAATGTCTCCTTTTCTAAGTGTGTATAACATATACTCTGAACCATGCAATTTAGCCCATAATGGCTTGCCATAATTTATTATTTCTTATTGTTTTATGTGCATTATAGTTCTAAGCCAAGAGAATTGTAAACTTTCCAGGCCAGTGCTTCTATATTATTATTATTTTTGCAACCCTTATAATATCCATCCCTCAGCAGATGTTTCACAATTATTTGCTGATCCCCTCATCACCTGATCTGAAGAAAATCTGCTAGGGAAAGATTGTGAAAAATAAATCAGAAAAAATTAAAGTAATCATAGTAGCTAGTGTTTATTATGGTTTTGTGTCAGTTGGTATACATAGAGCTTTATATTTCTTATCGCGCTTAATACTTAGTCTTTGGAAGGAGGTTCTATTATTATAATCCCTGTTTATAGGATTGGAAACATGAGAGAATAAGTACTTCGCTCCAACTGACAGACCTAGTAGAGCAGGATTTGAACCTTGGCAACCTGACTCCCCACTACATTGGATTCTAACCAAAGTGGGCATAAATGAATAGATAAAATACAAGTGGTAGAGAGAAAGTTTTATAGTCAATTAATATTATTCTCCTGGCAAAGGCTGAGGGTTAGTCCTAAAAAAATATAGATTGATTGCATTGTTTATTTTGGAAAATTATAATAAAGAGGTAAGTCCATATTTGAATCAAAGGAGTAACTGTATCAGACATAGGATGCCAGGGCTTTTCCATTCTAAAAATTTCATTGAAATCTTGATCTTCAAGGGTGTATGTTCAAATTGTCATGAAAAAGAACCATTAAATATTGTTATAACAGGTCTCAAAATGATTTTATAGCTTTGCTGTTCTTCATTAAACACTATCATGAGTTATGTGGGAGAGCAGACCAGAGTGATGTAGTAATTGCATTACTTTCTCAGGGAAGGGATTGACCAGACATGTTTCTTTTTATAGGAAAACTGGCAAGAGTCATCCAGAAAATATGAGTCAGGTCTGTACTAGCCCCACAGAGAGTGGTTCTTCTAACAGACACTGAAGTACAATTTCTCTTTTCCTGGGAAATATGGGAAGGACAAACCCGAAAATATGGAAAATGAACATCGCAGACAGTTGTTTCTTGTTTGTTCAATCTTTTCATAGATTGAGAGTTCTTAGAGAAGTTATTTAGCATGAACCTTTACTCTTTCTCATCTTCTGTTTTAAAATCAAGAATGTTCCCTAATTTTAGTGAATACAGTATTGTGAAAATGGGATTATTTTTGTTCTTCTAGGAATAGGGGATAGTTAATAAAAAACACTTCTAAGTTTTGAAATGCTCTTTAGACATTTAGAAATATAATTGTAGCCTTACATGTTTAGATAGTGTTTTAAAAAACTTAATTATTTTAATTAATACTTATCTGAGGCTACTTAATTACTTCAGTTAATTTGCTAATGTAATTATTTTCAACACTTAATAACTATTTCAATATAAATCAACTGACAATATAAATCAACTAAGTTGTCTTTTGGTGTCCTGGATTGGAGATACCAATGAAGAGAAAGCACTTCTTACCTTGAGAATTCCTATACTTTTCTTTCTTCCTCTTGTTTCCTGGTTATTTTGATAATTTTGATTATATGATTTTTAAAGTATTGAATGATGTAAATACCTCGATATAGATGAGAATCAGAACTATTTTATTAAAATCAAATCAGATTATTGATAAAATAACATATGAAATAAACTGATTTGTTATTCATATGCCCTAATTGTTATTTAAAAAATATATAGTTATATCATAAAGGTTTGTACTGAATATGGGAAATACACAATAAATAATTTTTAAGGATATGGGTGACTAAGATCTTTAAAGTCCATTTATAATAACAACTGCTACTTTACTTAGTTTGGCTATAATTTTGTTTGGAGTTCAAGCTTCAGTGTGGGGAAGGATAGACAGCTGGACTATGCATTAGATTCATGGAGCTGTTCCCTGCTGGCCTAGGGCATAGCAACTCTTCTCATTTCTGGAATGGGTATAAGAGAGGACCTCAACCTCTCCCCTCTGGCAAATTTGAAGAATAAATTAGGTAATTGAAAGAAATCATTCCAATTTTTAAAAATGATTTTGTATTTAATTATTTTTGGAAATAAAAGTCATGCAATCTATATAGGTTGGTGATATCATTTTTATAATTAGTTAGATACAGTGATTATAATTGTTTCAAGCCATAGAGGTCATTCAATATATTTTTAATGACTTACATAGCTACAATTCAGAAGCAATGAGTAAATTCTTTTATAAAGCTGATTATCTTTTTTAAAATGAAAATTTAACCCAGCCATCAAAATTTTAATAAACTGTGTATTCATCAAAGCAGATTTCTTGAACAAAAATAGTACGTTTATTTCCTTGGAAATTTTCATTTAATTTAGAACAATTCAATTTCACTAACTAAATTTTAGAGTACACTCAATTAATTTAGAAAGTTAAACCTTGTATCATGATAGAGATCCTAATAAAAACAGATACCCGTGGATATTCTCAAATGCTTATTTTAAATGCTGTATAAGTTGCAGTCAAGTATAGTAATACAAAATTGGATACCAAAGCCTGAATCCCTGAATTAAATCCTCATCTCATGACGGACCAGCTTTATAACTTGGAAACTTTACTTAATCTTTCAGTTACCTCACCTGTAAAATAGTGACAATAATTCTACTTACTTTGCAGGTTTCTTATGAGGATTAAATGAATGAATAGGTGTAAAGCTCATAGATGAGCCCTAGCCCACATATGATTAATAAGTATTAATCACTTCTGTCACCAAACTTAAAAAAAAAGATATAAAAGAGCCACTTTTACATGAAGTGACCTCTTATTATTACTATTCACATTAAGGCACATAAGAACTTTCTCTGTTTTGAGCAACAGAATAGACAAGAACCAGTTCTCCTCTGTACAGCTGTGCGGTTTTTTCCTTGCACAAGTCCAGGGAGAACTGTTCACATTGCAGTTTATGTGAATGCATCACCTGCAATGTAGAGCCTGGCCAACTGCATAGTCGCCATGCAAGAAAAATGTGCATATTAGACAGACTCAATTATTCAGAGTGTTCTTATAGATGGTAACCAGTTGCCTATACTATATACTTTGCTATCAGATTGACTCTTAACTGGAAAGGAAGAGTGATAGGTTAGAGGATTATGAGAAGCCTAGTGGGTACTGAGTGTTCTGGTTCCAAATGAAAATCAGTTTCAGGTATTAGGTGAGTGGGAGTGGTGCTTGGTAGAAGTAATTACATCTTTCCTGACTTCTGCTCAAGTCAGGCAGGGTTGGCCAGAATTGCTTGGCAAGGTTATTCTGATTCTGGCTCTGAAGTTCAAGAGAGAATCAGGAGGAAACTGATTTTCATATATTTACGAGCACTAGGAACCAGATAGTTTCATCAACGAAGAGAAGGAAAGATACCTCAAAGATTTTTCTTCTGTTAAAAATTTGGGCCATTTAGCCTACATTTTTTTCCTAATTATTATTTTTTGAATGTTCTATAGAAGAAGGTGGTTGAAGATAATTTCACTGTATTTAGAGCACATTCTGTCAGAACTTCATATTTAAACTACTTTTTTCTCTTTTTTCCCAGCCCTGCCACTACTAACTTTAAAACATTGGCTTTGAAGATAGTTGGATTTCAGACATGCCTATTAGTTTTGTAATGAGTAAATTTTTATATAATATAAAAAACATAAAATTAAAAAGCTTATTTTCCAGATGGTCATAGGAGTGCTATGTGACAAATTGTGTTTCATATTTTGTGGACTATAAACACTGAACAATGTATCCTTTGAAGACAAACATTGTTTTCAAAATATTAAATCTCTGAAGATAAGCATTTTCCAATCACAAATCCTTTCCCCCAAATGCATATTTTATATTCCGCAAAAAGGATCAACCTCATACAGGAAACTGATAAATAAAGAGTAAGGCAAAATATTAAGATGTTATCATGAATCATCTTAATTACTAGAATATTATAAGTGATAGCTATTAGAGTCTAAGAAAACACTTTATATTTCTCAAAGCACTTTTTTGCACACTATTTTATTCTCACTATAGCCACTTTAATGTAGGCAGGGCCCTAGGATTATTCTTACTTGACAGTTGAGGAAATAAGGCCTGGAGTGAGTCATTAGTACAGGTGCAGACAGAGCCTGTGACTGTTATTATATCTTACCTCTCTAGCCAACACTTGTGTGGTCATAGGATGGTGGAATTAGTTCAAAACCTCCAAACATGTCTTCCAACTTTCAGCCTCCACCCTTCCACAACAAAAGATGTGCATTCTCACTAGACAATGTTTTTAAAAACATTGCTTTCTTTCCCATCATCGCACTATTTCAAAACTCTGGGTGGTTCCCCACTTCTGAAAGGATTCCATTAGCCTTCACAGAATACACTTTTCAGTGTGACTCTCATCTGCTTTTCCAACTCATGTCCCTATTCCTCAATGCAAACTGTCATTCCGGCCAAACCAGTGAGTCCATTTCCTTTAGACAAATGTCATAATCGCATCTGCCTTTGCTCACTTTGGTTTAACGAGGGAAGAAAGCTCCCGTTGCCCCATCCATACTTATCAAATCTTACCTAGTTCCTGGAACCTCGTCTGCTTACATCACTCCTAACTGACACTACCTTTCACTAATAGCATTAACAGTAGACCAGCATTGTCTAATGTAACTATAATGGGATCACATATATAATTTTAAATTTTCTAATAGTCATATTTAAAAAGATTTTAAAAAGGTAAAATTAATTTAACATACATCTTACCTTATATATCCAAAATACTATCATTTCAATATGCCAGCAATATAAAAATTAATAACATTTTCTATTCTTAGTTTTCATACAAAGTCCTCAAAATATGATGCATATTTTACACTTAACAGCACATCTCCATTCAGACCAGTCTCATTTCAAGGGATTAATAGCCACATGTAGTTAGTGGCTACCATTTTGGACAGAGCAGATCTAAACCACTCAGTTTAACAATTATGTATAAAGTTATATTGTGTGTTTAAATAGCTTATGTATGTGTTTGCACATGACGTTTTCTCGAGGGGAGGGAGTTATAGTTTAGGGAGGCATTATTCAATTATTCAGTTATCCATTCTTCAAACAATTGAATGTTCACTGTAAGACAGATATTATAGTAGACACTGGGGATACAGAAATGAATGAAACAGCTTTCAGTATGAGGATCTCACAGTCACTGTAGAGCCAGGGGATAATTTGAATAATATACCTCAAAGCAGGGAGAGAGCTCCCCTGAGCTGTAGGGGTCCAATTTTATGTACTTATGACCACACTATTCTGACACTGTGGCCTCTTATCTCCTCGCTTCCCAAGTTGGTCATTGGCTTGGATGTCTGGGTAATTGACCTACCTGTAGGTTGACTCAGAAATGACCATCCGAAAATGTGGGAAGTCATACAACTGTCACATTTATATTTACAATATTTTTGGGTCAAAGACGTTAGATAACCAAAAAATTTACAATTGACCCTTGAGCAACACAGGAATGTTTTTCAGTAAATACTGTAAATGTATTTTCTCTTCGTTATGATTTTTAATAACATTTTCTTTTCTTTAACTTACTTTATTGTAAAAATACAGTTTATAATATATAACATACAAAATATGTGTTAATTGACTGTGTATGTTATTAGTAAGGCTATGAGTAGTTAAGTTTTTGGGGAGTCAAAAGTTATACACAAGTTTTTGGCTGTGTGTGGGTCAATGCCCCCCTCCCCCAACTTATTACCACATTGTTCAGGGGCCAGCGGTAATTATATTGTCATAATAGGAACAGACTCTAACAGAAAATATAATTCCAGTTTTCTGCTTGAATATCATCATGAGAGGGAAGTCTAGGAATCTCTGGCTCACGAGGCAGCCGAATCTGATTTTAGACACCTTTAAAGTTTAGAAACTTCTTTCTTGAGATTTATCTTCTGTAACTTTTTGAAGTCAGATTATCTCAATTTTATAGGGACATGAGGAAAACTAATGCCTAGACTAACCCTCTAAAGTGGGGAATTAGTATTAGAAATAAAAAAACATATTCACTCATGGTGTATTTCACTCTTGATATCTTCATGTAACTGATAATATTGTGACATTATTTTTTCTTCACTAAAATAATACCATTAAAGAACAAACTTGTCTGTAACATACTGGCTAGTGCTTTGCTCTCTGGATTCCACTTCTCATTTAGATAAAAAAGAGTTTTTCCCAACGGAAGTATCACTTTCTCAAAAAGTGTCCTATAAAATGTTTTATGTATTTTCCCCCCAAAGGCTGGATATGTTTTGCACATAATGACTAAACATAAACATCATTTTCTTAATAACCATCTCAACTTCTCTAGTCAAACATTGCTTTGATTTTAATTCAACGGTACTTGACTATTTTAAAAACATGTCAGGTATCAAGACCAGGCGTGTATAATTCTTAGCCATATGCTTAACAGATACGTAACCTTGGAAAATAGACCTAGTTCTCTTTTATGTGTTTTTTGGCTTGTGAAATAAAAAAGATGAATAAAAACATTACTTTGAAGAAAGTGAAGGTATTGTGAAAAACAGATCCGAGATCAGGGTTATTCGATTCATTAATTAAAGAAATGCTAAATGGTGACTTTCAAATTAATTTCTCTCTGATTTATTTTTCTATGTAAAATACATTAAAAAAACAACAAAAGGAAGACATTGGTAATCCTTACAACTGCATTTTTGCGTGTTTGTTTCCACTGCACTCTTTTAGACTTTATAATAGAGATTTACAATTTCATTTTTAAAAGTGTTTGTTTCTACCATACTCTCTTAGACTATATAATAGGGATTTAGCAATCAAATATGATACTCTCTATGGGGAAGGAAACAGGGAAAGTTTGTGATTAGTAGAAGAAAAAGTAGGACTTACCATTAAAATGGCCAGAGCCCCCGTGGTTCTGAGAGGCAGTGAAGTCATTGTCTCAGTCTCCCGCTGAGCAAATCCTGGGGAGCTGCTGTCTCAGTCCTTCCTCCCCTCTGCATAGGACTCTGCTGTCCTCAGGAGTCTACAGATGGCCTGTTATGTGGTTCCTCCCCACCCTAACCCAAGGATTGGTCTTCCCAGAAACACTTGAATCACTCTTGCTCCCAGGTAAAAGCTTAGACACACCTCAGTTCCTAAAGAAATGAAACCCTTTGTTGGAAGCTGAAAGAGCTCACAGGCTAAAGACAACGTTTAATGGGAAGGTACCAGATGAATAATAAATTAATCATGGTGTGGCTATGCGCAAACTAGCCCTGACTACACTGAAAAGAATCCACTTGGCTTCTTCTCAGGGTTTCAATTAAAACTGAAAAGCAAAACAAAACTCAAAAATCCCCCAAAAATCTAACTCGTGGAAGAGCATTTATTTTTAGCCTGTGTATATGTGGGTAGACCTAAAGTTAAGCAAAATGTAGGTGTTAAGTAATAATATATTTTATTGAAAATAACTACAAATATAAGGAAAAAAAATCACCATATCAAGCAACTATTAATGTAGGTTTTGAATGAAAACAATTTGAAATAAAATTGGAGTGAACAGTTACATGATTGGTGTTATATAAATAATGCATTGCAAAACCAGATCTCTGATAGTAATCATATGACATCTTTTCTGTTGTATTTCATTTAACTTACAAGTTTTTTTTTAAAGGTAGGTTGCCTAGTGTACTTTTAATTACTCAAAACATTTCCCCCAGAGCAGACCACCTGCTCACCGCTGCATCCTTGTACATTTCTAACCATTTGAACTCCAATCTGAGTTAGGGGATAGCGAAAAACTACTAACACCATTTCAGCTTGTTTATCACACTAGAATTAAAAGCACTTTTCATTAGTCCAGAATATTTAAATAAAGGTTTGGTAGAAGAGCAATTTTATCTTGTTAAGTATTTATGCATCAGGTTTTGGAAGCTTCTTGGTTTTATGAAACCATTTAATCACAGAATATTTTAGGCAGAAAGATTTTGTTGTCTATGAGCTGGAAAAGAGCACTGTAGGCAAAATCTTGGGGGGGGGGGAGGGGCAGTGTGTGTGTTTTTAACTGTGGTCAAATGAACAAAACAAAGTTGGTTGTTTCCCTGGCTGCTGTGGCTTAGTGGATTGAACGTCGGTGTGCGAGCCAAGTGTCGCTGGTTCGATTCCCAGTCAGAGCACATGACTAGGTTGCACGTCAGGTCCCCAGTTGGGGGCATAAGTGAGAGGCAACCACACAGTGATGTTTCTCTTCCTCTCTTTCCCCTCTCTCTAAAAATAAATAAACAAATAAATAATTTTTTTTTTAAAGTTGGCTGTTTCAACTATTTTTAAGTGTACAGCTGAGTGGCATTAAGTGCCTTCATATTGTTGTGCAACCATTACCATCATCTGTCTTGTTTTTGTAATAAGGATTTTGTAAATAAAGTTTTATTGAAGCACAGACATACCCATTTATTTATGTATTATATTATGAAT
Source organism: Furipterus horrens (assembly GCF_987537825.1). Classification (NCBI taxonomy): domain Eukaryota; kingdom Metazoa; phylum Chordata; class Mammalia; order Chiroptera; family Furipteridae; genus Furipterus; species Furipterus horrens. The sequence continues at coordinate 31,466,225 of NW_028327178.1, forward strand.
GGTTGCTTTTGTGGTACAAGGGAAAGTTGAGCAGAGCGGAGTAGTTGGACAGAGGCTGTATGGCCACAAAGCCAAAAATATTTACTAACTTATAGAAAACGTTTGCTTTATTTACATTCAGAAACTGTTTGCTGACCCATCGTCAACGCCTTAATACCAATATCTGTGACAAATCTGATGGGTGTTAACTCTAATAGGAAATAATTAGTAAGCATTTTAAATCTGCTTTCACTTGGAAAGAAAATTTCTAAAGATCAGGCTTATTTTTTTAGATGTCCCTCTAAATTCCAGCATGCATATTTTATGCAGTTTTGTGTTAGAATCAGAAAGTAAATGAAACTGAATCCTTTCGAACATGGAAAGACTGAAGCGTAGGGAAAAGTTTTTTCTGAATTAGGAAGTAGTTTCTCTGTGACTGGACTAATTAACAGATATGAGGGATAGAAGCTGGATTAGCATTATTAAATTTATTAGTGATTTGTATAATGCAGAATTCAGTGATCAAAATGTTGATTACTTTCTGACTTTAGTATTTGAATTTGTTTAACAGTGGTGAGTGTTTGGCATTTATACGTTTATATATTGAGGCTTTTTTCTAATAACATAATGAGAGGAAATGCATATGCATAGGCAAAAGCTAGAAGGTATCGCCATAATATACTAGACCTTATTTTTTTGAATGAGGTGATTATGGATATTGTAGGGGAACTCACTTTAGTGATGCAATATGGCCCCAGTAGCAAAGGCATCTGGGAAATGTTGAACTCTCTGTGATTCTTAACTCTCTATTAGTGTTTGACTCTCTATAACCTCAGGCTTGGATGACTACCCAGAAAACTAGAATACCAATCAAAGACAAATGTCATGCCCCAGGAAGGAGGTTAATGAATGTATACAGAATAATAACTCCCTGATGTTATTTCAACTTAGGAATGCATTGTTCTTTCTGGTGGTCTATGTGACCACCCACTATATGGTTTTACTATTAACTCCTTATAAAAAGAGACCCTGTTCTGGGTGGGGTGTGGATTCTTCCTGGCCTGCTACCACTGGGAGCATTTGCTTTATCCATGTAGGTAAGTTTCTCCTATTAAAACTCATAAGTTTGAATAAGGCTATGTGTCAGTTCTTCAGAATTGATCCTGAATTTAGACATTTGAGGTTTTCCCCCAACAGCTGTACTTAATTAATTTTCTTCATTATACCTGTACATGTTTTCTGATTTATGTGGGTAATGAGAATGTATTAGTTTTATAATTGAAAAGTTATTTAAAAAATAATAAGAGTACAGCAAGCTTTTATAAATAACATGTAGCCCTGGCTAGTATGGCTCAGTGGATTGAGTGCCGGCCTGTGAACCAAAAGGTCACTGGTTCAGTTCCCAGTCAGAGCACATGCCTGGGTTGTGGGCCAGGTCCCCAGTTAGGGGCACGTGAGAGGCAACCACATATTGATGTTTCTCTCCCTCTCTTTCTCCCTCCCCTTCTCCCTCCCTTCTTCTCTCTCTAAAAATAAATAAAATCTTTAAACATAAATAAATAAATGTTTGTGCCCCCCCCCAAAAAATAAATAAATAACATGTAAACTCTGGGTGAAGGAAGAGAAGAAATATGTAATAAAGTTTTAATTCCTTCATTTTTCATTATTAAAAACTAGGCAATTCTTCAAAGTTTTATTGTGCTAAAGACAAAAGAGATTTTAAAAAATGGCAGTGAATTATGATATTCCTAGGCATACCCACATGTTGTTTTGTGGACTAAATTCTAGATATGGCTTACTTTGCTCCTGGTGCTGGGGCCACATGTACACGGGAATAGGAAGGTAATCTGGAAGTTGCTGCAGCGTTTTCACTTGCTATTTTGTGAAAAAAAAAAAAAAAGAAGGGAGAATTTTCTGTTGAGTGGTTATCTTATATACTCTGGATGACAATGGCTTTGGAAACCTGAAACTGGCTCTCACTCAAGAGGCTGAAATAAAAATGAGGGTCATTACAATAATAATCATAATCACTGAAAGGGAGCTTTATTGTATGTGTATATTGTGCTTCTCCTCATGGACCATATTGAAAGTATAACAGTTGAGCAGTAGATACAACACATCACAGCTTTAGAAAGCTAAAGAAGTCATTCTTCAGTTTGCTAGAAATTGAAGCATGGCATATGGAGTGAAGCAGTAAGAAGGAATATTTATTCGAGTGCACAGTGGCTTTGGAGGTTTCCATGATGTTTTTATTGCCCATTATTTATGGAAGTTCTATTATTCATCAAGCAGAGAATGTTAATGAGACTTTGCTTTCACTGGCAAGCCTTTACTCGTCTTCGTTTGTTTTGACTGGAAGCATATATTTAATATGTTTCATATGTTAGAAATTAGTACTTTCAGTATTGAATTGTTTTTAAATGTCTACACATTCATGAATTAAGATATTGGTGCCAAAAATTATGCATTAACAAAATTATACATATACTTTGAAATGGTCTCAGAAGTTGTGATCATTGCTTTTGGTTGTTTAAGGAAATGGAACTTGTACACCTCTTCTGTTAGGATCATCACCTGAAGACATCCAGAAATGTCAGAGAATGTAATAATTGTGCATCTGAAGAGAACAGCCTGCATTTTAATAATTAGTGAAAATAGATCTGCTAAGTCAAGTTCCCAGTAGATGATTGTATGTAACAAGATTCATTGTGCTTCTGTGATTCCTGCAATTATTTCTTTAAAAATTTGTGTAATTTGTATAATATATTGAATCAAGCTCAAACTTCAAAAAGGTACATATGGGTGAATGCACATAAAAATTTTTTTTTTTTACTTAAGCCATGAACCAAAGTCAATGTCTTTTTGCTTTGACTTGATTTAATTAAGCAATTGCTTATTTGTGGGAATATTTTTATAAGTCAATAAAGTGAAGGAAGAATTTTTCCAATGCAGCTCATTCAAAGGAGTGTTTCTTTAGGAAAAGCTTTTCTTTGGTTCTTGTAGTTTGTTGCAGATAAAATTGACAAGGTGGGATCTACTGATATCATGTGTTTAGAATCCATCTAATTTCCTCTTACTCTGGGCTTCCTCCACACTAGCCAAATTCCTGACATCTCTCATGTAGCTCAGGCAATGGGTCTATTCCTTTCTTGCCTCACCCAATCCACCCCTCACTCAGCAACCTGAGTGCTATTTTTAAAAAGATGTGGCTTACAATGTACTTGGAACAGAATCAAAACTGCTTGTCATGGCTTGCAGGCAACTAGCCTGATCCATTCCCTGTTTTCCCTTCTAACTATATCACACAATCCCTCCCTCTCATATGCGCCTTTTGTTTTTCAAAAACCCTAAACACCTTTTCTACCTAAGGTCTCCACTTCATTTCTCTTCCTTCCCCCTAGCTGGCTTCTCATTCATTAGGCAGTAGTTTATGTGACCTACACAGAGAGGTCTTCTTGTTACACACACATGAGTACTCTCATCTCCACTATTATTTTTTTATCAGTCATTCCAAATTGCTTCCTGGGTCTAAGTAATGTGTAAGTTGTTATTTCTTCATAGGATTGCTTATATTGCCTTCCTCTACCAGTTGACTGTGAGCTCTGTCAGTGAGGAATCATGTCTGTTTCATTGAGTAGTGTATTCCTAGGACTTTGCACAGTGAAGAAATTAATACACCTTTAGAAATCTTGGGCAAGTATAACTGCTGGATCAAAGGGCACATATAGTTATAGTTTTTTTTTAATTGTGTACTTATTCTTACATGTTTATATTTTATTTTATTTTTATTTATTTATTCATTTTTAGAGAGCAAGGAAGGGAGGGAGAAAAAGGGGGAAAGAAATATCAATGTATGGTTGCATCTCATGCACTCCCAACTGGGGACCTGGACCACAACCCAAGCATGTACCTTGACTGGGAATCGAACCAATGACCCTTTGGTCCACAGGCCAGCACTCAATTCACTGAGCCACACCAGCCAGTGCTTAGTTCTAGTTTTAAATAGATTGTCCTCTAAAAAGCTATATATCAATTTACATTCCCACTGATAGTGTAAGAAAATGTCTATTCCTCCTCCCTGTCAAGCATAAAGTTTGTTACAGGCAGTTCTTTTCTGCTTCTTTCTTGAGAAAATTACTCTGGTGAAAAAAAATATTTTAGTGCTCTTAAGAGATTTAACTGTGCTTATTTGAATGCTAATAATTTATTATGTTATAATAAATTAAAATAAAGATCTGAGTATAGCAATCTAAGAAACTGGATTCAGAACAGAGTAAATTCTGGACCTTGATTAGTTCCAAAGGGCCTACACCCCTTCTGGGTCTAGCATCATCCTTGCGTTTTCACCGTCTCAAGTGGTATAATGTAGAAAGGTATGACAATAAAATATGCAAAGTCAAATATTAATTCTCTGTGCTCTGTAGCTATTATCATGATCCTTTTATGTATACATATTTTATCTTCACCCAAAGACATTTTTATTTTTATTTTTATTGCTTTGGAGGAGAGAGAGAGAGAGAGACAGACAGATAGACAGATAGAGATATCTATTAGTTGCTTCCCATAAGCACCCTGACCTGGACTGAACCCACAACCCAAGCGTGTGCCCTGACCAAGAATTAAACCAATAATCCTTTGGTTTCTGGGATGATGCTCCAACCAACTGAGCCACACTAACCAGGGCTATTTATTATATATATATTTTAATCTTCATTTTGATGATAAGGAGAACATTTTATGGAAGTCCTCGAATATTTTCAAGTATCATGGGAGCCATTACTTATGTTTTTCCAGCACTCATATTGTACCAGTGTTGTTGATCACTCCTGAGAAAGGACATTTTTTTGATAATTATTTAAATTTAATTCTCAACCAACTACTCCACCCATGGGAAGAAATATGTAGAATGCTTCACCAGCTTTTCACACCACATGCCACAGGGTGTGGCTGCCAGTGGACATGTATGAAGCAGTGCCTACGCTCCCTGCTAGGCTGCAGACCAGTCTGTAGAAAAATGGACTCTAAAAACACCAGAGAACATTAAAAAAGGATTTCTAAAGATTTCAGGAATGACTGCAGTTGAGAACTACTACCTCTAATGTGGTAAGGAAAGGGAACGCTTCTAAAAAAATGAGTAGCCCATCATTCATTATCATTCAGGGTCAGTGTATTTCTCTACCGAAGACTCCTGTGTTACTGGCTTTTTACCTGGTGAGGATTCATATGCTAATGCTCTCATGCTTAGTAAGTTCCAGGTAAGTTTGGCCAACCTGTAAAACTTGCACTACTTACTGTACTGCACATTTTATTATTGATGTTTTGAATAGAAGCTACAAAACCTCCTGAAAAGATAGAACGAAAATTTACGTGTATTTTGTTGCTGCCCTTTTCAGGGGCAGAATAGCTTTCATATCATGCAGATCTGTTTTGTATTCACGTAGTTACTTAGGAAAGCACTGAACTTTCAGTTCAAACACATGAACATGTTTTTCTTTCTTTTTTCCCCCCTGTAGTTTGGGCATGTCTAATTGGCCTTCCTTTGAATAAACACCATTATTCTTTTCATTGTCATTAAGAAGAGGATCAGAATCCATTATCTGCCTGAATTGGTAAAAAATCCAGATTGTACAGCAAAATCTGGTTTAGCCCCTAGAATATTTTCTATGTTGTTTCAAATTAACTTTTTTGAACATCATTTCAATTTACTTTCCTTTATAGAAACTTCTGAGGATTCCTTTGGGTACATTAAACCTAAATGTTTCTCAATGCACAATCTTTGCAGCGTGAATTTATGTTTTTTGATCCAGTGCTGGCTCAGCTCGGCTTATTTCTGGAAGGATACATCTAAAGAGAGATGGCAGGTAGAGAAAACTCTGCCTCTGTTCTTCCTTGTTAGCACAGCAGGTTCCTGAGTCAGTGCGAGCTTCATTTTTTATGCATTAGACACAAGGCCAATTTTATGGACCGGTGCATGCTGATGAACTTGTGCAACATGGTGACTTAACATTAATCTTCAGTTCTCCATGTGAAGTCAGGACTGACAGATTCTCAGAACACCCTTTTATTCCTTTAGACTTTGAGGTGATGTAATTAATACTAATTTGGTTTGGCCAGCCTGCATTTACAAGAAGTGCTTTGATCTTATGACATTTATCTCTAGTTACTTTAAATTTCATTACACTGATGGTTTTCCATTTTGGGGGGACCTCATTTTAATAATTTTTATTTTGAGGGGAAATTATTTATATCTTCCAGTGTTTTCAAATTTATCATCACACATTTGCACATAGCACTTTCTAAAAGAAAATTTAATGTAGATTTTTGTAGAATAGTTCATTAATTGTTTTTACCCTAGTAATAAAAATCAAGAAAGTAAAATGAGACAAATATTCTATTCATAGTCATAGTGAAAAACTGTAAAATATTTAAAAGTAACTTCCCAAGGAGACATAGAAGAATATTAATGAAGGACATAAGACAAGATCTGAGAAAACAGAAAGATATTATATATTCCTGAATGAGAAGAATTTCTATTTTAAAATGTCAATTCCTCAAAGGAAAAAAATCTTAACGCAATTCTTAGTCTTGATGCATAGTCTATATAAGGGATAGAAGTAGAGGAGGATAAAAAGAATCTTAAAACCTATATGGAAGAACTCAACAGCTAATAAATAAAGGATTAAGAAGAGTATTGAAGGCTTCTTCCCTTACTAGATAGCAAAATTCACTGTAATACTGTTATAATTCAAAAAGCCACTGTTAGATACTACTGTTGCTTCTGGACTTATGTTTCAATGTGTTGGGGAATCACCTACAGTAAAGCTGACTTTATTCCCCATCCCTCCTCTTCTCCTGTTTATGGATGGAGGACAAATCATCTGATTGGTGAGCTTGGGAGTGGGACTCGTACACATTGAGTTTAGCCCACTGCCCCCTCCCAGTCCTTGCTGCTTTTTACTTAGTCCACCACTTGGCTCTCCAAGGCTACTTGTTGAGAAAATAAGTGGATGGATGAATCAGAGGATTACAGGGTAGAGATAAAGAAAATTGAATTGTAATTCTTAGCTGGGCTCCAGATTGAGCAGGAGAGCCAAATAAAATCTAGGAGCATAAGTGGAGTGGTAGACCTGTTAGGGGACCTGATGATATGGAGTGGGGCTCCCCTAAGGCACATAATGTTTTTAAAAAAGAAGAGCATCTTTTTATAACTATGTAAGCAGTAAATGTGCAGTATAGAAAGTTAGAAAGTACAAGCAGGCAAAAAAGGAAAGAAAGTCACCGAATTCTGACTATCCAGTGATTACTTCTCTTAACCTTTAAAGTAGTACATATCTTGTCTGGAAAATGAGGCTAACTACCTTTTCTTTGCAGGGTGTTTGGGAGAATTAAATAATATAGTAAGTGATATGAAGAAAATACTGAGCCTAGCATTCAAATAGGTAGAAGGTAAACATTTGTTTCATTTCCTGCTTGAAATTCTTCCACTTACTTTCCTATTCACATATACATAACTTTTTGTTTTAGCCAAAATGAGTCTACTATACATGCTTATTTGTCACTTGCTTTTTTATATGAGTGATCTCTACTTTTCCATGTCAATAAATATTTATCTTCTCAAATACTTAGTTCATATTCTAATTTCCTCAAATAAGGGAGTGGGGAGGCCTTTAAAGGTGATCTGTCCTGTCCAAATTAGCATCTAATTCAGAACCACAATTCCATCTTAAATTTATTTTACTCTGTTTTTTATTTCCATTTTTTTAGAAAATGACACCGACTTGTGGTAGATGCTGAGCCAGTTACCTTACAGAATGTCCCACTATTGGATCGGTCTGGCGGTGTTTAACTTGTCCTTCTATCCCTATTTCTAATCCCTTTTATTTTTCTTATCACAGTTAAAGGCTTTTCAGATTTAAATCAAGCATTTTTGTCCAGGATGCATCCTATGTCCTTCATTTGGCATCTCACCAGAAAATGGAATAATATCTGGTAACCCACTTGCTTTTTATTTGTTTGCTTTAACACTGCTGATTAATATTCAGGTTATGCAGACTTCAAGGAAGTTTCTAATGATCTGAAGTAATGGTCTTTTCAGCCTGTAAGACAAGTTCCAAAATATAGCCAGGTAGTTCAGTTGGTTAGAGTGTTGTCCTGATACACCAAGGTTGCGGGTTCAATTCCCGGTCAGGGCACATATAAGAATCAACCAATGAATGCATAAATAAATGGAACAACAATTCATGTTTCTTTCTCTCAAATCAGTAAGTAAATTTTTTTTTTAACTTTAAAAGGTTCCAAATATTTAAACTGTTAATGGCCACTGTTGCAAAAATACATTATATATTAAACTGGCTCATGGGTAGTATCCTTCAATGTCAAAAGACAAAGCAGTTTGTGAACCTGCTAGGAGTCATGCCAAGTTGGTCACAGACTGTCGCAGGAGTAGGAGAGCTGGGAGTTCAGAACTGAAAGCAGGGCCAGCCCAGATCCTTCCCTTTAGCAAGTTCCTGCACCAATTCAGCAGCACAGAGGCACTGAAAAGACTCATGTGAAATGCAAATCTGAGCATGTTTTCCTTAGTTACATCCCTTCATTGTCTCCTCAACACGGTAAGGTAAACATCTAGCTCTTTAACATGGACACATGGTTTTTCATGCTTTGGTCCAATGGACATCTAAGTCTCACAGCCCCCATTCCTGGGCATGTACTTCATGCTTTTAGGCTTGTGCCATACCAGACTGCAGACTGATAGGGTTCCTCCCCCAACTTTCCCCTCCCCACCTCTTTGCTGGCTGCTTCCTTAACACCAACCATAAGATTCATTTTCTTCAGTCTTAGGCATAAGACCTGTGTTCCGGGAATTCAGGTCAAATTTAAGCAAGCCCCCAATAAACCTGCTGCCCCCGCAGTAACTGCTGGCACCAGTGACTGCCTATGTCCTTCAAAGATATCCTTTCTGCAGACAGGAATTTCGCAACTTCTCTGTTCTCAGAACCAACTCCTCCTAATCAACTCCCTCATTGGACCAATTGCAGGCAGTCCAGCCAACTCCTGCTCCCCTTTAAGACCCCCCAGCCTTGCTTTGTTTGGGGCTGACACTGCTTTGGGCTCAGCCCGTCTGTTAGCAGCTGGCCAAATAAGCCTTTTAAACTCATGGCCTGCTCTCCTGTCATTTCTCCTCTTACTTTGCCAAAACTAACACCTAGGTTCCAGCTCTGATCTTCCAGACTTGCCTGTGCAGTGCCTCATGCCCATACATAGCATCTGGGTGGAGATTCCTCAACGATTATACAGAAATGTTTGCTTACAAGTGTATCATGTCCCCAAGGATGGAACTTTCTCTTATTCCTTTGTAGCAATAGTGCTTAGCTTATCCATATCATATACTCAGAAATATTTGTTGAAATGAACTCAGTGGATTGAAAGTCTGAGAAAATTGTGGGCCGGGAATCATGTCTCTGGAACCTTACATTGAAAGAACAGGTTTGGGAGTCCTGGGAGAAATTCTAAGATCAGTGTCAAAGATACCAGGTCAGACTTTAGAAAGTGGGCAAGTATTGTTACAGAAACAGAGGAGTCCAAAAACAAACCCCAGAGTTTGCGGCTGGGGGATGGGGAAAAGGAAGCAGCTTTTAAGATGCCTTTGCAAGCCTGGGGCTAGTTGCTAGTGTCTTTGTTATGCAAAATGGCTTTGATACTTCCAAGGCCCAAGAAGATGGGAGGAGTCTTGAACTGTGGGATAGTACGGAAGGAGCCTACAGAGCCTGCGTACAGTTCTGTGAATGGTCAGAACTGGTTGCAACACCCACGGTGTCAGAGGACACAGTCAGGGATGTATAGGCAGCTGCAAACATTTTAGCTGGTCTCACGCTCTCTCTGGCTCTCTGACGATCTTGCGCTCTCCCTCTTTCTCTCTTGCTCTCTCTCTCTCTCTCTCTCTCTCTCTGCCCCTTCCATGGGGCTTGGTGAAGGGGCCTTCTCCATGCAGATTAAAGAAGCTGAGTTCTTGCGGTTTTGAGAGGGCTCTCCAGGCCGCTTTAAGAGGCTCTCGCCATGCAGTTTTGAGAAGGAGAGGTGAACCATTCGATTTGCAGGAAGAAGGCAGTTTACAAGGAGGGTGAGAATCCAGGCGGTTCTGCATTGAGAGCTGGAGGGCACCACAGCATAGAAAGGACCTCCCCAATCAGAACAGTGATTGGCAGCTACTGGTAAAGCTGAACTGTGCCCAGGAAGTAGGGAAACGGTGTTTCCGACTTTTCTAATGCTGGCCTGGTTTGGTAGGGGGAGGCAGAACTATGTGTTTGTGGGTATTTTAAAGAACATAAGACTCAACAGCAGAAATCCAGAAATAATCTAAATCTATTTAACTGTTAAATAAACAGTTCTTTTTTCTTTCCACTAAACTCTAGTCCTGAGAGTTGTAATTCTGGCAGTGGGCAGTCAGGCCCCTAACTAAATGGCCTGTGGGTTCTGTTTCAGTCGGAGCAGCCCAGCGGTTCTGTTGCAGTGTTAGTGTCTGAAAAAGTTCTTGTTATGTTAGCAGTCAGAAGTCCAAGTCAGGTAGAAGGGAGAAGCAGTCAGAATAAAGATCAAGAATTAACTGTCTAGAACTAGCATGAGAAAAAACAACAAAGATGGGAATGGAGTATGAACTGGGAACAATCCTTCAGAAATCAGAACAAGGAGGCAGTCATTTCACCCTGCTCCAAATCAGGACAGACTGTCTATTCTAGGATTGGACTAAGTCTGCTCTTTGTCGTACAGGCTTCCTGGTGAGATCAGAGAAGAGGCTGGGCAGATGTGGCTGGTTCCAGAGTGAGACAGGCTCCTGAGGGCCTAGTGAGCCCTGCCCAGTCTCCTAAGTACCCTCAGGTACTTCCCTCCTCTGGTCTGTCTCCTGGATGCTGCCCTCCTCCATTCCTATACCCTCTCCCTCCCTCTCGTCTCCTTCCTGCTGCTTCAGGGCTTTTCCTCCTCCTTACCTATCCATTCTATTTTTCTTTTCTATTTTCTTCCCCCTCTTTCACACTTCTTCTGGGCAAAATGTAGACCTGAAGTTTGTACTAATCTCTTTATCAGGAAATTTTGTTTTGTATTTTCACTAGAAAGCATAAATGTCACCCCCAAAACTATTTTTACTCTTAAAAGAAGACCCCAGATTGCTTGATCTTTATTTAGATATAATTAAAACCCACTCTGCCAGAACTTGAAGGAGAGCAAGATACTGTGTTGGGGGGTAAGGCTGAGGGAAGTAGATGCACTGACTCTGATGCCTCCTGCCATCCCACCCCACCCAGCCCATCAAGAAGGGCCGCGCAGGGAAAGGGGTGAGGTAACACAAAATTTCAAGGAATTCTGGAGGACCTTTTAGAACAGCTATCTCTCAGAGGACACTGTTCTCTAAAAGGTTTTATTTCCAGCTTCCTCAGTTGGGGATTTCAAACCTGGAGCTTTACTCACTAACAACAAGTTCCAAAACTGGTTTCTTCTTGAACCTTGAATGCCTGGAATGCCTCATATCATTCTCATTTCAGGAAAGATTTAGCATCTAACAGGGATTATCTGGGTAAGTAAGAACAGGTGAGAGCTGAGCAGTTTCACATCCAGAGAACATATCTTGCACTGAAAACTCACTTTTTACCAGTGACAACCATGAAGTCCAGAGAGGTAAGTGACTCCCCTGCCACTGCAGAGCCCATCCATGGTGGAGTCTAGGTGGGAATCCCAGCCCCCTGTCCAAGTTAGGATGACAAATTGCTGCTGAGCAAGAGTCATGGACACATGGCTTAACATCTATAAAGTACAATCTATTTCTTACTCCAGAAGTTGAATATCCAAGCAAACAGAGCCAAAAGTGGGGCTTTCTAGGTTCAATTTAAATAAATGGAGATATGATGCACCTTCAAACCTTTTCTCCATGTAGATGAACTGTCTTTCCTTAGTAATTATTATAATAGGCGTTTAGTAGATGAGGATCACTGAGTATTCACTTTTATAAATTGTTCTTCAGTACTCCAAGGATTTGATAACTTCCTTAGTTTCCCAGTGCTTTCTAGGAAGAGGTATTCTGTATACAAGATCTGTCTCATACTTAACTTATCTTCATGTGATGTGAATACAAGGGGGCCCCCAAATATTGGAATTTATTTATAAAAAAGTGTATATTTATTCTTACATGGTTAAACTTCAATCGCCTTCAAAGTACTCTCCATATGATGCAATATACCAGTCAAGACGCTTTTTTCCACTAAAAACAGTTTTAGAACTCGTCAATTTTGATTCCTTTTGGTGCTTCTTCCATCTTTTGTTTTACTTCTTTGAGGACTTTTTTCATCCAGGGAAACAAACAAAAAAGTCACTTGGGGTAAGATTGTGTGAATGGAGAGGGTGGAAAATGGTTGTCATTATTGTTTTTGATCAAAAACTGCTGAACACAGCGTGGTCTGGGCAGGTGTGCTCATATATCACCTGTCATAAAATGGGCAAATGCATTGAAAGAGTCATCAAAAAAATTCACTGAAGCTGAATGCAGCCTCTCACAACAATGCCAGCTGGTACACTGATACAGACGGGTTCCGAGAACATTCGTATAGTGGGGGAAGCCTGTACTACAAGGGGCCCACCCTCCACATGGTAATTCTGTTGTTTGGGTCCCCCTGCCACTTGTACAATTAAGTGCACTGAAGTGTCTCTCACCTGCACAGCTGTTGCTCTGCTCCTACTGGCACTGTTCCCTGTGTATTTGGCTAGCTTCCCCATTCCTAGCACTAAAACTCTTCCTATTTCTGTTCTTTCTTACTCAAAAAATTCAAGTGTTTGAGAAACCAAGGAAACTTAAGATGATCTAGTCTAGTAATATTCAAACTTCTTTTAAACATGGTCAAAAATATAGTTTTTCACCAACCAGTACACACATACACAGACACACACTCTTATTCTGTGTGATGTACTTTGCTGGTGATTTCTTTTATATTCTGTTTAATCACATTAAAAGTGTTTGTCTAGATAGACAAACCTAATTGACTTCATGATCTGTTATTGGGAGGTGTAGCTCATAGTATGAAAAACACTAATTTAATTGAATTCTCTAATTTTACACAAAAAAGTTAACAGATTTAAGCAACTTATCCAAAAATTGGACTCAAATATGAATAGAATTCTCAGTCTAGTTATGGAGAGTGGTAGCATTGGACGGTAGAAGTTGAAGCATTTAATTATTTTTCCTCCTGATAGATTAACATCTCTTCATAATTTCCCCTTTAGAAAGACAGATTCCCCCATAATCTACAGATAGTAGGAGAGAGAATTTTTGTAACCATGTTAAGAAGTGATTGAGAAGGCTAATTCAGGCAACGAGTATTTGTTCCACAGGCATTGAATAACTGTCTAATGTGTTCCAAGTACAGTTAGGGCCTAGAGATACAAAGATGAATGAGATAGTGGTGGAATCCTGGATCAGGGTGCGTCCGTAAGCTTGGAAAGAAAGATGCAGATTTAATTCATGCTGTAAAGGATTTTACAACACTTGACTAACTGGTCATGTGAAATTGACAAATATTTAATGAATGCCTAAAATGGTGACTGTATTTTCTAAAACTCAACTTTACCTATCAAGATAAGTACTAAGAGGGCAATAAGTAGATGATTTTAAGTTAAGACTGAAAAGGATGGTGATAATAATTCATCAATAATTATGAATCTGTCCTAGAAATCCAGCAGGTATGCTTACTATTCATTATGCACATAACCTAAAGAGCCACCGATTGCTCCAAATTATAAAACTCATTATAAAAGGCTGTTTTTATTTTGGCCAGATTTTTCAGTTGGTAAAGTGGTGGATGCTTTTTCTTTTAAGTATTCACTGCTAATCAGTCTATCATAGAACTTCCTAGGTTCAACTTCAGCCTTTTTCCTGTTAAGCCACATGCTTTTCTGCCTTAGCTGAGGGTGCTTGACAAGTACTTTGCCAAAACATGCAATGAACAGAACACGCCCTGATCTTCAGAGGAAAGACAGACACCCTTTTTGATTCCATGGAAACCATATTCCTAAACCAGTGGGATTTGCTGTGTTCTCTACTCCCCTCCTCTCCTTTTGCTCTCCAGGGGAGGGAACAGTGTGGGGAGGAATCTGGGAGGAATTTGCTGCCCCCTTGACCTGCCAGGTTTTCCTTTCTGAGGTAGCCTGTGGTGCTGGGCAGAAAGGATCTGTTCACCCAGAGAAAGACTGGGAGAGGCTGAGTTAATGGAGGGTCGATGTCAGGTTCCCTCTTCCCTAGAGAGCTGGGCTCCCTCTTTCTTCTTAGCTTGTTTCTCTCAACAGAAAACAAGACTCCCCTTAGCCTCCCTGTAGAAAAGCTGAGGATTGAGGGAGGAAGAAAGGCACTAACTACTTAGACAAGCTGATTATCAAAATGTGGTAAAGGCATTTTTTCTTTTTATTTCTTTTGATAATTATTTTTCACTGATACATTTTATGAAATTAGGGAGGGTGAAAAGTGTTACGATTCCAGTGAAGTTTTTGTAGCACTTGCTGTATGATCTGGTCCTAAAGTGCTACTAGATTTCAGCAGTTGGTGGAAGCAGCTGGACTCTATCCAGGCTGTGAGAACTATGACCAGATAACACCGATTAGGAAGAATTAATGACTTACTAACTGTGATATTTGTTTGGGGAAGTTTGTGCCCCAGCTTGTAATTGTTATGAAAGTGATTGCTGGATAAGCCAAATGTTCCCTCGGGTGTCTAGATCTTCCATCCTGTGTGTTCAAAGTTAAAATAAAATATCTTATTTTAGTTTTCCATCGTCAGTTGTCACAGTTACTTCTCTCCTGCCAGTATGTCAGTGCAGGTGGAAGAGAGAACATAAATTCCCTAAGTTAAGGGAGGCAAGGTAAGGGGTGGAAGCATTGGTTTGAAACTATGGAAATGGAAAGTAACAGGGAACAGGCAGGTATTTGAAGTCCATAAATTGTGAAAAATTAGTCATAGTTTAATGTATTCTGGACAGTGTGAAAATCTCAATTTTTAAAATTTGAAATTAAGAACAAAAATAACTAATAAGTACCATCTCAGGATAGAATCTATCATCATTATGTCAAATCATGTCTTATCTCTGCTGGGAATATTTTTCCCCCTCTAAAGCACACATTTAAATCTAAGGATCTCTCTTGATAAAATGTTAACCTAGTTCTATCAACCAGCCTACAGGTGGCACTTGGGAGATACCGGTGTGGCATGGTGGTTCAGATATTCTTGTGCTTTTTGGGGGGAGAGACTTTTTTCAGGGTCAAATAGTTAGATGATAATTTGGTACTTTCTTAGAGAATGATAGCTCATAACTTTGGTTCTAAGATTACACTATACATAGATCAGGGCTGACCACATTAGAGAGAGAAGAGCCTGTATTGTCTTTAGTCTAAAGAATGAGTAAATTTTATGGCCATTAAAAATATCCTGGGACAAATTAAGTCTTGATAGCTGGGGGTATCTATCTAAATATTTCTCTCTAATACTGGCATTTTAAAAATAAATGTAGGCTTCATAATGACATGTTAAATCTGTTGGATTCACAGATTCAATTTCAGAGCTGGAAAGGAAACTGAAACTCCAAAAATTAAAAAGAAATCAACCATATTATATGATAATTGTGCTTTGGTGTCTAAGCTTTCTTCTCTAATATCCAAGACTTTCCTTGTTAATAATGTACTACAGTATACAGATCCTTAAATATGTGCATAATCTTTGACCCAGTAACTTCAATTCCAATGGAAATAATATAAAGCAGGGGCAAAGTTCCTCATCATTAGTTACAATATAAAAGGAGTGGAAGAAGCCTCAATGTCTCATGGGATGAAATAGCCCTTAAAATATTTTCACAAAGAATTTTAGATGTAAAAAGTAGTCACAGCCCTGACTGATGTGACTTGGTTGGTTGGGCATCATCCTGCAAAGCAAAAGGTTTACGGTTGGATTCCAGGTCAGGGCACATGCTTGGGTTGCGGTCCCCGGTCAGGGCACAGGAGGCAACTGATCAATGTTTCTTTCCCTCTCTTTCTCCCTCCCCCTCTCTCTCTCTAAAAATAAATAAATAAAATCTTTTTAAAAAATGTAGGCACAAATTTTTATATGTAATAATCTCAACTTTAAAAGATGTAATGAATAAGGACATAGAGGACGAGTGTAGTGACAGTCACAAATTTGGGTTTCTAAGGAGTTATGTGTCAGCTGAAGGGTAAGCTGTGATAGCGTTAAGTGAAAGGAAAACTATCATGATGTTAGCAGTAGTCGTCCATGGGTAATAGTACATGATTTTCATTTTCTTTTTATATTTTTACATTTTCTAAATTTTCTACTAGGAAATAATTAATGCTGGCTGCACTAACAACAAAAAATAACTTAAAAATCTTAACACCGACTTGTTTATAATTTTTATTTTATATAAATGTAGAAAGTTATTCTTGATGTGAAAGGCTGGGTCTTAGTCTGCATTTTCTGCTTCTTCAACAGCTAGTCCTCCAGGAATAATCCTACTATTTCAAGAACATTTACTGGTCTTGGTGTTTTAGGTGATAGTAACATCTATGGCATAACTGGTTGCAACCATTTATCATGGGTGACATTGCTGCTGCCAGTTGTGAAATGCACAATTATAATATGACTTTGTGATATGGGCCATTAGTCAGTTATCTCAAGGATTATGACGTGGAGATGAAACTCTGATCATTCCCTTACTGCCTTGGTTCACTGAAACAACTTCCTCGCTGATCTCCTTACCAGCAGCCTCACACCTCTCCTACATATGTCCCAGCTACCTTCACAGGTGACGTCAAGTTCACTGTTCTCCTTTAAGTGTTTCAAGGACTCTCTTCCACTTTCAAGTTCAAATAAAAATTCCTTAGGATGTCATACATATTTAGGTCTCTGACTTCTTACCTAAAAAACCATCTTCTTTCATTCTCCAGCCTTACCAACTACGATACTTGACAGTTTTCAAAGGGAGCTAATCTCTTTGTCTACACTCTCTCCCATTCTGTTTTATTGACCTAAAATGCCCTTCCCATTTCTTCACTTGTAAATTCCTCTGGGCCCTTTTATACTCAGCCAAAGGTCATTTCTTCAGAGAAGCCTGTTCCAACTCCACATGGTTGGGGCCCCTTCTCCTCTCCCATAGCCCTCTCACGCGTTCCCCTTGTATAACACTTGTCATACTATATTTTAACTCTTTTTCCTGCATCTGATGTGACGTCCTTGATGACAAGGACCCTGGTTCACCTCTCTACTTCTCACACTTAGCTCACAAGTAACCAGTGAAGTGCTCAAAATATATTTATTTAATGCATAAATGAGCATGGAACTCGGTCACAGTAGTTCCCGTATCATTTTTTTCTAACTTCTTCATCTGTAAAGGAAGATCAAAAGGTAGATTAAGTAAGAAAATATTTGACAAGTAATTAGCATAATGTTTGGCACAGCATAATACATGTTTGTTTGTTTTTTAATTTTTCTCTCTTTATAACCCCTATCTGGTTTTATGTTCTCCACACCTGGTTGCTTATGGCTCACTGATACCAAAGTCCCCACCCAGTTAGTGCTTCCCTGTTAAATATATAATGAAGACTTCCCCATCAGCCAATAGTTATGCTGATCCCATGTGCACACTGTGACTTTTGTACTAACACCTCACTATCACTCACCACACACATTCAAGTCCTCCCTAGTAAGTATACGTTCAGCATCTCTCTCACCTTTAACTCATCATCTTACTAATCACAGAGAAACTATGAATTTCTAACCAAAGAATGGTCTTCTTCTTAAGAAAACAATTTTCAGTACTTGGAGTGTATCTTTTCTGTCAATAACAATGAATACACATAGTCCTCAATTTTAATTTTTCTTTTTCTTTAAAAATTTTTAATTTATTTGTTTGTTTATTTATAGAAAGAAGGGAAGGGAAGGAGAAAGAGAGGGAGAGAAACATCACTGTGCAAGAGATATATCAATCAGTTGCCTTTTGCATGCCCCTAACTGGGGACCTGGCCCACAACCCAGGCATGTTCTCTGACTGGGAATTGAACCAGCGACCTTTTGGTTCACAGAGTGGCACTCAATCCCCTGAGCCACACCAGCCATGGCTCAATTCTAATTTTCCCACTTTTATTCAACTCACTTTATCTACACTGTGTATTGGTGCCTTTACATTGCCTTTCTTATATGCACTTCAGCCTACATATGAGCTAATGACCAGGCACTTCATGCTGGCACATGATGCTTACCTGCCAACAGTTCAGTAACAGACAATTGCCATCTTTACCTGTAACACAGAACTTACTTGTGTAATTACTGGAATGTTTGCCTTTTCCCTTATTATTTTAAAAGATTATAAGACATCTTACAATCTTTCATTTATTAACTTTCTTAACAATACACAAAACACTAACAAATCCCCTTCAATAATTCTTTCTGAGTATGAACTCAGTTTCTTCATTTTTACTGTTATTTTAAATAAGCTGAAATAGAATTTAAAGAAGTTGTCTTAGCAAATCAATTTTCCTTATCTGTATTTAATATTTAGTCCATACTTAATATATTGTAACAGTCACTTACACATTACAACATTCAAGAAAAATATAAAACATTATAACATATTTAGTGGCTATAAGTTTTGGCTTTCTGGGAATTTTTTTTCACATATCATGTAAATGTAATGTTTAAGGTTCATTTATTTGATTTTTATGGTTGTTCTGAGAAATATGATAAAAAGTAAAGAACTTTCATGTTAATATTAAGAACTCTATTTTGCTTCCTGCGGTATGACATGATTGTTACTGAATTTCTACATAGGAAATAGAAGAAATGGTTTCGAAAAAAGAAAAAAAAACAACTCACAACCAACCAATGGCTATAGTATAAGGTAATCTTATTATCAGCAATCTCTCTCAAATTTCCAGAAATTTTAACTTTCTTCTAAAGTATTTATTGTGCACAAAATAACTTTCTCTGTAACATTTTAGATTTTGTTTTATTTAACTATACCATAATTTCTTTCAAAAGGAATGTGAAGTTGTTTTCAATAGTTTTTCTTTTTGAAAAAGGTGAATTTCTCCTGAAATGTAGTTATGTACTTGCATTTTCTTGCTAAGTGTGGCATTTACAGGAGCATCCCAGAGATCATTCAAAAGGCTGCTACCTAGAGGCAACACTGTTGAACTGCAGATACTTCCTTTTATGTGCCTGAGAGAATTTGACTATATTCTTCTCTTCTAAAATTAAGAGTACATGCTATGTGCTAAACATTCTACTACATTGGAGATATAGGCATGAGCAAAGTATCGTCTTCATCTTAGATGCTCACAGACTGTCAGTCATAGGTAGGTATGTTAAATAATGTGTTGATAGTGGCAGTAAAGGAGAGCTAGCTAAGCAAGCAGACTGGGATAGTGGAAGACATATCAAGAAATGCTCCCAGAAAGTGGCAAAGCTTGAACGTGAGTGTTGAAGGATGAGTAGGAAAAAATTAAGTAGGGGAGGGAAGCGAGGAGAATTCTGGATTAAAGAACCAGGGTGGGGTAAAGTGACAGTTCTGAGAAAGCATGCCCTATTCTAGAAACTGCAAATAGTCCATACACCTCACCTAAAGTAATAAAAAAGGTCAAGGCCATTCAATATACAGATACTTTGCATATAGAATGATTGATTAAAGTCACTTTATATGTTTTAAGATTTTATTTATTTATTTTTTAGAGAGAGGGGAAGGTTGGGGGAAAAAGAGGGGGAGAAACATCGACGTGTGGTTGCCTCTTGCATGCCCCCATCTGGGGACCTGGCCCACAACCGAGGCATGTGTCCTGACTGGGATAGAACAGACAACTTTTGGTTCACAGGCTTGTGCTCAATCCACTGAGCCACACTAGCCAGGACTACACTTACTTTAGACAGCATGACATGGACCTGTTCACCTCAGTGGTGACTTAGGGAAACTCCCAGACTTTGGGGCCAGTGAGCTCACCTTGGAATGTTGGCTTTTCAGAAGATTCTGACCACCACATTTGGGTCTCTGCCTTCGTGATCCAGCCATGGTAGTGACACTGTGTCCTGGTGGTCAACAGCTCATCAACTGTCATGAGGATGACTGAGAGTTGCTATCCTGTGATATCTTGTGAAATAGCACCAGTGATGTCTTATGAAACAATACCTCGCCATTCACCAGCACAAAAACTTTCACTAGGTCTTCATTTTCTACCAAGTTAAATTCACACCCCTAATGGATTCAAGATCCTCTGTCATCTTCTCATATGTCCTTCGATAATTACATTTTAAAAACTTGGTAAGTAAGAATAATATTTTTGGAGTTAGACTATCTTGGGTTTGAATTTTAACTCTCTTACTCAAATTCTAACATAAAAATATCAATTTCCCTTTGCTTTAGTGTCTTTATCTATGACAGGAATCGGCCCAGAGTGGGTCTGTCTCAGGACGGCCTGTAGTGCGTGGATTTTTGTGTTTGTATTGAAAAATTTTCACAACACAAGTTCAGGTGATTTTGATATTGTGTTTATTAAGGCTGGGAACAGTGAGACAAAAGAAGGACTTAGGGTAGAAAAAGTAACAAGAGAAAGCCTAGGTGGTGCTCTGCTTTGGCTCCCTAGAAAAGTTATAGGAAAAGAGTGAGCCAAGGTGGGGCTGCTTTTAGCTCACTGGAAAGTCAGAAAAAAGGGGCCCCTGGAGACAGGAACAGGGGGTAATTCCAGGTCCAGCTGCTGCTGCCCGCTGATCCTCTAGCTGCCAAGTCTCCTGGGAATCCTTAGAGTTTAGGAGGGAGTAAAAGGTTCATGCCTGGGGAGGGGCAGGGGCGTGCTCTAAAGTGAGCCGCCCTGAGTCTTTGTCCTGAGGGCTTTTTATCTTTTTCTGTCTGTGAGAATTTTAGGTGAGGGTTTGGGAAGAATATTCATCAGTTTTCCAGGTGCATTTTTAGTATGCTAATGTATCAAAGTGAGTGCATAGAGGGGTTTGGGAATATCCTTTGGACTGCTGCGCTGTTTTACTTATATCTTGAGTCTGTCTGGATTTTAATGGGGTTTTTGTTATTTGTTCCCCTGACTTCAGCTGCCTTTGGGTTTTGTTGACACAAATGGCATTAATTGGGTCTCTGTTCTCTGTTTCCCAGACCAGGGAGGTTTAAGCTATGTATTCTTTGGTTAGGGAGGAGAGGTATAAACCATTCACTCTCAAGTGTCCTTGGTTATAGGAGATAAGGTCTTGCAATTCATCAGCTGATGCAAACTGTTTGAACTTGTTCAGTTTTCTTATTTCAATTTCTCCATTCCACTTGCCCAGGAATTTTCTTAGCTTCTTACTATTCTGTCATAAAACACGTAGTGTTGTTTTGAGAATTCAGTAGGATAATATATCTTGAGTAATTAGTACAGTAAGCATCATAGAAAATGACTATGTAGTAATTTTATAATCCTTAATTTGATTCAGACATTTTAAAAATATTTAATTTGACTATTTAATATTCTCTGACTATATCCTGTGGTTTTGGTTTTTATACTGTTTAGAATCCTTGAAAGACAAAATTCTACTTTGCCTAGCTCAGATCTCACCTTGTTCGAAAGCCTTTCTCAATTCTCTTAATTGGAATTAATTATTCTTTTGTTCATATCATATCATATCGGCAGCCGTCCGTCTCGAGAGACTATGGTGTAGCTTCTTAAGAGTCTATCTGCACCGCCGACAATGGCTGTGCAGTCCGACTCGGGAGTGACATGGTATCTGTCTCCTCCCGTGTTGAATCGACATCTTACGATGACGCTGGAGTGTCCTCTCCAGTGAAGCTGAAGCTACAGAGCCTGGGCAGGGTGATATGGAGGGTCTGCTGTTGCCCATGCAGCAGACCCCCCTCTCTTCGCAGCTGAAGGGTCCAAGGGAAAGACGGAGTCAATACAGCTTGGCTTCAGGTGCGCCGCAGGAGTTGCCGGTGTTGACTACAACGTCAAACCGCCTTAGGGACTCCGGCTCTGGATTTTCTGTCGGGGTTTACTCCCTTAGCCTTTCCCCTGAAGAGGTATGCCGCAAGGCAGCGGAGGTTTTTTGGAGTCAGAGTTTTCCTTCTCTGATGTGCCCTGACTGGAAGATCGAACCAGCGACACTTAGCTCGCAGGCCGACGCTCAATCCACTGAGCCAAACCAGCCAGGATTCTTTTGTTATTTCAACAGAAATAGGTGCCTCTGACACAGAAACATTAGTAATAATTTTGTTGAATTTAAATCTGTTGGGAAGAGATGGTATTTAATTCTATAATTTACATGACATCTAGAACAATAGCTGGAGATTATTCAATTGATTTGTTAGTTTATAGTGAGCAGTTACTAATAAAATAATGATTATATTGAGAAATTCTATTATTGACAAATGAATTATTTTGAGTTTTATTTTACAAATGAATCCATGTTCCTGTATTATACACATAATGATAAAGAGGGTATTCACCTAGAAACACAAGGAGTAAAATTTTTCTGACTGTGTGGTGCTGTTACAGAGTGGGGGTCTCCAAAAATCCCCAGAGCCTGCGGGTTGGGGGATGGGGAAAAGGGAACAGCTTATAAAATGCCTTTGCATGACTATGGCTAGTAGCTTAGTTTCTCAGTTATGCAAATGACTTTGGTTCTTTCAAGACCCCAAGAAGATGGGAGGGGTTTTGACTATGGAATGGTGCAGAAAGAGCATACAGAGCCTGCGCAAGGTTCTGTGAATAGTCAGAACTGGTTACCATGCCCACTGCATCACAGGATGCAGTCAGGAATTTAAAATAAGGTGGCAACCATTTTGGGAAAGAAGAGGAAGAGAGGATATCTACACAGTTTGCAGGAAGGAGAAGATCTCCATGAAGCTTTGAGAGGAGGAAAGGAGATCCACACTGTTTGCAAGGAGGGCAGAGGAGAACTCCATGCGGCTTTGAAAGGGCAAAGAGAGAACCACGCGTGATCCAGTGCAACACGGCACATGTTTTCCTGGACTGTTATATGGAGGCTGATGACATCGTACCCCAGATCCTGAAGGAGACAGCTGACAGATAAGGGATGGGGAACTTCTGGGCATGTTTTTGGCTCCTAGCCTTTTGGGGAGCAAGGGAAGTGTTGGGTACCGTGGGAGAAGAGGGCTCTGAGCTGAAGTGCTCACTGCCCTCCCCAGGGTGAAATATTGTAAATAAAGACCTGTTTTCCTCAACACTAGTTGTTGGGTTTTACACCAAGGCGCCATGTGAAAGAACCCCCTTTCACTCTCTAACAGTTGTGTATGGGCTACTAGATACACCAAAGAGAAAACAAATCATTTTTTTCCTTTATTTTTTTAAAAGATTTTATTTATTTATATTTAGAGAGGGGAAGGGAGGGAAAAAGTGAGATAGAGAAACATTGATGCTTGAGAGAAACATCTATTGGTTGGCTCTCTCACATGCCCCAGTTGGGGACCGGCACAAAACACAGGCGTGTACACGCCCCTACTGGGAACCGAATCGGTGACCCTTCACTTTGCAGGATGGCGCTCAGCCAACTGAACCGCACTGGTCAGAGCAAAACATTTTTTTTCTGATCACATGTTTTTTTATTGAAGAAATATAAAACATTATTACATGAGTAATACATTGCAATCAGAAACATCTAATCCAAAAAATGAATTTTTTAAATAATTTTTTTATGAAACAAGTTTATAAATACTCTTTGTCTTTCTAAAGTCTTTCTTTACCTTCACCTGATAAGACTTTTTCCTAAGAAAACCCGTTTATTCATTTGATAATGCTATCTCCTCAAGTAAATTCCCAGGACAGGAGATATGACTCAAACTATATTCTATTCTATTTACTTACTAAGTCTCATTTCTGTGCATCTGGGTTATCCACTAGATAAATCAATACCCTAACTCTCAAGTGGTGAAATGAAAATCTTGCTTTATATTTTGTATGAGATGATGTTTTTAGAATATGCCCATTGCAGAGGCTTGAGTCATATATGAATGATACTGACAATGTTGGAATGATCGAGGAGTTCCTCTTCACTGATAATGTTGCGAGAAAAAATGAAATGTTTCTGGTCTTATTCCCATGGATCATATGGAGGAAGGTATCCATCAGAGGTAGATTGCCAACTCTGGAAGCACCTTTAAATCTTTGCATATGGATAGAAACAGAAGAAAAAGTTCACAAAAAGTTTCCTTACCCTTCTTGCAAATGGGTTTACCTAAGTTGAAAATTTTAATCTTTCAGCTAAATGCTTAGTACTATTTTATTCATAATTTCTCAAATATAATGATATTTTTAGTTTTAATCCCATTAGCATCTTACATTTAATTATTTACTAATTGTTTCACAATTCTTAGACTTACTGGCCTAATACAATGAAAACTTCAAGAAATAGTCATGTCAGGATATGCCACGGGACTGAATGCAGGCAAGACATACTACATGGCTGGTTTTTTATTGAGTAGTAAAATTACCCAGGCACCAATGCTCTGGGGCTATCCTGTAGATTTCACCCAATTATAGCATAATGAAATATAGCTGAATCTTGGTTGTGAATAACTAAAACAAGGAACGGCTATAATGACTGGCAGTACATACCATTTGGAAACAATTAGGAAACATGTAAATGACCTGGCATTATACTCTTTTAGTCATTTTACACTTAAACCTCACAAAACCCATTTTATTATTTTGAGAGATACTTTTCCTCCAAATAGAAAATAGCAAAGACCATGCAACAGGCCAAATTAGATCCTCTCCATGTCAGATGAAGTTATAGTATTAAAAAGCACACTGGCCAGAGTACCTGAGCAATAGGTTCAAGTTTTGTATCACATCTGGCTGGTTGTGGTCATCATTTTATGTCTCTAGTTCTAGATTCCTTTTCTGTAAAATGAGAGAAGTGGCAAGAGTATATGTGAGATGCCCCAAATTCTATAATAGTTTTATCTATAAAAGAACCAAATTAAGGAAGAAGCACTGAAGTTCTTTCCAAAAGGAAAAATCCATGAAAATAAGTTTATTGCATTTATATCATCTTATGAGTCATATTATAGTTACTACTGTATAGTTTACATATCTTACAGAATTAAATAAAACTATCTCACTAGAATGTCTTTCTCAAGTCAGCTTTATGCATACGAAAAATAAGCAATCTGTGCATGTGTTTCCATTTCACTCATTCAATAGAAGTAGCAATGTTAAAAGGAAAAACAGAACTTGATAATGGACTTAAGTATTTAGTTAATTATTCTTGGTAGAAACTCAGACCTATATCTCCAGAGTTTTAAGTCTAGATATGAATTAGAAGTTCTATGAAGACAAGAATCTTGTCTGTCTTCTCTCCCTATAATTTAGAGCAAGGACCAGCACTCAACATATAGCAGCTTCTAAGTACATATTGTTGAATATATACATACACATAGAGGTGCTTTTGGAGATGATCTGGTTGCCAAATAAAAACTATGACTCAGGTAAATGATACTTATTAATCATATTCTGTATGGTCTTCTGACATAAGTAGCAAGAGTAGGCAAAGATTCCCTGTAAGGGGGAAAAACTACTGCTTCCCCTAAGAACTGTTTCTACTGTAGTGTTGTCATTTATGTTTTTTGCTATTCTAAATTAATTTACAGTTAGTGATATAAATCAACAAATTACAACACAAATTAATCCATATTAATTTATATATGCATGTGTGTATACACATATGATTCCTTTTGATAGACCATTTTCAGTGATGCATTTAGCTGGCAAACTTTTTCCCTATATTATATTAAGCATGCCCTAAATATTTCATATTTTGAGAGATGGTTTGAAGGACAAATGACTTTGTTTTTCTATTGATAAATGTTCCATCTTCCTTTTCAATTTCCTTTCAGAAATGTACATTTCATTTACTTTTTCAATTAAAATATATAATAGCGATAGTTTTCTAAAGATACATATTACATATGAGTGGTGACTGCAGACAAGACTTCTTTCACAACCTCCAAGGACAAGGGCATCTTGGTTTATGTGACTAGTTCTACAGGCCTGAAGACATCTTAGGATTCACCTTATGAGTTATGTGCTATTTATTAGACAGTATCAAAGGATGTGACACAACCTTCAAGTTTTTTGGCTTATTATTTAAAATCAGAAAGAATTTTAAAAGGCTTATCTAAAGTACTCAGCCATATTTACCTCCACAAAAGATATAATCAAAGAATGCCCTTGAATTAAAAAAAAAATTGAATATTTGTTGACTATTAAAATGTTAAATATAATACATTATACATCTTTGATGGCTATGTTGGTGATTACAAGGTGCAAAGAATCCTGACTATAAAGCACTTACTGCGGGGAGTAATGTATGTTGCTATACCGTGTTACTCTGTGTCGAGATGTCATTGGGGATGTGGAACCAATGGTTTGGCTTATGTGAATATCTGGGCTCACCATCTGTGTCACTTGAATTTCTGGCCCAACTAAAATACTGCCACTCATCACAGGTCCCATACAACCATCAGTCATGCTGCTAGTCCTCATGTCAGGCATGCCAGGACTAGACAGTACTCGCTCCGTATAGATTACATTTTGTGTGTTGGCTAACTCAGCAGGTACACAAATATTCCCTTGAACGTCATAGACAGGTGTCATTACTGTTTCCGTTACTACAACGTTGGGTGCGAGTTGAGGATCAAATACAATTGTAGTGGGCTGCATACATTGATCAGTAGTAGTGTAAGTCTCCGTCACTACAATATCCCCATGGATCATGGGTTCAGGTATTGCCATTTCTGCCTGGAATTCAGCCTCTGAGAGAGTCATTCCTGAAGATTCATTAACAAAGTAATTGGGCCCGAGCAAAGGGAGATCAGTACTAATAGGTATACAGGCTTGGTGGGAAGGAAATGGTTCAATTTCTGTGTCTAAGCAGATTTCAGCCAGAGTTCTAAATTTTGGGTCTAAATCTTCCATGCAATTTTCTTCTAAATCATCCACAATCCAACTGCAACAACCGATCGAGCCCACAGGCGACCCTACTCCCTCATGGTCATAAATGAGCAAGCAGTCGTTTGCTGGTCGACCTTCATCTTCATCTGCATAAGCATATGCTTTCTAAAATTAGAACAAAAATGGGAAATTAGAAGTTTATTTTCACTTAAAATAATCAGTGCTTTAGAGGCATCTAAATTTAAGAAAATTTTATGGAATGAACCGAGGAAAACACTGATTCTTTGCTGTTTTTCTAAATGGAATTTTTTAAGGTTCTCACTGTGTGTTAATGGTACATAGAATTTGAAAAAAGGTGTATTTCTCTTATTTGGAAGCTAATAAGTTATAATTTTTACATTTTATTCAGATTATGAATCAAAGATAGTGTTTTAACCTTTTGGATTTGTAGTTTATTTCTGAGGTGGTCTAGAAATAATGAAATATATTGAGTTATATTAGAAATATTATTTAAGGAGAGTTGTTTGATCAACTGAGAGTGAAAACAAGTATAAAGATATAACTGTCTCTAAGCTTCAGAGACTTATATCAGAATGTTCAGTTAGGTTTTATGTGGCCTGACTGAAAAGAACTGGGATGTCTCTGGAGTTTGGTTAACAGAAGGAAAGCACTAAGAGGTTATCAACTGTGATTTTCAAATTATTTTTAATGACAGACCCTTTAAATGAGATCCTAGGTGGGAGCCCAACAAGTAGAGTTGATGAAAGTGGAACATCTCTGTCTGAAAGGGATGGGGTGGAAGCAGAGACCTATCATTCTCTTCCCCTTTCTCTTACCTTCTGTGGCCCTTGGTGGGTCCCGTGAAATCCCACAGGGCCTGGTTGGCACCATCTGAATCACCTGATATAATCTGACCCCCTCCCTATTTTATAAATAAGGCAACCAAAGGCCCAGAGAGGGAGAATGGCATGCCCAAAACCCAAACAACTGTAGAATCCAACTTTAAACCCTACTATCCTTTTTATACTACATTATGCTGCTTTCCCTCTGGTCTGCACCAGAGTCTAAATTCTACCATTAGACATGATTTTACATCTTAAAGTCAATTATTTATTGGATTGGGATTACCTTAAAACTTTGCTGTTTAATATTTTAAATGACAGCTTGGTGAGAGGACAACCCTCTAGCATGGGGCATGAGTTCACTGCTGGGGTGGGTGGTGCTGGTGTAAAAAGGGAAAGGAGAGAAGCATTGGCTTTGCTCTTCAGAGGCTCTGGCTGTATTCCATGACCTCTGAAATCTAGGGCCATTTTTAAAGTATAGAGCTAAAATGTTTGGGGAAGGACGACCTCGGTGCCCATAAGGAAAGGAGAATGCATTTTGTTTGTGTTTGTCTTATAAAGCACCAGTTGTAACCACAGGGAAAAAATGTCCAGTGCAGTTTGACATTAATGGTAAAGTTCCTTGAATTTTCATGAGATTTTTATGAATGATTTGTTAAATAGCATTTCTATGACATTTCTAAGATACATACAGATTGTTCCCATTTGTGAAATGTGCATTGTAGTATCAATTACACATTTAAATAATCGATACTATTCATGCAAGCCTGTAATAGTATTTGTAGCCATTCATTTTAAGGTATAGCTGACAATTACAACAGCACCCTTAGCATTTTGTTGTTGTTGTTAAGAACAATGGTGAAATTAATGTATTATTATATGAGGAGTAAAATAGGCTAATTTAAATACGAGATAAAATAGACTGCTAAGTAAGTGAAATAAGCATACTAAATAGGAATTCACAGGAGGATTTATTTACCCTTCATGCTACCCTGCTAGGCCAATCCTGTGCCCAAAGGGGTTTCCCTTGGGAATGCTCATAGACCCCTGATCCCTTCACTAAGTGAGAGACACCTGGTGGATGGGACACTGGATAGAGGTTACAAGACCTGTGTTTTAGGCCCTGGTCTACCACTAAGTCGTGGTGATGCTCTGTTCTTGAGTTACCACTGTCTTTCTTCCCCAGTCCTGGCTTTTCATTTATTATTTTCTTCTTTCTATTGGAGGCACCTGCAGAGCAGGAAGGATATCATAAAGAAAGAACATAAATACACACTTTTTGTTCTTGATCAGGATCTTGCTGCTTTCTGGTTGGTATGGGAAATAAAATGGGAAAGCCATAAGGAAACAGAAGACAGAAAAGTGGAAAAAGAGATGGAGAGAATGATGAGAGATGCTAGTTTCTCACAGTATTAAATGTTGTCACGTCATTAAATGGGAGATGCTTCACCAAACTGGCTTCTGTATTTTAAGAAGTGACATTAAAAAAAAAAAAATTCTGGATTGGGATAAGGTTAAGAATAACATTTCAGAAGAGCCTACTGCGATTGTTGTTATTATTATTATTACTCAGCCTCAAGACTGTTCCATGCGTAATGGTGCAGGGGAATTACCTCAGAGAAATAGCTGTCTAGAAACGCCATGTTCAGGCCGGTGTCTGTATATTCCCGCTGGGTTCCCAGCGTTGAACTCCTCCTCCTCAGTGTTCCCAGCGCTCCTCCAGCTGCCAGGCCGGCCACGGTCCCCAGACCTGTGTTGAGTTCCACTCCTGACACGCCCCCTTCAACTGTTCCTCCACCCGCATAGGTGTTA
The DNA here is from genome assembly GCF_987537825.1 of Furipterus horrens. Classification (NCBI taxonomy): domain Eukaryota; kingdom Metazoa; phylum Chordata; class Mammalia; order Chiroptera; family Furipteridae; genus Furipterus; species Furipterus horrens. The sequence continues at coordinate 31,495,816 of NW_028327178.1, forward strand.
GTGTAGATTTCTGTAAGGAGAGGGTGTTCATGTCACAATGTTTGAGTTGTCTGCATTGTTTATCCAAGTAAACCACTGCCAGCCGCTGTCTGCTGTACACCACGGCCACCACACAGCAGCACGTAGGTGATGGAACGCTAGGCAAGGAGCGATTTGAATCACAGCCGCCATCTCCAGGCTTGCTGATAAAAGTACGTACAGAGGCTACTGACGTGGCCTTCTCCCATTTGCACAGACTTGGCCCCTAGACTTAAAGGTGTAGAACTAGCCAGGAGGAGGAGTGGGGCCTCAGTGCCTGCACCAGTTCCTTCCAGTGCTGCCTCTGGCAAGCTGCCCCTGTCTGTCTGAGAAGGTTTGCACCCATTCCAGAGACTCCCAGTTATGTGTTTGTGGAAACTGAAACTCACAGTCCTCATTCACCCTGGTGCTGGGCAGAGAGCTGGCTTTCACAGGAGTGTTTCATAGGCTCCAAAAAGTCTGGCTTGGGATACCAAGGCACCATCTTGGAGAAATACCGATCTACTCTAGAACTGGGCAATTTCTCTACTTTGTTCAACCCTTGCCAGATAGCTGGGTATTTTTCAGTAGTGTTAGGTGTACGTAGGCTCAGGAAATTAGGAGAGTATAAGGCTGGTGAGGCAAATGCATGTGTGAACCAGGAATTATTGTAGTGCATATTTTGTGAAACACACGCATACATATATTACATATATAACATACATTATGATATATACTATACATAATATATGTATGACATATATACATATCTATATATATTTATTTACTCCTTACAGCAATATTTTGTAGTAGGTGCTATCATAAACTTAATTTTAATGATAAGAAAATTGAGGCCCAGGGACTTACTAGTAAGAGGCAGAGCTAGGAATCAGTCCCATGCATTCTGGTTCTAAAGTTTACCATGTTCGTTGCTATACCATAACTTCACTGTCTGTAGTTTAAGATAGAAAAAGAAGGTAACTGCGTCTAATATGTAACTTACAATCTCATATATTATCATACAAGAAGATCAACACATATGCTATTTTTCTAAAGGGACTTATACATGAGGTTTAACTGGTTGAATAATTTTGCAAATTTTAAAAAGAAAAACAGATTTTGGCATACACTAACCGGAGGAATCCATACGTTCCTGGGTATTAGAAGCTGTTATCGGTACACATATGTTTGACACATCCTGAAAAGAAAATATATTAAAAATAAATGCATTATATAAACATTTAAAATTGACATATTTTTATTTTCATGTACGGTATGATTGCCAAGACATGCTTGATTTCCATAGACACCCCGCGCTTCTCTGGAAAGTGACAGTGCACTCACCCTGTCCTCGGGATGGGCTCCTTCTATTCCCCAAGACTGAATCACTCCTTCTCCCCCCTCCGGCACAGGAGCAAACCTTGACCCCAGGCCCTCTGGCTTTCTTCGTCTGCAGCAACACATGAGTAGCAGCAGTGGTGCCACTGCCCGAGAAAGTGAAAAGAAGAGTTAACATGTAATGCTCAATTTAGGAAGTCATTTAGTGTATCCTTTTTGGTAAAACGTGACATTATATTTAGAACCAGAGGGATAAATACAAATGTAAGAAAGCATCAACTTTTTCCCTAAAGGACTGAGTATACATATCCATGTTTATAAATACAAAACCACCAAATCACATAGGCTTTTAGAGCTGGAATGAATGGAGTTTGAGATCATGTAATCTGGGTTCTTTACTGACTGATTAGGAAAGTAAGGTCCTGTCTTTCTTCTAGTCCAAGATTTCTGAACTGGTTGGTGGCAGACCCAAGATTCAAATCAAAATTTATGATTCCTAGTTCCTCATAAATACATCCTCATTTATATATGTGTATTTATTCACATATAATCATCTGTGTATATATATGTATCTGTAAGCCTATGTGTACATATATATACACACATGAATAAATATGTATTTACCTCCACGGATATGTGCATATGCGCAGGTACTTGGATATATGTATATACATAGACCATCTCTGTTGATATTGATATATTTGCTATACCCACATGGAAACTGATATACACAAATGCATGTGAGCAAACACTGTATACACACATATAAGTTAAACACATGACCAATACATGTTAACAAGAGAATTTGGTACAGGATTCAATTGCTGAACCTAGAGATAGAACCTTTCTTCAATCCTTCTTATATTTACACTTAAAAGGAATCAACCAAGTATTACCCACTAAGCTTAACTGAGCTATTTATATTTATTGAGACTTTGTCTAAAAATATAATGGAGAAATTCACCTCAATTCCATACTTTAGTTCATACAAACACTTAAGTTTTCTGAGATTCTAGAATACACTCAGTTTAGTTCTTCGTGTCCACTCTGGTTGCTTTTTATACTTTTCTAATCTCCTAGGATAGCGTGCAATCAGCAAATGGATTAATTAGAAACACAGGAGAAAATATCCAAGCTGCTAAATTAAAACAGTTAATTTGACAATTTTATCATCTGCACCATGAAGAGTGAGTGAAAGGACTACACTTGGGAGGCTCTAGCAGCTGCTCCACCTACACTACGTGTCTGTGAATTTAGACGTGTGCAGGGTCATGTACCATCATGGGCATGAGCTTTGCCTAACAAAGGCATTTTCTAGTTAAGAAAATGGATGTTTTTCGCACATACCAAATACAGTTACTGTATGCATAATCTCAAAAGTCTTCATTTGGCCACTTGGGCTGAAACCCTTTCCCCTCACATCACCCTGTCCTTCCCCCTCGATAATTGACCCTGGGCTTCTCCATTGAGAAAAAGTGAATTTGTCCTCAAAGATATTCCCCTCCTATGCTACAATCAATTTAACAATTCTTGTGCTTTCTTTGTCGGGTTCTGGAGGAGTCATAAAAATTTGAGTGCTAACCTGCTGGAAATGGCAGCTGATCCTGGGTTTCAATTCCTAAACTGCCCATGAGCTTCACCAGAGGGCTTAAACATGGTGAAATTTGGGTCCCATCTTACATACTCCTGTTTGGGCATGAGTGATTTTTAAAGACTTCCAAGTAATTCTAATGTGCAGTTAGGCTTAAGAACTACTAGCTTACAGGGAAGTGAACACCTCTGCTCAGTTACTATGGGGTCAGGTCCTGGGAATATGTCTCTAATGTCATTATGAGATTCACTCATGATCTTTGGATAGCCTTGAAAACTCAGATTATTTTAAGAAAGAAAGCCTGCTCCAATGTCAGTTTTTATTTCTTAACACCTCAAAAATGATAATGCTTTCATCTATGTTCATCCATTAAAACACATTAATATTATAGTTTGAAGAATTTAGTCATCTTTAATTTTAGAATCCAATTTTTGATCTCCACAAAATCTTAAGTATTGCAAGTGTCACTTAAAACACATGCAGAAGTTCTCCTCTAAAGATCCAGATGTTTTTAAAAATGGTATATAGAGAGGAGGACCCTTTTTGAAACTTGTGCTTAGTGACTTCACTATTTCTATGACTGTGGTCCTTGTTTAGACACTCATCCAGAGTTCAGAGGCTAATTTTCTTTTTTCAGTCTCTTTTCCCTGCTTCCTACAACACCAGAGTGATAGGCCGCCTGAGTTTACAGGTCCTCACTGACTCCTCATTTCCTCTGGACTGAAGCCCAGAACGTGGCTGATCATAAACCTTCCTATATGATGGCTCCCAGCCTACCGTTTAGCTTCTCCACTTCCTCAGTGTGCTGTGCATTTATTTTGTATTGTTCCTTTGTCCTGAATTGCAGTTCAGATTCCCCACACACACCATCTTCCTTCTAAGAAAATCCTCAGCTTTTTAGGGCCTGGCTCAAAGCCACTTCCACCAGGTAGCCTTCCCCAACCTTCCCATTTGGACTTAATTACTTCTGTCTCTTTACTCTGAAAGCATTCTGCTGAAATTTTCATTGTAAGATATACTTTATGCTCTGCTATATTATACTTAGGACTTGCATGTGTTTCCCATCTTTATCACTCTCACTAATTTTAGACTTTTTTTAGTTATCATTATTGAACAAGTACATGTCCTTACCAGTCCCATTGTTCATTTCCAGATTTCCACAAAAATTGTCATAGATACCAAAAAGAGATGGCCAAATGAACCTAGCCTCCTAGTAAGCCTGGTTAGACTTTTATTTTGGAGAACTGTTAAAAAGAGGGGTTTAACCCAGTACTTACAAAGCAGGAGTAAGAGGCCCAGAATGATCATGCCGATCCCTGCTGGTCCAAGACCGACATTTGAATCCTTAATTCGGTCATCAGGGACAGGCCCATAGGTGTCACTAATAACTGAGCTGCCGTCCCCATGGTGGATACTTGGGGTACTAGACTGGAAGCAAGTGTGGCTGTTGTCACAATCGCAGGCTTCTAACTTGATTATCTGTGGTAGTTCACAGGCCCTGTCGTAGCTGTCCTTCACCAGGATTGGGATTTGGTAAATTCCATCTAATAAAGGCTGCTCAGCTGTCAGGATTGCAGAGGTAGCTGAAAGGGAAGAGAGGGAAGAGAAAATAAAATCACTTGGAGGTCACCGTTCCTAATACTCAAGTTAACTTAGGACCTTAGTCATAGAGCTCCCTGTACTTATATTAAAAAAGGGAACATTTATAATAAGTTGTTCAAGACTTCTTTCTGCTGGATTGTTATTTCTACAGAGAAGACAGGGACTTTGCTGCTTATTTCTAGAGCACCAATACATGACCTGCGATACAAACTCAATGAATATTTTTTCAATAAATAAGGAGTATTGTGCTGAAAGGAAATATTGGAAGTCTTCTATTTAGAATTACAATGTACAAATATCCTCCCTAAAATTGTTATCTCTTAATTCAAAATTGTTGCCCTGTCATTTAAAATTATTTCAATAACTATTATTTTCCTAACTTTTTCTATTATTTCATATTGATATTTTTAATAGAAACTATTGCTTAAATATTGGTTGAAATTTATTAATCAACCCAAGCAAATTTAAAGTTGATTAAATTTAATACCTAAATCATGAGTAGTAATTGATTAATCCTTACACTCAATAATAATAATAATTATTATTGTTTATTACTTTGAGTTATTATATGATAAACCAGCTAGTTCTACCAAAATGTAACCTGGGCACAAAGTAAGAGTCAAATAAAGCTGTGGCATAGCATGTTAGAGAAAATTTATTTTGTTCTTCAACACCAACATTGAAACAGAGCTCTAAGAATATTATCTCAAATGTCATATATTTTTTTACTGGCAAGTCTATAATATCATTTGAATATCTTTACCAATCTCCATGTTGAACATTTTGCTTATATTTTTACTCATAATATATAGGATCTGAATGAGAAAAACGTGGCTAGCAATTATTTAAGAATGGGCTATTGGACTTTATAGGGAAAGGTGAATTCAGAGTTGTCTTGATTTTAATGGAATTGCATTAACGTGCTCAGCTTTTTAAAAGAATAAAGCAGTTTTGTGGAAAAAAGCTAAAAGATTTTATGATGAAATCCTTTTTTTGCTTTGACTAAGTCCTTAGTGGTGGCATTATTTTCCAGCATTATTTTATGGTTTCTCCTTCCTGTGAATGGAGAAGCTCAGTTATATTTCCTCTCACCCTGGGCTCTGCGGTATGACTCCCATTTCACCCCCATACCCCCAAAGTCTTTCTTCCCAAATGAATGTGAGATTAGGGAGCTATCTTAGCCCAAATGAGGTCCTCTCGCAGCATTTCACTTTCTAATCTACATTTAACATGTCAGGAAAGAGAACCTGGAGTATATCAAATGTTACGTTGCTTGAAATTTACTCTCAGTTTTTATCAATGCCTTTATTTTTACATAGCAACAGCACAAACATACATACACTCTGAGATCTTTGTATTTCATGTACTTTGTTTATACATTCCTTTGTATCTAAATGCATCACATAATTCTAATTTTAATGCAGTATTGTACTACATCTTAACAATATGTACCACAGTTCACTTACCTGTTTTTGTAATATTGCATAATTTGGATTTAAAATTTTACCCTTAAAAATAAATCTGAGCTCATATCTCTCTATAAAAACAATTTCATTGATCTTATGTTCTTCTAAGTAACTAGAATATGTGTACATGTAAATCTATAGCATACTTGAGTTTCAGAGACAGTTAAGTGACTTGCCTGAAATAATTTAGGTTAGGGAATTGTGACGTCTGCTGAGTTAGTCAAGGGTTCTGTTTATTTTAAATGAATCAAATATTTGTGTAGCACCCCACCTATGTAATATAATGGGTAAACTGATATTTAGATACTACTATTCATAAATATAATATTGATAAAACATTTTTACTTTTATTTCAGTGCAAAAATTTTCCAAATAGCCTGAGTATATGAAAAATTATTTTCACTTAATATGAATATGGCAAGAATCATGGAAACAGATATGTAAAATATTACATGACTAATTATTTGGTAATTGTTTTTGGTCTTTAAAAATATGAGGAAATTTACATTCCACTTACCATTTATTGATCTGATATCCCATAAATCAGCTGTCCCTGGTGGCTGATCAACAACACAGAAGGTAAAAGGAGACCCATAAGATTGATGGTTAACGTCTCTTGCAGATATAAGGATTGATGGAGAGGCAATGCAGATGGTGTCACTTTCAGCAAAAATGACTGGACAGTAATCCTTGACATCAGGAACTTCGATACATATGGTTCCTGTAGCTGTTCTCCCAGAGCCATCTGAAATGACAAAGCATCAGCGGTGTTGGGGTAAATGGTGTCAGGGAGAAGTGTCTTTATCCCATGCAGATGACACAGCAGATAGGAGCAGTCTGAACGAGTCCTGAGGTGGTGCAGGATGGGTTCTTGCCTAGTTCATCTGCCTGAAGCCACCCTTGTCTTTGCTCACAACCTCCCAGTCACGCTGGCTTCTTTTTAGGTATTGGAACAAGTTTCTTCCGAACTCAAGATTCTTTCTCATCCTATTCACTCTTCCTAAAATGTTTTCCACCTCCATTTTATTCTACTAACCCATACACATCCTAAGATGCAAAATTAAATGTCCTTCCTCAGAGAAGGTTTACTGCTTCCTATTCCCACCCTGTCCCTATAAATGAGACCCCCAGCCCAGTCTAGAGCTTTCCATTTCAGAATGCTTATTGATTCCTGTGTTGTTGAAATAGCCACAAGTGAAATTAAATAATTGTATGTATTTTTTCTTTCTATTTTGACTCTCTATTTTAATTCCATTCATTAGATGCTATTTCTCTCCAAAAAGACACTTATGAAACAAATATAAAATATTCAGTTTTTTCCCCTAACCTCTTTGGAAAAAATTTTGGGTGGATATAGTTTAATGAAAAGGGTAAAGGACCCGGAAATAGGCTGGGTTTTAGTCCATTTTTCTATTTTATGTTCTGTTATGAATAGAGAATTATTTTGTTTTTCACTTGCAGAGGGTCTTAGTTTTATCATTTGTAAACTAGAACATTATCATCTCTTGGATATTTTACTAGGATATTTTTGGAGAAATTAATAAATTTTTTAAAAGATGAATTTTGTATGCCTAAATGGTAGAGCCATTTAGTTAATCAAATGATAATAAACTGGAAGTCTATCCATATCCTACATGATTTTGTATAGTATATTCTTAATACCCGATTCAGCATTGAACTTTCTAGACTTAGGTTCTTATTGGACAGACATCAGATTATCCCATAGATTGCTTTGTGTGTCATTCTTTGATCCTGCACAATGAGATATCACCTCACACCTGTCAGAAAGCCTATCATCAATAAATCAACAAACAAATGTTCGTGAGTATGTGAAGAAAAGGAAATCATGATTTTTTAAATAATTTTATGCTGCCCATTTATCTCACTCTTTGACACTTTAAAACTCAAATACAAACTTATTGCAAATCCATATTACCTATCTTCTATTAGGTATGTATCTGGGACATTTATTTTTCCCCATCTTTCCTGGTTACTGACCTTTTCTGTCATTTTTTTCAATAGTAGCTGGTTTCCTAGGCAGTGCTCCAGAGAATCATTAACTATCGATAAACAAATTTCTGTTGCTACTCACCAAAAAGAAGGCCTAGTTAGTTTTCCCATATGAAAAGCAGGTTAGCTACAAGTTAATTCAGTGCATCTGTGCTTGTGAGTTTTAATTTGGATCTTACATTTAGAATAACCTTGTTCTCATTAGTTCTTAACATCTTACTGTGGATATGTGTCTAATTAAGCAACACATACACAGGCCTCTCAATGCAGCACAATTTTAGTGACCCTACTCTTTGGGACACTGCCTTTCCTGCAGATCATCCCCAAATGAACTTTGTGCACATCTTGTAGCACTTACTAAGTAAACATTCCTAACATACTCTACAGGTTGTATTAACCATCTCAAGAGACAAGGCCATAAACAGAAAACAAATTTTATTTATATACTTTAAAGTTTATGCTTTACACTTTTTAGAAGTAGGTGAAATATATTATGACAAATGTAAGTTATGGTTATAAGTGTACTGAATCTAATTCTTAGTCTAAGGTATTTAGACCTCTCTATAAGTCCTGCAGATAATACTGAATGATATTTTATTTGACTGAATCTACTATCAATATTAGAATATTATGTTTAATGCAGTAATAATTTTATTAAAGTATTGAAAATAAATTTTCTTACCATCCACAGCCAGGATCTCTGCTGTGTATATCCCGTTGGTAATATATTTTGACTTCTTATCAAGTTCCCTAGAAAATTGTATCTCACCAGTCCGTGAGTCAACTTTTAACCAGCTGCCAGCATCATGTCCTATGATATACCTGTTTTTAAATAAATAAATTCATCATTTGCTTATATGAAAGTTAATAATTTTAGACACATAAAATGTGTTAAACTCATTTATGGTGTTTGCTTGCTTTACAGTAATAATTGCTTTGGATTATAAAAAGTATATGTATCAATAGAATTCTAGTATTGAACATATAAATGCATAGATTCACAACAGAGTTTTAAAATTTCATAATTTTTACTCTTCTAGCTCTTTATATAATAGTTAATAAAATGCATGTCTATTTCAGGTCTGTTTATTAAATTGTAGCAATATCAAGAGAATAGCCTTTATTCACTTCACATAGATGTACTTAGTTGTTCCGCCGTTTTAAGTATATTGATTTTAGAGCACCTCATTGTTGACTTTTTAGGGGTTGTGATGTCATTTATTCCACTTGTATATATAGGCTTTGTGACATGTAAGGGATTCAAAGTGCTTGGACAAAGGTCTTGTGTCTGTACCAGGCCGTTTATAGGTGCACAAGGCACTTTCTGACATATCCTTTTCCTCTAACCCATATTGACAGACTTCATCATTTTTGTTGTCTGTTAATTTGTTGGCTGATTAACTAATCAAAATTGTTGCTATTAAAGTAATTTATATATCAATAGACTCTTCACTCCAAAAATGTTGGGTGTAAGAAAAAAAGAAAGACAAAGAAGGGACATATAGAATACTTAAATATTTCATCATAATTATTTTCCAGAATATCTTATATAGGTCTAATTCATGTATAATACATATACTTTGTGCTCTTAATTCCTATCTTTCTGTTTTTCTAATTCTGACTCTACATTATTATTATCTTTAGCTTCTTCTATTGTCCTTTTTCTTTTTTTAAGGTAAGTAGAAGGTTGAAATTAGCCCCAAAGCTACAGATAATACAGGTTAAAAAGAAAACAACAAGCTGTGACTCATCTTTTATAGTGACTTAATGTTTACAAAGTGGCTTAATCAGCCCAGGTTCAGGGCAGTACAACTGGCTGAAAGAGATCAAAGGGACTCACAGGGTAATCGAAGGTGACTCTGATCTCACAATTGCTCCCTGGATGCAATTACTCTTAGAACCAGTTGGAGGCCTTACAGCCTTTGAAGCACTCTTCACAGTCTAAGAAAATGCCAATGCCACAATAGTCTTCTATGACAATAACAGATGAACAGGAAAAGCAAAATCCCCAAAATATTTCAACCCATACACGAGAGTACATGCTCCATGAATTAGCACTGGGCAGAACCAAGCTTTATTATTTGAACGTGAGCAAAGTCTTTGCAGTACCTGACATTTGTTGCGGGATTTCCTGTGTCCAAATCTATGGCTGTATATGTGCCAAGAACATAATTTATTAAGGAATCTCCTCTTACTCCTTCTCGCACACTGAAAGTCATAGAATTTGGATCAAATTTGGGCCCTTCTCTCACATTAATAACCTGAATTCTTACAGGGGTTGAATGCATTCGGAATTGAGAGGCAACTGAGTGGTGAAATTCAGCTTGGTTTTTAACTCCAATACTAAGATATACATTAGGCACCTGTTCATAATCCAGCATCTGAAATGACAGAAAGTGGAAAACTCTGAAACAGCAAAAAACTCTCTTTTGACAGAATAAGAAGCCAGGATAAGAACATAACACACCAGAATAAAGTTCAGGAGCTATGCAATTCAGACTTTAAATTGATAAAATTTTATTTATTATTGTATGAGGTGTTTCAGACATGTTAATTCCTTTATCTTTTAGCATAATGAAGTATATAGGTAATTCAGGCCTATGAATTTAAGTTGGACTCAAATTTGGAGTTTTACACTTCTTTTTAAAAACAATATTAATTAATTAATTAATTAATTAATTAATTTTTAGAGATAGGTGAAAGGAGAAAGAGAGGGAGAGAAACATCACTCTGTGGTTGCCTCTCACCCCTAAATGGGGACCGACGTGCGACCTAGTAATGTGCCCTGACTGAGAATCAAACCAGTGACATTTGGTTCGCAGGCCGACGCTCAACCCACTGAGCCACAGCATCCAGGGCTTGGACTTCTTATATAAAAAACCTGGAATGGAAAATGAGCTTTCTTTCCAAATGAGATGTTTATGAAAAATAAAAAAACAAACTTAGAATGAAATAAAAAAATGGCCACCACTATTAAATGAATATATAGGCCCTGGTTTCCTCTGTGGAATTACATCTGAGAATTTCTGAAAGTATAATTAGCAGAATAAAGGAACCCATATGTATGATGTAAAAAACATGGTGCAAATGAGTTCTAAAGGAGACTTTATGATTGTAGGCAGCCCTAAACTATGATATAATTGTGCTGGGTATAGTGAACCAGAAGATTCCTTCAGAGGGCACAATGAAATAAATAAATACCATACCCAGAGAAAAGTCACCTTTGAAATGGGTTCCCTGGATAAAAGATGAATAGGATCTTTTGATCCAGGGTGACTGATACGGTGTCATGAAAAGTTACAAGTGAAAAATCACTTGTAAGAAAGGGAGTGCTGAGCAATATCCATTTAGAAGTTTCTGGAAGCTAAGGTAAGCATCATTTGCAACACACATAACAACAACAAAGGTCAAGCTATCTGTGCCATCAACAAGATCCTGAGATAAATCTCTGCTTTTCATGGAAGTTCTGTGATGTAATTAATGCTTAGGTTTAAGTTAAATTCTTCAGAAGGGCTGGCTCAACATGCTTCACTTAAATTTTAGCTAAAACCCTTGAGGTTTGGGATTTTGATTGCTTTTGTACATCTGTTCCCCTCCCTGGTCCACATAATACCTAGCTCAGAACAGAATATGAATTGCATACTGAAAAACGGATTTTCAGCTGAAAAAGATTTCTACGACCCAATTTTTATTTTCTAGACTTCTGTCCTATCTTTAAATAAATGAAGAATCTGAGATTTTTCTAATCTTAGAACTCTTTTGGGGCTTTCTTGTGCACACAGACACACGTGATTTTTGTCAGAACAGTTCTCTCCTTATTAAAGAGAGTGTGGTGAGATATATTAATATGTGTCAAAAGCTGTGTCAATTATAGGCATTCACAGAATGTAGGGACAGAGAAGATAAAAGGCAGATAAAGGAAAAGCAAACTGTCCTCATTCATTCTTGGCAACGGGGGCCTTTTATCAAGGGTTCTCTGATTGTGCCCAGGGGTCAGGGTTGTGCAAAGAGCAATAAAAACTCCTGTTTACTACTGAGTCTCTGCTTGGACTTAGAATAGAGAGGCTGGAAAAACTCAGTTTCTGCAGATTAAGGCACGACTGATATGTAATCACTTACAAAGGATATATGTTAGAAAAGTGAGGGGTCAACCTTCGGGGCTCTAAAATGAGGCTCAGGAAGGGCTCAGAGCGAAGGGAACCTCCCCAGAGACAGATTTGGCTTCTGGCAAGCTCTTTGCTTCTGTAAATTTTAATATAGAAGCTAAACAATAAGATTACCAGATCCAGGTATATTTATTTATTTGTTGGTCTAATTTAATGACAGTACTAATTCAGGGAGCCCTGGTTCATGTTAGAATTAAGTGTGGCTGAGGAAGTCTCCATACCAAAAAAAAAGAAAGCAGTTTTCTGTGATAGGAGACTGAGGAAATGGTCAAATGTCTGCTGGCTGTGTTTGCTCTGCTTCTCAAGAATTAGAACGTTTCTGTACGATAGATGTAGAAGAGCACAGCAGGGGCACACGCAGCTGGGACAGAGCTTTCAGCGGTGAACAGACGGGGGTGGGTGAATTTTCAAGGCACTCTTTTTTCTAAAGCTTCTTTTACTGGCCCCAGAAGACACAGTGAGGTGTGGAAGTGGCTGTTAAGTATGATTTTGGAATCAGAAATCTGGTTGGGGATCTTGTCTTTATCCTCTGCCCAGTTAGTCTTCCTCTGATTTTGTTTCACCTTTTATAAAAAAGAAATCCCAATATTTTCTTCCCAGAGATCTGATGATTAAATGAGATAATATGCACAATGCTGCTCTACACAAATAGAGCCCAATAACTGGTGTCTGGTGATTACTTAATAAACACTAATTAGAATCATTATAAAAATAGAGAACTGATATAAATATTTTTTGTTAAAATTCTGATTGAGTAGCAATTCTCAATGTTGAAGTGAATGTGTGTATATATATATATATATACACACACATATATTTATAATGTTTGTTAGTATTTAAAAACAATTTTATCAATAAATAGCAAAAGGAAGTTGTGATTGACAGAGAGGTTTTCCGTTTTCTTAAAGATTTTGTCTTTTTAAAATATAAGTTTCTTGAGAACAGGGACCATGTCTCATTCATATCCTTAGCACATAGTAATTCTCAATAAATTGGAGTTGAACTAAATTGTTTATAATGTTCTCAGACTAAGAAAAATGTTATAGAAAGCTTAGTCAAAAGCTTGTGACTGAGGGTAGCATGAATGAAAATGAAGAGGGTATAAAAGGACATTAGCAACATCATTCCAAATGCCAAATCCTAGAAGAATCACACATGTAGTCTCGGAACACACAGTCCTTGCTTTGACCTCTCAACTAGACACTGGGCATTGTGAGAACAAAATAGCTTTCTTATTTTTCTTGGTAATAAATACTGTGTTGCTTGACTGGACATCTCGGACCAACAGAGTAATCTTATTTAGGACGCTTATTCACATAAAGAGTATTCAAGGTTTTGGGTTGCTTTTTGCAGAAAGATTCTGTCTCTTAAGAGTATTTTAAAACGTTTAAAAGAAAAAAATTGCAGATCTCATACTGTACCTTGACGACTTTCAAAATGCCTTCATTGGTTCGTGGGTCTGTTTGGATATCAAACCAATTCCCATCATTTCCAGAGAGAATTAAATATTCTGCTAACCAATTACCAGTGCCTTCTTCATCAAGATCAATTGCTTTTAAGCGTAGCAGCTCTGAATTTAAACAATTCTCTTCAATGTTTGCTGAGTACTGAATGACATAGATCAATCAGTGTTATAATCAATGAATTTTCAAAAGAGAAAATGTACTTTCTAATGCTTAATTATCATTTAAAATACTAACAACAAACTGTGCCAATGATTTTATACCATGTCTGATCAGAAATCTAAGAATAAAATGATTGTAAGATGATAGCATTGATTTTCAAGTGCTATATGTAAAATCAAGGTCAAACTGGCATTTCGTTTCATTTTTCTTGCTTATTTTTAATTTCCCATAACTTCCTCCTTTTCTGTAAAGTGTCAGTAGGCTTTGTGGGCCTGAGAGTTAGTGTTGCAGCTGCTCATTTTTGCTGCTGTAGCACCAAAGCAGCCACAGACAACATGTAAAAGAATAAGCCTGGTTGTGGTCCAATAAAAAAATCTGAAACAAGTGGAAAGCCAGATTTGGCTCAGCTGATTCAATTTTATGCTGCTCTATGCTTAAAGATGACTGGAACATTGAGAACGTTTGTGACTCAGTTAGAATTAATTCAGTAAATCATCAGGCATATAAATATACATCAATGTTGTTACATGATTCCCAGAATAATATTAATAAATTTCCACATTTCTGTGAGTGGAAAGTATGGAGAACATGGTCTCTTGCTTTCACAGAGGAGATCTGCATGGAATAGTGACTCAAAGGCAAATACACAATATTAAGATATTACATAAGAAATTTCAAGGTTTATACAGCAAAGCTGAATACGTCCATACACATAAAAGAACCGGGTTCACACAATAGTCAGAAAGTAAATTGATTAGTGACATTTATGTAAAAAGGATGATAAGAGTAACAACTTACAAAAGTTTTCTCCAAGGTGGGGAAATTATCGTTGACATCCAAAACCTTGATTCTACAGGCACACTCGGAAGACAGTCCATCTGCAGCCCCGTCTCGATCTGAGCCCCTCACAAGGAGGTTATACATACCGTGTTCCTTAATCAAGACGAAAAGGAACTGTAAGACTTAGGTCTTGTTTTGAATAAAATCCAACACATTTGATGTCATTATTCCACTTTTCATTTATAATTTTACAGAGTACTTTCATATAATTTTTCATCTATATAATTTCCATTAAACACAATGGGTTACTTTTCCTTCCCCCCGGTACACTGAAAGAAGGGCATACGTGGATTATTTCATCTTTGTGCTTTCAACATCGCATCCTCTATTTCTTATCATTCATTTATAGAAGGATTTACCTCTCTGTCAAGGAAATTGGACATCGTGCGGACCTCTCCAGTGTATCTGTTCAGGATGAACATTGGTGCACCTGCTGGCTCCTGTGAGATAATCTTGTAGGCGATTTTAGAATTCAGGTTATTATCTTCATCTGCATCTGTGGCACTTAACTTTACTACCAATGTGTCTAGAAATGAAGATGGAGATGGAGAATGCTCGGGGCTGTTAAAATTAATTCATTAAATGACAAGGCAAAGGAAGAGAGTGGCAGCCTTCTCCTGCATTCTCTCTTCTACTTATCAATGAGAATATACAGGGTGGGGCAAAAGTAGGTTTACAGTTGTGAGTACACGAATTTATTCTTGTATTATTATTTATTATTGTATTATTTTCTACACAAACAGCTGTAAACCTATTTTTGCCCCACCCTTGATTACACCATTGATTAAAAAAAAATAACAGTGATTTGTTTCTATAAAACCCTTTACAGTCAGTTTATAAAATACTTGCACTCCTTAAATGACTAAATGGTATATTAGTAGCAAAATGCAGTGATTTTTAAAGTATAAAAAAGAAGTTCAATAAACTTTATCACAAAGCTGAAGAAATGGGTTTTATAAATTTGTTTTTGCCACAGTCTTATGAAATTATTTTAAAATGCTTAATTAAGAAAAATAAGAGCTTAATTATAGTCAACATTGCTAGTATTTATTGAGCACCTACATTCTTTTTTGTTGCTCACCCAGAAAGCAGTGAATTACTTCTCATTGCCTTGGAAGATGATAGTACTTTACTGAACAGTGACAAATATATAATAATTGAAAAGAAGGTTTGTTCACAGTAACATAAGAAGTTCTTAATTACTCATAGTGACAAAGCCCAGACATGCTAAGGCAATTCCCAAGGATATCAGCCCACAGGGCAGGTTTCCCAGAGTTGGTAGCTTCCTGGTGTTTTTGTGCTTCCTAGCCTGGCTTCACAGTGAAAAATCCTTGCAGAGAGGACCAGGGACCCCTTGAATAGACAGAGCCAGGTTTCATGGAAATCATAGTTCATGAAAGTACGCTCTTGCCCTCTCATTAGCTCTCCTCACATGGGGAAGCATTAACAAGGCTTCTAATCAGCAACCAAGTGGAGATGCATGTGGGTTTTAGCTTCTCTTTCTTCACCACACTTGTTCTGAAGTTATTTTAGTGAGGAAACAAGGATGTACTTTGGAGACCCTCTCTCTGTTTTGCCATCCTTAGGCAAAGTCCTCACTTTGCCTCTCTATGGTCTCCCACTTAATTTTCAACATCATTTATTCAGGGCATCTAAAGAAGTTCTCCTGACACCTCCTCTTGACTCCCAACTTTTGTTATCTTTCTTTTTTCTCCTCCATCATTTCTTATCTCTTTTCTCTTCTCCTCCAGACTTCTCTGTCCTTCTTTCTTTGACTCTCCCTTGTTGCCTCTAGCTTCTTTTCTCATCTGCTTTTCTTCTGAAATTTCTTTTTTTCTATTCTATTTTCCCACGTTTTAATTAGAGGTGTAAGTACAGAGGTAGATGTTGAAGGAAAAGGAAATTTAGAGGATGGAGGAAAGAAAGAGGCAGGAGGCAGAGGGAGAGAAGAGAGGGAAGTAGCAATATAGGAAAAGCATAAGGGTAGAAAGAGAGTTCAGGAGAAGTGATAGAGGGAAAAAAAGGAGGGTTTTAGAGATAGAATTAAGCAGGATGGAAAAAATGAAAAAAAAAAAAAAAGAGAATGTAATGTAACTTGCTATGTAGACTGCAAAGACCCTTGATTATCCTTTGTGAACTCCCCTTAAGTTCTTATGATTGGACTAATAATAAAATTGACTCAAGACCAGATGAGCAGGAGGACAAATCCAATTTAATATGTGCACATGGGGGAATCATAAATGATGCTCTGACCAGCGATGGACCAGCCAGCATTTTATCCTTTTTAGACAAAATAAAAATTCATTTTTGAAGAACTGTTGGGACAAAAGAAAAGTTAGTGGTCATTAGAAAGGAATCTAAGGAAGATTTTGTTATCGATTAGTGAAAATTCTAAATGAAGTCTGGGCTTAGACAGCAAATTAATAAAGAGGCAGCAAGGGTGTTTATGTAAGTTCTTTGGCTCTATGTTCCTTAACTCAGCTCTGTGTGTGTCTCAGATGCAGGGATCATGGGGCATATTTCTCCTGATTTCAAGGGGGGGGAGCGGATATCAGCACGTTCTTCTTGCACTGGCAGTTTCTTAAGTAACTTCAATTCAAAATAATGACTATGCCATTGTGAAATATCTTGGGGCCACCCATCCCTTCATCATTCATCATTCTCCATCTGGTGTGGTTCACCCTAGAATTTGAGGAACAGAACAGAGCAGTGCCCTCCTTCACATTCACGATTTCACCTCAGTTCGTTCACTTGGATTAAGTGAACAGAGAGCCCTATAATGATCTCTGAGGAAGGTGCGAAGCCCCTGCTAAATCACATGTGTAAGAATCCTTCAAAAACAAGAAGATGTTTAGCATTTTAGACGTGATTTTTCTTTTCTAGCTCAATTTTAAGTTAGAATGTGTGCAGTTTCTTCGAAATACAAGTTTGACATTTTCTGATCTTTAAGTGACTCGTACAATATTTTAATCTCCTAAAGCTTTTGACCCAGAGAAACAGATGCAGTCTAGTGCAGAAGAAGGAGAATCATTGTACTCACTTGCATTGCTGTTTTCTTCAATGCTGGCTGTGTACACATTGTGTGTAAAGACTGGAGGGTTGTCATTTATGTCCATAACTTTGACTCTAAGCTCAAGAGGCTTTTCTAAATCTTCACCCCGTGAATTCAGAGCCCGACAATAGATCTGTGGAAAGTTGGAAAAAAAACTGCCTATCTCCACCAAAGGAAATTAAGTAACATGCTTGAAAATATATAAGGAAATGTGCAAAAAAGCATTTTTCTCAGTAAATTCAGATTATTTTTAGAGTCTAGTAATTTAAATATTATAAAGACATTGATCATTTAAATATTATAAAGACATTGATCACATGCATGTGCAACACACCAGAGAATTCTGAAAAATAAACCTTTTTCATATTATTTCCATTTCCTCAAGTCCTTTATTTGGTTTTATTCTATTCTGTTTTATCAAAAGTAGCCATTAGTCCTGCGATGATAATTTTTTTCAAGGGAAGAAAAATAATGCACATAAATGAAAACACACAGGTGTGACTTACCAAGAAAAGTGGAGTTATCTCTCTGTCTACCACTGAGGTGATGTTAATTTCCCCAGTCTGAGGATTAATGGTGAACACTCCATAAGGTGGTCGATCAATCCCTACCCCAGAGATGCGGTATGTAATCTTCTGGTTCACTGCGCAGTCTGACCGAATCTATGAGGAAAATGGCTAGGATTTAGAGCAGATCATGAACTTCATAGTGTAGTGGAATGAGAAGAAAATGGCTTTGTAGGCAGAATGGTCTTGTACTGAAACCCAGCAGGCATCATATCATAGGCCTGTGTGACCTTGGAAAATTCACTTTAATTTGCCAAGCACCAGCTTATAATGGGATAATACAATTTATATTCTAGGTTTGTTGTGGGGATTATATGAGGTGACATATATACACCCCACTCCAATAAATGAAATATGACACATCCATACCCAGTGCTAGACTTGTTATTATTAACATTATGTTGTTCACTTCTCTGATTTTTTTTTACATAGGAAAAGAGTTTGACAAAAGAAATCAGAATCTTAACTATTTTGTAAGAAGATTGTGGCATATTAATATGTACCTGCCTAGACGGTTTAGCTCAGTGGATTGAGCGTCGGCCTGCGAGCTAAGTGTCGCTGGTTCGATCTTCCAGTCAGGGTACATCAGAGAAGGAAAACTCTGATTCCAAAAAACCTCCGCTGCCTTGCGGCATACCTCTTCAGGGGAAAGGCTAAGGGAGTAAACCCCGACAGAAAATCCGGAGCCGGAGTCCCTAAGGCGGTTTGACGTTGTAGTCAACACCGGCAACTCCTGCGGCGCACCTGAAGCCAAGCTGTATTGACTCCGTCTTTCCCTTGGACCCTTCAGCTGCGAAGAGAGGGGGGATCTGCTGCATGGGCAACAGCAGACCCTCCATATCACCCTGCCCAGGCTCTGTAGCTTCAGCTTCACTGGAGAGGACACTCCAGCGTCATCACAAGATGTCGATTCAACACGGAAGGAGACAGATACCATGTCACTCCCGAGTCGGACTGCACAGCCATTCTCGACGGTGCAGATGGACTCTTAAGAAGCTACACCATCGTCTCTCGAGACGGGCGGCTGCCGACGACGACGACGGAGACTTGAGTTTGAGATTTAACCAAAATAGTAATTTAAATTAAGAAAAATACAGAAGAGAAATACAGTGTTTAGCAATATTAGAAAAAATTTTATAAATCAAAACCTACCATATGACTCATCTGCCAAATAGATGTTATGGCAAGTATTCTGATATCTAGATTATGTTTTCACAGTTTTATACCTATGGCTCATATGTTTAAACAAAGATAGTTTAAATTTTGAAATCTAACCTATGTACTAAAGATGAGAACACTCAGTAAAATACTAAGGTTTGTTACTCAAATATCCACAATTAAATAAAGACAGCTGGTAGTACAACTTGGATGAGCTCCACTCTAGTCCAAAGATCTTATTTATATAGGTGAAAAAAATCCAGGAAACCCTTTAAATACAAATATAAAGAAAAGAGTATACAGTATAAGTGGGGTAATATAAAGCTGTAACTGTGGCTGATGGGAAACTATAAAAACTTTCCAAAAATTTGAAAACCTTTGAGAGAGAACAAATATCTTGAGCTGAGATTAAATCTATAATATCATTGCTGATGCTTACTATATTTTTAATGTAAAGCTTTAAGGAAGGAATTCTGGTGAATCACTACTCTTGATCTCAATCGTGGCCCAAGGCCAAGACGCCTAGAAAGAGCTAATGAAGCGGTTACTGTGGATCCTATCTTTCATGGGTTTATGACAGTTCTTCCCTTAACGCTCCTTCCTTATTGAGAGCTATTAATTGAAATACCTTTTAAGGCTCACCTAATCTCTGGATCTAGGGATCTAAGAAGAACTTTTGACTCTGTCCCCACTTCATTACTTTCTTGAAAAGAATTAGTCAACTCTTTTTTTTTTTTTACAAAGTGACTTGCCATTACGTTCTGGAGGCAAGAGCGCATGGCATTGTCACAACCTCTCCTCCTCAGTGAACGCCTGGGAATCACTTTTTTTACCATTGATTTTTGTATCAAGTTTAAGAATTATCTATTCTTATTTGTTTGTTTATTTATTTATTTTTAGAGAGAGGGGAAAGGAGAAAGAGAGGGAGAGAAACATCACTGTGTGATTGCTTCTCACTCGTACCCCCAACCGGAGACCTGACGTGCAACCTAGTCATGTGCCCTGACTGGAAATTGAACCAGTGACACTTGGTTCGCAGGCCGATGCTCAATCCACTGAGCCACGGCAGCCAGGTCAATTCTTTAAACTTTTTTTAAGATTGATTTTTAGAGAAAGAAGAGGGAGAGAGAGAGAGAGAGACAGAGAAACATCGATTTTTTGTTCCACTTATGCATTCATGGGTTGCTTCTTGTATGTGCCCTGACTGGAGATTGAACCTGCAACCTTGGCATATCATACTTTAACCAACTGAGGTACCTGGCCAGAGCTCAGCTCTTTCAACTTTTGATTTTGGGGAGCGCTAGTCAGAAAAATATTAGTATATGCATAAATGTCCTAAAATGTGCAGGTGGTGATAAGCAGAAGGCAGACAGACAGACAAAGCCCAGCATTGGTGGATATGCAAGTTTCTCTTCTAGGATCACTCAAGGAGCCTCTGCTCTGTGGCAGCTCTCAGAAAGTGATAGTCAAAATGGTGCCTCGGAAACACGAACAAATGACTGCATGCCACCCATCTTCCTAAATCCCTGTGGAGTAGTAAAGACTGCAAATCCTTAAGATGTCTGAGGGCTTTCCTGCCCCTCCAAAGCCTTTGTTATCAGCACAGGATACTCCTGTTGTTGCATCACTTACTCTGGCAATCGGATTCCTCTTGGAGTTGTCCTCCCCTTCTCGACAGGCTGCGGCAAACTTGATCCACTCCCGCTTTTGCCTTCTGACAGTTTGCCATTTTGTCGTACCGTTTTCAATATCTAACTCTTTCACCTTAAGCAAAAATAGTTCACATTTCATACAGCGTTAGAACAACCTACTTAGTAAGAACATTTATTCAACACTGTAAGGCACACCCAGAAGAAGCAATGGTACTGAATTTGAGAAACAAAAATGGTTTTTACTAATGTATAACTTTGGATAGATACAGCTTGGCCATCCTTACTAGCTACTTCTTTTGGAACCACATCATTACTAACTATATGATTCTAGTGAAACAAATTTTATTAGATGTGTGTCACACTCATAAGATGTTATACTGGATAGTATGGTGTATGTGTTTTTTTTTTTTTTACTTTTTCAACCTGTCCTCACAGGTTAGTAGACCTTTGGTTCTCTCCAAAACATCTGCAGAAACATTTGGTTCATGCCAAAAGGTCCTTGATATCTGTCCTGTCTAAAGATGTTCCTGCAGATGTCTAAGCTGACCCATCTACCTAACTCCACATGGCATTACCAGCTAGGCTACCAAGGCAAAGAGGGTTATTATTGGCAATACAGCCACAACACAGTCATTTGACTAATAAAACATGGAAGTGTATTTACATATTAATTCTGTAAACTGAAAGTATAAATGAGTGTTACGGGCTATTTGAACCCAGGCAAGTTTTCTAAGCTTGGACATTTTGGTCTGGACCAAATATCAAGAACATTTTGGTGTGGACCAGCTGTCTCTGTGGGAATTTTAAACAGAATTAAATGTTTCACTACATAGAGACCTTGCCCGCCTCATCCTTCACTGAGCTCTGACCAAGCTTTCTGGTCTCTGGAGTTTAAAAGATTGCTGGTGTTCCAGGTAAGTGTATCCTTTACAAAAAGAAAGTTGTGCTGGTGAGTGTACTCACTTAAAAGAGGAAAAGGATTTTTCTTTTCTGTTGATAAGGACACCACTCTGGCTATGCATTCAGATATATTACAGCAGGATGAGAGTAATATTTTAACTGAAATGATGGTAACTGTCATAATCCCATGGACACCTATATGGATTCTCAGTGCTGTCTATTTGTATCTCTGCTTGCTCTATGTTTTTCTTTTTATGGTCTTATTTGCTATTGTTGGAGGGTATTTAAGAGTTTATGTTATTAAAGAGTAGAAATGTTACTACGTGTATAAACATATCTGTATACATGCATAAACACATGCATATATATATTGTTGTAACTCCTAATGTGCTTGTTGAGACATAGATAATTGTATGTTTGTTTAAGCTAAGGCTTCATTTAATTACCACTTTGGGGGAAGGAAATGTTCCATGTGAATGGAGCTTCTACTTTCAAGAACCAAAGCATTAACATTTTCCTCATTTTTATGCAACTTCCTAAAAGTTATTCTCTATTTGTCAACAGAAGTTACAAAAGTAATTACATTTTATTCAATTATTTGGCATTATCATAATGAAAATTTAACTACTATCTTAAAATAAAGCCCTGCTAGAGAAGACAGTAGCTTTATTTCCTGACTCCCACTTTAAATGATAGTGGATTCTATGTTGTTTTACTTAGTTATGATTACAGATTTTTTTTTCTTTTTGATATTTTCCCCTCATTGATTAACTATCCAATTATCTTTCTTATAGATGTAACTGTCTAAGACCTTCCTCCAATTCTAATGTGTTTCCATGCTTCCTTTCATTTGTTTCTAGGTTAGGAGACATAAATAAACTACAAATGTAGTTTGATAGGAGTTACTATAACACTAAACTGTCACAAACCATGTTTAAAAACATAAAAATCTAAAATTGAGTTTTACTATTGCTATTTTGAAATATTCATATTTCTGATATATGATACATCACAAAACTTATTTTCTTTCAATTTTAAATTGAGAAAATAGTTTTAATAATTATACATTACCTCAACAATAAAGTCGCTGTTTACTTCCAGCACCACCTGTTATAGAAGGCACAATATTAGCACAAGTTTGCATAGTTTAAAGGCAGCAGTGTCATAAAACTATTGATAATGTTCTCTGATTAATTCATTTCTTAAATGTGCATTTTGCTAATATGGCATAAACATGCATATTACAAAATTAATAATACAAGCTTTTTGTCCTCAAAGGTTTTTAAACTTTTAAGGAAGACAAAGCCATAAATACAGCAAAGGAAGTTAGGATATGTGCATCAACATGGCACCTGTGGGCTCAGTGGAAGAAAAAGCAGACAACTCAAGTTAACGGGTGAATTTCAGGACGGCCTCAGAAGAGAATGAGGGTTTGAAAGGGCTCTGTAGGATGAAGCTACTGTGAGAGAAATTGATGGGGAAATTTTTTCAGCCAGAGTAAACCATGAACACAGGTATAGAGGCACTAAGTTTCAAAGTGTGTCCCCGGAGTGGAAAATAATATTTTCGCTGAAAGGTAGAGGAAATAGTGGGAAGACATGGGAGACAAGATTAGAAATGTCAGTTTGGAGGCAGATCATGAAGTGTCTTATATACCTAACTAAAGAGTTTGGGCTTTATTGTATAAGATACTAGAATTGACAAAAACATTGTTTTTAAAACCTGTCAAAACGTGTCATTGGTATGAAGGGAAAATTACAAGGGAAACGCACTTGAAGGCAAGGCACTTAAGAGTTAGCAATTGTTTAAGTGAGACATTGTTAGGAAATGAACATTGGTGCTGATGTGGTGCTGGAGAAGAGAGGGAAGGGAGACATTTCCAAAGAACTGACAGGATGCATAGTCTGTGAGAGCAAGGGGAGGATGTGTCAGATGATTTTGGTGACTTACGTTGGCTTTCTGGGACAATGGGGTACTTCTAATAATAACAGAAAATTCAACAGGAGAATATCACTGCAGTGAGGTGATGACTGAAATTTGTTTTTTATTTATTTTCAATGTATCTCTAAAATTTGGAGTAGACGTAAAATCTAGATAAGTGGAATTTATCCCAACAGGAGTGCTATTTAAAGTTGCAAGAAGTGGCCCTGGCTGGTGTGGCTCAGTGGATTGAGTGCCGGCCTGTGAACCAAAGGATTGCTGGTTTGATTCCCAGTCAGGGCACGTGCCTGGGTTGCGGGTCAGGTCCCTGGTTGTGGGCATGAGAGAGGCAACCACACATGGATGTTTCTCTCCCTTGCTTTCTCCCTCCCTCTCTCTCCAAAAATAAATAAATAAAATCTTTTTTTTTTAAGTTGCAGGAAATGAGGATACTACATTAACAAGTTTAAGAAGATTAGTGACACAGGCAGAGAATCTTGTAGGAAATACTTATATTTGTGTAAGGGACAGACGGAAGATGTCTAAAAGCAGAGAACAGAGAAATCAGGGGACCAGGTTTGTGGGTGCAGAACAGGTTCTGTTAACATGAAAATGGTAAAAAGTGGCAGTGGTGTGGTTGCAGTGGAGCGTGAGTACGCAAGAAACGGTAAGGAGAGAAATAGAAAGGAGGCAGAATGAGTGGAATTCAGTGATAGGAAGCTTGACAAAGAGAAATCATTTAATGGTTCACGTTTCATTGTGAGGTCAAGGAGGCTGGGAACTGAGGAGCTCTTGTGGTCTTAAGCAGGCAGCAATTGCAAACTTTTGTGTGTGGCAGAAGTCAAGTTGCTGGAATCAAGGAACGAGTTATCGAGAAAGTGGAAAGCAATCATGGGTTACATTTTCAGGTTAGGAGATAAAAGACATGTGAGGGGTATGATACAATTCAAGGAGTTAATTAGATAAAGACATATTTTTTTAGGTTGAGGAAATAACAAAAACTACAGGCAGAAGAAAGGGGGTTTTTGTGGACAAAGAGTGAGAGAAGGAGAAGACAAGAGAAAGGGATGGGGAGAAAGAGGCAAAAATCAAGAAGTTACAATTGTAACTAAGAGAGAACAGGAACGGTGAATCAAATGTGCAGGGAAAAGAGACCTGATAATGAGAAAGGCAATTTCTTCCTCTGAACAGAAGGCCAGAAGCATACTATGAAGGGAGAAAATCATTTAGAGGTGTGAGAACAGAAGTTTTTACATAGCTTTTTGGAGTTGGAGTGAATAGGAATGAGGAGGGGTTGGCCAGAGGCGACTGTCAAGAGGGAATGTGACAGGAAACCAACAAAATGCCACAAATCAGAGGAGCAGTAGTCCTGCCTAGCATACCCGACTTATGGGACACTTGAGCGCAGAACATTAGAAACGGGGAAAATAAGCTATTATTCTACAGCGGATGAAGAGTTAGAGGACCAGCTGACATTAGGAAGCAGGAGTATGGTGCACACACAGACCATGTGTTTTGCATCTTCTCTAGTAGAATTTGGCAACCTGGGAGTGTAAGGAGGAGGAATTTGAGGACTGTCCCAGAGGTGGAGATTGTTATCAAGGCAGAGTGGGGACTGGGGAAGTGGTAAATTGCCACCATGAACTCCAGAGAATCAGGGAGCAGGGTAAAACCAGGAAGCTCCAGTGAACTGAGATGAGAGACACTGGGTCAGGTGGAGTAGATGCAAAGCAGGTTTTGCAGGTGTGATGTGAGAGGGGTAGAAGAGGAAGTGGAGGATGTGTGTGGGGATTTGGAATGACAGCTGAGTCCAGGAGGGATGGGGACAAGAGATGAGAAGTGTGGCAGTAAGGCATAGTGTTTCTGCTGAACTCACTTTCTGTCTGATGTGTCGTTTTATGAGACATTAGTAAAATATCTAGACCTGGAAAAGAAGTTCAATATTTTATAGAAGATGGTCTTTTATTATTTGGTTGCATAAGATGTTTTATTTCATAATAAATATTGCTTTTGAGGGTTAGATATTCTTTTGTTAGAAGAGTAGGTGATTCTGGAAAATATAAGGAAAATTAAAAATCACACAGAACCTGACTACTTGGAGATTACTTACCATTGTTAACATTTGGAGAAAAAATTTCAGACTTTTTTTGAAATCATATACTCAGACAAATTGTAACTTTTTTTTAACTTAAAGAAGTTATAATATACACATCATTTAGTAATTTTTTCACACAACAATTATCATGGTAACTTTTCATGTCAATGAATACATACATGCAGACTTCATACATTTTGATAATTGCCTTAGTGTATCACTTCCGTTCAGGTGATGATGGGATGCGAGGGTAACAGAGAACCTGCCATTTAGCGCTGCAGGATAAACTCTGCTGGGATTCTTTGGCAGTGTCCTCCATGGGGAGGTTAACTGGAAGGCTGGCTTGGTGGATGCCAGAAGGTCAGTGAGCTTGGCACCTGAGCCAATGGTTAACGAGAAGGTCTCTCTCCTTGTCTTCAGCTTCCCACTTGTCTCTCGTTTTACCCTCTCTTTCACTTCTCCTTTTCTGTCTCTCTCTCTCTCTCTTGCTTTCTCTGGTCCTCTTGCCCTCTTTGATCTTGTCTTAGGCATGAAGAGGATCAGGGTAGCCTCATTCTGCTGCTTACCCTCATGCAATCAGAGATGTGGGAGGTGATTTTCATTGTATCCTCATCCTGGTTTCTGTCAGTTTACAAGCTTGTGAAGTTAGCATGGTAGCTACACAGTGTTAAAACACCAGCTCAAGCATGGACCCAAACCACCACTCTATTGATATATTTTTGTTAAGTTAATTAAACCAGGGGCCATTAGACCGAAGTGGTTCTGATGCCATGGAGTGTAGGTAAGCAAACCAAAATCTAAGCCTGTAAGTACCTCAACGCTACAAAACTGAAACTGAAAACAGTCACAAACATTCAGCTAGGCTATTAGCTACAGACAAGCAATGATGTCTTTACTTTGCTTCCATCTTTTCTTTAAAAGAGTGTTTCCCCAGCTTCCATTGGTAGAATGTTTTAACCATTCTGGTTTTGACTTTTGCTCAGATAAATTAAAAAAAATTTTAATATGCCTGCTTATTTTTTAACAATTCATTTACTCAACACCTAAAGCTTCTCTTGAAGTAACTGATAAAATTTTACCAAATTACTCTAGTTTTGCCTAAACTTCGTTATTATATAACTGTGGCTTCTGGCTCTGGGAAAATATTGATGTTTATGTTTATTACTATTATTGTTTTGCAGAGGTTTTCAAAAGATTTTGCCTATGTAGCCTTCATCTTTCTAAAGTGTCTTTCAAAATTTTCTAGAATGACATCCATAAACTTTATTATAAGTTTAAATATCTACAAAGGGTGGAATTTAAGACTGTTATAAATATTGATATTTTAAAATAACATATTATATTATGTTTTAACTGTAGAAAGCAGAATCTAAATGTTGTAGTCATTTCATGTACTGTTCCATCCATTAAAAAATAGATGAATAAATTCTTTTAGAGTAATAAGAAACTTTATTTCATTTCTATTTTTCCTTGAATTTCTGTATCTTATTTCCATTTTGTGAACTATATCTTCCATAGGTTTATCTTATTGGAATGTATTTTTAAGCATTAAGTATATTTTAATATATTTTATTTTATTGAGTAATCTACTTCTCTGCAACAAAAATATGTATATAAATAGAAATTTTATTTTATTGTTATTTCTTTAACTGTAAGGGCCTAGATGTTAAAAATAAATTTCTTCTAGACTAAATTAATTTTACAATTATTAGCAACACAGTTGATTCCAGCAAACGTAGAAATTTTGATACAATATTATTAAATAGAGAAAGTAAAGTTTGATCAGAAGTTTATTGCAAGGAGATGGGTGAAGCTTTTATAAAATACTTCATGCACAACTATTACTGCTAGAATTAAGCAAATTTTAGCATCAATTCTATTCTCTTTAGTTTTGTTTTGCAGTTATAAGTACTGGGAAAAACTTTACACAAATATGTAGATGGGATTGGAATTTTTTAGTAGCAGAGTCATTCATTCTTAAAACTTATTTTGAACTTATCACTTAAATCTACAGAGTAATTCATCATTAAAAATGTTTTTTTTTATAATGACATATTAGCTGAAAACTCTAGTGTATCTTTTTAGTTTTGTTGAAAGTATGATTGAAAAACCACATGACTTTCAAAAAGGTTCATTATGAGTTTAAACTCAGTTCTCTTTCTCAATACTGACATAAATATTTTGAATTATCCCTTAGTACATTGACCAAGATACTTTTATAATTTATTGCAGTGCAACAGCAATATTTGTAGTGGGTGAGAAGAGAACCAGTTTGATGTGTCAGGTTCAGGTGCATGTTCAGCTGAATTACTTAAGGAAAAAATATATATAAGACAACTGAAGATCTAGTAAATGATTTCTTTAAAACTATCTGTACACTTGTAGCCTTTGAAGTGCTTTTGTATTGCAGGTATATCTGTGCTCCAATTTGAAGATTACTGTTATAGTAGGAATTCAGCTATCAAGTTTTTAAAATCTGTGTATATTTCTAAGTCAAATAATTTATATCTTAAAGTGATTATTTATCCATACATTAATGATTAGCTTAATTAAAACCAATTTGGTATAGACACAAATACTTTAGACTTGGAGGCAGAAGAGGTAAGTATGAGTCTTGACTCTATTTACCAGATGTGACCTTGGATAAAACCTCTACCTCTCTCTGATTCAGGTAGAGTAAAAATGTGAAAGTAGTAGGCTCAGTACATTTATAAAGAGGAAAGGACAGTGAAAGAGGACTTCTCTGTGCTTCAGAGGGTGTGCTGACATATAAAAGTACCATTCAGTCATTCAGAAAGACCTGGAATTAACCACAACACTTCCAAAGGAAAGGCGGTAGGATGGAAGAATGGCTGAAAAAGGTGAAGGGGAGTGTAATCAATAACAGTGATGGGTAGTTACTAGACGTAGTATGGTGAGCACATTGTAATATATATTGCATATCTGAAACTAATAAAATATTGTATGGCAACAATACTTTAATAAAAAATAAAAAAAATTAATATTTTCTGTTTGGAAGAGAAAAAAAGGAAAAAGAAAGAAATTTACCACATCGAACAGATTGGTTCTCAGTTTAAAAGGATAGAAGAAATGTTTTGAAGACTTCTGGTCAAGATGGAGGCATAGGTAGACACACTTCGCCTTCTTGTGCAACCACAGAAGGAATTACAACTAAACTTCAAAGTAAATAACACCCAGAACTGTCAGAAATTAAACTGTAAGGAAGTCTGACAACCAAGGATTTAAAGAAGCCACATTCATCCATATGGGTAGGAGGGTCAGAGTTGCAAAGGTGGAAGGATGGGCGAGGAGAGGCAGTGGCGGCAGAATGGATGGTACCACATTCATGTATGGTAGATAAAAATCAGGGGGGTACCTTGGGAGCAAGTGATCTCAACCCCAGTCCAAACAGCACAGTCCAGGGTTTTATTGCTGGGAAGATAAATCTCCATAACTTATAGACGTAAAAAACTAGTGGGGGTTTCAGTGGCAAAAGAAACTGACACATTTTTAGGAGATTCCACTTAAAAGGCCTGCATGGTCTTAGAATGTACACAAACCCACCTACTCTGGGACTCAGCATCAGGGCAACAGCTGGAAGGGTGCTGGTTGCATATGGAGATAGAATGAAGTGTTTAGAAATGGAGTCATTGTCAGGGAAACCTCCAGAAACCAAGCAGTGGCACTGACTCCTCTCTAAGCCCTCCCCACAACACAGAGCAACAAAGTGGTGAAGTGGGTTGCCTGGCCTTGATGATTACTTAAGGCTCTGCCCCACAAAATTTGCAACTGCCTTTTCTACAACAGGCCGTGCTAAGTAGAGCATCAAAGCAACTCTACCTGGTACACAGAAGCAAAAAAAGGGAGGCTGCAAAATTGAGGAGACAAAGACATATGGCCCAAATGAAAGAACAGAATAAAACTCCAGAAAAAAAACTAAGTGAAACAGAATAACCAACCTATAAGATGCAGAGTTAAAAACCCTGGTGATCAAGATGCTCAAAGAACTCAGTGAGTACATCAACAACATAAAGGAAGACATAAAGGTCACCCAGTGAAAAAAGAAAAATTTACAAGGAACCAACAGTGAAGGGAAGGAAGCCAGGATTCAAATCAATGAGGAAGAAATAAGGAAGAAATAAGCATTCAACCAGAACAGCAAGAAGAAAAAATAATTCAAAAAAATGAAGATAGTATAAGAAGCTCTGAGACACCTCCAAATATACCAACATCTGAATCATAGGGATGTCAGAAGGAGAAGAGGGAGAGCAAAAAATTGAAAACTTATTTGAAAAAATAATGGAAAAAAAACTTCCTTAATTTGGTGAAAGAAATAGACATACAAGCTCAGGAAGCACAGAAAGGCCCAAACAAGTTGTACCCAAAGAGGACCATACCAAGACACATTATAATTAAAGTGTCAAAAGTTAGAGAATCTTAAAAGCAGCAAGAGAAAAGTAAAGAGTTATCTTCAAAGAAGTCTCCATAAAACTACTAGCTAATTTCTCATAGGAAACTATGCAGGCAAGGAGGAGCTGGTAAGAAGTATTCAAAGTGATGAAAAGCAAGGACCTACAACCTAGATTACTCTATCCAGCAAAGCTATCATTTAGAATGGAAGGGCAGATAAAGTGCTTTCCAGGCAAGGTAAAGTTAAGGGAGTTCATCATCACCAAGCCCTTATTACATGAAATGTTAAAGGGACTTATTTAAGAAAAGAAGATCAAAACTATGAACATTAAAATGGCAACAAATTCACAACTATCAGCAACTGAATCTAAAAACAAACTAAGCAAACAACCAGAACAGGAACAGAATAATAGATATGGAGATCATTTGGAGGGTTATCAGCTGGGAGGGCAAATGGGTAAATGGTGCAGGGATTAAGAAGCATAATTGGTAGGTACAAAATAGACAGGGAAGTTAAGAATAATGTAGGAAAAGGTGAAGCCAAAGAACATATATGCATGACCCATGGACATGAACTAAGGTGGGGGGGTGGGGAGATTGCTGGAGGAAAGGGGCATGGGTTGACGGGGGGCAAAGGAGGAAACATTGGGACAACTGTAATAGTTTAATCAATAAAATATATTTTAAAAAAGAAGTGTTTTGAGTTCATTTTACCTTACTTTTGTCCCCTCTACAGAACTCAAATCAACTCATGGATAGCAACAGTTACATATATCCCAGAGAATCTTGAGTCTAAGCTCTTTTTTTCATCCCTTTGCTATCTCTGGCATTTGTTTAGGTTGGGGCAATTGCAATGCTAGATCGCTGGGTTCTTATCTAGTAGAACTTATATTGTGCTTGATGAAAGTTTCTGTCATCTGCTTCTGGTAATGCTGCATTCTGCTTGGCTGGCTTTACTGATGAGGGTAACTCCAAGCCCTCCACATCTGCTCCTTTTATGTGCAGGTCTCACTGAAGAAACTTGGCAGATTTTATTCTCAGGCCCATCAAAATCATGAGCCCTGTCAGGAGGCTCCTCACTTTCCAGGAAACACTTGTGAATGGTTGGTTTGGAAGAAACATTAAGTGACATCATCTTCCTAAACTGCATGTAGCATAACGGCATGAACCTCAATTAAACTGTGAAGAATAGGTATGGCTTCCTGGATAATTGTAGGCATTCCTTGACTATAAGAGTCACCTTTTAGAGCTTATGTAGGTCACACCTCATCCAAGGGTGGAGTTTGGCCTGAGAGCCTGGCTGAAGCATAGCACACAAAATGGAGATGGCTGAACCAGTTACCACAAATGGTGGAATACCAGAAAGAGAGTGGGAGGCAGCTGCAGTTGAGGGAGCAAAAATAACCCTGAGAAATGTTTTGGTGTCCTGAGTGTGTTACAGTCTCTATGGCCTAGTTGATGAGAGAGTTTCCTGTCTTCCTTTTTTCTTTGGATATCCTTACAATGAATTGCATTAACTAAAGTAACCTGAAAAGGACTTTTTGGGGCAATATAGAAGTGCCTACAAAGCTAAAATGTATGCGTCTGTGCGAATGTCAGAAAACATGATGAAAGACAAAAACTGTGTACCTGCTCTTAAAGGAATCACATGTTAAAAGAGGGAGGGAGGCATATAAACAAGCAAAGATATCGGAAAGTTATAGACAATGCAAACAAAGCACATACACCATGAAGCATTGGCCCAAAGGAGAAAGGTGTCAATTCTGAAACAATGGATAGGGTTCTGGACATGTAGTACCCATGTCCAGATTCTGACTGTACCACCTATGGGCCACCTGCATCATTTAGGCCTTGAAAGTTTCTTTATTTGTAAAATGGGGACACTTCTCTTTACCTTATATGAGTCTTACCTGAGTGAAAAAACTTTGTTAACTCTAGAAATGTTTTGCTAGTATGGTGTGGTGAAATGGGAAAGCAACGATAGGCCAAATCCCAGAGGTATTTCTGTATCCTGTAGGAAAGAAGGAGAACCAACCCCTTTGTTGTCTCAACTTGAAGCCTTCAAGCTCACTTGGAAGTTCACTGCCCCCGTTAAAGTTGCCTGATAACATGTAAGTAGGAAATATGGTGAAGTGACTTGGTAAGAAAGATGAATTGGAAACAAAATCCACTCATTCTTTCAAGAAATTTCATTGATAAAATATTTTTTTGACAGGCACTGAATTTTGTGTGCAAGGCAAATTCTGACCTGTTATGATAGATATACATTCTAGGGAGAATAATAGGACAGCTAATATTTTAGAGCCATTAACTTTTGGCAAATTGATGAAGTTTCTCTGGGCCTACTTTTCTTTTTTTAATACTTTCTCCTAGAGAGAATATGATGATTTTATATTAGATATGTGGAATCTAAGTCATTACATGTGCTTATTGCAGTTTGAGAATACATATTATTCTCTTCCAAACTGTGTGTATTTAAAGTAGTAGATACTGAACAAACCTACTTTTCATCTCTGGACTTACCTTTATGAAGTCAGTTTTCGCAGTCATTTGCACACCTAGTTAGTACCTTATTAATAAGCCTTTCTCTCCTGAATAATACTTATAAAAATAATTGAGTAAAGCAATTCCCATTCTCATAAGGCTATGGTAGAGATGCCAAGTTCAAGCCTAATTATACCACTTTTGTTTATAATTGAAGGTATATCATACTGTGGCATTTTAGTTGGTAAGCTGTGTAATTTTCAGTGTAGAAAGGAAGGGCAAGCGTTTCTCATGCGGGTAGTATCGGAAAGTTTTGCCAGTCACTCCTTTCACACACCCAATCATCAGAGCTGCTCTTGTGACTAAGGCATTCCAGCTGCGATCCCACTTGCAGAAGGGAAGGAAACACAACTGCAACTCAAACAACAGATCCATTGCTTTATAAGAAACTCCTCCCTGGATACCTGAGGACTAGAAAGGAGTCATAAGACTATCTTCTAAGGATCAAAAAATTCTCTTAAAAGGAAATTCCTTAAAAAGAAGAAAGAAAAGCATCTAGTGTCTCAAGAGGCATTTGTTTTAGAGTAGGATTTTTATCCTACAGTTCTATGAACAAATATTGGCAAGACTGTATTCAAGTTATAAGTCATGATATGATAGTAATACCGTCTTTTACATATAAAACGTATTTTAGTCCATCATGGTTTCTGCAGGAATTTGAAGGCAACACAGTAAATTTATCCACTTGATTTAAAATATATTTTGTAATTCCTTAGTCACATAGCAACACAGAAATAACAGAGGTGAGATTTACTTCTATATAACCTTTGGTGTGATGAGGACATCAATAATTTCTGTAACAAGCAGTATTGGAACCAATCATTTAATGCTATCTAAGGTATTCTGTTTAGTACAAATAAAAAACCAAATCAGATAAGATTGTTTTTCATGCCTGGTCCGCGTGGCTCAGGTGGTTGGGCGTTGTTCCACAAAACAAAAGGTCACCTGTTTAACTCCTAGTCAGGGCATGTGCCTAGGATGCAGGTTTGGTCCCCATTCAGGACGTGTACCAGAGGCAACCAATCGATGTTTCTATCTCACATAGATGTTTCTTTCCTTCTCTTTCTCTCTCCCTCCCCCTCTCTCTAAACAAACAAACACACAAACACCAAAGAACAGATTGTTTTTTTAAATCAACCTCTACTTCTACAAATTTGCCTCAAAGTAAAATAAATAAATACAAATTTGTTTCATATGTCAAAATCACATTGTTTTATATGAGAACTAAACTGACAAGTGGCTAGGTTTGTTTAAAATATGTTCTTTTCCCTTTGCTCCCTTCCACCCAGCAACCTCCCTCATCCAGCAGTCCCCCCTCTTCGTCCGTGTCTTTGGGTCATGCATAAAGCTCTTCTCAACATCCTCCTGTCCATTCCCCACCCTCCTACTATGCTTCTTAATCCCTGCACCATTTCCCTCCCTCTCTCCTCTTTCCGCTCCCAGCTGGCCTCCTCCCACATGCTCCCCATACCTATGATTCTGTTCCCATTCTGGTTGTCTGCTTAGTTTACCTTTGTTTCCATTTCCTAGCTTCTGTTGTTGATAGTTGTGATACTGTTTTCATTTTAATTTTAATGTTCATGTGTTGGTCAGTTTTGATGCCTGTTTCAACCTACAGTGAGATAATATCTGTATGTTTAGCTATCTACCTCTTTACTGTCCAAGAATCAGAATATTTAATAGAAAGGTTAACAGTTTATATGTAGCATGAATGATCACCATAGGTGCACAGAAATCTTATCTGATAAAAGCTACATGGCTGTTTTTTATGATCTTAACAACTCATTAAAATATAGGCCTCTCACAGCTAATAACTGTTTTGCCTTAAGTGGTTCCTTCCTAGTAAAACTTATACATTCCATAGCATGACTTAAATCTTTATATTCTTTGACCAAAGTTATGAAAATATTTAGGAGTTAGATATGAACTTCTGTACTACCTCATTATTCAGTAGAGACAATTATAGAATCTCAGAGTCTCTGCATTGGAAGAAACTTGGTGACGTTATGTCTGTCCACCCATTCTCCTGGGGGCACAGGAGTTGGGTGCCTTAGCCAAAGTTATGCAACCCCTTGAGGGGAATCTCTGACTTAAATCCGGGGCTTCAAAGTCTTGGTTTAGTGTTGACTGTACCTCATCACCCCAATGTGTTTTACAGCAGAGGAACATGAAGAACATCCTTAGGGAGAAAATGCTGAAGGACTC
This sequence comes from Furipterus horrens, assembly GCF_987537825.1. Taxonomy (NCBI): domain Eukaryota; kingdom Metazoa; phylum Chordata; class Mammalia; order Chiroptera; family Furipteridae; genus Furipterus; species Furipterus horrens. The sequence goes on from NW_028327178.1 coordinate 31,530,953, forward strand.
ATATGATAAAATGAAATGCTTATTGCAGCTTAGAGTTGGATCGCTTTTATAGGTTAAGTCAGTCAAAACCTTATTTAAAGTACTCTTTGTGGTTAAAATATAGATGACACAGAGTGCCCGAAAGTCTCCGAGAGGCTGCCACACCCTTACAGGTGTAAGCTGCAATGATGCATCAGAGAGCCTTTGATTCAGTTAATGAAAAAGGGGCAGAGCTAAAGTTCAGGAAATGAAAGACAAGCAGAAATGCCCATTTTCTACAAGATCCGTAATAATATATTGATACCCCTTAAACATTCTTGCATTTGTCCTGATCTTGAGACATGCTAGAAGTCTCTACTTCCTAATGGCAAAAATTATTAGTTATCTTAAGAGATCTAAAGAAATACAAAAAATAACTTAAGCCTATCATAATTTCCATGAGATGTAAAATACAAATACTTCAGTCTCTGTGGGGAGAAATGAAGTATCAAAACACTTAAACTAAGAAAGATAATAAACCAGTACTACCAGAAAGATATTCTAAGAATCTGATATATAATTCTCTTTCAAGACCAAAGAGAAGACAATTCATTCTGATTAAATAGTATTGTCATAAAATGTACTTGTGCCGAGAGGAATAGGAGGCAAAATTTAGTGCTCAGAAGTTGCCCTAAAAATCTTGATGCATACAATCATCTTTCCTTCCAGAAAACAAGAAGTTCAACTGAGTCAAAGCATGGAGTTACCCCATAAACTGTGGTAAGGGATCTATACCAATAATTCTTGATTTTTATTAAAGATAGAATCAAATTCTTCCCTCTTTCTTTAGTAATGTAAATAAATGATGATCATCATAACAAGGCATTACACTTCTATTTGGACTGTGCTGGTTTACAAATATTCCTCAATAATGGTCTTGTTTAATAATGTCTCCCAAGCTCAGAGAATGGAATGTTCTACCACTGTTCCTTGCAAGCTTGGGCTGTGTGCCCTTTTGGCAGGGTTAGGCTCCTGCACTGCTTTTGAAGTTCATAGACATGAACTCTAGATGAATGGTACCTGCCGGACCAGCTGGACACAGTGTATTCCCATATTGGTCCAGCTTCAGTTTTCCTCTGCCTTTTAGAACTGATGCTCAGATGTGTCCTGTATAATGTCACCTGAATAATAGGGTGGAAATTATTTTTCAAACTTATGTTATAGCACCACTGCAGACATTTCTGGGAGACTGAGGTGCAGCCAACTATAGGTTATTTGCCTTTATTTGCTTTGAAAATAATGTGTACAATATCCTAATAATTCACCCCTCTTATCTTTCCACTTATTCTTTATTAACTATTTTGATGGAACTATTCTGTCATTTGACCACCCAAAGACTTAAATCAAATCTAATGCAGTTTAATTGATCCTTTAAATAGACTTCTTTAATTGAACTGGCACTAGTTTGGTGAATTGATCAACCTAATCTTTGTTCCTCTAAGGACCTGGCATTAGGAGTTGCCTTACCTCTTTTAAGGATGGGGCAGTGGTATGCATAATGCCTAAGTAGAAAGCACTTCATGCCTTGGGAGCTCAGAGGTTGGAGGAAAGTAATATAATATGCAAAGCGTCATCTTTAAAGAAATAGATCATGTAAATATTTCCTTCCTGCACTGTAGAAATGCTTTAATAATTCTGGGAGGGAAACCTTAATGGCTTGGTTTTCTTCATTTTTCTCTTGTCATATCTGACCAGAAAAATATTTTGTGTGAGTTAAATATTTCATAATTAGTTGCAATGTAATTTTGACCAAGCTAACATTCCTTTACCCTAAAACAAACTCACAGGGATATCACTATTTAAAAGAAATGGGCTTGATCAACTTCACTTTCCTACAAATTTAGAACCCATTTTGATAGCAATCAGTCTGATTTAAGTATATGAAATATATTTAATAAAATAGAAAAATTATTTTATTTCTGATTATAAACTTTAGAATTGCTCTATCATTTAATCTGAATTAGATTATGTCTCTGATGTTATTTAAATCTAATTCAGCCAGGCTCTCACCCTGCTTCACTATCACATTTAGTCCCTTGAGCATGAAGAGTCCTTTGAAATCACCAGAGGCTGCACTCAGAAAGCTGCCTGTGCAGGATAGGTTTACAAATGCATTAAATCCCATGTAGAAAGTCTATCAAGTGACAAAGACGGGACTTCAAGGCTACCTCTCTTCCCAGGCCTTTAAATTCTACTTACCATTAAAACGATCAAAAGGCAAATGTTCCTGAAAAGCAGCCAATCCATTCCTTTGGGTTTCTCTTGTACATAGATCAGTGAGATTTGATATTAGTCCCAGTCCTCTGGGTCTTGAATTCAGCTCTGCAGCAGGGTGTGCTTCGAGATGCCCCTTTAAGAGGGCATGGGTGCTAGCTCTGCTTCTCTCTGGGCAGAGGACTGAAGATGTTCTATAATGACTCTGTTTCCCCACCCCAAACTCCTGGGCTGGCCTGGAAGGCTGGCATTGTTTGGGTTCTGGGTAAGAACATAGACACACCTTGATTCTTATTGCAATGAAACCCTTTGTTGGACACCAAAGAAAAATCTTACAGAGTGAAGACAAGATTTACAGGGAAGATACCCCGTGAATAATAAATTACTCACAACATGAAAAATAATTAAAATGTTAGGACCTATCATCATGCTGAATAAAATTAGTAGGCTCCTTCTTACTGCCAACATTGTAAAAGCTAAATTACATATACTGACAACACACACACACACACACACACACACACACACATCCAGTACCAAACTGACTTCAAGGAATGACTTTTTGAGCAAAGGGCATTGTGAAAAGGTGAAGTCTGATGTAGGGAGAAAAACACTATAATGAAACTCACATCTTCTAGTTCAGGCGATTTCTGCTTCCCTCCTTAAGAATTCTTTTAATAGAACTGCATTCTTGAATTTTCACAATGTTCTGAAAAAATGAGGTTAAGACAAAGGAACTCTGATTTCACTAGCATGTTTGTTTTAGCACATATTTTGCTGAGTATACAGTCAAACCCGTAAGATATAACATTAACTGAATTGTTGCAAGGTGACGATATACAGAGTTTGCTCAGTCCTCGTGGCATTTCACTGATTAGAAAGTACATACCATGGGAACACTTTTTAGACCTTCATAAATATTTATTAAGAAGAAACAAATTAGAAACCTGAGAATTTAAGGGAAAAAGACCAGAGTGGCATCTGGATATTTCTGAAAATTATTTCCCTTTTTTTTCCTCACTTCCCTTTTGTGAGTATGCATTTAGAACAGGTACAGTTTCCTTATGAAAAAAATTACAGGTTGGCAGCTACCTCAACAAACATGAAAATAAAATAGAGTTAAATGTTCTCTAACTGCTAATAAGGGTTGGTTGGAGAATTTTAAAGGGAGACTGTATCTTGCATTCACTCCCCCATCACTACAATTCACAAACAAGGCGGGCTCTATTTCTAGTAATGGAATGCATTCCAAATAGCACTTAGTGTCTTGAGAACCTCAGTTTAACATTTTTTGGAGCATAGGAAAGAGTCAAGGCAATTAGAAGACTGGAATGGTATCTTAAAATAAAGGGAAATGAATTATATGTTGAGATATTTATGAGAGAAGAGGAAATTATATATACATGATGGGAAAAAATGAATTGTTACAAAATGGTAGTACTTGTATATATCTGCCCAAGCCACATCTTATGTATTTGGGGATATCTGCCTAACTTAAAAATACCTAAGCTTACCAGATAAAGCATGTATATGGTATCATGTTTTAAAATATATCTCTAGGTATTTCTCTAGATTGTCTAGAATGCTAATAGCCATACATTCACCAGATGGTTTATGAACCCACTATTTTATTATATGCTAGATAGGTCTTTAAACCAAGAGTTATGGAGAGCTATGCTTGAATAAGTAAGCATTATAAATTTTTTGGTAACTGTTTGATATCCAACTGAGTTTTTATCATTTTTCATTTTCATGAATTTTTGCTCAGAAGTTTGAAATGTGGGAAGTATATCTACCATAGAAATTTTTTCTTTTCTAGCTAGGTCAGACCAGCATGAAATTAATTTTACTATTGAGATATATCCTCTATCAATAGTGACTGTGCTTTGGGATTTTGGCATACAGTAGCATTTTCCACTGTTTTCTCTGTGTATGAGAAGTACAAATGGTGCTGCTGCTTGAGATTATTTTCAAAGGGTCAAGGTGGTGTAAAGTGGCTCTCTCTTGTCCAACCTGCCAAAGACCTTTTTATTAGCTATAACTACATTGTGGCCTTTGTTTTTATTTTTCAACAAAACCTTGGACTTACTTTGGAATAAAGAAGGACTATAAGAATTTGCACTGGACCAATGAGTGGGGATACTCCTTGGCTAACTGTATATTTCTACGAGTATCTCTAGAAACATACCACAAATGGCTATGCAGGTGGTTTGTGTCTTGTGGAAATTTAATGTGCAATACTGCTTAAGATTTGAATTACAGAAACACAGGAGGAGAATACAAAATGTCTCAAATAAAAGACTTAAAACATGTATGGCTGATGGCCTCTTTCTATGTGCCACCCAGTTTATCATGGCCCATGTACATACATTTCTTTTTGGTGTCTGCCTCTAAAGAGCAATATGAGAGGATGGTAGAGAGTATACAGATGCTTCACTGCTTTTAGTGCTGTCCTCTGGGCCATCAAACAGAAATAGAGGTGGGGGATCTTTGATTGCAATGGAAGTCACTGCAGAACAGTAGAGAATGGGAGAATTCAACAGGGATTCTTTTGTGGATTTATGGCTAGAAACAATGGGTCATTCAGAACTTAAGAAAGAGCTAAGGGATCTGGGAGAAGTCAGTGGCTCTCATGACGGTTTTATTTCCAGAACTACTTCCAAGCAGGCTCTGAGGCAACCTGTAATAGTGTATTATACTAAGAAACATTGTATAGAAAGTTGAACATTGCTTAGTCAGCTAAAGAAAGGCATTTTTGTTTTATTTCAATTAATGTTGAATTAGAGTAATTTGCCCAAGAGAATTAATGAAACAGGCCTAAATCCTTGTGCGTTAATGTTTTTCATAAGGGGGATGTGAAGAAGACATTTTACAAGGGTTTCCTCCCTTTGTGTTTGTACTATAATTAGTTGTTTTCTTCTGGAACATAAAAATTTTAATCTACCTGAGTTGCTATTTATAAGATGAGTTTTGAAGAAAAGAGACAAGAAATAGAAGTAAGTACTAGATTATTTAAGTGATTTCTCCATTTGTAACTCCTTATTTCAGTGGTCCCTAGAACATGTTCTGGAGATTACCATCATGAACAGATCTAAAGAGTCGGCAATTACTGAGAAGTATCTCTTATGCCCTGGTACCTCATTTGTACCTATTCCTTACGAGAGTTGGGAGGATGAACCCAAATTGAACCCTCAAAGGATTTCAATTTAAACCATCTTCAAGGCAAAGCTTGATCATGGTTCTAAGCTTAGATAGATAAATAGCAGCTACTTCTGCTTCTCTTGTGAGGTACCAGCCATCATAGAAATAGAGCATGAAATATTAATGCTTAAAGATAACCTAGAGATGATCTAATCAATCTCTTCTCTCTAATTTCTCTCCTATACATGTTAGAGGCATACATATAGTTTATTAGTGCTGAAAATAAAGAATTATACCTCCTGATTTTTAGTCAATTTTTATAAATACCAAAGTACTTTCTAATATTGGGTAAATATGTGAAGGCAAAATAGAAAAGAGTTGATGGCTGAATATTATCTTTTTTCAAAAAAACTTTACATATTTTATAGTGTATCAAATTATTGAGCTTAATAGTTGGCTCTGCAAGAAGAATTGTGTCCTATTATTTATATTTATCTTATTTATGTTTTATTTCAAGTGAGTAGCACTTTATTTGCTCATGAGAAAGCATGCATTGAATTGCAGGGATGCTCTTGATATTTAATTATCACTCTGGTGTTTCTGTAATATTATATCATCCTGCTTCCAAAGTTGTGGGACATTTTTATTCTCTACATGTATCCATATAAAACAGCAATTTTCAACCAGTGTGCTGTAATAATTTTTAAAACATGCAATACCTGACTATTTAGTCAGGGACACTGACTCCCTTAGAGTGTTAAATTTAAAAAATGACCACAGCCAACACAACTATAGCTATCTGGTGTGAATGAATAGAATTATACCTATTTTTGTCAGATTGGGAAAAAAATATGTATTTTGATACGTTGAAGAACTTTAGTAATTAGTTTATGTGTGCCATGACAGATGAAAAAGGTTGAAAATCGCTGATCTAAAATGTAGTAAGTGCTCTAACACCTATATTTTTAAAAAATGCCATAAAAGTTAATTAAGTCAAAACATTTCAGTACACATTCTTTTTTGAGAGGAAAAAACAAGTATGGTATCTATGCATACAAATAGTATGAAAATGATGTTAGAGCAAAGTTTTCAATCAAATTATGATGGTTTGGGGTTAATGGTGGATAATAGTTAAGTATGCAAGGGCAGTTCTGTTTTTGAAAGCAGATATAAGGGGGAAGGAAATTTTAAAAATATTTATGGTCCTAAATTATGTTTGTCAAATGCAATAATAGGCAAGTAGGTTTAGAGTTGACTCAAGCAAAAGGATTTTCATTGGCATGAGCCTCGGGAGATGGACAAAAGGTAAACAAAGCTTGTTTACCTAGAGCAGTTGCTGTGAATACATGCCTGACTGTTCACCTTACGATAATGGCACTGAAGATAAACAGCCTGTCTTCTCATTAATGTCAATTTATGTGTAGCAACAAGGGTGCTAGCAAACCAGCTTATCTGGTGGGTGTTAGGAATCGTGGAGATTAAATGTCAGTTTCCTACAGTTATGTTAATACCACAAGGATGCTGTTAGTTTACACTCTAAGATCAGACACCATGACAGAAGTGTCCTGTGGATTCTCTGTAACTTCAGGTACTCAGTGTGGGATGTTATTCAAATAAGTGCACAAAGAATCACATGGCTCCTAGCTCTGTTTTAATTAAAGTGTATTACTTACACACTTATTACATACTTGCTGCATACTTATCTCCCCATGTCATCTTATTGTGCCCCTGACTCCTGATCATGACCCCAGTGGCAGCAGTTCCATAGTGTGATAATTACCTAGACGTCACCCTGGTTGCTTCCATGCGGTGGCAGTTCCCCTCTTTAGCAAAGCTGTAATGTGTATATAGTTTACCTTTGATGCTGTTCTGCTTCTAGCAGGCTTTGAATGGGCTGGCTGAAGTTGTTTGGGACAAAATCTAGGAATAAGAAAGACAAAAGTAGTGTTTAAAAAAAATTAAATCTTCACCTGAGGATACGTTTTTATTGATTTTAGAGAGGGGTAGGAGGAAAAAGAGCGGGGGCGGGAGAGAAAGAGAGAGAAAAAGGGTTGCCTTCCCTACCTACCTGCCTACCTGCCTGGACCAGGGTTGAACTCATAGCCCAGGTATGTGTCCTGACCTGGAATCAAACTCTCACCTTTTTTTGGTATATGGGGTGATGAACCAGCCAACTGAGCAACCTGGCCAGGGCTAGACAGAAATATATTTTAAAAATTTATTTCTTGGACCACATAGACCAAAAATATATCGTCCAGTATGCAGAAAATGCAGATTCTTGACCCCAGATTTGCTGAGTCAGAATCTGTGGCTATGACACCTAGAATGAATTCATTTTTAACACACTTTCTGGGTAATGCTGAGATTGCAGGCTGAAGTTTAGAAACTACTGAACCAGGGAAATTAACCTATGCCTATGGGGTTAACTGTTCAGGGAGAAATGGCAACAGGTGAACATGAACTTTTTAAAAAAATAAGGTAAGATTATCATCTCTTCATGGGGGGGGGGTTGGCCATTTTTGCTTCTTATTATGAGAATACTTAACTTCCTTTTCTCCACTGTGTCACTTATGTCCTTATTATTGATTTATAAATACTGTTCATATGTAAGAAAAGTTAACTTGTACCATAGGTGTGGCAATTATTTTCTACTTAAGTTTTGTTTGCAATTGAGAATGATCATATTTTTACATATAACAGGCTATTATAAACAACCCTGCTATTAGTTCATTATGGCTGTGCTAACAAATTATTACAAACTTAGTGACTAAAAACAACACAAATTCATTATTTTTAAATAACATTTTGTATTGTTATTCTATTATAGTTGTCCTAATTTTTCCCCCTTTGCCCTCCTCTGCCCATCCTAACCCCCTCTTCCACAGTCAATTCCCACCCTGTTGTCCATGTCTGCGCGTCATTAATATATGTTATTTATCTAGTCCCTTCGCCTTCTTTCCACTATTATCCCCTGCCCCCCTCCCCTCTGGTCACTTTCAGTCTGTTCCATGTTTCCATGCCTGTGGTTCTATTTTGTTAGTTAGTTTATTTTGTTCATTAGATTCCTCTTGTAGGTGAGATCATATGGTATTTATCTTTCACCAACTGGCTTATTTCACATAGCATAATATTCTCCAGTTCTCTTCATGCTGTTGCAAAAGGTGGGAGTTCTTTCTTTCCTCTGTGTAATATTCCATTCTGTAAATGTACCATAATTTTTTGATCCACTTATTTACTGATGGGCACTTCGGTTGTTTCCAGCACTTGGCTATTGTAAATAGCACTGTTACGAACATAGGGGTGCGCAAGTTCTCTTGAATTGGTGATTTGGGATTCTTAGGGTATATGCCCAGCAGCAGAATAGCTGGGTCAAAAAGCAGTTGTATTTTTAGTTTTTTGAGGAAATTCTATACTGTTTTCCACAGTGGCTGCACCAGTCTGCATTCCTACCAACAGTGCACTAGGGCTCACTTTTCTCTGCATCCTTACGAGCACTTCTTGTTTGTTGATTTATTAATGACAGCCATTCTGACAGGTGTGAGGTGATATCTCATGAAATTAGACCACCAACTTACATCATACACCAGAATAAACTCAAGATGGATAAAAGACTTAAACATAAGCTGTGACACCATAAAAATCCTAAAGGAAAACATACGCAGGAAAATTTCAAATATCCCATGTAGCGATATTTTACCCAATATATCTGCTAGGGCAAGGAAAATAAAGCAAAAACAAACAAACAAATAAAATCAAATGGAACTATATTAAACTAAAAAGCTTCGGCATGGTTAAAGAAACCATCATCAAAATGAAAAGGGAAATGATCATATGGGAGAACGTATTTGCCAATGATACCTTGGACAAGGGATTGATCTACAAAATATATAAAGAACTCATACAACTCAACTCCAGGAAGACAGACAATTCAATTAAAAAATGGGCAAAGGACCTGAATAGACAATTCTCCAAGGAGGACATACAGAGGGTCTATAGACATATGAAAAGATGCTCAACATCACTAGCCATCAGAGAGGCCCAAATCAAACTCATTATCTTATAGTTCTGAGGGTTTGAAATCTAAAGTGAGGCAAGCCTGCATTCTTGCTCACCAACACTGACCCCAAAAGTATGTCAGACTTTCAATTTTAGCCAATTTTCAGGATAGGGACTTGTATCTTACAATGATTTATTTCTCTGATTATTTTGGGTTGAATATCTTTGCATATAGTTATTGACCATTTGGATTTTTTCTTTTGTTAAGTGCATATTAAAGTTTTTTTTTCTGGTTTAATTATATTGTTCTCTTTAAAAATAGTTTGTAGTTCTTTACATTATGCATGTCTATGTGTTGTTGGACATATGCATTGCAAGTATTTTCACTCATTTTATGGCTTGTCCTCTTACTTTTTAAAATGATATAATGAATAGAAATTCTTCTTTTTGAAATAGTCAAGTTTATTATTTTTTCTTTTATGATTAGTGCTCGTGTGTCTTATTTAAAAAAGGTTTACACACACATAAAATATTGCTCTTCATGGTTAAGTTTGTAAGTCATACAGAGATAATTTTTATAAATGGCATGGGATCAATTTCACCTGTATTTTTCATATGTGGACCTTACTGTCCTGGCACATTCATGGAAAAGAATGTGTTTTCTGACCTGCTAATTCAAATAAATTCGATGCATGCATCAGATAAATAATATATAAATAAAATATAAATAAATATAGTATTAAAAATAAAAATAAAGTGTGCACAAAAGTGCATATTTGGTTTTAGTCTCTCTTTTGCTTTTTGTCTATTTGTCCAATCTTATATTAGTCTTATGTTATTTAATGACATAGCTTTATAGTAAGCTTTGATATCTGATAGAGCAACTTTTCTCAGTTTTTTCAGGTAGCCTTGCTCTGAGAAATCACCCAGAGACCATTCTAGGATTAAACAAAGGCTTTACTGAGGGGAAAGTGGAGAGGGGGTGGAGGAAAGAGGAAACTCCCGGACCAAGGGGTTCGTAGGAGCAAGGGAAGTGGGGGAACGGTGACTCTGGGTCCACCTTGCAGGGCCCATTGTTGGAGCAAGAGAAAAGGGGAAGGGGGAAGGGTGAAGGGGGAAGGGGGAAGGGGGAAGGGGGAAGGGGGAGCGAGGAGAGGAGAAGGAAGGGAGAGTAGAGACTCCTGGTCACCCATGCGGGCCTGTAGGAATCACCTGCCTGAGCCTCTGCAAGCATACTTTGCCAAACACACATTTCAGTTAGGCTGAGTTTACCCATCAATGCATTCAGCAGGTTATTTACATCTCCCTGCTTTTCCCTGACCAGGCCAGTCAACATATTATACTAGGTCCATCATCATTTCTTCTGGGAATGAGCTAGGTCCAGGTTAATTTGCATACAATTCATTTGCATACATCAAAAGTCCAGGTGGGCAGTCCAGTTGCTGCCATATTCTGACAACTTTGTTCAGTTCTAGAGTGTTTTGGCTATTCTTTGCCAATGGCAATTCCTGTACATTTGGAATTACCTGTTTCACAGCAAACTGGTAATTTGTTTAGGATTGCACAATATTTTAAAAGAAACTAGAAGGAATTGTCAGTATTTCAATTTTGAGTTATGTATTGGAACATACAAACAAGAAACATCCTTTTATATTTTAGGTTTTATTTAATAAAGTTTTATTTTATTTTTTTATTGTTAAGGTCTTACAGAGACTTCATGTAGGCTTATTCCTTAGTACTATTCTAAATGATATATTTTCTTTAATTGTAGTTTCAAGCATTTATTTTTTTCACATAGAAATACAATTGATTTCGGTTTTTGATTTTTATATTCAGCAATTTTGCTAAACATATATTTTTTCAAATTTTATTAAATTTATTGAGGTGACACTGGTTAATAAAATTATATAGGTTTCAAGTGTATGATTCTATAATATATCATCTGTATATTACATTGTGTGTTCATCACTCCAAGTCAAATCTCCTTTTGTCACCATGTATTTGACTCCATTTATTCTCTTTTACTTCTGCCCTACCCTTCTTCCCTCTGGTAACCACCATACTGTTGTCTGTGACTAAGAGCTTTTGTTTGTTGGTTTGTCTCATTTGTTTGTTTGGCTAAACCCCTATTTTTTAATTCGAATGACATTCTGAAGATTTTTTAAAAAGTATATTTTATTGATTATGTTGTTACAACTGTCCCAATTGTTTCTCCTTTGCTCCCCTCTGCCTAGTACCCCCCTTCCCTCCAGCAATCCTACCCCCCTTAGTTCATGTCCATGGGTCATGCATATAAGTTCTTCAGCTTCATACTTTCCTATATTATTCTTAACTTCCCCCTGTCTATTTTCTACCAATCGATTATGCTTCTTAATCCCTGCACCATTTTTCTATTTCTCCCCCTCCCCCCTCCCAGCTGATAACCCTCCAAATGATCCCCATACCTATGATTTTGTTCCTATTCTGGTTTACTTAGTTGGATTTTGTTTTTATTTTTAGATTCAGTTGTTGATAGTTGTGAGTTTGTTGTCATTTTAATGTTCATAATTTTGATCTTCTTTTTCTTAAGTAAGTCTCTTTGACATTTCATATAATAATAGATTGGTGATGATGAGCTCCTTTAGTTTTACCTTGTCTGGGAAGCACTTTCTCTGCCCTTCTATTCCAAATGATATCTTTGCTGGGTAAAGTAATCTTGGTTGTAAGTCCTTGTTTTTTATCACCTTGAATATTCCTTGTTAGTTCCTTCTTGCCTGCAAAGTTTCTTTAGAGAAATCAGCTGATAACCTTATAGGCACCCCTTTGTAGATAACTCTCTGCTTTTCTCTTGCTGCTTTTAAGATTCTCTCTTTATCTTTTACCTTTGGTATTTTAGTTATAATGTGTCTTGTTGTGGTCCTCTTTGGGTCTAGCTTGTTTGGGACTCTCTGTGCTTCTTGGACTTGTATGTCTATTTCCCTCACCAAATTTGGAGAGTTTTCCTTCATTATTTTCTCACATAAGTCTTCAATTTCTTGCTCTCTCTCTTCTCCTTGTAGCATCCTCATGATCCAGATGTTGGCATGTTTAAAGTTGTCCCAGAGGTTCCTAAGCCTCTCCTCATTTTTTTCAATTTTCATTTGCTCATTCTGTACTGGTTGACTTTTTTTTCTTTCTTATGTTCCAAATCATTGATTTGAACCCCGGTTTCATTCCCTTCACCATTGGTTTTGTGTGGATTTTCCTTTGTTTCATTTAGCATAGCCTTCATTTCTTCCCTTATGCGTCTGCCGTACTTAAGCATATCTGTCAGCCTGTGAGCATCTTTATCACCAGTGTTTTGAACTCTGTATCTGTCAGCTTGGCTATCTCCTTGTTTGTTAGGTTGGCTGTCTCTTCGTTTGTTAGGTTGGCTATCTCCTCATGGCTTAGTTCTCCCGTTGAAACCTTGATCTGCTCCCCCTTTTGGGCCATTCTTCTCTGTCTTCTCATCTTGGCAGGCTCTTGTGTTTGTTTGCCTCTGTGGCTTAGGTAGACCTGTCGCTCCTGTTACATTGTAAGGGGCAGAGCCTTAGGTATTCTTCAGTAACAGGGTGACCCATTTCACCATGTTGTGGAGCTGTGTGTGGGAGAGGGGTCTGAGAAGGAACAACGCTTCTTGTTTAGCACTTGCCCCTTTTCTAGGCACTTTTCCCACTTTGTATGGGATTGGCGCCTCTCTAGTTATTGCCCTGGCTGTTGTTCCCAGAGTGGGTGGGTCTGTGGACATGTTAGGAACCTGGGGGCCCTTTAAACAAACAGACTCTGCTGAGAGACCAGCAGTTTCTTCCTCCATCCCAACCCCCATTGGTTTGCACAGTCAGAAGCATTGAGGCTTTACTTTCCCTGGCACTGGAAACATGAGCTGCGCAGTCCGGTTTGTTGCTGTGAGTGCTTTCCAGGTGTCCCTCTGACTTTTTAAAACGTGTGACTGCGCTTTCCGCCAGCCTGCCGCCGCCGCCGCCGCCGCCGCCGCTGCTGCCACCACCACACTGCATCCTCTCTGCCCCGTCTCTGCCCCTCCTACCTGTCTGGATGAGTATTTCTTTTTATATCTTTGTTTGTTGGACTTCCATGCAGCTTGATTTTCTGGAGTTTCTCATTGTCTCTAGTTTTAAGGTAGTTGTATTCCTTCTTAGTTGCGGAGCGAGACGCAGCGTATCTGTCTAGGTCTCCATCTTGGCCAGAAGTCCTTGAAGATTCTTTTGGATTTTAACTATCCAATTATTTAATTTGTCAATAAAAATAGTAGTTTTGTTTCTTTTCAATCCCTATAACCTTTCCCATGTATTTTTGTACCATTGTTAAAGTGTTAAATGCAACTTTGTTAGTGAACATCATTATTTTATTTCTCTATTTCACTGAGAAAGCTTTTAATATTGTACCAGTAAGTATGATATTTTCTTTTTGGCTTTTATAAATAGTTTGTATAAAGTTAAGGAAATCTGCTCAAAATTGCTAAGAATATTTATCATGAGCATAGTCTATACATTGTTCTAAACATGCCCTACACATTGAAAAGAGGCATCATTGTGCCAAAGAATAATTCAGAAAAAGAAGTTTTATTGGGGATGATGGGAATTTGATAAGCAATATGATGTAATCTGGGGGCTTAGTTCTCACAGAGACTTTCAATGCAAGGATGGATTTTAGAAAAACTGAGTAGTGGATGGTTGGCAATTATTTATATATTCAAGAAATAATTATTGAATCACTGTGTTGACCTCTGTGCATCACACTTTAATTAAAAACTTGCTATTTAATTAACTTCCATGCCTAACTAATGATAAGAATTTTTTTTTTTGGCGTACCTTTTAAAATAAGCTAGGTTTAAGAACATGTCATGGAAACTGAGTGAATTGGCATAATGGTTAGAAATAAGTGATTAAAATATAAGTGTTATTTCTACAAAAAATTATGACTTTAATTGACTCATAGCCCTTTTTCTGGAAGTAAATGGACATCATACCAATTATCTATTCAGGTCACTCTTAAATATGTAACAGTAAAGCTAAGTCATGTATTATAGGAGAATGATTATATATCTAAATGCTCTACAGATATAAGCATCTAATAAACATATATGTCACAATATCATAAATTATTCTATTAGTTATACCTGAAGACTTTCTTATTCCATACCATTGGGTTTTATAATCCAATCTATCAATATTTTATCTTATGTCTATTCTTATTTACAGTAGAATATTCAAGAAAAACTTGTGAAATAAGACAATTCTGAGTTTCCTTGTAGCATATTGTACCAGAGAGTGGTACAGAGTATAGCAATGATTTTTTTCAGACCCTGTTGGTACCCTCTCTGCATTTCACTTTTATCATTTCTGTGCCCACTCATCCAAATTCTGTCAATACTTGTGCTTCTTTACTTCATGGTGCCACGGCCACTTTGCCCACCTGTACAGCAGGCACAGATAATTCTGTCCCCAGAGGCAGCCCTTAACTATTAACTGGTGGTGGCTGTTGTCTAAATATACAATTTGCCTCTTTTCTGGGATGGTTTAACTCTGCAGTGCACGAGTTAAACTACATTGGTTCCCAGGGTTTCCTCAGGAGGCCTGAGCTTCAGTTGTCCATGCTAGTAACTGGCTGATAGTACACATTTCACCAGCTGCTTTCCCCTCCCTGTTTCTTTTCCCCAATTCCTACCAGCAGTTCCTTCACCCACCCTCCCCCTCTATATAGCCCTCAAATTCTGTCTCAGGGTCTACCCCTGGGTGAACCCAATCTAAAATATGATCAGATGAAACAGAAACACGAGTCCATAATTTTTCAAGCAGAAAAGCATTTATTTTGAAAGTGTTATCTACTAATTTGAATGCAATGAAGTATTTTCCTTTGAAAAATGGGACAATTTACATTCTGGGTCCAACCAGATATGAACCTTGGTAAGAATTGGAGCTTGACATTTTGAACAGTTCTGGGAACATTCTTGAGTCAGGGGCTGTCCTAGGTTTTGTACGAGGGAAGATGACTGAAGCATAAGCATAGCGCAGACTGAGGTATACCAAGTTGGTCGTTCTTAAGCTTTGTTTGTAAAATTAAGAAAAGAAACCCTACGGTCAGCTGAATTTATTTTATTTGGACTTGATCACCAAGTACATGCTCAGAAACTGGTATGATTTTCAAACTTCTTGACTAATCTAATATCCTCTGTTGATATTTATTATACTTGAGTTTTTTGAAGACATTTTATAATGAGATTTGAATTTAATCCATTGCTCATAGCCATTTTTCCAATTTCTTTTTAAAATGTTGCTTTCTTGAACTGCTTAGGAATTTTTTATTTTTGTCACAAGTTCTGTTACCAACTTGTTTTGGTCAAACAAGGTAGTAGGAGTCCCTCTTTAAATAAAGCTAACTATAGGTTATCAACAACCAGGCTCTCACTTGGATTATTACAGTAGCTTCCTAACTAATCTTGATTCCATGATTTCCCTCCAAGAGTTTCAGCACTATAGGTAGAGTTGTGTTTTAAAAACACAAAAGGAGCAGAGCACTTCTCTGACTAAGCTTTCCAGTGGCTCCCCATTTCACTCAGAGTAAGTCAGGGTTCTCACCACAGCCTGTAAGGTCCCACACGATCTCTCCCCTTGTTACTTTTCAGACTTCATTTCTTATTCCTTACCTTCTTTCCCTTTCTCCAGTCACTTGGGTCTCCTTCTTCTTCCTTGTTTACCCTAAGCATGTACCTGCCCCAGGTTTTTTGCCATTTTTCAGTCCCCTTTGTCTAAAGTGCCTGGTATCCAAATAACCACATGACTTATTCCCTTAATGATCTTTGGGAGTCTGCTTAAACATTACTTTATAACAGAACCCTGCCTCGTCAACCTTATATACCAGAACATCCTCCGATCCTGCACTGCTTATCCTAATTTTCCCTGTTTTATTTTCTTTTGACCAGTTACTGCCATCTACCTCACTATATGTTTACTTGTTTATTGTTAGACCTCCTTCATCTCCTTCTTATCCTGAACATAAACTCCATGACAAGAAGGACTATTTTGTTCACTGTCATATCATCACTGCTTAGTACGACTATTAGGCATTCATCTGCAGAGTGAATAAAGAAATGATAAAGGAATGAACACGTTGGTCAAGGACAGAATTTCTGAGGAATGATACTTAAATTACTACTTAACAGAATAAAGGAGACAATCATATGAAAATGAAGAGAAAAATATTCCATGCAAAGTAAATACTAGTTGCAAAGATCAAAGCAGTTTCTCAATCTATTTCTCCTCACTTTCATTGTAATTATCCTAGTCCAATCACCATCATATTTCTACCACCAACTTTCACTCCAGACCAGGCTGGTCCCTGTAGTCTGTTCTAGGACATGCAATGAAAATCCATTGAAATTATTAAAAAGAGAATTTACTTCAGTTTATATTTTAGAAGGCCACCTGGCTCATGTGTGTTGTAGAAAATTCTTTGAAGATCTGTGTGGAACTAGAGAGACTACTTAAGGGGCAATTGTGGTAGGTGGAGTAGCAGCTGAGAATGGAGACTACGAGATGAATGAGATATATTCTGGTTGTAGAATCAATAGGACATAATGGATCAAAGTTCAGGGGTGAAGGTAAGAATGAAACCCAGGATAAGTACTTAGTTTCTGGCCTGAGTAATTGGTTACTAGAATCATATTTACTGGGATGAGGGATATCTGGGTAATAAAATTATAAGCTAATTTGAACATTTAAGAAAGGGCTTGGATGAGGTCTCATAGAGTCAGTGTAGAGTGTTAAGAAAGGTCTTGAGACCAAACTTTAGAAGAACATTGCCAGTTAAAATTTGGGTACGTGGGGAACAAAGAAGAATAGAAGAGTGACCAATGCAATGTAAGTGATGTCCTGAGAGGATGGTGTTATAAAAGCCAAGAAAGAAGTGCTTTAAGGAAGAGAGAATAGTTTCTTTTTTTTCAGATTCTTCCCAGAATTTATGAAAGACAAAGACAGAAAAGCAGGCCTTGTATTTGGCAATGTATAGGTCTTAGGTAAACTTTACATGGGCTATTATTTCTTTTTAATTTTTTAAAGCTTTATTTCATTCTCATTTGAGGACATGTTAATTGATTATTTTTTAGAGAGAGGGGAAGGGAGAGAGAGAGAGAAATATCGATGTGACAGAAGAATATTAATTAGTTGCTTCCCATGTGCACCCCCACTAAGGATAGAACCCGAAACCTAAGTATGTGCACTGGCCAGGCTTCAAAACCATAACACTTTGGTGTATGGAATGATGCTCCAATCATCTGAGCCATACTGGTCAGGGTGACAAGGGCCATTCTGATGAACTGATGGGTGAGGGTTGAAGTCTGATGGGACATGAGAAAGAAAAAGAAAAGTTTATAAATATGAGTTTTAAGAAGTTTGCTGAAATAAATTTTAAAAGAATGAGGTAGTAGGTACAGGGAGGGGCACTGATGGAAATGCTCAGGAGAGATAGATAGATAGATAGATAGATAGAGAGAGAGATTGGAGAACATAGCAAAAAGATTATTAGAGAAGGAGCAGACCTCACTAGCCATTAGAAAGATGCAAATTAAAACCATGGTGAGATACCACCTCACACTGGTCAGAATGGCCATCATTAAGAAATCAACAAACAACAAGTGCTGGCGAGGATGTGGAGGAGCAAAGTCTTTGAGCACAAATGGGGATTGTCTTTTTATATGAGTAGAACAGTAACTCTATTGTAATAGGCAGGGGAGGAAATGGGTGCACATGCAGGTGGATGTGTAAGTTTGGCAGAGTGAAGATGAGTGGATTGGAGATTGATGACTTGTTTTCTCAGTAAACAATAAGATTAGATCACCAACTAAGAGTGGAGAGAAAAGAGGAGGTGTGGGAGGTCTGAGGACAAACAAGGTGTGGAATAGTATTTAGTCTATTAGGTTTGAGATGGGAAGCCTATGAAAGAAACAAGATTGTAAAAAGCAGTAGATGATATTCAATGATTTGAGTTCAAATATTTAAAATGAAAAAGTCAGCTCACTGAATCATCTATTTAGCTGTTTATGTGCAGACAGAGATGGAAGTGGAAAGATTTGAAATATGTAAGTGGGATAGCTGGACAAGAAGGTCAAAGTTATTTACCAACAGGTGACTAGAGTTGGACTGTTAAAGCTTGATTAGACAAAGAGGGAAGTGAGGGTAACAGACAGTGAGAAAGTGGTGGGAGTCCAAGACAAATGGAAATTTTGATGAAGGGGAGGAATTGCAACAATGGGGATACTTAAGCAAGTGAGCTGGAAGGACGAGGAGGCAGTAAACTGAGGTGTCCATAGTGCTGCCATGCTGGTTATGATCAGGAGGACATGGAGTGGGTAGAACAGGGGTCTGGGAACTGAGAACCTGGGGTATCAAGTACCTAATCATGGAGTCATTTAAGTTACTCTGAATGTCCTTAGGAATTAGAGAAGTCACAGAAGACTGTTGGCCTGAGTAAGAGTCTTCATTAAGCGTGGGGACATTAGTAAGAAAGAGGTCAGTAAATGGCGCCTGGAGAACAGAAGGAGGGAAAATGTAAGGTTTTGTGCAAGCTGAAGATGACCCAAAAAGTGGTATTGGAGAGCAAAGAGGAGGTACACCTAATAAGGATGAAAGGGTATGATTTTAAAAGCAAATAAAAGAAAAGCCATTAAAAAAAAAATAAAATTCTAGTGTAAACAGAGAAAAGAAATTAGGGTAACAAAGGTAAAAGCATAAAAGTGTTAATGGTACCAAATAAAGAGTAAGAACACAAGTTATTAATATGGATCCCTAACTTATTGGTGTGGGGCTGCTTGAGGCTGTGCTATGACATTACTAAGCCACACTCTGGAGAGTAGGCTCCTCAGTGAACATGATCAAAAAAAGGAAACACAAAGTAAAAATAAATTTTTTAACAGTGTGAAAATTAAAAAATAACCTTCCCTTATATGGGCTGAAAATAGCTAGATTGATAACCTCTAGTTATTCCTGATATTCTATTACCCAGTCCCTGTACAATTCAGAAAAGATAGTAAAAGCAGTATTAGTCATTTTATTGCTGTAAACATAACTCTCTGGAAATTATAAATCAGCTTAAAACAGCCAAGAGGTGACCAAGCAAGAAGTGCTACCCAAATAGTCCACGAACTTTTATATTGAAACTTGAAGGAAAGCACCTTGTTTTAAGCAATACCAAAGATGACTATTGGAGTTTAAAAGTACTTGTAAAATAGCAAAGAAAGATAAGTTAGACTAAGTACAGCTTGGTGATAAAGTGTTTAGTAATTCTAATATAACTAAATGGAGAAACTGTAGGCAAAGAATATATTATTGTTTCAGATTACTTGATGGATAACAGGTTGACTCATTCATACTTTTTTCCTAACATAAATAGAATAATCTAGAACTGGAAGACAGATCCTATTATATGGCTACTAGTAATCTGTGTGGACTGGTATATTTCAAGGCAATGTGAAGTAAATTTTAACAGACTAAATATCTCAAAAAAGTTGGAATTTACTAAGTAGGCATGGGAAATGTGGCAATACTATTCAAAGTTTATATTGGACTTCAACTGTCTGTCCTAAGTAGCCATGGCCATTTTCGCCAATGATTATAACACCTTTAAACTCCTACTAAAGTCCAAGTGTATCATGTATGTTGTGGCCTGGCTGATACTCAAATGTTGATATAATTCCAGAAACAATTTGTGTATATAATCAAAAATATTCAGTGAAGGTGAATAGGTAGTTTTTCAAGTTATATAATTAAAATTCTGTCAGAACATTACCTTGAATAAAGATTATGAGCTGAAAACTTTATACATAAAAACTAAACTAATATTCTGATTGAGGTCTATACATAAAACTAAATACATACTGTTCTTTTTTTCTGTAAGTTTTACAGGGAAAATACAGTTAGATTAGGCAACATAAATAGAGGTTAATGATATATAGCCAATATATCTGGAATTCATTGTAAAAATTAGCTCTAGATGGTATTTTGGTTGATATTGAATAATGAAATAAATACTTATAATGCATTAATTTTTGTCCCCAACCACCTCTTTAGAAGTCAGATGCTACATAAACATTAAATAGTTTCAAGTTATGTAACATAATATTTAAGTCATTATTTCTTCTCTTTTGTTAAGACAAGTTGATCTAAGATTCAGTTTGCACTGTGAATTTGAATGATAACTATTCACTTATAAAATTATTTCTTTTCTCAGTTATATTGAACAGCCCAAGGTGAGTGAATTAGATTAAAATATCTAAAGAGAAGAATTAAAATTTCTCCAAAAGCTGTTCATTGAAAAATAACCTGCCTTCAAGTGCATGTTAGAATGGTTGATGTCTTGAAATTTAGGGATAAGAAGTTAGACTACCAGTATGTAATCCTAAAGAAAAAACCCAAAACAAAAAACAAAAATTGAAACTATCTTTCTAGAAAAATTGATAAAGAATTATACTACTTCTCCTTGTATGTTCCATGGTTTTATGTAACTAATGGATCTCAATGTCAGCAGTTATTAATGGTGGTCACTCTAGAATTTGTTAGACAATCTAAAAAACATATCTGGGAGATATCAGGAGTCTCTAGAATATTTTTGATGATATGTCATATCAAAATGACAAGATACCTGTGGTCATATATCACTCCCTTTAACTAATTAACTAATAATCAATAATGATCTTATTTTGTCAAACTTCTGGACATACTAAAGTGTATTTCAATAAATACTTTTGGACTTTATTTATGGAAATATTAGCCATCACTAAAGGAACCCACAAATGGGAGAAAGAAGTAAGAGAGAGACTCCCTGTGAATGACTTTATTTAAACCTCTACATTTTGGCATGCTACAGAACATTACAATTTTATGTAGGCTACAGAGCTAAAATAAGATGTATATTGTGGCTTTGAAAATATTAATATCATCTGCTACAACAGAGCAAAATAGCTTTAGGTAAAATAATTCATTCCCCAGCCCCCTTTGGCAAGTGCTGGAAGTTGAATCTTCTTTGATCTTGTACAATAAGACCCTGGGAAATTTGAGTAATTAGGGGTAAAAATCCTTAAAAGATTTTGTCATACTCAGCTTTGCTTTAGTGAACTCCTATTAACATTGAGTTTAGAAAAGAGAAAAATATTCTCCTACCATGCAATGGTAAAGTTACCTCTGGCCAGGAATGCTTTGGTTCTATTTACAGACATTTAACCAGGTAACACTCTATAGCAAACACACAGAAACAACATATTATAAATACTACACAGCTAAGTTTTGAAGGTGGAAAATATAGGATATAATTTGGAATCTGTAAATTGGAGCATGTATAAGCCAAGAGTGTACTTACAAATCAAATAAGGAATGTAAAATTTATGCTAGTGAGAAAATTCAGTTGGGAGTGGAACAGAATAAGTAAATGGGGTTGTCTAGAACAATTTCATTTGGGTTAACACAATATTGTCAACTCTGTCTAAAGTTCCTACCTGTTAACTTCAATTAGCAGCAGAGGGTTGTTTAAAAAAGTACTAAACTCAATTCAAGCTAACAGTATTATATTATTTACTGAATAATCTAAGTTTCTCCAATAAACACTTTACATGTTGTAAAAACTTGTATTTTACATCCTGTTTAAAAAACTTCCCTAAAGCTTAAACATATACCTCAGCTTAAGTAAATTATTTTAACTTAGGAGATGTAAAATAATGAAGCCGAATATAAATGAATAACACGTACTAAAAGCACAATCTGCGAGTACAATGCAGGTCCCATCTGCTTCCTTGGAAGGTAACCTACCACTAGTGAGGACAGCCGTGTCACTTGTTACTTCCTTCAGTGTGAGAAGTACACTTGGCAGGTCTTCCCTTTACTAAGGCAGAGCCACAACGATAAAGGGAAAAAATGAGTTTAATATTCTACAACCTCACCAGCAGGCAATGCCATTAATATTGCATCTACACTAAACATAAGCTAGAAGCAGACAAGTCTTGACCCCATAAAAGGTTTAGCTGTGGCCCCATCACAAGATTCAGGCTCAGACACGGCCAATTTACCCCAAATGGATCTCACTCTGTTGCCACTCTTAAGGAATTTTCCACCCAGCAAACATTTCCTATTTTGAGGTTTATTTTATCCAGTGTGGTTACTAAGGTAGGAGTACTTGGTGACTTGTGGAGTTGTCTATGTAACCGGATTCTTTAACTTTAGTGGTTAACCCTGGTCTGAGTACACGGTTGGAATTTTATGTATATTATCTGTGAAATTGCCAGGGTATTAGGCAAAAATTTCAAATCTGTCCGACACACATGAATATTTATCGAATATTCAGTGCTTTTTATATGTTACCTGAGCTACATGACAAATCAAAAAAGAGCAAGAGACATATGTCAATGCCATCTTAAAGCCTATGATTTTACATGAGTGAGTTTTATTTCTTCCACATGCTGCACATGTACTACAGGTCACAAAGAAGCTAAGAAAACCCAGTCTCAAGATGTAGTTCCCTGTCATGATTCCATTAGTGTTAAGAAAAAGTTTATAAATACTAAGGAGAGCCTTGCCCAACAGCACTGTTTCCATCCATTTTTCTCATTGTGGTTTCTTATCTTGCTCCACAGTTACCTTAGCACCTCGTTGTACATCATAAGTCACATTGTTAGCTTTTTGGTGGTGGGAATTGAATCTAAATCACAATGACTGAGTAAAAGTGTTTGGGGATCCTGGCTACTTAGTATACTGTATTGTACTGTACTTTTTCGTTCTACTTCGGGCTGTGCTAGTGGAGGCGGATCCAATGGTCTGGCTAAAATGATGGTCCGAGGAGCTCCTCATGTGGCCAATGGTGGCTGTCCCCACCATGCTGCTACGCAGGCCCCCACCTCCTTCCAGACTGCTCAGCCCGATGCCACCACCACTTATTCCAGCTTCACCACCAACCAAGCTGCTGCTGACCGTGCCACTGCCTCCAATGATCCCAGCTGGGACACTCATTCCAGTTACGCCAGAGCCAGACATAACCCTCTCTGTCACAATCACATTGCGGGCATTTGACAAGTCAGGGTGCATACCCAAAGTGCCCATCATGCCAGAAGTGGGTCGGATTACTCTTTCTGTCACTACCACATTTGAAGACTCTCTAGGATCAGGGATGGTCAAAGCGGTGGGTAGGCTTGAACCTGGTGCTATTACCCTTTCTGTTACTACAATGTTGGACCCATCTCTCAAATCAGGCATCTCTAACATTCCATGAAAATCTGCACCAGAGATTGGACCGACCACCCTCTCTGTCACCACCACATTTGAGGCATGTCGATTATCATGGAAGTGGACATAGGGCTTCTGAGTGCCAGAGGTGGTGTAAGACTCGGTCACAGTGACATTACCATAGCCCAGAGGATCAGGAATAGGCACAGAATGCTGTACACCAGGTCCCGAGGGGTAGGTGCTCTCAGAAATTACTGTGGTGGTGCCGTAATGTGGGGAGATGGGAGGGAGTCTGCTAACAAGGGGCTCTGTTTCCTGCTGAGGGTAAATTGGTTCAGTGTCCTCAGGCGGCCATGAGGGATCAAGGTCTGGATATGGTTCAACATTTCTTCCTAGGCTGATCTCTGCCAACTTCTTAAATTTAGGCCCCAGTGTATCCAAGAAGCTGTCATCCAAGTCTTCTCCAATGAAGCTGCAACAACCCACAGAGCCAGCAGGGGAACCTACACCTTCAATATCATATATGAGTAAACAATCATTGGATGGGCGTCCTTCATCTTCATCTGCATAAGCATATGCTTTCTAAATTTGTGGAGGGAAGAGAAAATGAAATCATGAATACATATTTAACAATAATAGAAGTCCTTATCATGAATCTTTTTATAGGGCAATACCAAAGAAGAATATAAAAAGCAAAATTCTAGCATCTATTAGAGATACTCTAAAAGCCGCATAACTGCATGAAAGAATTTGCTTGAAATTATTTTAACTGTCATTCCAATAATACATTTTGAGTTTTAAAATCTATTTAGATAAACTTTGTAGTAGTGTACTTTGGATACAAAAGCATACAATAGAAGAACATGAAATATGTTGTAACCAAATTAGAAGGAGGTACTTAAAAATACTGAATGTGAGGTACACAAATTGCATAGTTTTTCAGTTTATTTATAAAAGGTAGCTGACTTGAGTTAATTCAGGATTGTGCTTTCCTTCCTTCAGACTGAGTGATTATGTTGAATTTATGAATTTTTTTTCAATGTTGCTCTTTCCATAAAACAACAGAAAAATTGAACTCTGGGTCTGTGCCACTTTGGGGTTCAAGATTGAAGGTGACCAAAGAAAATGTTTAAAATTTGCTCTTCTTCAATTCAAAGCAAAAGCTCACAGACATGCACATTTTTAGTTCACCTTTATTGTTCATGATAATGGATTGAAAACTTTCAGGTTAAGTATCAGGAATGCATTTATTAGAAAACCAACTAATTTAACCATTGATTCACAAATAATTTTTGGGTCCATACTACTTGCCATATACACTATGAGGACCTTAGTAATGAAGTAATGAACAAAACTATGAAGTCCTTTTCTTGTAGGGCTTACATTTTAGTAGGATGAGACAGACAACACATAAACATATTTGTCAGGAGGTGGTAAGAAAGTGATAAGAGTTGCTCTTTCAAACAGAATGGTCAAGGATGGTTTCTCCAAAAGTGATGTATGGTGAGTAAGGCAGACAGAATGTCCTGCACAGGATGAGCTGTGCAGAAAGTTTTGAGGCAAAAATACGCTTTTCATGAAAATAATATTAATTTGTTGGGACATGGATAGAAAGCATTCCTATGGATTTCAGAAACAGACCTCTTGTTATTACCTATTGGGATTGAAAGGCTTTTACTAGCATCTTATTTCAAAATACCAGCCACCACCTAGACCTTTAGGGGAGTTCATGAAGGCCTTTTAGGCCAAGAAGTAGAAGGACATAAGTGTATCAGAGAAAGTAAATTCCTTCAAGCATAAGTATCTCATGGCATGTAACCACTGGCAATTCTGTCTCTACTTGGGGATGGCAAAATTAAGTCCTACTGGTTCTTAGAATGTTCTGAAATTATAGGTCTTCAACCCACTCTTATTGAATGTTTCTTATGTGTCTTGAACTGAGCTAGGTACTGGCAACATAATACAGAGAATATGTATTTGAGGCACCGAAAAGTGTGATAACATATAAACCAGTAGATGTTAGCAATGGTATGTTCTATAAAATGTATAAATACTGTATAGATGGTCCAGACACAAGATGGATTAACTTAACAATTTTTGACTTACGATGGTACAAAAGTGATATGCATTCAGTAGGGACCAGCTAGGCTAAGCTAGGATGTTTGGCAGGTTAGGTTATTAAATGCATTTTCAATTTACATATTTTTGATTTACAATGGACTTAAGGGGACATAATGCCATATTAAGCTGAGGAGGATGAGCACCGTAGAAATACAAATAAGGAAACACCAAACTTATTTGGGATGAAATGGTTGATAATAAAAAATAAAACCTTCAGAGGCAGTGATATTTAAACATGGTCTTGAAAATAGGTAGGGGTGTACAAGAGCAATGATTGGATAAAAGCATTCTAGTGTAGGCACAGTGTAAGCAAATACGTGGAGCGCAATAGACTGGTGTGAATAAGGCAAAGGCACTTGGCAAGTATGATTAGTAATAAGGAGTATTGGAGATGTGAGGGTAGGGGTCAATTTGTGAATAAGCTTATTTGCCATGTTGGACTTCATGCCATAGAGAAAACACAGCGTGGGGGTGGAGAGGCATTTACTGCTTTTAAGTGGGGAGATAATAGGCCTCAGAGTTTTAGCTGTATTAGTTAGTGGCACTATGGATCATCAGGCAAAAAGACTCGAGGCTGGAAGCCTAGCTCTAGGATATACCTGCCAAAGCCCAGTTGGGAAATAGTGGGAACCCGGGGCACAGCAGTGGGTGCAGGTTGAACAGAAAGGCATGGGGGCCAGATCCCTTACCTGACAGAAGTAACTTTCCATGAAGCTCATATTCAGACCTCCTTCTCTGCATTCCCTCATAGAATTTCTTCTTAATGTTCCAGAATATTCTTGACATGTCTCATGTGCTCCCGATGTTTTAATTCCATCAGTTAGTTCAAATCCTGTCCTTTCTTCTCCTCCCATATCTTGCATTTCTCTGCCGCAATACTCATTCGTGTAAACCCCTGAAAGTACATCAACTTAAATTTATTTTAGTGTATTATAGACTGAAAGTCAGTAACTTATTTTAATATATGGTTTCTTCATTTAAGTATGCATTTGTGAGCAAAGAAAAAAATGAAGGTGGTACCTAAATATAGGAATAATAAATATGGTATTGAGTTCAAAATAATATTATCAATCAATTTGTCGATTATTTTTGTTAATTATTTTTTGGTAACGATATATTGTACTAGAAGAGAGTGGCTGCATAGAGGTTACAAAATCCCATGCTTTGGAGATTATTTTATTTATTTATTTTTAATTAAAAAAATTTTTTTTCAATTACAGTTTACATTCAATATTATTTTGTATTAGTTTCAGGCATATAACATACTGATTAAATAATCATATACTTTACAGTGTTCCCTTTGATATTCCCAGTACCAGCTGGCACCATATATAGTTATGAGATTTTGATTTTAAATTAATGGAAATTGGGAGAAAATATCTTAAATTTAAAAAATTAAACAGTATAAGAACACCCCATTATATTAGAAGCACATATTCTGTAGCAGAAGGCTCAGAAGTACGGCTTTCAGAGAAGAAGCCATGGCTATGGTGAGGGGAAAAGTTTGCATGGAATCTTGAAGAATCTACACTTGGGTGTGAGGGGTGAGTAGAAGCCTCTCACTGTATTCTAGATATGTGAGAGAAAATGGTGGCCTGCACTATGGAGGTGCCACGGACAGCGAACTGCTGGCATGGGACATGTGTCCCATGCTTTAATATTTAAAGATTTTGATTTTAGGGTCAGCGTGTTTTTCTTACTTCTATTACTTTGGTGTCTCTCACTGTGCTTTGTTCAAGATTTGTATAAAGCTTTGTAGACTTAATGAGAGAATAAATGCGTAAAGAAATCCTGGTGGATTTGCCAAGTCTTGAGAACTGATTGGATATCAATGAATAGTGAGGTATAAGGTAATGAGATCTTCTCTGAGGTGGGAGGATGTTGGTCTCATTAACAAAAATTGATACATCAGGAGGAGAAATAGTTTTAAAGACTAGCTTGTCCAGTCCTTTTAATAAGATCTAGTTCTACAAGCTACAAACATGTCTGTGCCTCTTACATTGTGAAGAGTTCAAAGTAGAAAAGTCATGATCACAAGTTTGAAGAAGACTGAGAGAAAAATTTGAGAATCAATACTAATTACTTACCTTGAGTAAAGGAAAGATGGTACAATTATTTTCAAATATATGTTTTTAAAAATTAATTGTTTTTCAGTGAGAGTGGTAGTTATTCACTTACTGTGAAGTTCTAATTTTCCCTGCTGTCTGCCTGTGAATTTATCTAGAACCCTGTTGTAAGGTAAGTTATATCAATAGTTTTACCGATGTGCAAGTAGAAACTCAACCTGAGAGGAGAGTTTTAAAAGATTTTGATAGTATTTCACCCACTTACTTTCATTTTGATAAATAGGATAAAGCTTTTTAGGTCCACACTTATGGTGATGCTGTGAATGGATGCAGTTTTTAATTTTGTGCTGATAGCAGCTGAAGTCAGAGTGTATTCAGCCATTCATGAAGTGTGGAGGTGGATCCTCATCTCAATAAATGAGCACAGATCTATCGTAGCAGGGTTGCTCTTTAATTCTAATCAGTGTTTTTGAGAATAGATTTTATTCTCAATAAATAAGCACAGATTTATTTTAATTGGGTTGTACTTTAATTATAATTAGTGTTTTTGGGAGTAAATAAGGTTTGCTCTATTGAATAACAGCAACAAAAATAAACACCCCCCCCAAAAAAAACTAATATCGACTCATGGTTACAAGTTAGTTTTATGCTTTCCTATTTATAGGCATCCTAATCAGGCTATCTCCTAAATATGCTCTGTCATTGAGAATAATTTAAAAATTTTAATATATAAGAATAATACTAGCTGTAGGTTTTTCCTCATCATTTAATTAGCAAAGCAGTCATTTAAAAAGGAATAATAGAAACACTTTTAAAGACATGAAATAATTGGGAAACCATGAGATATGCAAAGAAAGAACAAAATTTCTTCTGAATCATTTGAGTTATTGAAATTAAAAAAATAAAATTGTACCTGAAGTGTCCATACACTCCATCAGATTTGCATTATCCAGTCCTATTTGTGTAACAGGGAAAGTGGTCAAATCCTAAAAGACAAGAAACAACATTTTGCCATTCGAAATGATTTTTATATCTATAGTTATACATTCAGTTAGTTGTCAAATTAGCTCAGATTTTCTGAACAAATACTACTTAGGAACCTTTTGAAATCCATTTAAAACAGGAACGTCATTCAGAAAGCCTTCCCTGGTGACTTCCATCTATTTTTTCTTTTTAACATTTTAAAGATTTTATTTTAGTTTCTTTTTAAGGAGTGGAAGGGACGGAGAAAAAAGGAGAGAAACATCTATGTGTGGTTGCCTCTCACACACCCCCAACTGGGGATCTAGCCTGCAACCCAGGCATGTACCCTGACTGGGAATCCAACCAGCGACCCTTTGGTTTGCCGGCTGGTGCTCAATTAACTGAGCCACACCAGCCAGGGCTCCATCTAACTTTGATGTGCCTCTGGTTTCTCTTCATTTTCCCCATCGGCTAGCCCAGAACAAAGAATAGCATAGACTGTGTGATCACCAACATCTTGTTTCAGGTGAACAAGACTGAGTTTAGGTGACAATCATAGGCCATTTCCTACACATGGGCACTTACCACGAGCTGAGGCTGTGGTTCTTCTACTGCCCAAGGATGAATTGCTCCATCTGCACATTCAGGGACAGGCTCAAAGCAAACTCCATCACTAGGGGCACCTCCACAATCACAACAGATCAACAAAAACGGGACCACTGATGGTGAGAGGATGGGAATGTTGAAATTAGCAGTGGGGCCACATTAAAACAAAACAATTTGCTTTTTGTTGTTAAATTTGAATCTGCAATATAACCCCATTTGATCCTAAAATTATTATGATGATTTCAGAAAATAAACTGAGTAACGGTGAGATACAAAACCAATGTGAGCTTCAGTATACTAGATTGCAATAATTTTGATTTGCTATATTGATTCAGATTACAAATAGTATTATACTATTAAAATAGATGAGCCTTCCTCCTGTCATTCCTCAAAAAAATAGTAAAGGAGAAAAAAAAAAAGAACATAGAAAGACCAGTCCCCATAGGTTTGATTTTTTTGTGTCCCCTCTTCTTTGTCTTTATTTTTGTCTTTTCACACATGCTGGCCTTTTTATTTCAAAAGTAACATCTATTTCATGCTTCAAGCAATTATCCTCTATGATGTTATTATTTTCCCTTAGATATCTTTCCTTGAAATGACTCTTATACAAATAGAGAACATTACACTGCTTAACAATGTCTTTTTCTTTTAGTCAATTGGATTTTTCTTATCTGTATGAGTTTGTATCCCAGGGCTTTTTACATAATATGATCTTAAATAATTATTTGTAATAAATAGGTGTATGTAAGAAAATATGTGTATATAAGGAAGGAAGAAAAAGCAAGCAGGGTAGCTAGGGAGAAACGCAGCGAGGAGAGTAAGGGGCAGGGAAGTGCTGGGCAGGCCTGGGGTCCTGAGGAACAAGAGGACGTGTCTGTGCCCTCCTGGCTCCCTGCCTGCCACTACCCCGTACCTGGAGGACAGTGCGTTGTGCCCCAAGTGTATTCAGAGGAATAAGGTTTTAATGAAAAGCTGTCAGTGAGATTATAACGCCCAGAAAAGAGTACAACTCTGATGATAAGTGATGGCAGAGAGGTGACTGCAATCAACTCTGTGGTGCCCGCTGACAGCTGACTCCAGGCTGCTGGGCCCTCCCCAGGCTTCCTGCTTACAGGGCACGGGCTGGTGGGCAGCAGAGGTTGGCCTCAGACTCCCAGCAGTGCCTGCTGATTCTTCTGTTGGGATACAGGCATTCGTGCTTTAAAATGGAAAAGCACCTCACTAATTATCATTCACTGCAGACAGAAAGGTGAAAGTGCCACACATACCATCTCATGATTGCCCTTCTGAAACAGAAGTGACCTCAGCAGCCCTTTCAAGGTGGGGACCTGGGCTGAGCCTTGTGAAGGGACAGAGCTCACTGCCAGGCTGAGTTCCCTGCCTCGGAATCTGATTCCTTTAGGGGATTCCAATTCCAAGCTGAGTGACTTCAAACTATTGACTCTCTTCAGCCAAAGGAAAAGCTGTTATTCTCTTTACAGCCCCAAAACACATTCTTATATACCATTTTAAAAAGTTTTCTTAATCTGAGATTTCTACAGTGTGTCTCTGGGATAAAAACACGGGATACTCTGCCAGTATTATTTCCAGTTGTCACTCTTTTGCATACTTTTGCTGTTTAAAATATTCAAGGTTACTTCTGAGCCATAAATACATAATATGTTTAAAAGGTGGATGTAAAATAATTTATGGTGTTAGGAAACTATATTTGTTGTACACAATTTTTTATTAATGTTTTTATCTCAGTGGAGTTAGGCCAAAAGGCATGATTATTTTTGAAAAATTTTTTCAGTGTAATAAATAATACATATATTTTATTTCTAAAAAAGAGAAAAGAGGAGGAAGAAGAAAAAAAGGAGAAAATTATTTCAGGTATTTTGTTTTCTTGAAAATATGTCAGACTTAGAGATAGCTTTGAATCTAGTGGCATTTGATGCTAAAGCTCATACTTTTGTAAGTATTTTATTAACTACACTATCCAAAGATAAGCACCAATATAAAAAGCAAACTCAAAGTAATATAGTTTTTGCAGTAGAGGTGATCAGCACCTGAGTCAATTGTTACTTTGGAAAATATTTACCTTTAAAGTTTTAAAATCTTGGTTAATAATTAATATGTTCTAAAAGGGGAAATTGGAGAATTGTGTTTTCTCATATATATTTTACATTACATTCTGCAATTTTGCTAGCATTTTTATTGCCTTGGTTTATTTTGATGAGAATGTTTTTATTTTTAATCTTATTTCTCCTTTAATAATACTTTTCATGGTCATTTCAATTTCTTATGAGCCAAAAAGAATAAGATCCTATTACTTTGCATACAAATTTCTTATTTTTTTAAAATTTATTTTCAATTATGGAAAAATATCTTCCACTTTAAGTGTGTTCCAGCGTGTCCAAAGTCTTTGTGGTTTAGAGGAATTTAATTTTGATCAAAAATTTCAAAAGGTGAAAGCTATTTAAAATCAGAGAAAATCCAGTTTACTAATGAATTTTGTATGAACTATCTATTGTATAGCTGTTTATGTATTTTAAAAAATGAAGGTAGAAAAATATGTCATATGTGGAATGCTCAGATTTAATAGTTTATGTGTGTATGTTTTAATTAAATAATGCCTGAGGTATCCTGTGTCACTGAGATTCTATGATTCTATACTTGAAAAATGGCAATATTTTCTTTAATTTAATAGTAATATGAAGGTATCAACGTACTTATTTCAGAGCTCCTCTTCTCTTCCTCAGAGACTGTAGGATCTAGCTTATCTCCACTTTAATATCTATCATCACCCAAGGCAATGTTGGACACCATTTAGAGAGTCCATTGGATATTACGCCCTCATGGCTAGGTACTTGACTAGGTCTGTCTAGTGACCATAAATGTTTCTGTGGCTCACTCAGCAAGTTAAGCAATCTTTGAAAGACTCAGACAATTACATTTACAAGCTGAAGTTTAACCCTATATCTATCTATCTGACTCTCCCTTTCATTAGTCTTAGCATAGCATGAAATCCCTGTAGGGTCTGGCCCCTGCCTATCTTTCTAGTTTCAACTGTACCTCCTTTATGTCTTCCTTACTGGAGTCCTTTATTTTAGTAACCAGCACTCTCATTCTTTGGGGGGGGTGGTTGTACACAGATATTTTTCCTCCTTGTTATGTGTTCCCCTTTCCTGACTTTTTAAATCCATTGTTGTCTTCTTCACTCAAATAGCAATTTGACCAGCATATTATGGGACTTCCCATTACACTGAAATTTAATGCAAAAATGTTTTTATCCTCCACTTCCAAGCAGTTGGAGTTTTTTAATCTTATAAATTCAGCACTAAATGTAGAAATACCTTGATAATTGAACAAAATAAGAATTTGTACAATACATTTATCAAAAGACCAGAAAACTTCTCACAATTCTTTTTGAGGGGGCACATATAAATTAGGCTGTTAAAGTACTTACATCCCAGGACCAAGAATCCCATGATGAGTAGTCCAATGCCAGCAGGACCAAAATGTACATTATCTGCAATAAGAGGCACGCCTGGTACACCCCCTTCATCTAGTGGTTGATTTGGTCCTTCAACGCCAGTGTCAGCTGTTTGGTCAGGACCTTCAACATTACTAAGGTCAGAAGTAGGAGTGTCTTGTAAGGGGCCACCTGTTGTAGTAGGTTCAGCCTCACCCCAGCCAGAACCTTCAAGGTTAATATTAATTGTACCAGTACAAGTTCTTTGAAGATCATCTGAAACAAGGTTAAAAAATGGAAGAAATATTTTATACATTTAGTGTAATAAGTATTAGACATTACAAAACTATTTTCTTTTTACATCAATACTTATTTCAATGTCTTTATTCCCATCCATTTAGTAACTTCCCAAATTGTCCCTTGTTCATGACACAGCTTTAAATCAAACTGCTATGACTATTAGTGCTCCTGAAAACTATCACATGTGTCGAGAAGCATAAACAGTAAACACCACAGTATGTAGGCATTGGCCAGTGGTGGGTTATAAGCCACAGTGGAGACACTTCTAGACTATAATTTTTTCACATTTCTTCTATTAGAGCTAGATGTGTTTTGTTGTTATTTTACTGTCCTTCTTCTTCAATTATGTTTGTTTTTCTCTCTTTATAGGCTGACAAAATGAACAGATTTTGAGCAAGTTGGTATATCATTTCTACAAACAATTTCTAGTGATAAAGCAGCATGTTTCCAAACTTACAACCAATAACTTATAGGAGAGAGAACTGGCACTATTAGAGGTGGGGGCCAATTTTCATTTCAATTAGAATGTGAAACACTTGTTTCATAAGCAGATATTCCAAATTGTTCTTGTCCTTCCAAATTTTAGTAAGTCATTTTGTTCCTTGATGAAACACAGGGGTAAGGACATTGGTTATTTGTTTCAACTTAATTGCTCTACACTTGTTTATTTCAACCAGCCAACCAAGCAACCAATCAATATTTCAAAACAGTGGACTGATTTTTGAGTGCAGGTGATACAAAAGGCAGTACATCAAAATTAATCTACATTTAGATCAGCAGGCACATGGGGCTGAAGCAGAGCTGTAATAATGACTGCAAAATGGCACTTGGGAACTCTTCATGGTGGTGAATATGCTCTCGATCTTGTTTGTGGCAAGGTATATATGGATGTCTACATCTGTCAAAACTCATCAAACTATACACTTAAAGAAGTTGTATTTATTAAATGTAAATTATACCACAATAAAGTTGAATAAGAAATACATTTGAATCTATATTTGTGTCCTTATCTTACAACAAAACTGGTCCATTAAAAGCTATCAAAATAGGGCCCTGGCTGCTGTGGCTCAGTGGATTGAGTGTCGGCCTGTGAACCAAGTGTTGCTGGTTCGATTCCCAGTCAGGGCACATGCCTGGGTTGCATGCCAGGCCCCCAGTTGAGGGTGCGTGAGAAGCAACCACACACTGATGTTTTGGTCTTTTTCTCCCTCCCTTCCCCTTACTCTGAAAATAAATAAATACAATCTAAAATAATAATTTTTTAAAAAGCTATTAAAATAATCATATTTCATTCTATAATAACTTAACCAAAAAATAGTATATGTGAGAGGTGATAAAAAGATATTTTTAAATGAGAAAAGTTGCTCAGATCAATATTAAGAAGACATTATTGGGATCATTTACCTTTGATTTAAAAAGTCAGTCATATTTCACACCTATTTAAGTGAATGGAAGCTACTTGTATTTGTATTTTGTTTAGAGTTACCCTATTCTCTCTGAAGTTACCTTAAAAAGATTTATTCATCATTTGCACTATTTATTTTCTGTAGGACTTGAAGCTGAAAACTCATGATTAACAACGGCTTACAGAAAAATTAAATTACAGCATGTTCCAGGTGTGATTGTTTTCTCCTTCTGAGGTAAGATTTCAAAGGTAGCAATTACCATGTAGGAAAGTTTCTTTGTCAATATGTGCTAGTAGACCAGACTGCAGTGGTCATAATAATTCTTGCTGCCGTGTAGGAATAATACTAATGGAATATTATCCTTTTCTCCAGTTCACTTGCAATTATTTGCCTGTGGTTATTACTGAAACAATTTTTTAAAATTTCAAGATAACCTTTTTTCTTTTTACTATCTATTCCCCCAACTTGATTGAGATACTAAAATTGACATGTAACATCATGTAAATTTAAGGCATACAATGTGCTGATTTGATATAGTTATGTATTATAATATGATAAACACAAAAGTGTGAACTAACATTTCTATCATATCACATAGTTTCCTTTTTTTGTGTGTGGTGAGAAAACTTAGGATCTACTCTTTCAAGTGTGTGTCAATAGTACAGAATTGTTATTTATAATCACAATTATAGATTGTTTGTTAGATCCCCAGAACATATTTATTCAGTAGCTGAAAGTTTGTAGCTTTTGACCAAAATCTCCCAATTTCCCCCATTTACCAGCCCTTTACCTGCTGTCTACATGCTTTTGAACCATGTAAATTGTTATCAATATTTTGCACTCTTAATCTTTTAAATATTATACAATCCATATTTATGAAACTAAGTTTACTGCAAAAGTCATCATAGCACATTTTTAAAGAAAGAAAATGTAATTTACGATTCAAATTATATGTACACTGCACTATTCCTGTCTGTGAAGTCAGGTCCTCTAAAGCTAGTTTCATGCACAGTATTTATGCGTTACTGTGGCACTTTACATGTGCATAACATATACTCTCAACAGCTGGCTGTTTGAATTTATTAAAATCAACCTTATTATGAATTATGACTGGTAACACTATTGGAATATTTCTTTATAAGTAGTTGGGTACTGTAATTTGAAAAGTATAGAATTATATAAAGAAGCAAAACAAAAACAAAGACAAAAACTGAGAGTTGCACTACCCAATGACAACCTGTGTTGATATTCTGTTTTATTATCTTTTGGTCTTAATTATAATGAGCCAAGTTTATAAATTATTTAAGTTTCATTGATAGAAAATATGGCTCATTCTTTTTATATTTTTTTACTTTACAGTGTAAGTTTTCTTCCATATTTAAAAAGCCATTTCATTAAAATAATTTCTGATGACTACCTAATTTCATATCAAGTGGATAATGGATTATCTACCCAGTTACGTATTATTGATATTGCTCTCTATATTTAATTATTATAGATAATGCTATAAGTAACATCTATGTGCATTGTCTTTTATACTAAGGGGTTTTCCTAAGATTATTAAAATTTGGTAAAAATAAAGGAATGATTTTTTTTTGACATGATTATTTTTATCTCTGTTATATTAGTATAAATGTGAGCTCTGTTGTCAGCCTTTGTCCACTGATGTAAACCTGGAACCTGGCACAATGGCTGACATTTGGCTCATATTCCATATATAATTGCTGAGTAAATGAATAAAGATATCCCTGGAAGTACATAACAGAGACAAGTTTAAATCCAGTCCATGATATCAAAGCCCCTGCCTTTCATCTCAGCTCTGCTGATTCTAATGTTTTTATTTTGTTGTTTTTATCATTATCATCACATGTAATATTTATCCTCAGAAGTTTGTACTTTTTGATGAGAAAAGGCATACTTTCTCCTTGCCAGAAGCTTAACAATTTTGTAAGCTAAGTTCCAATTTTCCCTTCATGTCTCCAATTCAGCTTGATGTTGGATGTAAGAAAAGAAGTAAACTGGTAATTACTTAAGCCTATTTCAGCACTGAATCAAAATAAGGCTTATTGATAGATAGAATTACATTTCTATTTTAATTAGTTTTATAACTACATTTATTTTGACCAATAGTGGAAAAGACAATACAATTTGGTAAAAAATTTGAACTGTTTAATGACTTTTAAAAATGTTGTTTTATTACTATTTTTTAATCTGTAAACCAAGTGGAAATTGTCAACCTCTTTTTAGGATGCTTGAAAGAGGAAAAAGAGAGGGATAAAGAAGAGAGGAAGAACAACTGAAGTAGAAAGTATTGCTTATTAGAATTACCCTCAGAAAATTTTTTCCTTTAATGACCAGCAAAATTTAAGTTTATTAGTTTTGAAGAATAATATAAATATACTGCTTCCAAATTATTTACACAAAGTTTTACATCAACTTTCTAAAGATTACATAAAGTTAAGTTAATTTTGATTCTGGTTTATTTTTAAAAGTTTATAATACACATAATTAAAAATGTTCAATTATTTACATTAATAACACTGACATTTATTGAAAATCTAAGTGCTTTACATGTAGTAACTCCTTAAATCCATATTGAAGACTGAGAGATAAATGGGTTAAATAACTTCTCTAAATCCCATATCTAGTACGTGAAGGTAAAAGATACCAATCCAGTCTCACTCCAGAGCTCATGGTCTCATCCACTAAATTATACTGCCTTTCATATCATAAAGATTTGATTCTATATTACCCAGTATAATACATTTTATTGCCAAAGCACTACTTCAAAATACAATGATTAAAATTTTAATTTCTGAGTATATATGTAACTTCCTCTAGAAGGAATAAAATAAATTGATCACTTGGTTTCTTACCATCTATAGAAAGAATTGTTCCTTGGTATTTTCCATTAAGCGTATTATATACATCCCAGGTAACTTTATTTTTCAAAGTAATTATGCCTGTTTTTGAGTCAATGGCGAGTAGGTCAGCTGGATTATCTCCCATTACATATCTGTATTTGAAAGATAACAGTACAAATTAATGTCAACTCTCTAATAGGAGAGAGGAATAGGGAGGGAGAGAGAGAGAGAGAGACAGAGAAAGAGAGAGAGAGAGCGAGAGAGAGAGAGAGAGAGAAAGAGAAAGAGAGATTTTATTTATAAAACATGTTTCCAGTCAGTAAATCAGTAGTTATAACCCCTGGATATTCTTTTCAGTTATTAGAGACAAATTTTTTTAGAACAATTCAAGCTGTTTGAGGACATTCTAAATAGGCAAAGATGTAATGTAAGAAAAAGTTACTAAGCAGCCATTTCTGATGGAATGTCTCAGGCCCACATGGATATCGGAATTTTCCTTTGATGCTTGCAATCTCATTTCCATTTGATTTTGGTAGCTTCAGAACTATCCTGGAAGACCCAGATTCTAGGACTTCCTGAACTCATTATGAATTCTAAATTATTCTCTTAACAAAGAAGTCAATTCATCATTAGCTTGGTCATCATCCCCTCCCTATTTCTACTCCCCCTCTCCATATCTCACAGGGCTTCATGTGAATTCCAAACTATGTATGTCCTTTCCTTGTGCAACTATCTTATTTTCTATTCTCTCTCTGTCATCCTCATCTTTCACTTTGATGTCTTTTTTCACCTCATTTACATTTGTAAAAATAAATACTGGTTAGTAACTCTCTGTCTCATGTGTTGTGCTAAACTCAGGGAATAGAACTTTAAGAGGACACAGGGATGGAGGTCAGGGGTTATCTGCCCTCAAGAACATACACCCACTGGGTACAAAAGAGTTTATCAGCAATCATGGCACAGTGTGATAAGAGCTATAACAGAAATACTCACACAGTGTGAGAACAGTATGGAGAAAGAACTTTTAAAACTCATTTGTGAAGTCTCCCCTACTGTCATTCTTGATCACATGTACACACACACACTTTTAAAAGATGAATTAGAAATGTCTGGATAAGCAGAGTTAAAAAATTACATAGCATGATTTTCCCTTAATCTAACTCATTTTTCATATAAAATTATTATAAGCCAATACTAGCTAAGTACTGATAAAAATAAAAAGAATAACTAAATCTAATGGATTTCAACCAGGGAAAATTTGCAATGGAAAAATCAGTCTATAAAATCTTCCAGGATAAATAACCTTGGTATGTGGTAATCAGCTAATTGGTCAATAAAATATACGAACACAAAATTGTCAAACTTGAACAATACAATATTTCCACAATTTACATCTTCACATTTTTAATCTTACACTTCGCACAAATTTTTATATTTTCTTAAACACTCTAAATTAAGTAATAATTCAGTAGTTAGTACTTTTTATGATTAAATGATGGCCTCAAAATAATAAAAAATATTTAAATCCATACTTAACATTTCTAAAAAGAAATGCACTTAATTCAATATGTGATGAAAATTAGTTGGAAAACGTCAGCCTTACCTAACAGTTGTTGAAGGTTGACCAGTGTCCATGTCTGTAGCTATGAAGTCTCCCACTTGATAATTTTGTCCCATCTGACTATTTACTACATATGTCTTTGAACCTGGACGGAACACTGAGCCTTCAATTACATTTAACACAGTCACAGAGATTGCAGTTGCTGTGAGCTTATATTGAGACATAATTGATTGATGAAATTCAGCTTTATTTCTAACACCGATACTAAGCTGCAGATTCTGCATAGCTTCATAATCTAGGGGCTAGAAAATACAGAGGGAAATAGTCTTACTACAAGGAGAAAAAAATTCTAGAGGTAAAAGAAATCTTTTGATAACAAGCATAGAAATCCTTATGCTTCTTTCTTTAATTATAGATATACATATACAATGTATTTTACTTTATCTTTAATCCAATACAAACACATACAATATATATAAGAATTCAGTTGTCTTAGATCCTTTCTGGCAATTATTGAAAATGTATGACATGAGTCTTAATTGTCCACCAAATTAAAAATTCAAAATATTATAGATGGTCAAGTCCTCGCATTTTTGCAGTGCAAAGATAGTTTATGTTAATTTGAATCACTTCAGGTTTTTCAGAAAGTAGTCCTATATATCTATACAAAGTATGGGAGGATACAATGCAGATTCCGTCATTTGACTGGTTTATCCATAAAGAATATTTAGAATAATTTTACTTCTATAAATGTAACTTCTTTCAATAAGTCAGGTATTAGAAAGTTACATATAAATAATAAAAAAATTCTCATATTTTTAACATATTTTGGAAAATTATATCATCTTATGATATAATCAAGTAGTCATTATCATTATAAAAATTGGTGTCAATATCCATGCCTCATAAAATAAAAAAAACTATGTATTAGGCCAAATACATTTTTCTAAATTTTCACATGAGAATTAGATGACCATTTATTCACACATTGAACTCTCAGATAAATTTTTAATCTTTGCTCTAATATTAGCTGTATTTGCAATTCCAAGAATGGCTATAAAGTCATGTATACATAAACATTACACAAAACCACAAATACACATTATATATAGTATATAATCATAGAAAAGGAAATAATATACGATGCCATATGTGAGAGAAAAATAAAAATCATTTGCATTTCACAGATAGGGGTCTTGAGGGCAGATTAATTTTCTAAAGTAATATAGAAATTTGGTGTGAATTAGTCTAGGACTCAGTTTCCCCAGCATGGAATCCCAGGTAGTATGGTGGACAAAATATGGACCTGATAGCTGGAGAGACATAGGTGAAAGTCAGCTGTACCACTTATTAGTTATGGAACTTGAGCAGGTTATGTACTCTCTCTGAACCTCAATCATTTATCTGTAACATGGGCATGTAACTGTTGCAGGGAGGCTGTGAGGAATAGCCTAAAGCCTCTGCACACGGCCTCACTGAACAGAAGCTGTAGACATGATGATGCTTTGTGAAGACATGAAACAAATGATCACACATTCCTGTGAGGACAGAATTCCTTAGCAGTCTATTTCCCATGACTATTCTAAAGAACAAAAGAGTGAAAAAGAAATTATATTTTACTATGAAGAATCCACATTGCACACATCATATACAGTCCATGTACAGCTTTACAAATATTAAACATAGACTTGATAGGTCTTATAGCACAGGGTGAAACTTCCACTATCAGCCCCATAGAAGTCAGACATCCTCCCCGCCCCCATATCCCAGAGGAAATTCTACTGCAGGTGAATTTGGTGGGTCATTAATATAAGGGGGACACAGGAAAACTTCAGTGACTTGGACCAAATCTCTAGTGTATTTATGTCATAATAAACTTTGGTCAGCAGCCACACTGATATTGGAATGTGATTCTACAATTACAGCTATTTAATATTAATTTCATAAAAAGACTATGGAGGAAAAAAGAACTTTCAATTTATGAGATGAATATTCTTAGTGCATAATAATTGTTGTATAATGTTGACATGGACACGTTTTATTAAAGGCTATGTTAAATCCAATTAAAATATTTTCTAAATATTCTAAAACAAAACTTTAATTATTGATCATATTTTCTTGTAAGCACAAAATAATTTTCATGTTTGAAAATTCTTTCAATTCATATGATCTGTGAGGGAGTACTATACTGATATAAGTTATTGAGTTAAAATTCAATGCCTGTTTTCATGAAATTACAGAAGCAAGAAACCCTCTATGTAAAAGCTCTATTTCATGTACCATCTTAAAACACTCAAGTTTTTAAAATCTTAACATTTTATTTTAAGATTACCATTTGGGAAAAGACAAGGAGAACAAAATATTTAGGATAATTATACCATACCTTAATAACTTTTAAAATTCCCACATTTGTTCTTTCATTCATTTCTATGTCAAACCAATTGCCCTCATTTCCAGAGATAAAGAAAATTACTGCCATCCAGTTAGCTGAGTACTCCTCATCCAAATCAATAACTCTAATTTGGAGCAATTCTGAATGCAGAGCATTTTCTTCTATGCTTATGGAAAACTGAAATAAAAAGTAAAAAAAGCAAAAGAACAAAAACTTAACACAAATTATGTGAGTGAGAGAACTATACTAGACTGATATTAAATGTTTATAGTTCTTCATTATTTAGGAAAGGGATCTGTGTTTATAGCCAGACTCTTCATTGTTCACATACTCGTCCCTGTGCATTGTATAAACAAGCACATATGAAGTACACATCTACATTTTAGTTGTATGTAACTAAGGATAACATACACATCTGTAAACAGGATTGTTCAAACAAATGTTAGAATGTGTGAATTAAAAATAATTAATTTCAAAGACAAATACTTACAGTGGGCTGTTCCAAGTATGGGATGTTATCGTTGACATCGAGGATTTTTATGCTGCATTCACACTCTGCTGACAGACCATCTGACCCGCCATCTCGGTCTGAGCCTCTCACCGCAAGTGAATATTGGCCATATTGCTAAAATACACATTACAAACAACATCTCAGATGACAGAGGCAGTCCTTTGTCTGTCTCATGCAAAGTTCTTTTACATTGTTGGCTCAAAAGTTACATAAATCTATGGTGGTGATAAAGAAAACACAGATTATTGAAAATTCACAAATCTCACATGAATCAATTTGAAAGTTGCCACTTCTAGTCACAAAAATATTTATTCAGTCTCATTTTAAAAAAAGCAACATTTCTTAAAGGCCTCATTCCTTAGTCTATTCTCAGAATCTGAAAATGTTTATAAAGGGTAAAGTGGGTCAAAAGATCAGAGAGGAGAGATTCAGTTATATCAAGAATTTTGACTTAAAAATTCCACATGTTTGATAATCAGCCCCTGCATGTGGGGGAATAAAGAGATAACAAATGGTTTGCATTTTCCGGGTTAGGGGTAGCAGGTTATGACAGTGGAATTATTGATGATCTGTCTTCTTGATTTTACTCAATGGTGCTTAAATTATTAGATGCTGTAAAATCTATGACTCCTTTTCCAGACACATGCATAACTGCATTCTCTTTTGAAACTGTGATATAATCTTAGAGGATTCATAGTTAAGAGACATCTCGAGGTCTCTCTTTAGACCCCGGGTTAAGAATATCTGTTCTGGTGGCATGCAGTGAATGCAGAGTTCCTCACCTCTTAGAGCTCTTCATCGCTAAAATTCTTTCAACGTGGAAGGACTTATTGGGTTCTTTAAGAAAGTTTGAGAAAGAGCTAAATACTGTAGTCCATTTCTTCTGATTGTAATTTGCAACCACGTATAAAAGGAAATATAGGTAACTTAGAATCTGATGGTATTTGGATCATTAAGAAGTGTAAAAATAATCTGCTTTATTCTAAACTTCTAGGTCATTAACAAGAAATTGTCATCTTTAAGTAACTATAATGATTAAAACAAAATTTAATTGAGTATTAATTAGAAAATAAAACTTCCTCATTTATATCCCTGCAATACATATGGGTCAGCTATATTCTATTAATATTTTTAAAATAATGAAAAGTTGATATTTTTACATTAACTTATGGGACCACATGGCATGACAGAAACCATGTAATGCTGATTCTAATTTAATAACAATCATTATTTTTTTTTATTTGTAAATGAGAACATTGATCTGAATGTTGCTTAATTTCTATCCATTAATCTGTCCTGTGGTTTATTTTCCAAAGTAATCAATATGCTGTCAGTAGGTGTGACATAGGAAGAAAAAAAAAGTATTGTTGTCAAATGAGCTTAAAATACACTTGTGTTAAAGAAGATAAACCAGTTTATTAGCCTGTAAAAATTCTTGGATCCTTGATCATGTCCACATGCATTGAGGCTCTTCAAGATGGGTGATATAATGCCAAATGTTCTTTACACTTACTACACTTATTACAATTTACACTTATTATAGAACTCACTTATTCTTTTAATAAATGGAGCTTTTGCTTCTACTTAATGCATATTTTATATGCTCTCAAAATATAGTTTTCTCAATTTAAAGCGATATTAACTAAGTAAGATTAAATTAAAAAATGACATTATAAGATGTATATGAGGAATCCCCATATTTTTATTTAAAGATATTTCATATGTCATTACCATTATGTGAAAAGAATAGATTATCAAAAATTTTAAATATAATATACTTTTTTTCTTTCTTAGGTACTCTTGTTTTTAGAATCAGTTTCTATGAACAAAAGAAAAATAAATTACCTCTCTGTCTAGAAAGTTATTCATTGTTCGAACTTCTCCAGTGTATCTGTTGATAATAAACATGGGTGAATCAGAGGGTTCCTGGCTTATGATCTTGAAGGCTATTTTTGAGTTCAAATTATTGGGTTCATCTGCATCAGTAGCATTGAGTCTCATCACCAGTGTATCTAAAAATCAAGGAAAAGTGATTGCAAGTGGACAGTTTGCATTTTTGTTACAGTATAGTATATTACATTTCCAACAAGAGGTTAGGATTACTTCATTCATATAATGTGGACGCTACCATTTTTCCTACCTACTTCTTCAACGTATTCACATATTAGCTCCTTTCTATACCTTTGCATTAACAAGGGACCACATTTTACCAAGAACTTAGGTATTGCTGATAGTTAGAAAACAAAGACATGTTTTATTCTGCCTTTCAATTTCTTATTCTAATATAATGCTTTTTTTTTAAGGCTGCTTTAGTGAAATAAAATGATATTAAGGCCAGACCAATAGTTTCTCTACTTCATAGCAGTTTCTAGCACTTTCTCGATATATGACCTTGGCCTCAGTTTCCACATCTGTAAATGGGGATGATAATGGCACCATCCTCTTTGAGTTCATGAGAGGATTAATCAGCTTAATGAGAGAAAATTATATCATGTTCTTATTGAATAATGCATACTCAGTAAATATATATTATTGTTCTGTTTTGGATGGTCCCTAGTTTAGTGTTATGTACCTAAAAGTTTTAAAGAGATGCTTGTTTAACTACATACATTGTCCTATCCCTCATCTTTACCATTAATCTTATAAGCAGTTTTGATGAAGTACACCAGAAATGTGAAAAGCTGCCAGTGTTCTTGAACTAGAATTCTTTTCTACCCTCAAACTGTTTTAAACACAATCCGCGTCCTATAGACACAAATGACTAGAGTAATCCCATCTCTCTCCCTCTTTCAATCTCTGTGTGCATTCATTTCAGCATCA
The DNA here is from genome assembly GCF_987537825.1 of Furipterus horrens. Lineage (NCBI taxonomy): Eukaryota > Metazoa > Chordata > Mammalia > Chiroptera > Furipteridae > Furipterus > Furipterus horrens. The sequence goes on from NW_028327178.1 coordinate 31,575,605, forward strand.
TTTAAAAAATGTTTTAAAAGGCAAGTATTTAATTGTGCTATATCTATACAAGGAATCTGATGCAAGTATCAAAAGGATTGAAAATTTTATATTTCTTAATATAGAAATATATTCAAAATATGTTTAAATAAAAGTTCACATTGTGTATTAATATGTAGAAAAGTTTCCAAAAACATGTTTATATATCTCTACATAACTATAGAACATATATACCTAAGTAACTAATGATAGCAATTGCTAGTGAAGAGAAAAAAGCCAAATTTCTATTCCATTTTTACTTTCTGTATTGTGTGATTGTCTTCAAAACACATTTTTTAAATGATATTTTTGAAAGTTTCAAATACAGTGATCATATTTTAGTCAATAAAGTAAAATATAAATATATTTTTTTATTTATAAGTTATACCACTTAAATATTAAAAGTAACTATGGTAAGTTAAGTTTTAAATGCAAATGAAAATTATTTTTGTTGTTTTTAATATGTGTAGGACAATCTTCTGTGCTAGGCAGTTGATATACTACCCCTTCCAAGTGACTGAATTCTTTTCTACCCTCAAACTACTTTAAACACAAACTGTGTTCTATAGCCACAAATGACTAGAGTATCTTCCATCTCCCTCTTTCTCTTTCAATAACCATCTGTATTCATTTCAGTATCATTTAAACTGTTTTAAAAGCAATTAATTTGTGTGATACATCCATACAAGGAATCTGATGCAACTGTCGAAAGGATTGAAGAAATCTACATTTCTTAATATAAAAATATGTTCAAAATATGTTTAAATAAAGGTCACATTGTATACTAAGTTTCCAAAAACATGTTTTAATATGTCTATTTACTTATGATAGCACTTGCTAGTGAAGACAAAAAAGCCAAATTTCTATTCCATTTTTACTTTCTATATTGTGTGAATGTTTTCAAAACACATTTTTAAAAATGATATTTTAAAGTTTCAGATATAATGATATTTTAATGAATAAAGTAAAATATCAGGATTTTAAAAATTTCTAAGAAGTTATACCATTAAAAGTATAAAAGTAACTATGGTAAGTTTTAAATTCAAATGAAAATTATCTCTACTGTTTTTAATACATGTAGGACAATCTTCAATAGTGTGCTAGGCAGTTGATATACTACGCCTTCCAAGTGACTTAATATTTGGTAGTTAAAATGTTGCCATTTACAGTAATCACAAGGAGGCCATCATACCTTTGGAGTGTAAATGCTCTGTCTAGTTATAGATTTTCTGGTGCCCCTCAACTTGCACCACTGGAGACATTCAGCTTTAAATGTGCATGGTGGCCAAACAGGATTTGGTTTATAATATATTTTAAGTACATAAAGTCAGTGACTTGACTAAAAAGCCATCAAAACACACAGACACACACAACACTTATAGAGAAGAATAAGAAATAATACTTATTTTGCACTTGTTTACTGTCAACTAAAGCACTTGAAGTTTATGGCCACAGAATGATTTGCCAGGAAGTGATTTCTATGGGTGACTTCAAAGTAATTAAAATTTTTTTAAAAAGGAAAGATTTAAAAAAGCAATATGAATAAAAGTGGATGATATAGTACTTCAAAAACTGTCAGGCTGGGAGGCTAAATTCTCCACCCAGGGCCCCTGTCAACATTGTGCAAAATTCTTTTGGAATTTTTGCTTAGGAATCTATGACAGAGCAGGTCTGTGAATTACGTGAGAAAACAGTCTCACTACTTTGAGGTTGCTCCTTGTGTATGACAGATTGGAGCTGCTTCTGCCGGGAGGGAAAGCCTTTATGGGAATTCCTCACGCCTCTCTCTTCTGCATGCTTTTTTATAATTATCTCTTACGTTTGTGATGTGGGACATTGACATAATTTAACCTCAAGTTGACTGGCTCTTGAGAATGATCTGGAAGCCAATATATTCTTGTTTACTTAATCAAGTTGATTACTTACTTGCATTAGAATTTTCTTCTATTTGTCCTAGAAAAGTAGACATAGAAAACACTGGAGGGTTGTCATTTATATCCAAAACCCTAACTCTGAGCTCAAGAGGCCTCTCCAAATCTTGGCCCTGTGCATTTAGAGCCCGGCAGTAGATCTGGAAAAAGAAAGAAGAAGAATTACGTGATGAAAAAATATTAAGTTTTTACTTTGTTTGCACACCACTAGCAACTGTGCAACTAAAAGAAAAATATGACTTTATTTCCTACTGGAGTCTAAGCACAAGCGGTACTTATAATAAATAAGGCGATGCAAGCATGAACTCAAAATATGTTTGAGAGAAGTAACATGATCAGTTCCAAAAGGAAGAACAAAAATATTGTGATACCATAGGATGATGTGATGATTGAGGTAGATCTTGAAAGAGAACTTCAACAAGTGGAGCTGGGAGTTGGCAGGGTGTTCCAAGTGAAAGAATTCATGCAAGGAAAGAAACAAAGGGATGAAATTACAGTGCTTGAAATTAGGCAGAGGGACCATTGGAGCTCAGGTGAAGGAGAGTCACCTGGGGGCTTCGAAAACCTAGCATGCATAAGCTAGGTGGCGGCTATGTGGGTGCTTGGATTGTCTTTATTATGAGGTGTGCACATAAGTACAATGTATATTATTTTACCTCTTTGATATATTTCTTATAAAATTCATTGTGCTTTAATAAAAGTTAATAGGCTGGTATGCTGATTTAGAGTTTTTTGGGAAACATTGTGGGAAATAAGGCAGGAATATAAATTTGGAATAGAAGACTAAAGAATTAAAATAGTCTTAGGAATACAGACAAGCTGTATGAGTGAAAGCAGCAAGCGTGGATTACTGTCTGAAAGCATTTTTGGAGATGGATGGATGGGGTTTTGATAGAAGAGGTCAAAAATTGAGGAAGGTTTTCTTTATTTATTTTTAAGTTTAAGTATTAACAAATGTTGACCATGATGGAAACAACCCACAGAGTAGGCAGAAGAAACATGAAAATGCAAAGGTGATAGAATAAGGTTCCTGAATGCCAGGTAATTATGGGACAATGGAAACTCCTGAGGTATATTTTTAAAAACACAGAAAATTAATCTTGCTTTTGGATTTATTGTAGAACATTTCTGTGCAAGTGGGGAGAATTAATTGTAGGAGTTTGTGATGGAGAGCCTTGATTTTTTTAAGGAAGTTGGTCACAGGGTCAGCTGCTTAAAATTGAAATGAAGTTAAGGGTTTGAAGAGTAAGCACTTAAGCGTTGTAACAGCTACTGTAAGGAATAGAGTAAGATCTTGTTAAAGAGGAGCTGAAGTCTTTCCAAGGCACATTCTGTGCTCAGGTGAGCTTGAGCAATGTGCATTTATACTAAAGTATGTTCACACAGAGAAGCCTCCTATAGTAGCTATAGAATCATCACTTAGCATTGGAATTAGCAGAGACCAACATTCTGAAATTAATTAAAGAAAAAGAAGTAAAAGTTGAGTAATTGCCCTTCTACACAAATACTCTAGCCTGCTGCTGGGGCCAGACTAGAGGTTAGCATGTTTGGTAAGGAACTTAAGTGAAACACTCCTCTGTCTCTCAGTCTTCTCTGCATGTCTCTGGGTAAGAGCTGCTCATGAATTAAGAGAAAACCAATAATAACTATATTGAGACTCTTGAAATAAAGTGAAGTATGAGCTGAGTTTAAGATATTCCAAAAATAATATAGGCCTGAATATAAATATTGACAGTGCACCCACTTACAATGAAAAACGGAGTGACTTCTCGATCAACTATGGATGTTATGTTAATTTCACCGGTTTTCTGATTAATAATGAAGACCCCAAAAGGTGGTTGATCAATTCCTACTCCAGAGATGCGATATGTAACTTCCTGGTTTGCAGCACAATCTGAATGAATCTGTGGAAAGAACACTTGAAAATATTACAGGATGCAAAAAAGTCTGTTTTGTTTCACATATAATAGCTGTCTTTTTTGAGAGGCGTTGAGTGTTCTGTTTCTGCCATGTTGGAGGAAGTTCTGGAAGTAGAGAGTTATTTTCCTAGATAAGTGGAACAGTAGAATAACTCTAGATTTTCAGTGATAACTGTTAATGTAATAGAAGAAATTGTTTTGTATTTCTAACAAATAAAAAAAAAATATCACCCTAATGCATCTAAGTCTATGCAATCATCATTTATATATTCATTCATTCAGTCATTCATTCAACATTTACAATCTGACCATATGATCTTCAGGCTCTGTGCTAGCACTAGGTCTAAAGCAGGGAACTCCTTGCCATCTTGGGAGTAGACCAGTGTTGTTAATATGTAACCTTGATCTTCCAATTCAAAAATATTTTTAAATGTGGTTTTAGAAGATTGAGGTGGATTTATGTAGGTGAGAAAAAATATCTGACTGTATAGCAGCTCTTACTTCTGAAAATGGGGAGGATGTTTTTTCTGGAAAGTAAGGAGACCACTTTAAATAAATGGTTATAGTAACTTGGACAGTATTATATTTTGAAATAAATTATTGTATGGGGAGTGTCCTTTGTGTTTATCATGTGGAGGTGTTATGTTTGAATGTGTGTCAGTGTAGTATATATGTTTGTATATGAGTAAATCTGTGCCTGGGAATGTGTTTTTGAGCGTGCACGTGTGTGTTCAAAGACATAAGGGGAAGTAAAAGGAAAATGATTATAAAAGAGTGTACTTTGTGAATGTTCATAAACAAACCAAAAGGAAGAATTTAATTCTAATAGATTATGAGGAAGAAAAAGCACACATTGAAAGACTTTCTGTAAATGTGCTGAGTGGTAAATTCATTACTTAAATCACTATAGTTTTAAAATCTAGAGATAGGGTAACACATGATCATGTGTATTAATTTCACCAGTAAGGTAAGTCAATGTTTAACTGTTTACATGAGTACCTAAATTTCTTAATTTATCCTTTTAATGGCTTCAAATTTCATAACTTGAATGACTATTCTGTTTTACATCATAACTTCTCAGTGACATATGTTCATAAAATATTTAAAGCGTTCTTTTGAAACTTTAACTTCATCCATTCTGATTTTTTGATTTTATGTTTTGGGGTTGATACTTACTTTGGCTATTGGGTTCCTCTTTGAGTTGTCTTCACCTTCACGACAGGCTGCAGCAAACTTGATCCATTCACGTTTTTGCCTTCGGATTGAATGCCACTTGATGGTGTCATTTTTAGTGTTATAATCTCTTACCTTGAATGGGCAGGGTAGAGTAATTGTACTTATTAACTTTTATGCATAATTCTCATTGCACTACAGAATTGCGGGAGGGGTAATTGTAATGTCTGAAAGGATGCTTATTTGGGAAGATTAGTAATTTTGATACTCTATTAATTTCAACATAACTTTAACCTTACTGATAAGAATGAACTTCGGGGGGCGGGGGGGAGGGGGCGGCACAAATATGTCATTACTCCTAAACCATTTTCTTTGTTTTTTATTCAAAAAAATTTGCTATATGTTACCTGAATTCGAAATTCACTGTTAACTTCCACCACCACCTGTAAAAAAATATGATAAACACAATAATTTTTAAATAAAGGCTTTACAATTTATGCTTTAAAATCATTAAAAAAAACAAAAACAAATCTGAGTCATTATAACTATTTTCTCAGTCTAGATAGCAGGTGGATCTGGATTATCTCTCCAGTCTGATAATGACGTTAATGATTCCTCTCCTCTAGTTTATACTTTTCAGCTTTCCTCTTCTTTTATTCCTTTAACATTTTTAACTTTTGTTTTCATTCTTAGCTGATGCAGGTATTTGCAATCATATGAGCTATGACATTTGAAGCCAGAATCTAGTAGGGATGAGGGCTGGAAACTCAGATTCTTTTAGTAAATCTTGTACCCGAAGAGCTGGAGATATTTAATGATGTTCAACAATAAGTTATGATGCTAAATTTTTGACTGTAGTTTTAGCATCTGAGTAGACCCAAGTGGAAATAGAAAAAAATGTTTTGGGATGAAGAAAGAATACAAAGCTGAAAGTATCCAGAAAGCTTCGACATATTTGCTTCTTTACATTCTTATTCTAAATGGATGATTTTCTATTGTTTTTGAAAATCTAAAGTGATATATTTTTACTTGCTTTGAAATATGAGAATACAAAGTTCTAAGATAAAAACAAATATATTTTTTCTATTGCAATGGAAAAATACAATAGAGATAAAAAAACAAATAATTTTCTCTATGTAAAAATTAACTCATATTTGATGATTTAGTGTTCACAATAAACAAAATCAATGAGAAAAATGCATCCTCCCATAGCAATGAGAATACATTTCAGAGTGCAAGGACAAGTTGCTGGGTAAGCAACTTCCATTAGTTTTTTCTCTTGCATTGTAAGTGAGCTAGTCAAACAGAGCTCTGCCAGTTTCAGCTCAGCTATGGCCTTGAGCTTTACATAAAATTTATAGTGTTAAATCAGGGTAATTTAACTTATTTTTCTCTAAAAGCCAGATGCATTCCTAAAAACACAAACACCTATACTAAGTTTAGTATATCAGCATACTTAAGACATTGTAAAATATTTATCTAAAAATTAGGTGTGGATATAAAAGCTAGCTTGCATTTATTTAGTTTTAGGTTGCACTTAGAATTAATAAATACAGTGTAAATATTTAGTTTTTAATTGTCTCTAAGTCACATTTTAACACTGACTTGAATTATTTTTAGAATTGCAAAGTATGAAAACTGTTATTATAAACAAACATTGTATTAGAGAGAAAATGAAATTTGGTTTGCATTTAATAAAATACTGACAATAGCAATTACAAAATATAGTATCTTTTTATAGTGAGTTTTAATTTCACCATTAAATTAAAATAAATTTTAAAGTCTAAGTGCATATTTTTAAATCACTATAACTGATAATTCAAGAAAATTTGTATTTATGGTTAATATGAGAGGTTCAAAAAAGATAATATTTTTATTATAAGAGTTATATATTCATGGTATATATTTGATGTTAATGATTATATTTATCATCATTACAATTCAGTAAATGATAACTAAGTACTAGACAACATGTTGAGAGAAATCCATGCATTTAATCTTTGCAAGTACATGTGGTCAACACTATAATTATCTTAATTTTACAGATGAGGAGATTGAGGTTTCTGTATTAATAACTAAATACAATCCAATACAATTCAGCCTAAATGAGCTTGAGGAGTGGGTTTAGCAATCAAGTACAAGATATTCTATTTTATGTAAATTACTAAATAAAATATGCTACAGAAAACTGATATTACAATTTTGAGAATTCAGAGTAAATTTGGATTTTAATTTAATCTCATATTATTCTTGTGATTCAGAATCTTGCATACAATAATAATCACAACAGTAATAGTCATACTGGGGAAGAGGGAGAGGAAGAGAAGCAAATGGCCCAAACAGTTTGGACAAGTAACCAAAATATTATTGCAGAGTCCCACTTAGGTGCAGAATTGAAATGATGATAATGCAGCTGTGTGCTTCTTGCTACCTTGAACACAGGAATATTATTTGCCTGATCTGTGGGTGTTGGATGCGGGTGTGGGGATACCTCATTTGTCTGAGTGGAAGCCTATTCTTCATAGCTACAGGATGACATATTCGTCTCTTCTCTCTCTTGCACCTCCCTTCCCACACTGAAGTGTCAGTGCCGCTGTTTGTTCTGGAGAACCACACCAGAGGCCACTAACCTTCTCACTTTATGAAACTGGGTCATTCTTTTTACCATGAGAGGCAACTTAAGCAGAAGACTGGGTAGCTTTCACTTCATAGTCAGTCTCTCAATTGGATTTGTAATTTAAAAACTGCCAGGTCTGCTTAAAAATATGTTGTGCTGACATATCCACATTGCTTTTTGCTCAGAGTCTAAAATATACTCTGAAACAAAGTTACTCTTTGGCTTTTAACAGCAAAATAATGAGATAACAAGAACATTAGGTAGGGTTAGAAAATGTTCAATGTACTTGCTAAATACTTTGAACTTTAGTTTACTCATTCATAAAATGACAGGCATTGACTATAGACAGTTACCTTTTGAACTCTAACACCAAATCTCTGTGTGCAGTAGGAAAATACTGTATTGATGTTTCTTGATCATGGGAAAGACATGATAAGACTGTGGATTTAAAAGAAGACTCTGACAACAATTGACGGGGGTGGTGGGAAGAGGCAGTGATTAAGGCAAGGAGCAGTTGAGTTTCTGCATCAAGTCAGTCCAGATATGAGGAGGAGCAGACAGACTGGGAAAGATCAAGGGAGAGATACAGCTGGGCTGAAACTGACAGAGTTTGAAAACAAGTAGCATGTGGGCGTGAAGGCAGGGAGAATATGAGACCATTGCAGTTTTAAACTAGGAAATCAGGAACAAGTCACAAGCAGAATTTAGCAGGTTAGAACACATCCAGTTTGAGATGCCACAGAAATGCATGGTGAAGATGTTCAGCAATTTGAAATGTATTTCAGCATCTTGAACAATAGTTTGGGCCTGATGCATAGATTTGAGGGACACCTACTCAGGTAGAGTGGTTGAAATGATGAAAGAATTTGAAATTTCTAAGTAGAGAATGTAGCAAAGAAATAGTCCATGACTGAGGATGAAACCAGGGAACTTCCTATATTTATATTACTGGGAACCATGACAATAAACAAGAAACAAACAAAAATAGAGATAGAAAGGAAGTGGCCAAAGAAATAGGAGAAAAATGTAATGTAATGTCATGGATGTCTAAGGAAGGAGAATAGAAAGACAGATTGTGAACAAGTGTCAGAGGATATACAAAAGTTGAGCAGGGTGAATCCTGAGAAACTCCTGAGGTCTTCCGTGACCTTCAGGAAAATGCGTTCAATTGGAAGGAACAGTCCCTTCCTGACTGACAAGGAGTGGGGAACAAGGTGAGGGGAAGACAACATAAAGATGCCACTTTTTGGAGAAACTTAGTGATATAAAGAAACATAAGTGATAGTATAATAAGATGAAGTATACAGGGAGATATTTGGGGAGAAGTAGACATGGGTTATGAAGGCAGAAAAGGAATTTTTTAAAATTTAAAACAGGAGAGGTTGAGAAAGTACTTGCTGGAGGTATGTGATGAGCAGGAGGGAAGAGGTGGAAAGAAAGGGCTTTGAAGATAGGGAGTAAGGAAGAGTGAAATAATGGAGATTAAAATCAATTGATTAGGGCAGGGAAATTAGAGAACATCATACTGGATGATCCACAACTAGGGTAAGGGTAAGGTTTTTGGTAATCAGGGGAGTGGTTTGGTTACCAAAATAATTTGGGCATACATTCTGTGGAGGCTGTGAAGGAGATTTACTCAGAGATGAATGCAGGGGTAGTCAAGCGCATTGGGTACCCCTCATCCTCTTGTTCTCTGGACCCAGGCATTGGGGTAAGTGACTCAGTCCTCTTCTGTATGTGACTAAATCCCATTTTAACAAATAATGAGAGCAGTGAATAATTCATCTCTATTTTAGAAGCTAATCCACATATTAAGAAAACAATAACAAATCCAACAACCAAAGGATATGTTTCATGCTAATTTCAATGATTCTTTAATTTTATTCATTTTTACTTCTTTTCCTTTAATACTGAGTTTTACATTTCTTTTCATATAACAAAAATGGTCTTGCAAGTAGTAATTTATTTTCTCTTTAAGGAAAACCTCTTGCATTTAATAATCGTGAAGTGGTCTACCAGCTAGTTCCATGGCAGTTTTGATTAAGCATCAAATTCTAAGGTATTTAACTCTTATAGACATCACAAGAAAGAATGAACTTGAGACAAATATAAAATATAATAATTTTCTTCTTCAAGAGCCTTCTCTTTTATGTTTCCTTTTTATTACTTGCACAAAAGCTATCAGTCTGGAGTCGACTTCTTGATAGTTTGATTTCTCTTATTTGTTCATTGGTTTATTCATTTATTTGAAAAATACATATCGAATGTGTATTATGTGGGTCCATGGCTGTATTAAGACCTTTAAAGGGCTTAAGTGCTAAAACTATTGTGATAAGCCATAGATGAAATGTAAACTAAGTGTAATACCAAATCACAAAAGTAAGTGTTAGGGAAACTCAACATGGTTACTTGCTGGTTTAATACTCTGACAATTTTTTGAAGTGTGTGGGGAAGGGAAATATAAACTACCCCAAAATTCCCTTCTGATGACTCTGTGTGGTATGATTAGATACCTATTGAGCAATCTTGCATTGGTGACACTTATTGAGCAATCTCGCATTGGTACATAGCACTATGAAAGGTCCAAAAGTGAATCAGACAGAAACTGCCCTCATATAACTTACAGTCAAGTAATTTTATGAGCAATAGGCAGCCATTAATTTTTGTAGATGTGGCTTTTCATTGGACAAATGTAAAGCACTGAGCTCTATTCTCACAGACCAGTTAGGGGCAGGATC